>NW_026294606.1:69534784-70253000 GCF_007827085.1 Peromyscus californicus insignis | reverse complement strand
CCAATGTGGGACCAGTACATAGATATAAAACCTGAAAAAGCTTTAAAAAGGTCCTAATGTACAGAAATGGAGTCACACTGGGCTTCCTCATCTCTCATGCCAGCCATAGTGCCTGCGAAATGGAGCTGGCCACCAACCATCATGTGCCAAGCCACATGGAGGGCCTCTGCAGTCTCTCACAAGGGGCCCCAATAAAGAGAGGCTTCTTCCAGCCACTGCCTAATTGCACAAGCACTGGCAGCATGCTTGAGGGTGGGTTAAGGTTTTGCTCATATAGACAAAGGGTTAAGAAACATAGTAAAAACAGATTCAGACAGAATGGCTTTAAATGGATCATGATGTTTAGGCTTAAAAGAGAAAAGAGAAAAAAATATATATAGCCTTAAATTAAAATATAGATTTAAAAATAATAATATAAAATCCTTAGAAAGGAAAATAACATAATGTAAAGGAAATGGGTCACATAAGGATGGAAAATGCACAGAAGTCTGGATTATATATATATATTATTATATTGTCTTTAAAAATTTTTGACTGCTATGAGACATTTGATTATAAAAGCTGCTGGATTAAACCAACCTACACATTTTAAAAATATCTTGACTCCAAAATTTAAGTCAAAAGATATGCCACTTTGGAGGAGAGGTGATATTTTTGTTTCCACAGGAAATAAGAGGCTATGGCTTCATTCAAAATTAAAAATGACCAAAATTTGATTGAGGAAGATCTCCTGAAATCTTGACTATAGGCATGGATAAATAAACCTGAAATAACTACAAGACAACATGACATATATTTTACTTGTGCAGACATAAAACAAAAAAATCATCTTTAACTATTTATGTACAATGTACAATTCATATTTGTATTAATACATATATATATTATCTTTAAAAATTTACATATTTTTAAAGCAAGGGGGACCAAACAGAAATAAAAATAGATGGCCCAGATTGTCCAACATTTCAATACACCTCTTTTACAGTCTCTTTTGAGTTCTGCATCCAAAACAGCTTAACGGCTGCTGGGCTGAGATGAATCAGCTGCGCAAGATAACCCAACCAGGACTTGACCATAATTCTAAATTTTCTCAGCATCCCCATAAGATTACCAGCACCCCCAATCAATAGCAAATACTCTAGAAAACTATATCCAAATTCCCCAAAATATTATTTATAAATGTTTGTTTTCATTTAAGGGGAGTTGGTTATAATTTGTTATTGGTCACACTCAATCTCTTTCTAAAGAAGAAAGGGGGATATTATACAGAAATGATGGGGAAAAGTGTAGATTATTATAGTGGGAAAAAAAGGGTAGACTTGCCGGGCGGTGGTGGCGCACGCCTTTAATCCCAGCACTCGGGAGGCAGAGCCAGGAGGATCTCTGTGAGTTCGAGGCCAGCCTGGGCTACCAAGTGAGTTCCAGGAGAGGGCGCAAAGCTACACAGAGAAACCCTGTCTCGAAAAACCAAAAAAAAAAAAAAAAAAAAAAAAAAGGGTAGACTATTGAATCTACTTTAATCCAAAAAAACAACTGATAATCTCAAGATATTTTACATTGGTATAGATATTAGTTTATTGATAAAAATTTAAAATTAATTTTGTTATACTGTATATATATTTCAACTCCTGTTTAAGGTTTTATGTTCATGCAGCTCATTTAAAAATATAATGTATGATTAAAAATACAGATTAATTGTTAGTCATCTATAATAGTCAAACTTATAGCTGTATTTATTAGGTTTTCTAGATATACAAAGATATATTTTAAATAGATAGGCAATCTTCAAACACTTCAAAGACCTACAGAATATGACATTTAAAATGCAAAGTGGTTGATAAGCATTGAAGAAACTCCATAGGAGATTGCTTTCATTATTGCAAGATAAGCCATTTCGGCAAAAAAACTGCTTTTGTCTTGACTGCCTGAGTCTATGCTGTATAAAGTGGACATGCAGGACCCACAGGAAAATGACTGCTAAACTTTACCAAAAATGAGGTACGATGGTCTTTCAGGTTCCTGCTTCACAGAAGAAACTGCCAGACATTTTGTAGGACATAAAGGAAAGTGACTGATGAACTTGCCAATGTAGGTGGGACAGTACTTCAAATTTCCTGCTTCACTAAAATGTCTGCCAGATACTCTAGGCCTGTAGGCTGAAGATGGATGCCTCAACGTTACAACAGAACTTTGGGTAACTGTTCAGGTAACCAGATATCACTACCATTTCTTAAATTTTGGAAGTTGCTTGCAATGCAATGTAAACTTTCTGTTTACTCAGGTAATATTATATCCTTCCTGGGTCTTTGATAGAGTTGAAGACTTGATAGTTATAGTTTTCCTCAGTTATGATAAAAAATAAATTAAATGTAAAACTTTAAACTCACAAAGATACTATAAATGATATAATATTTTCTTTTATTTTGCCAAATACAAATTGACTAACTGTTGTAAGTATAATTCTTGTTCAATAACTGTTTTATTATATGTAATTTAATTATGTTAAATTAAAACCTTTCGTTTTGATTAGACAGAAAAGGGGAAATGATGTGGGTTGTCTTTCTGTGTGCTGTGAATATGTGTTGCTCCCATTGGTTAATAATAAAGCTGCTCTGGCCTATGGCAAGTCAGAATAGAGCCAGGTGGGAAATCCAAGTGGAGACACAGAAGAAGAAGGGCGGGGCCTAGGAGGAGCCAGCCCACCACCCAAGGAGCAAGATGTCAGCAAACTGGCAATGCCACGGGGATGGGACAGAAGAGCCTCTGTTAAGGTCTCGGTAAAATAAAAAAAAATTATAAATAATTGGAGACTATTCATTATGTTTATTTTCTCTTGAATTCTGGTTCCTTCAGGACTCTGGTTGTAGTAATTACTTCTTGAAACCTCACCCAGTGTTTAAGTCTTATTATCTTTTTATGGTAATCTATTGTGTTGACAAGTCCATGATTTTCTACGATTTGAAAATGAAAATAAGAGTGGGGAAAACTTTTTTGACATCTGTTTTAAACTTATTTTTATTTATTTTACATTTATAATTAAAGTTTTCAAAGGACTTTTGTTCTCCATATTCATTGTATATAGTGTCTGGTTTCAAAAACATGATTTCTTCAAGTATATCATGTATTTTGGACCATATCACCCCCTCTCCCTCCAATACTCTTGCTTTTTGAAGAACTGCTAGCTGTATTTAGCAATATATAGACTAGCTAAGACTTTGTATACCAAAAGTTAATTTTCCTGAACTATCTCTTGTAGGCTGTACATTTTAGATTTATGGTTTTTCTGTATAGTTTTTGTGTACTGTGGTATTAGTAGTTTTGACTTTTATTATTTATTTTTTTAGACTCTTTTTGGTAAAATGAAGACATAGTGCCCAGGATTGATCACTAATGCCTAACACTCCTTATTCAACACAAACTCATCCCTGATCCTTTAGTCTCACACCTGGTGTTTTTCCAGCTGGGCCACTACAGTTTTCTTTAATTTGCTGTCTTGATTTCAGATGCGGTTGCCGATTTGCTCCCTCATGTATTAAATTCTTATATTTGTCATTTGTAGGAGACAAAATGAAATTTATATTTTATTATTCCATTTCCTACAAAGTAGTTTAGATGGAAATAAGAAGTACTGATCTTTTAATAATTGTGATGTATAAGACACACCCAGCAAGAAAGTATGTCACCATTCAAAGCACTGAATTCACGAATGTGTTCATGCAAAGTGAGCTTTTCAGATGAAAGTGCTGATCTCTATTTATCTTCCTTAAAGGGAGGCCTCATATTTCCAGATAATCTAGGACTGGCAACCACTTCAACAGGAAACTCAGAAGATGCTCACTTATGTGGCTTTAATGAGCTGTTGATGCTAATGAATACATCAAAAGAAAACCATTGAGAAAGATGTGAAAATGACAGTGGGAATTTATATGGTAGGCATTCTCTCTCTCTCTCTCTCTCTCTCTCTCTCTCTCTCTGTCTCTCATGTGTGTATGTATTCGTTCAACTGATATTTCTTGAAATTAACAAAGTGTTTTATCATTGTCTTCATTAAAAAACAAACTGTAATAGTTAATCTCAGTCATCAACTTAATGAGATTTCCTAGGAGATAGAACTCTGGGCATGTCTGGGAGGTTGTCTTTATTATGTTAAGTGAGGTAGGAAGATTTGTCCATCATGGGTGGCACCATTCTCTGAGCTAGGATCCTGAATCTGCAGGAAAAAGAGAAAGTGAGCTAAGAACATGTAATCATCTCTCTCTGCTTCTTGATTATGGATGCCAGGTGACAGGTGAGCAGCTGCCTCCACCTGATGCTGTGACTGCCCCACAATGAGGAACTTAAACTTACAACTTACAGTTTAACTTATAACATTAAACTGTGATCCAAAATAACTCCCTTGTCCCTGAAGTTGCTTTTGTCACAGCAACAGAGAAAGTTACTAAGACAGAAGATAAGCTCGTACAGATGAGGCTCACACTCTTCCCTCCAAAGCGATGCTCAATCTCTGTTGTTAGAGAAGTGATTATGGTCAGAACGCAGGATATGAGAATTTTCTGACTAACTCATACCTCTAAGTAATAAACTTCTTGTTGGTAATATAATCATCTCTATCTCACACATAGCCCTTGTGGGAAAGAGATTGCAATGTTGGAAAGATGTTCTGTCCTGGGCCAGCAGGTAGTTGCTGCTATGGTTCTTCATTGAATGATTCTTGTTAAAGGGCTTCACCAAGGAATAGGGAAAGGATGTGCATTATTGATTCTGTCAAAGTTATTCTAAAAGGATGACAGATCCCCTTTTGGGTGAAGAGTTGAGGAGGTGATGAGAGCTTCCATAGAAAATTGGAGACAGTGACAGCTGGGAACCACATTACTCATGAATGGCTATGTAATGGCAAGATGGCAGCCCTCTATAGTTCTTGCTAAATGTGCCAGCTTCTCAGGAGTGGGGAGGGATGGTTTTATGAGTTACTTTTCATCTTTTAGTTTTGACATACGATGAAAAGAGATAACCTGTGTCAGGTGACTTAGAAACCACAGCATGTGACTGTAGAAAAAACTGTCTGTAGCCTGTGTCAATAAAGATGCCTCCATTTTCTAGTGCTGTCCTGAAGCCCCTTTTCTTGAAGGTGGTAGCTGAAAATTTCTTGGCCTACTTGCTTTAGCCGAGGAAACATGGAACCATGTATGTTGTTGAGCAAAAATAATGAACAAGCACTATTCCGTTTCTGTGTCAAGAAAGCATACATTCTGCTGAGATGGTTTCAGGGATTTGAGTACGTGTGATGGTTAACTGGGTCACTAAGAAGATTCAGAGAGGCAAGGAGGTGGTCAGGAAAGAATCAAAGAGAAATGTTGTGAATAAAAATTTGCCCTCATTTTGTGGAAGGAGCCTTTGAAGTATGGGTGCGGTGTGTAGGATAGTCTGAGGAGCCAGAAGCATTTCACTTTTAAAATATCATAATAGTGGCTCCAGTGTGTTATTCTCTGTTCAAAGAAAGATATCAAAGACACTCAGCGGAAGAGCCAAAAGAAGTAGTTTCTGAGGAAAATAAACAGGTAAGAAGGCAGTCTAATGAGCTACTTAACAAGGCATGGAAGGTAAGTGGTTAAGGGAAAAGAGAAGAGTTCATCCAGGTATAGACCTGATTGAAAAGCTTTACAGTTCTGAAAATGCTTCTATTGGAAGGTGAACTAAAGGGCATCTGAGTGCTGCTCAATTTAGCACTGAGTTTTGTAGAAAGCCCAAGAACCTGTGATTTTAATCTGCATGGTGTGCTCTGTCCTTTGCTATAATTATATTGTTCTTCAAAGAGGAAGGCAAGTGTGCTGTGGAGATTTCTCTGAGAAAAAAAACCTGAACTATCTCTACAGGGAGGAATCATTTAAAATGAAAGAATCCTTGATCGTGATTCTCAGGTCATATCACTCATGTTGTAGAATATGCTTTTTCAGAGGTGACATGTGCACATAAGTAGTTTTCTGGGGTGTGGGGCTCCCCTTAAAGGAGTGGAGTCATGCTGGGGAGGAAGAGGTGAGTTTCTCATGGCTAAGAAGGAAAGTGAGATGTAGTAGGACTGGTATCTAATTTGATGAGGGAGAGACCATCTCAAAGGGGCTTCTCTAGGGCTTCCTGGGGATTAAGGGAAGCCACTTCTGAGGCCTCCTTCTGCATTCTCAGAGGGATTCATGCTCTTGGAAGCTGCTATGGAGAAGAAAGGGAGAGAGTAAAGGAGGATGCAGAGTCCATTTACAACCAGGGCAGTTCACTTGTCTGTGCCTTACCTTGAACTTCTCTCTGCACTTCCACAAGACTGAGTGAGGGCTGAGAAGTGGCGTAGATGCTGAGGTACACTGCCTAGACCTGACTCCTCTTTAGACGAAGGGACTACACTCATTTTACCCAGCTCTCACAAGTGTTGCCTGATGATTTCACAGTTCAGGTTCAGAACCCCAGAGGTTTGTCGGAGGTCTCTTCCCTCTCATCAGCTACTGTTGTCTTTATTGCCTTACTGCTGCAGCTCCTGAGTATTCAGCAAACAACTTGTATAACCGCCTTCAGCCGTCTGTTTCCAAGAAAAAAATAACAAACAAAACAAGATGCTTGAAAATGGGCAGACTCAATAACGCTGCAATGTATCTGTTCATTACAGAATACATAGCAAGAACTCATTATATGCCAAGACTTTCAAGGCTGAATAACTAAATGGAGGCATCAGAACCCTTTAGAGTCTCTTTAGGGGTGCATTTATTAAACTTGAATATCTCCCTGTACTGTTTGGAATCATCAGTTAGAAATAATCCTAGAATGTTATTTGTACATTAGTAGCTTAAAGTTTAATTTTTTAAACAGTTTTTATTGATTCTTTGGGACGTTAGCATCATGTACCCCACTCCCACTCATTTCCCAGTCCCTCCACATCTGCCGTTTGCCCTTGCAGTACCCCTCCCCCCAACCCTGGGAGAAAAAAAAATAAACAAAACGAAACACACTTTACTCTTCCATCTTTCCTGCCTCTCTGTCACCTCCTCATTTGTCTTAGTGGCACTGGGAGCTGAAGTGTGCCACACAGTATACCCTTTTGTCCAAACAGCTTTACTTGCAAATGCTCATTGTAATGAGTTGCTGGGTCTGGTTCAAGGCCCCTGGCTTCTAGTACAACCAACATCACTGGACCCTCACCCAAATTCCTATCAGATATCCTACTATTGCTCTGAGTTATGGAGATCCTGCAGCTGTGGTTCCACAGGACCAGTCTCTTTATGAGCTCCAGCAGGTCATAGATAGGGTAGATGTTGGGGTGGGCCATCTCAAAGCACTGGATGTGGGGCCTGGGTGGTAGCTGAATTGGTCAGTCTGGGTCTCCACTGGTACTAACCCCCTCAGACAAGGGATGGGGCAATTTCTCCTGAGTGTGGGATAAGCTTTCCTTCTGTAGTGGTCAGACAGGAACAGATTTCCCAGGTCCAGTGAAAGGATGGGTCAGCTCAGTATGGCTTTCGGATTTCAACAGGAATGGTTTGCATGGCTCCCGGTGGTAACATGGGCCATGGACATCAACACATAACCCAGCTGCAGCAGGACCATAGAACCAGTCAAGGCCCTTGGCAACAGCTTAGGGCCTGGATGTCACCATGGCCCTGGGTGGCCACCCAGATTTGCATACCCCATGTGGTGGCATAACCTCAGAGACCAACATGGCCACAGGCAGCATCCCAGAATCTGGGTATCTGCGTGCCTTTTGGTGACAACATGGGCCATGGACATCAACACAGACCCTGGTTGCTGTAGGACAATACACCCAGACATGTCCCTCAGCAGCAGCTTGGGCGAGGACATCAACACTGCCCCGGATGGCCACAGGCCAGCTGTTCAGTACTGCCTTCGCTCCTTCACTCCTACTTCTCTCTACAGTGCATGAACTGCTCTGGCCGATCATTCTCTCCTATTTCTTCACCATATATTGGCTCAGCGTAATGACGCCCACTGGAGGCCGGCCTGTGGTTGTCTTCCACCTACTCAGCTGAGGTGGGCTAATTTTTTTTTAAAGATCAGTGGGATAGTTTTTAATACTTCTATTTAGATACAAATTTAAAAAAAGAATGAGATTTTTACATGAAACCAAATTTCTGGCTGCTTTTAAAATAGAAATTCCAATAGTGTATGACCTGAATTCCTAGACGGCAACAATCAAATAGAACTAGGTAATGTCTACCTGAAAACCAGTTCCCATTCTACTTTGCTGCAGTTCCCACTGTACCCTGTTGTATAATATGTGACCTACTTGACTTACTGCCTTGTAGAGTTGTGTAGACATTTAAACTGAAGTATTCTTCTCAACGACAAGACCCCATTGAGTTTGCTATCATCTTGAGACCATAACTGATGACCATGGCTTGGAAGAAATTTGTGAGATTTGCCCATACCTATCTGAGATGGTCTCAAACATGTCTGTGTTAATTAGCTTTTTATCACTGTGACAAAATACCCAAGGGAAATGACTTAAAGGGGACTATACTCATTTTGGCTCAGGGTTTTAGAGGTTTTAGTCTATGGTTGGCTGACTATTGCTTTGGGTGTGAGATAAGGCAGGAGTCATTGCAGAAGCAGCAGAGATGCTCACCTCATGGTAACAAGGAAGCAGAAAAAAAATTAGAGTCCAAGACAAGGTATATCCTTTAGCATCATTCTCCTGGTGCCAGTGCCTTCCAACAGGGATGTAGGTTCCTAAAATTCCTTTGGCTATGATTGCTTCAATGAGTTAATCCATTAATGAAGTCAGAGCCCTCAAGATTCAATAATGTCTCCAAATCTTCATCAACAGGCTGCCTAGCCTTTAACACAAGAGCTTTTTGTGTGTGTGTGGGTGGGGTGGGGTGGGGGATGATGCATATCTCAACCACAACAGTGCTACTATTATTTCCTTGAAGTAGAACATAGCATTGAGGAAAAAAATGATCCTCAGATACATTTGATAACTACAAAAACCCACTCCTAATTTCTTTCATTTTCTTGAGTTTCTAAGAATAGTAATTCAGTGCCTATTATATGAGAAACTGGCACCATTACCTAAACTTGTATGGTAATCACTCTCACAGCTCAGTGTTTTTTTTCTACTGCTGAGAAAACATCCTGAGGGAAACAGGAAGTCTCCAGGCAGCAAAGGCAGGATTGGAGCTTGGTTCTCCCCAGCCTGTCAGTGCTGTGGCCTCCAAGCTGCCTTGGCTACAGAATCTTACTGCAGAACAAAGGAGGATGCAGTCATTTGAGCCTTAAATAGTTCTACTGTTTGTGATGAATTTGCTCTGGCAAAGCTAAGGGCATTGCCTGAACCGTGTTTAGTTAAGACACCCCGCCCATGAGTAGAGGAGGAAAAATTATACTCTCAGGCAAGAATGCCCCTAAGATCTTTAGGAAGGGAGAGTGATCTAAGGTATGTGCTTGGGTTAGGTGAGGTAGCTTTCTCATAACCCATATCATCCCGGACAGAGTGGTGATTTGAAATAGTCCTGGGCATTTCAATACTTGGTCCCCAGTTGGTGATGTTGTTTGGGGAGTACTAGGAGGTAGGGCCATGTTAGAGAGATGTGAGCTTTCAGTTGTTCCGGCCACCATGACTCCTGCCTGCTGCTGTGATTTCCTGCCCTGATGGACTCTAACCCCCTGGAAATGTAAGTCCAAGTAAATGTTTCCTTCTTCAGGCTGTCTTGGTCATAGTATATTATCATAACAATAAAAAAGTAACTAATAAAGAGTGGGTGTAGATGAAATTCTAAATGGTCTTATTAAATAAGAAACACAGAGCCAAATACTGAGTTAAAAGCCCAAGAGATCAGAGCACTAGTGAATAGCCTTTAGCTTATCAGTTGCTGCCATCCTTCCCCTGAGAGAGAGACCTTCTCCTGTGTGACTTGTCTTTTTATTGCCTTTCTGTTCTACCTTCTCATTGGCTCTAAACCCAACCACTTGATTTCCTTGTCACTGCCTGTCTATACAGACCTCCAGGTCTCTATGGTTCATACTGGGATTAAAGGTTAGGGTCACCGCTTGGCTGTGTCCTTAACTATGCAGAGACTCTGCCTGCCATGTAATCAGATTAAGGACGTGTGCCACCACCGCTGGACTTCTGCTAAATGGCTTGCTTTTAGTTCTGATCCCCAGGCAACTTTATTTATTAACATACAAATAAAATCACATTTCAGCACAAATTAAATATCACCGTAAGTGGGAATGCTACCCACAGAAGTCCTCTCTTGCTAAAACTCAACCATCCTTCTCTCCTCCCTACCCTACTCTATCCTACCTATTCCCTTTCTTTCCTCATTCACTTCCTCTTCTCTCCTCCCTCCTCTTCCCCTTTCGTTCCCTTTTCTATTCTTTTCCCTGTCCCTTCTTCTACCCTTCCCTCTCCTACTCTTCTTCCTTTATCCTTTCCTACTGATGATATTCAAATGTGTTCATGAGTGTAATATTCACAATTTTTATCTGTATTCATATTAGCTTTGAAACAAGCACTCCTTTCCTTTGGACAGCAAATAGAAGATTTGAGGTCCTTTACCTATGCCATTTGATAAATCTAAGCTGTAAATAGTATCCAAGATAAAGAATCAGTCTCTGATCAGGTATAGCCCAGAAAACCTAATGCAAGGGAGGGACCAGGGAACCTAGATAAAGCCACTAAGCCCCCAAACAAATCACTTTATCCAGAGCAAGGATATGTTCTTTGTGTGAGAGAGCCCCATTTCAGCCATCATTCTAGCAGCAGGGCCTTAGTAAGAAAGAAGTGACCTACTCCCATCGTATCTTTACCAGAGGTTGGTGAATGCTTGATAGATCCTGGACCCAGGAAGTTGGAATAGTGATAAACAGACACATTTTAACTAGAGATAAGTCTGCAAACTGATGATGTGTAAGGAAGCCAATAATTAGAAAACAGAATTAAGATACAAAAGACCTTCTCCCCTTAGGAGAAAAAAAATCAACATTTTCCATTGCAGAAATAGTTATTTAGACCTTGTTATCTCCCAGAACTGGAGTTTTTTGAAAAGTCTTTACTTCATTGTGCTCTGAGTTATCCTTGCACTATGTTTGGCCTTCTTACTGTGTCAGGTGGGACTTTTTTTTATTTTCATTTTTGCTTTTTACTGTTAAGATCCTTTTAAAATATAGGTTATTACACTTTAATCATTTTAAGCTTTTCTTACATTGTATTTTGTTCATATTCTTTCCTTTTCCCTAAGTCCTTCCAGATCCTTACCATCTCCCAAACCACCCAACTTGATGTTCTCTCTCTCATCTAAAAAACAAAGAAAAAAAAACCAAACACAAGAAAACATCAAACCATGTTGTCAGAATCTCTGTGAGTTCATGTGTGCATCAGTCCTGTTGTGTCTGGACCATGTTGTTTCCTTGGTGTTATCCCACCATCTCTGCCTCTTCTTCCTCTTAGGTTCTGAGTCTTTAGAGGAGGGTGCTATGGGATAATGCTTTTGTACACTGGTTTAATAAAACACTGATTGGCCAGTAGCAAGGCAGGAAGTATAGCTGGGATACGCAGACAAGAAGAATTCTGGGAAGAGGAAAGCTGAGTGAGGAGATGCCAGCCTGCCGTCCAGCGAGCAGCATGTAATGACACACAGGTAAAGCCACAGAACACATGGCGACATATAGATGAACAGAAATGGGCTGAGTTTAAGTGTAAGAGCTAGTCAGTGGTAGGCCTGAGCTAATGGCTGAGCAGTTATAATTAATGTAAGCCTCTGTGTGTTTACTTGGGGGACACGAGTGGGAGAGATTTGTCCTGAGTGCCAGCCGGCCTGGACACAGAAAAACTTTCTACTACAGGAGAGGCTTTGCTACCAATATCCCATTTAGAGCTGAGTGCTCCAAGGTCTCTGACTTGTGTTGTGTGTTGTCTCTACTTATTGATCTCTGTGTTAATAACCGTCCACTGGAAGAAGAAGCTTCTCTGATGATGGTTGAGTGAAACAATGATCTGAGTCCCAGTTGAATGGAAGCCCTGTTTATGGTTGAAGCAGAGATGCGAGTCTTCCTTATTAAGATACCAAACAGCTCTGTGACTTTTTAAAAGGGAATATTGTAGAGGTGAATATTTAACTCAGAATGTAAATGACTGAATAAAATTCAGTAAAATGACTGAATAAAATTTTAAGCAATCAAGTTCCTTGAGTATGTGAACTCAAATTTTGTGTACTTAGTCCTGTCCAGTTTTGTTAGTGCCTTTCCTTAAAATAACATACAATTACAATAATCAATTACAGTCTTCTTGATCCATCACCCACTACGTGACCAGCTGCTGATTAATACCCTTTCCATAGTACCCTCCAAACCATGGTCAATATGTCTCAACTCTGCTTTCATACTTGCTGTCCAGCCTCAGGCCCTCCAAACCAGACTTCTGCTCCTTCCGCTCTGCCGAAATCATTCCTTCGCTGTGTCCACCAATATTTGTTCATTCCTACATACAATGGGTATGTTTTCAGGCCTTGGCTCACTCACTGCAACACTCTGGTGATTTAATATTGTTGATAGTTTCTTCTCCCCTCCCAGTGACATCGTTTCTGGGAGCTGCTTCTCCTGTGCAGCCTCCCAGATGACTGACTCCTGGATCTTCTCACTCTACAGACATCACTTGTGTCATTGTCTTCGACCTGAGGTAACCTGCATCTTCAGACTGTAGTTCAAGTGTCAGCCTTCAAAAATCTATTGACTTTTAGGCAACTCAGCATTATGCTCTCTGGGTATTCAAATTCATAATGGCCCTACATAAACTCTTTCATTGTCTTCAAATTAGTGACAGAGAACCCACCCCGCAATTCACCTTTATTTCTCTTTCTGCTATATGACCATATACGCTTTTGGAGTCTTTGACTTATTTTCGTCTTTCTTACTTTCACATTTTCTTACCTGGATTGTTATAATCTGTCTAGTAGCTCATTCACAGAGCCCCAAGTCATCTAAATACTACCATATAATGGCATCTCACAGGAAGTAGGTAAGATTAATTTCAGTAATTACTGTTCTCAAACCATTTCCTGGAACTAGTTTGTCATTCATAACAACAAGGAGAGCGGCAATGTCTTCAACCCATTTCCATACCCCTTCTCTATCAGGCATGCTGTTTCCAGTGACATTTTTATGAACGAACAGGAGCAGTTGGTCTAACAGTGTCTTAAGGGGGAAAATGTGATTTTATGTCACCACTATGAGACCTTAATTTCTGTGCTGAGTGACAGTAGGTCAGGAAGTCTCCTCTGCCTGCAGAGAATGCCTGCTAAAGCGCAGGTTGACTGTCCCCACTTGGGGCCCCCAGAACAGTTTAGGAAGAGGATGAATCCCATCTTCTTCCAGAACACAGGAACCTTGAGGGTATGTCTAGGAGAGATAAGGAATAAAGGAAGACAGAAATTAAGCTCTGTCACCATTCCCTGCAATGTATTTTTACCAATATTCCTGTTTCACGAATATCAAGAGAATCCAAGTACTGGCTTGCCAGCAAATAGATGTGTCAAAAATTTTGTCAGACACCCAGACAAGAACTCATAATTGAATTCTCAGCTAAGAGCCCCAGGCCCTTCTGTATTAGTAACTTTTCTCATCACTCTTGACCAAATAAGCAGTTGACAAAGACAACTTAAAGGAAGAAAGATCCATTTTGACTCAGGGTTTCTGAGGGTTCAGGTCATGGTTGCTGGGCTCCGTGCAGTTGGAGAAAAGCAAGAAAAAGCATGGTGCAGGAGGAGTGTGGAAGCTTTTTTTATTTCATCTGTGGACAAGAAGCTGAGTGTAAGCGGAAAGGGCCAGGGGTAAGGTATCTCCAAGGCTCCTCCCCCATAACCTACTTCTGCCATTTAACTCCTACCTTTTCAAGATTTCAGAGGCTTCCCAACAGTGCCGCCATCTGGGCACTAAGTATTCACAACTTAACTCTCTAGGAGGCACTTTATATTTAAACCCTAGCACCTTGGCATCATTTGGAAGCAGAAAACTGTGTAATTGGTTCTTTTATCCTCATCCCTACCCCTTCTATCTTCTTCTTGGCTATGCTGGCCTTTCAGATAAGCTGAGCCTTTCCTATCACACTGCAATCATCGGTGTCTGCTGTTCCAGAGCCTGCCTTCCTTATCTATGCAGCCTCCAATGCCAATAACTCTACATTCTTTCTTTTTAAAAGATTGACCTCTTTTTATTTTATGTGTCTGAGTGTTTTGATTGCATGCATGTAAGTGCATCACATGCTTACCTGGTGCCCATGAACGTCAGAAGGGTACCTTGGATATCCTAGAGCTGGAGTTCCAAGCAGGTGTAATCTGCCACGTAGGTGCTAGGAACCGAACCCTAGTCCCCTCTGTAAGAGCAGCAAATGCTCCGAGCTATTGAGTTGTCTGTTCAGCCCCTGCTGTACGTTATTCAGCTTTTAAGAGGCAGTTCTCTTTCCCAGACACCATGTGGACCTCACCCTCTGGAAGTACCCTTTTCGTTCGATCTCCTAAGTCATGGTTCTTTCCACCCACGCCACTTTTCCCCAGTGGATAGTGAAGAGCCACTTGGGTCACCACTTCACTCATGGCTGTCCTCTCTTTTTGGACCTTCATTTTTGCTCATTGTTTTGTAGCTTGGGTGTCTCCAAATGAGGGAGAGACTCAGGAAATAGCTGTGACATAGTGGCTGCCGTTCAGGCTCAGCACTGTCTGGAAACAGGACATCTTGCTACCAACCTTCTCTCCCTGCACATACGGATTTCCCTGCTGCTATAACACTGTAAGTGACCTCTTTAGTCTCCAACAATAATGACAGAAAAGTTCATGAGACAGTCATAAGTGGTTTTCTTCATAATCTCTTGAAAGAAGCGTCAAGGTTTATTCTCAAAGCATCTTGTTTTTTTTTGTCTAATATTTTATTATAAATTTTTAGCACACAGCTGTCATCCTGACACTTTTCTTCAATGTATTTCTAGTTCACACTTCTTTGGTGAATGCTCTTAAGAAGTGTGTTCCTCTTTAAGTTAACTTTGACCCAGATTTTAAAAATCTGGTGTTCACCTTGATGGAACCAACTACTCTTCTCATTGCTCCAACTTACACATTATTTCATTTATTCACATTTTCTTTTTTTCATATGAAACTAATATCTTTTGAGGATTTGCTTCTTATTATGAACTCTGCTAAATTTTTTCCACGTTCATGTAACACACAAAGTAATGCTGAGATAGGATTACAACATTGTTTCCATTTTACAAATGAAGGTACTGGGACTCATAGTGTTGTTTAACGTAACCAGGGGAAATGGTGATTGCTAGAATGGATTCTATTTGCAAATCCAACATTTATTTTGTGTGTAAATTTTTCAAATTTGAAGAGCATCAAGAAGATCAGTTTCTAACATGTCTTCAACGTGTGTAATAAAACTTCATGCATTATGATATTGTGACAATTCATCAAGACCAAAAATTATGCCTCTGCTTAGACTCTTTTCTATCTGACAAAATAAAAAAAATAGAATATTTTAAAATGTGATCATATCACTCCTCATTCTTCATCTACTCACTCACAACACCAGATGCCTAAATGGTAACTCAAAAGCCATCCAGTGTCCTGGAGGAGACACCAGGATGAAGCAGAGGCTGAAAGTTGCTGAGAATTGTTTGCTGGTGCTCAGCATGACTGTAAATTCTTCCTTTCTTTCTCCTAATGGAAAGCTGATCAACTAGGCTTTAGAAGAACTTTCAGCAAAATATGAACTGCTTTAATAGTTATGCTTTTATAGGAGTCTCCTTCCAGTAGAAAAGGTTTAGAGAGGCAAGGAAGAAATTAATAATCAAAACAACATTAATATAAGGATCAAATGATATTTCGTTGGGCTTACAAAACTCTTTTTATCCATTTTTGTGCACCTTATCAGGTTTTGTTGGTTGAAGGTAAGTACAAGGCTGGAGTGATTTTTGGGTCCTTGGGGACATGGGAAATTCTGTGGGCAATAGAAGGAAGTGGAGACAGAAGAAGGTTACTTCCCCACCATCTCTGTGAGGGAGAAAGCCGTTGCTCTCTGTCATGTTTGCCCTTGAGTCATTTCTTAGGGTCTGAGATTGCTCTGACAAAGGACAGAGACCACTTTTGTCAGCTACACTGGAATGATGCAAAGGAACCTACTACTGAGAAGTAACTACTGATGTTCATCGATACAGGGATTTCTTCAGAAATCCTTGATCATTTTAAAATTCAGAAGGTGGCTTGGGGATCCTACAGTCACAATGGAGAAGTTCAAAAGGACAAATGTGAAATCAGAGAAGTCTTAAGAGGATAGAATTTTCTCACATAAGCATTTTCCCAATGTTGGAATTTCTAAATATGCCAACCACCTGGACACAGGCTGTAAATGAACTTCCTGGAATGGAATGTAAAGGTAGAGAATGGTACATGACTTTCAAATCATATTGAAATCATTCCATTGTTGAAAAACTCCAGTAGCACAATATAAAAATTAGGAAGATCTTTATTCTATTTTGGGTCCAGGATCCTGAAGTTTAAGTTAATTACTATTAACAGAACAGTTTTGCAGGGAAGGCAAACAAATATACAAATTGTGATACTGGGTAGAACATTCCTTAGCTCCCATGGCTAATGCTACCTACCTCCCCTGCCTTACACACACTATTGTCATCTCTAGGTCAACTCCTGGCTCTCTCTTCATACTATCATTTTAGAAGGAAGACATTGCTTCTATTGTCCTCAAGTTCTCCAGTGGGCAGATGTTGACCTGCAGTACTAGCCAGAAGTTGGTAAGGGTAAGAAAATAGAAGAACAAGAAATTTCAAGGCTGCATCACCGGTCAAGCTACCTGTTCTGGCTAATCTTGTTCAACTTGACTGGTTGAGAAATGCCCAAAAGATTAGCAAAGCAAACCTCTGGTGGGGTCGGGGGGGGGGGGGGTCATTTCAGCGAGGTGATTTCAGAGATGATCACACACATCATGAGGACTCTGACCTGCTAATGATCTCTTCCACTGAAGGATTCAGTCTTTGAGTGGACTATTGTGAGGAGACAGAGAGTGGGAACTAGGTGGAGAGGGTTGCTAGGGTGGTGCATTTGAAGGGTATATTTGGCCCTGGCTCCTTGCTGCTCTTTGCTCCCAGACAGCCATCATGTAAATGTGTTTCCTTTGCCCTGCCCTTCCTCCATGATGTTTCTGCTTTCCACAGGCTTAATTAAAAGCAGTTAGTCATGGGCTGAAACCGAAAGCCAAAGTAAATCTTTCTTCCATTAAGTTGTTTCTCTTAGGTAATTGTCATAGTGACAAAAAATACAAATAACCAAGTTGTCACCTTGTGGTCATCAGACACCTTCCTACACACACTCCCCGATTAACTCTGTGTGTGTGTGTGTGTGTGTGTATGTGTGTGTGTGTGCATGTGTGTGCATACATGAAGCATTCCTATGTTCACGAATGTGTGCATTTTACATAATGAAGATCTAAGACGTTTTTCTGCTTTGGAGAAGGCCAAAGTTTTATATTTTTACTGGAATCCACTTATACATTAAGTTTTGGAATATTCACAACCAGTTAGTAGTTGCCAAATATTAACTGATTTATACCAAAAGCGTGATAAATATTTGGGAGGAAAGAGAGATCTAGAGATAGAAGAGTGGGAGAAAAGAGGGAGGGGAATGATGACGGGAGGATGTGCTGGCCAGTCTATGTCACCTACACAATCTAGAGTTTTCTGAGAGGAGAGAACCTCAGGGAGGAAAATCCCTCTGTAAGAGCTGGCTGTAGGCAAGCCTGTAGGGCATTCTCTTAATTAGTGGTCATGGGAGAGGGCCCAGCACATGGTGGGTGGTGCCACCCTTGGACTGGTGGTTTTGAGTTTCTGTTCTGACTTCTTTTGGTGATGAAGTATGATGTAGAAGTGTAAGCTGAATAAACCTTTTCCTCCTGAGCCTGGTTTTGGTCATCACAGCAATAGAAATCCTAAGATACAGAGGTGAAGGAAGGAATGAGGGAGGAAGGCATAGGGAGAGGGAGGGAGGGAGGGAGAGAGAAAAGGAAGGAAGGAAGGAAGGAAGGAAGGAAGGAAGGAAGGAAGGAAGGAAGGGAGGAAGGAAGGAAGGAAGGACAAGCTCACAGCTCACAGGAACACTTTGGTTTAGATATACTAAGCACTATTAGTATAGACCTATTTCTGGTGTCCATGATGGTTCTAGTGACCAGGGGAGAGTTTTGTTACTCACCAGCATTGCTAGGATTTTTAAATTAGTGTCTTCATATTAGTTTTCCTAAGTAAGCATACTCCTGAATTCTGTGACTTCAATGTGGCTATTTGTACATTCTAATCCCCTGGAGCATCCTTTAAATGTACTGTCAGGGCTTAGTGTGATACTTCACAGGCTGTCAGGAGAATTCGCTAGAGAACTGGTCTAAGTGAAACATGATGAGGACAAACATGCTGAGCTATGTTCATGGTCTGTACCACTTGAAGCCATCCACAGACCACAGAAGCACAGATGAGGGCAAACATACTCAGCCATGTTCGTGGTCTGTACTAATTGAAGCCATCCACAGATCATAGAAGCACAGGTGGTGTATGTAGGTTTTACATAGGCCTTAATATTTTGTTTTCATATCTGAGATAGGAGACAATGTTTCCTTTCCATGATGAATAGAATTCCAAGTTCACAATCCCACATATTCAAGAAGGCTGTATTTAGACAAAAGAAATGTACTTACAGTGTGAATATTTGAAATCTGACAAAATAATAAAATCAATATAAAATAAAGCCAACACCATCTTTCCTGAAATCTTAAGGAATAGACTTGTAGTTAAACCAAGTGTTTTAAAGATTTTGAGAATGTCGCTTGTGGATTAACACTTGGCTTAACCTACAACGAATTTGCATTGGCCTATAGTGACCTGAGCATCCTTCCCTTCTTTCAGGATGCTGAGAAAATCATGGCAATATAGTTATATGAGAAGCAACGAACAGTGTATCAATTATGGTTCCCTGACAGAATTTATTTGTGAGCCTTGGATAATTGGTTCGTTTCTTGCCCTATGTGATGACATCTCCTTTGAGATCTCTGGGGGAAAGATGCTCATTCTTCTGAAATTGTATTAAACTGCATAAGAACTCTCTCCCTTCTCCGAAGATTAACATCTGGGGGGAAGGCTCTCAGGAAGGTAGACATTAACTAACACACTCACTGGTGTTCAGGATAAAGGCAAACAATGGAAACATGAAGTCAGCAGCCTTCCCCACAGATGAGCAACAGTGCTCTCAACTGAAGAGAAGCCAAACGGGTTTCACTAATTCAGTGACATGACCTCAAGAAGGAGAAGGGCCCTTGTGCTCTAGGTACGTGTCTGGTCAGTTGCCTAATCTGAAAAGAAAAACGTTTGAAAAAAAACTGAGACAGGGCCTGGGGAAGCAACTCAGTTAGTGAAGTGTATGCTGTGCATACAGGGAGACCTGAATTCAATCCCTAGTACCTATAGTAAAGGGTGCCACAAGCTGGTTATCCGAGCACTGGGGAAGTGCAGACAGGCAGATCCCCAGGGCGTGCTGGCCATATCACTTAGCTTAATTGGTGAACCCCAGGTCAATAGGAAACTGCCTCATAAAATAAAATGGATGGCACCTGATGAACGTTACTGGAGATGATGTACACCCTCAAAGACATGTGCCCCTATAAATATATGGACATGTGCCCTCTCCCATAAACACAACAATTAAAGATAGATAAGAACCTTATATCTCAGAGTGTCTTTAAATCAAAGCCATATGCCCCAGTGAAGTTGACTCTTGTCACTCTTGCATAGCACTCAAGCAGGATGAAGACTTGTAATTATTTTGGGGACACTTTTGGCAAAAGCTCAACTTTTGCTGAATCAGTCAAGTTACTTAAGGCAGTGGAATAACCTCTTCAATTATTTGGATGACTGGGTTCCTTCCCTGCTTCAATCAATTTGTTTGTCCACACATGCAGTGAATTCCCCAAATTCATGTTCATGCAAGAACTCCCATTGAAGTCACTTGTCAGAGGATTACTAAGAGCACATGGGTAAATGATTCTTCAGACATTTAGACATTTAGTGAGCATTGCTGAGGATAAGAAACTAGAGATAAAGATATATTGTCATGCATTTTTCTATTTGTATACGGTGTTTTTCTTCTTTTGGGTAACTGAATATTTAAAGTAATATTTTCTGCTTGTGTTCTTGTACTAACAATGACTCATTTTTTTTTTCCTGAAAGTCATTTCATACTAAGTTGTCAACATTTTCAACTAATAGCATAAGGTTTAACAAAACCCTTTAAGTTTTCAGATTCTGAATTAGACAATGCTGGTTGTGATGGCACAACATGATCATTACAAGACCACAGAAAAAGCTTGACGTTCATATATTTTGTTGGAGAGTGATGTCTACAGCCTTTGTTGCACAGTGCTTACTAGAAAAGCAAATTACTGGTTCCAAGAAACGTGCTGCTCTATCAGTTTCTGCAAAGTTGCACTGAAAATGTCAAAGATACCAGAATGTATTTAGAGACATGTCCTTACTAGTTCAAGGAAGCCAGCCACTAATAATTATAAATACAAAAACAAGATATTTGGATGAGAAAAGAATTTTGCTAAATTAGATGTGATTGTGAAATGTAAATCAATATATTAAATGTTATTACTTGAGCCAGGCTTCAGAAATGAAATTCACTTCCATGGACTCTTACCAGGGTTATCCCAGGGTACAGAAGGAGAAAAAAAATGGAAAAGTGGAGATGCATAGACTGAAACTCTAGGTTCCAATTCTTCCCTTTTAAAAAATGTGTTACTGGGGCTGGAGATATGATTCAGTGGTTAAGAGTGCATACTGATCTTCCAGAGGACTCGAGTTTAGTTTCCAGTATACCCATCAGGTGGCTCACAACTTCCTGTAACTCCAGCTCCAGGGCTTCTGATGTCTCTTCTGACCTCAGCAGACACCTGCACTCACATAACCACACAAAATGACATGCATGCACATATAATTAAAATTAAAATAAATCTTTAAAAATATTATTGGGTCTGGAAAGATGGATTAGGAATTAAGTGCACTGGCTGTTCATCCAGAGGGCCTGGGTTCGTTTCCTAGCACTCACACATTTGGCTTAAACTATCTATACCTCCAGTTCAAGAGGATCTGACATCTTCTTTTGGCCTCCACAGGCACTGTATGCATGTGGTACACAGACATGCATGCAAACAAAACACCCATACATATAAAATAAAATTTAAAAAAAATCAATATATTTATCCTATATAGTATTCTGACTAGTTCCAATATATATACAAAGTATGTATATATTAGTACTAATTCATATATATGTATATATTAGTGTTATATATATATGTACTGTCTTTACACCAAGGTTCTGGAATAACTGATTTCTTTTTAAATCTCTGCTAGAGAGTAAACTTAGATTCATTTACTTCACTTATGAGATTGGAAAAACATAACTGGTCCTACCTTTCAGTATTATTATGTTAGTTTTGTGCAAACCTCTTAATTCACTGCTGTACTAAGGAGTCAATGCTAGCATTATTTTTTATACGATATATTAAAAGTAAGATACAACTGCTTCTCATATGCAAAGGGCCTAGTTGGGTCCTATGCAGGTTCCACAGCTGTCAGTCTAAAGTTTGTGAGTTCCTATGAGCTTGGTTCAGTTGTCTCTGTAGGTTTCCCCATCATGATCTTGATGCCCCTTGCTCACAGAATCCCTCTTCCCTCTCTTTGACTGGACTCTCAGAGCTCAGCCTGGTGCTTGGTTGTGGATCTCTGCATCTGCTTCCATTAGTAACTGGATGAAGACTCTATGATGACAATTTAGGATATTCACCAATCTGATTACCAGGGTAGGCCAGTTCAGGCACTCTTACCACTATTGCTAGTAGTCTAATCTGGGGTCATCCTCTGCATACGAGAGACAATTGTGTAGCTGGGTCTGTTTGAGGGACCACTGGCAGTGTGATCAGGATCTATCCTTGTGCATGAGCTGGCTTTCTGGGTCCCATTACCTATGGTCGGACACCTTGCTCACCCTTGAGCAGAGAGAGGCTTGGTCCTGTCTTAACTGAATGTACCAGGCTTTGCTGTTCCCCAATAGGAGAACTCACCCTGTTGGAGGCGGGGATAAGGAGTGGTGGTGGGGGGTTTAGATGGGGGAGGGCAAATGGAGGGAGCGGGAGGAGGGATGAGAGAGGAATCTGTGGTTGGTATGTAAAATGAATAAAAACTTTTTTTAAAATAAAAAAAAGTGAAATACAAAAGCTCACTTAGCCAGTGTTTTGTTTTCTTTTGTTTTTGAGACAGGGTTTCTTTGTGTAGCCCTGGCTGTCCTGGAACTAGCTCTGTAGACCAGGCTGGCCTCAAAATCACAGAGATCTGCCTGCCTCTGCCTCTCCAATGCTGGAATTAAAGGCATGTGCTACCACCCCCTGGTAGTGTATTGTGTCTGAGATAAGCAACTGCAAAGGACAAGATCTGTTCTGGATCATGGTTCTACAAGTTTCCATCCATTTTTTCAGGTTGATGGTGAGTCAGAAATACCATGGTGGAAGGGCATGGATTAAAAACACTGCTCAGTTCCTGGAGGCCATGAAAGAGAGACATTAGAGATGAGGGTCCAAGTGACAATAAATATCCTCAAAGCACATCTCCAGTGGCCCACTTCTAAACACCTCCTTCAACATCCAGGTAGTCCATAGCTATGAACTCAATAGACCAATCCATTGGTGGACAATAGAAGTTAGTGCCCTCATGGTCCTTTCAATAGTGCCAAATGGAGACGAAGCCTTTAACATAAGAATCTTCGGACAGATTTCCTCCTGAGCAACTATACTATATGAGGAAGTTTATTGCCTACAGTAGACAGTAGGATAAAAAATGAGACAAATTTCTGTTAGTTGAAACCAAAGAAGATATTTGGGAAGCACAAGAACCTTATACTGAAGAGATCTTTGCATCGGGTGGTGTACAAAACTGAGATCAGAACTTTCCATGATTATCCGATGTTTCCCTGATTCTGTCAACAGCCAACTTTTCAAATAAATTTGCATCTTGTCTTTCCTTCACCTCCCTTTCACAGCTTATCTCTTTAGATAGAATGTTTACTCTGCTCATCAATCCACAAAAATTGTTCTTACAGTATCAATAATTAATTTTAAGTCACCTAATAGTGTTGACATAAGTCCTCATCATTTTTGAGGTCTTAGCAACATGAGACACAGTGGTCACTACTTGATTTTAGGACAATGCTTTGGTGTCCTATGAGATGGCATTTTTATGATTTTGCTTTGTGCATGGTTATCCTTCTACCTTACTTTCAAATGTTAACATTCATTGTGGCTAGATTGCGAGCCTTCTGTTCTTTATCTATTTTATATCCAGTCTCTTGACTTTAAGAATTACTTAATACTTAGTTTTAAGTAATAATTACTTAATTTATAATACTGAGAATCTCAGTTACTCCAAATCACCTATCTGATCTCTTCCAGATGCCTACTTGACTTCCTTGATTTTCTCCCTTTCACCAAACTTGCTTTTATTCTACTTTATCTGTTATAGTAAAACCACATTATTATCACTCAGATTGCTCAAACCAGAGCTTAGGAATTATTCTTTAAAAACTATCTATCTATCTATCTATCTATCTATCTATCTATCTATCTATCATCTATCTATTATTTATTTGGTGTGTATGTGTGTTTTTGTGTAAGTCTGTGTGCACCACATATGTGCAGGAGCACTCAAGAGGCCAGAAGAGAGCATCAAATAACCTGGAACTCTAGTTATAGGCAGCTGTGGGTCACCATGTAGATACTGGGTTGAACCCAGGTCCTCTATAAAAGCACTATGTGGTCTTAACCATTGAACCAACTGTCCAGCTCCAATCATTCTTATTTTTGTCTACTTCTTTAGTTATACATTAGAAATACTTAAGTTGCTTCATCAGAGTAAAATAAAAACAAACACTACTTCCCAAGGAACAAGAATAATATCCTATGATTTTTTCGTTTTCCTGTCTTTAGTACCAACTTAATTTTAATCACCTCTATATCTCATATGGACTATATGCTGATCATTCTTCTTCCTGTGCAGCTTCCTTTGTGTCTATTTAATGTCATATTCTGCCAGAATGGTATTTCTGGATCATAATTGAGTATTTAAATAAAAGAATGCAAATTAAAATTGCACTTGAAATCTATGCATTTTGACTGAGATTATTAAAATCCCACACTTTTTTTTTTTTTTTTACAACACACACTAGCCTGAACTGTGAAAAAACAGGCACTCAATGTACCCACTGGTGTGCAAGACAATGCCAGCATTAGAGAGGATTTGGTTGCATCTATTTAAATTACAAAAGCACTTACCACTTGATCTAGCAATTCCACTTCTGGGAATTTATCCTACAAATATGACTGTGTACGTGCAAAATGGAGAATATAAAAGATTACTCATCACAGCAGTGTTTGTAATAACAGTAGACTTGAAATTACCTATGTTCTTTTCAATGTGTCTGGAAACTGTCCAGTAATAGGAGACTGGTGAAAATCAACAGTGCATCTGCATAATGGAGCATTGCATCAGTAGGGAAGGGTGGAGAAGCCTTGGATGTAATGCTGAGAAAGTTATCCAGAATAGATTACTAAATAAAAACAGCAAGATGTGAAAAATGACCATGGTATGATACTGTTTGTTTAAGAAAGTGTATTATAGTCTGGCATGTTGGTTTGTGTCTGTAATCCCAAAACTCAAGAGGTGAGGCCTAAGATTCTCTAGCTCAAGTCCAGCCTGGGCTACGTAATGAGATACTATCTCTAAAAACAAAACAAAAACAAACATTAACTGGAGATGTAGATCAGTTCTTGCCTTGAGTGAATAAGGTCCAGGGTTTGATATTTAGTACCACAACCAACAAAACATGTCTGGTAGGTGAGTAGAATATATGAGATTGGAGATGAAGAAGCGTCTCTCAGTAAGTGATTATTATTTTTTTTTGTGGTTTTTATTTGAGAACTATGCAAACCTCTTCCTTAGTTAAAAATAAGACAAAATAAAAATTACCTGTGTCTGCTGTGGGAGACTGCTAGTCTAATTTCAAATCTGTGTGTGTGTGTGTGTGTGTGTGTGTGTGTGTGTGTGTGTGTGTGTGTGTGTGTGTGTTGTGTGTAGGGGTGTTTTTGTGCATATATTTTTGTGTGTTAATATTTATATATCCACATATATGCATGCCTGTATGCATAGGGTCATCATTGCTATCTCTGTTGTTTTCAAATGTTCAGCAAAGATTTCCATACCCCAATTTTTTGTATGAATGGTGGTTTTGTGAAAATATGGGATAGAGGAAGACAATGTAGGGAGAATTCTGCGGTTCTGCTGCCCTGATGGGAAGTCTAGTGAGCATATGTAGGTCAATGAGATGACCAGAAACAATTAATTTGGGTGAGTGGGGTTGTAAACCACAGACAAACACATACCCTGTGAATTTACAGAACTCTCTTAACACACAGTAGAATGGGGTTTTAAACAATTTTAAAAGATTGTTGAGTGGTAAGTTGTTCACCAGTTAACAGGAAGCTTACAAAATTCTGTCTGTACAGTGTAAACCTGTAGCATCTATAAACCTAAACAGCTACTTGTTTTTAAAACAATGGGTTTACTGTGACATTTTCAGACATTTATGCCATATACTTTGCTCATATTCACCACCATGCTCCCCTCTTGTTTCTTCCTCTTACATCCAACTGGTTTCCGCCACCGACCCAAATATGAGGGAAAAGATGTGATAACCTCTCTCTGAGTCTAGCTTATTTCACTTCATGTGATGATCAATCATTATACTCATTTTTTTTTTCTGTGAATGACATAATTTTCACCTTTTCTATTTACTCTATTGTGTAGACAGACCACATTTTCTTATCCATTCCTTTGTTGATGGACACCCATGCTGATTCATAGCTGAGCCACTGTGAATTGTGGCCCAATGAAGAAAATGCGCAGCTGTCTCTGTGGTATGCAGACTCACATTCCTCCTTGAGGCACACACCCAGGGAGAGTATAGCTGAGCCATGGGATACTTCTAGTCTTAGCTTGTTTAGGGAAACTGCAAACTGATTTCCATAGTGGTTACACTAATTTCCACTTCCTCGAGCAGTGAATAAAAGTATCCGAGCCACTCCTACCCCACATCCCAGCAGCATTTGTCATGCCTTCTCTTGATGATAGCCATTCTGTTCTGTGGGGAGATGGAATTTCAATGAAGTTTTGATTTGCATTTCTCTGGTGACTGGTGATGGGCGAACATGTTTTGTGCATATAATGACCATTTGCATTTCTTCTTTTGTGAATTATCTGTTCAATTCATTTGCACATTTGTTGATCGATTTGGTTTTTTTTTTTTACCCCCCCCTCCTTTTTAATACAGATGTGACACAGAAAGGAAAAGTATGGAGCTTTGTAAAAACTACAGTTTTGAATATTAGATTTAGGAAACACAAAAAGATGAAATTTAAATAAGTTAGTATGAAATACATTATAATTTTTGAAACTTGGATGTTATTAAAAATACTTTGAGATTGAACTATTCTTAGTTCTAATCAAATAGTTTAATTAACTTTTCTTCCTTTATTTAACTCCTAAGGCACAAGCTAGTCATTATTCAAGTGGACATGCTAAAGTTAATAAGTTGTTTCTTATCCAGAGTAAAAGAAAAATTTATTTATTTGTGTATCTCTATACTGGTAGCTTTAAAACATTAAATTATTAAAATTTGAAATTTCTCAAAATAACAATTTATTAGAAATTGGAAAGTTCATTAGCAAAATTCTATATCCACAAGCCAACTATCTTATTACCTTCCTGATGTTTTTGCTCCAAAGTTCTCATTTATTTACATATTTTGTTTGAAATGGCTTGAGGAAATCTTATTGCAAAGGATATGACTGTTCCCCACTTAACAAAAAGTTCTCATTTCAAAAACCAAATGCATGAATCTGGTTCACAAACATAGCTTTCGTATTGAATATTTTTAAAAGTTTCTCTGCCTTTGCCTCTGTCTTTCCATCTGTCTCTCTGTCTCTCTGTGGTGCGTATAGGATCATGTGTGTGGGGGGATCCCACATACAGCCAAGCATGTGTCTGGGAGTCAGAAGACAGCCATGAGTGTTGGCGTTTACTTTTGACCTTGTTGGGAATGGTTGTCCAGCTACTGTGTACATCAGCCAAGCTGCTCCGAAAGCTTCAGGAGATCGTCCTGTCTCTTTCTCCCATCTTGGCATAGAAGCACTGGGATTACAGAGGCTCTGTCACGCTCAGCTTTGCATGTGTGCCTGGGATTAGAACTCAGGTTCTCACGCTTTCCTGGCAAGAGCTTTACCACTGAGCCATCTACCAAGCACAGGCTGAATTTAATGTGAAATATTAACACTAATTTAAGACAATATAGCAGCATTTTGGTTAAATATGCTGTTCAAGAATTTTATTTCCATGAAAAGTTTTTTTTTTTTTTTAACTTTTCTTTTATGGACATGACTCTCTCAGAGCCCAGGCTATAAAACAATCACATAGGCTGAATAGTTTGGGTGTGACCATTTTTAGTTCCCAACAAGTTTTCTCCTCTCTCTCTCTCTCTCTCTCTCTCTCTCTCTCTCTCTCTATCTATCTATCTATCATCATTCTCCCTACCTGCCTACCTACCTGTCCATCTGTTCATTTTAAAGGGATCTTTTAAAGTGATGGGTTTAATTTTAGCATTTTAATACACACTTATCACTTTGTGTTCATTAAGTAATGATCCAATCCCAAGAAGAGAGATGGATTAGAGAATATCTTTAGGTTCATCCATCTAGTACTTTTTGTGATTCTGAAAGCTCTGGTGTTCTTTAGAATTCTGTTAAGGGAAACAAAACAAAATAAGATACAGAATTCTTTTGACATTTTGAACTGAGGGGTGGGGGAGTATTTACAAATGAAGACAGAAGGAACAGAGACAACCTGGTACTCTCAGGCCCAGCTGTGTGAAAGATCATTTTATGAGGGAACACATGATTTTAAAGTCTCTTTAATCCCCAAATCAACAGTGCTTCCAGCAGTTATAAAATGATGTTAGAATTGTTCAATGCTCACATTAAGGGATGAGGCCAGGAAAGGCCAAGATCATCATAATATGTCCCATGGAACTAGGGCGGCCACTGGACAAAGGCCAGGGATCCCAGGGGAAAAAAGACATCAAGTATTATTTTGTAACTTCTCTAATGCAGACTTCAGATGTTCTGGTTGTGGCTGTCCCTAATATCAAACAGAAGACCTACAACCTCATCCCAAGAATGCACACAGGGGCCACAAGAACTAAATAAACAATGCTCTGTTTGCTTAAATATTTAGCAAAGAGCCCAGGGATTACTGCATATGTCACTGTGGAGACTTTAGCCAAATCTCAAAGATGTCTCTATGCTCTGCTAATAAAACAATTCATGTGTGTATAATGCATATTGTAATTATTTCCACACAGCTCTCACTTAGAGCCTGAGGGAAGGAGATCACTATTCAGTGAAACTCCACCAAACACCACCATTGATGAAAACACTGTCCAAATCCAAACCCAAATCAGGACTAAAACAACATAACCTGTCTGCTGATGTGTCCCTACATATCTTTTCCTGTACTTCCCCATCCCCATCACTGTGATTTTTCTTCTCTGACTGTGACCTAGGTAGATAGATGATACAAATTATAGGAAATAAAACACATAAAAGTTTTATAAATAAAATGTTACTGTTTATGGATGGATCTGTCTCCTACAGTCACGAATACTTTCCGAAGCATTACCTGTGAGAAAATAATCTTTAGTGGGAAAACTTGGGAGGAATTCTTTTGGTTGAACATCTGGAGATGCCGCCTTAGTCATGTGACTGTGCTTTGTGGCTCCAATCTCAAACAAAGCCTTGCTCTGAGCATATTGAAGAAATTCTACACGAGGTAGTGGATGGATAGAAGTGACTAGAGATCCCATATTTAGAAAGAGATCATGTGTTTTCATAAATATCACAAGTTTTATGCCTAAAACTTAAATTATATTTGTTTAGCCTGTGTAAAATTTGGAATCCAGTAGTTATTGTTGGAGTGGCCTCAAATTTATTCTGATGACTGACATTGAATCTGGTGAATGGAGTTTTGTATTTATTAACACATCAAGTTGCATTACACTTCCATTTATTAATTTATCCTGATAAAGAATTAAGATGAATCTCTTCGTATTTTGTTCACTCATTTATTCAGATACTAGTTATTGAGTGCATATTCTATGCCAGGACTCTTTTAGGTAGTGGGGTTAGAGCCATCATCAGAATAAAGTTTCAGATTAACAATGATTGTATTTGGGAGAAGAGAATTAATAAATAAACATGTAACGTGATGTTTTCATGTAATCTCCATAATATGAAGAAGGGCAAAGCAAGACAGAAGGGAAACATTGAGAGGAAGAGGGGGAGGCGTCAGAGAAGACTGAGGTGGTAGTCTGAGGAAAGGACTCAGGGAAAGAAGAGACTTAGCCGCAGGACAATCTGGAAATCTCTAAGAAGCATACGAATAAGGAATAAATACAAAGCCTTGATACAGGACTGAATTTGCCTGGTTTGGGGAACTTTCAGCATGTCATTGTTGCCAGAGAGAACGCAGCAGGTGGAGCAAGAGACGGCAGAAGTGACTTTATTGCATAAATGGGGTCCAAACCCTCAAGAAGTCCCATACATCTGGGAAGGATTTGGATTTGATTCCAAATGGGATGGGACTTCTAAGCTTCCAAGGAGGGCAAGACAAAGACCACAAGTTTCTTTGTTTGTTTTGTGGAAGGTGTTCTGTAACAGAGAACAGTGGTGTGTGGAAGCCAAAGGGAGGTTGCTGCTCTGTATTGGTACCTGCTATAGATGATGGTGGCAGTTTCATAGTTCAGCAATAGAGGAGAAGTTTAGTTCTGGATACATTTAGATACATCCTAGAAGCAGGAATGACAAAATTGTTTCTGCTAGACTGAATAGCTGGAAGGTGAGTGCAGAATCAAGTATGGTTGAAAGTCCTTGGTCTGAGCTACTGACTAATGTAATTATTCATTATTTTATCAAGTATTTATTAAATACAGACTTGTGCTACACACTGTATTGTGTGGTTGGGGTATATCAGTGAACAAAACAAAGATCCCTTAAAAGAAAAGGCAATAAAAACAAACACATATGAAATTTAAAATATGTTAGAGAGTTATAAGAATCGTGGGCAAATGAATAAAATGGATAATAAGGATATTGGATGACAGAATAAATTTAATTAAAAATCGTTACACTGTTTAGTAGGAAGATTTGTTGATGATGTGAAATATGAACCCACAAGGAGGCCACAATTTCTGCATCCCAGTGAGGGACAAGAGGTGAGAAATAGAGCCAGAGGGGTTACCTTGGGGCTTGATTCGATCTTGGGGTTTTGGAGGTTATTATGGTTTTCAATGAAATATGGGGTCACTTCAGGGTTTTTAACAGAAGGGTGATATGGCAGATCAATGTCTGAAGCCTCCTTATTGACTGTAGAACTGTGCTTTAGGACAGCAAAGAAAGAGCAGGGAGCCTTCTTTGGGAGCAGTGCATTAATCCACGTGAAAACCAATGGTAGCTTGGCTGAGAATCGTGTCAATGAAAGTGGCAAATTACCTGAGTTTGTACAGATTTGAAAGTAAAAACACTCTTGATTTTCAGAGAGGTACGGTGAAATCCCCCTGGAAATCTGCCCTGGAAATCCAAGTGACACACTTGCAGTTGACTGACTGCCATCAATGATGCTGAAGAAACCTCTCTGTCTGTGACATATTTTTGTTTGGCTATTTGGGGTTTAATACATACCATGGGCATTACAGAGAGAGAACCAAACTGGTAGGAAGTTACTCTGATCTAGAGCTCAGGAGAAAATTTTGAGCAAGTAATCTTCATTCTCAGGTGGAGATACATACATGATATTGAAAACTGTAGGCAGAGTGAGTAGAGGTAGAAGGGAGGTCAGACACTGAGCCCTGGAGCACCCACCACAAGGAGCAGGGAAAGATGAAGAACTGGCAAAGGGGCCACTGAGCTGGGAGAAGAACCGAATAGATGTGGAAGTCAGCTCACGGGAGTGTTCTGAGAAAAACGTGATCTACGATGGTGGACACTGATGATGGTGGTGGAGCAAGGAAAGAACTGATCGTCTGGTGTGACAAGTGAAAGTGATTGATTAGTGACGCCTGGGAGCAGCTTTAGAGTAGATGTGTGGAGTTTAGACAAGAACAGTGCAGGAAGGAAAAGGCTACTCATAGATACAGAACACTAGGAGAGCAGCCGGCAGGGCTGGAGAGTTTAACCCAGATGAACACTTTGGCTGTGACCAGCTTTCCTTGTGGGCCACTTACAGCCAAGTTCTGAGGCAATTCTAAAGGAATGCTGAATCATTTATTTTCTCAGTGATTAGCACTTAATCATTTCATTAAAATATTTATTGTCATATTCAGAATCAATTTTATACTTGCCTGTTTAAGCCTTCTGAAAATTCATCTTGCCAAAAGAAATATGAATCCCTTGTAGGGCTTTTATGGCTCTGAGATGAAGAATTCCTTTCTTTTATTGAATTATTTGTGTTGCTCAGTCTGGCTGTGTTCTGAATCTTGTATTGTAATAAGTTAATATTTATATTGTAGTACAAGCCCAATAATGCAGCACTTGGCATTGAGTTAACTATAAAAATAATTGGATTTTATATATACCTGCCCCAAAGAAAGAGAAAGATTGTGATTATGCAAACAATTTGTAAATAATAATACATTGTTCTTGTGATGTCTATTGAATTATTGTTTTATATTTAGCTATTGTGTGTTTGATATTCTTTGCTTCTAGCTGCTTCATAAATTCTTGGAAGTAGCGGATATGTCATGTATATTTCTTGCAGAAAACTGGTAAGTGTATTAGATTTCTTGACTTCACTGTTGAATAATTGAGTGAATGTTGTCAGTTCTTTAAAATTTAATGTTTATTTTTTATAGTTCTAAAGATTAAACTCAGGTCCTCATGCATACTAGGGAAATGCTCTCCCACCAAGCTGTGTCATTAAAAGCTGGACTAGATTGTGCCCTTTCTGGCAGGATATGAGTAGAATGTTTTATAGTTTGTACCTTAGTTATTCACTGTACCAATCCTTACTGAAAATAGACCAATATATTTTAGGATGTCCCTCATCACCCCTACTTCCTGGTCTTAATTCTTTGGTCATTGAAATAAAAATAGTTCTTTAGAAAATGACAAGTCTCTTTTAGCTTCTTAAAATATAGAGTTATGGCTGCATTTAATACTTTCTTTTATGAATAAATGCCCCCATGAGTCTTAAGAATTGCTGATTGGCATGTGTTTTGACTTCTAGCTTATTGATCTCACTGTAATTTTATCTGGAAGTTTATAATAGATTTTTTTTTAATCTTTCCAAAACAGTAATTAACTGGGATGGAGAGATGGCTCAGCAGTTGAAGGCTAGGCTCACAACCAAAATAGTAATTAACAACATCCTCCAAATATGTGCAATTTAATTGACAATCTTATAATTTCATATAGGCTTATAACTTAAAATTGGCCATTTATTATATAATAACTTCATGTAAAAAGTGCTATTTTGAAGTATTTTTATAAACGAGGTAATATGAGCTACAGTGAAGTGCTGTGGGATGTCTTTCTGTATCCTGTGAATATGTGTTGCTCTGATTGGTTGATAAATAAAGATGCATTGGCCTATGACAGGGTAGCTTAGAGGCAGGTGAGAAATCCAAGCAGATACATGGAGAGAAAAAAGGAGAGGAAGGGGAGACGCCAGCTGCTACCGTGGAAGCAAGATGCTAGGAGACAGGTAATGCCACGGCCATGTGGCAACTTATAGATTAATAGAAATGAGTTAAGTTATAAGAGCTAGCTAGCAAGAAGACTGCCATAGGCCATGCAATTAGTAACTAATACCAGCCTCTGAATGATTGTTTTATATGCAGCTGTGGGCCGCAGGGCCAGGCAGGAATGGAGAAACTTTCCAACTGCAGTGAAAGAAAACAGCTTAACTAACAAACCAATAGGTGTTTCTTGAAAGGGACATTTGAACATGTACCTTCTATGCCATATTTCAGTTGACAAGCCTCACATAACACTCATGTAACATGCCTTGGCTGAGCCAATCTGCCTTCACTTATAGCATAAAAGCTGTTATAACACTTCTTAAATCCCCTTTCCCCAAGGCAGACAAGCTTCCCTGTTTCTGAAGACTCTGATAAAACTTGGAAAGCAAATTAGCATAAGCAAAAATTTAACTTTTGCAAAATTTGGTAGTAGAAACTTTAGAGCGTAAATCCCTGCTACAGAACTCAGGCAGTTAAAGGGCTCCCTGGGCCTGATATTTTACAGCTTGTCATTTACACGGTAGTTTTTCTTGAGCCCTGCCAAATGTCTTTTGATTGCGTGCCCCCTACTCATTCCTCTGGTGAAATGGCAGATTATAGTCTGTGCTTGAAAGTTTAGTGATATTTATAGGTAGGTGCCATGGTGATAAGACATTGCTATCAAGTCTCTTTTGCCACCTTTTTCTCCCTTTCAACTTATTTTCCAGTTTATTGATTCTGCTATAGAATAAGGGTCTTAGGAAACTTACCACAACTGCTGTTATGATGCATGTACACCTCCACAATCATCAAGTTCATTGTGTACCTACTGTAAGCCAGGTACTATGCAATTTACTGGAGATTAAAAACATAGTTAGCAAAGTCCTTTCCCTAGCAGAACTTTTGAAATGCATCATCATCATCATCATCATCATCATCATCATCATCATCATCATTATGCCACTGCTGGTGTGATGGCACTTAGCTTCTTCTCTTTCAAGTACACTAGAGAGTTTTGATGCTTCCATTTCTTACTAAATATTGAAGAAGAAAGTATGACTTTAGACAGATTGATCTTGAGTTCCATGTGCTGAATTAGAGGTGAAGAGGAACTGTGGTCAGCCATGAGTGCTGTCGTGCCTCCGCTGTAAAAAGTCACTGTCTGAATTGTTACTCTTGGCTCATGGATGGAATGTGACATTAAAGCACAATGTGAACACAGGAGTTTTGTGTTTGTTTGTGCAGAACTGCAAGCACAGTAAATCCTGTGTGGAAGCAGGAAATTGTACTAGCTAACCACAGTCACTTAAAATCACAGAAAACAATCTCCTTCCTCTCCCTCCCTCCTCTTTCTCCTCTTCTTCTTCATCCATCTGCCACTGATGGATTTTCTGAGTGCTATTTCCCTATTTTCTCTAAAGCCTTGTGGTGTTACCTGCATAATTTTGAGCAGAATTGGCAATTTTTAGAAATGTTAGCCATATTATTGCAGAACCACTATATTTTCCATTTTTCACATACCTAATATTTCTTATTTTTCAGGAGAGATCACAGTTGGGAACAAAATGGTGGGGGATGGTAACAAAAGTAGTCTTACTGTAGTCTATGGATTCCTTTTACATGGTTAGAAGACTAAGTAAGAAATTTGAATTATTTTGAAAGTATCACCCTGGGAAAAAATAGAAAAGTTACACATTTGTAGGTTTAATCGCAAATCAAAGGATTCATTGAATATGAATCCTGAGCGATCTTTTTGTTGTCGTAGGCCTGAATTTGGGTCACACTTCCAGTCAAATTTAGGAGCTAATAGTCCGGTGCTATGATATTGAATTGTTTTATTTGCACTTTGTTGTGGAATAATTCTTTTTTACACTGTGAAGGTGTGTTGCTTCCACTGGTTTAATTAAGAGATAACTGACCAATATCTAGGCTGGAAGACATTAGGTGGGATAGTCAGACTGAGAGAACATTGGAATGAAGAAGGACAGAATTGCCAGAAGACTCTGGTAGAAGCAAGATGAATAAGTTATGCTGAAAAAAGATACTGCCACATAGTAAAGCATAGATAAGAAATATGGGTTAACTTAAGATATAAGAGCTAGTTAGAAATAAGCCTAAGCTATCGGCCAAGCATTTATAATTAATAATAAGTCTCTGTGTGTTTATTTGGGAGCTGGCAGGACAGAATATTCTCCCTACAGCACTTCAGTAATTAGCAGCAACTATTTCTTAGGTGCCTCTACAATATTCTCTGGGACCTTATTAGAAATTGTATTCCTACACTGGATTGCAGAATGAGGTCCACAGGCTCATTTTGAAAACCTCATTCTTTAATGAAGTGTGGACTTTTAAAATTGGATAAAAAAACTCATTGTTTAGTCTTAAAGCAAGACCATGCACTTGAATCTGGTCAACTTGAGTACAGAGTATACAGTGACCAGAAGCAGCTTTTGAAGAGAGGAGCTATAAGCTTGAAGTATACCTCATAATTCCATATATTTTTCTAGTTTAAAAAAATATTAAATTACTAGGTAGATATTTTTATTTTCTAAATAATATTTCTTTAATTATATTGTCAAAATAAATTTTTGCAAAAACTTGCCTTTTTTCAAATTGCTAATTAGTAGATGGCCAAAAATATATTTGCCATTAAAATTTTACTTTGCTATATTTTAGACATCTTATCTAGTTTATGAAGGGCATTTCCATCTTAACCTAGTCATCCTTGGCTTTTCAATAAAAACCCCACATTGTTAAAAAAAATAGAGCCACATTTTGAAGTTATTTGGCCATTGTCTTTCTTGGTTTTAGCAAAGTTCACTTTAGAAATATGATTCTCTATATCTTGCTGCTCAGTACCTAATCTATTGTTTATTTTGTTGTAGTGGCTGCTGTTGCTTGAGAGTCTCTATAGTTACAATTTCTTTATTGGTTGTGAGGCACATCTAGGCTTACCATGTTGGCCTATGTACCTGTGCAGGGTCTGTAAGGGCAAGCGAGAGGTAATCATAATCAAAGCCTCATTAATTACTGTTACAATGGGGATGGCTTGACCATACATATGAACCTCTTCTCCTTAGAAGTCCCAGTAAATGTAGGGAGGAAAGTAAAACACAGTATAAAGGAGGAAAGGGATAATGGGAAGTTAAGTAGAGAAGGTATTGGGATGGGAGGGTAGAGGGGATGGATGGAGTAGGGTAGAGTGGGGATAAGTAGCATTAAGGACATTTTTCAAAGTCATATGAAAACATAATATTTCAAAAGCTTCCAGAAGCTTAAGTGGATTCATTCTATATTGGAGATATAATGTTTTTCTCAGATGTGATTATCAAACAAAAAGCCACTGTCAAGTGTGGGACATTGTTCTTTGAGTCATTGATCAAAGAACCACTGTTTCTTTGAAATAGAAATAAAGGTCTATTGAAAAGTCATCAACTTTTTTACACAACTATGAAACCTGCAAGCTACAATTAGCAACTAACCCAGCAAGATATGCCCATTGATTTCTTAGTGGCATGAATTTTATGGGAGTAGCCAACCACTTTCTGATTAGATTTAAGGCCCACTCCACACAACAAAACTCATTCCTCATACTGTAAACCTGACCAAGAACCCATGGTTGAGGAGACCATAGACCCTTAGGAAAGCATCTACTGCTATTATTTTGCTAAAGAGATATAGGTTCAAAGTGCCTTCTAAATATTTATCTCTGTACCCATAGATTATTGCAACTCTCAACTACCATGAGAGAAGCTTCTTTTTGTAGCAGATAGTGATTAATATAGACACTCACAATTGGTCCAAGACAGAAGATGAGTCACTGTGGAGAACTCATCCCTAAATGAGGTATCTACATGTTATCCCCTTCTCCACATGGCTCAGGGAACATTTTGGAAGAGGAGAGAGGCCAAAGTTGAGAAGTAGCGCTATGAAACACTGCCTGTGAGCATGACAGGGTTGTGCACTCATTAACTCATGGAGGCTCTGCTTACTTGTATAATACCTACACAAGATCAAGTCTGGCAACCTCCAGACTGGATGGGGAGAGGCTTGGGAAGTCTCACTCTTAGTTGAGCTTTGTAGTTGAATGTTGCTTTGCTAGGGTAGGGTGTTAGTTTTCCTCAAGGAAAAGGCCCCCTATAGTTACCCATGTTTCTGTGAATGACCCTACACCCATGCACATATAGACATCATTGAGGACTCAGTGGACTATGAAGAGAGGACATGAAATTGGAAGGGAGTCATGGCAAGGGTGTCTGGGAGGGCTGGATAAACAGTAGGGGGTTTTTCATGACCAAAGTACATTGTACACATAATGAAGTTCTCAAAAAATGGATATAAACAATCAAATAAGTGCTCAATGTTTCACATCCATTGCAGACAACTTGATTGCTGGTGTGCCTGATGCTGACATGGCTTTGAAGATTCTTAGCTCAAGAAAAGTGTTAGTTATTTTGTCCTTATAATTTTATTCTTCATCTTTCCTCTGTGTCATAGAGGCCCCTGTTGTCTTTTGGCTCCAGGATCATTGAAAGAACCTGCCTCAATATATAAGGTGGATGGCATCTGAGGGAGACAGAGGTTATCAAACTCATGCATGTACTTATATAAGCATGAGCACCCACACAAACATGTACACCCACACACATGGGAACACGTGTACACATCTGCAAGCTCACCACATACATATGCAAAAAAGTAATTCAGTCAATGTGTATTTATCTTCCAACTCCTCCCGACCCCCACCCCTGGTGAGGTACATTGGAACAGGGTTATCTCCCCACCCCACACAGCTCTTCAAAAGTTGGCATCTCCAGTTTGTTTGTTTTTTTTTTAACCAACCCTTTACAACTTTTATCTTTTGGGCCTATCTGTGTCAACAGCAAGAAGTTCTGTACTGTTTCTTGTGGTTTTCTTTTCTTTTTAAACATTCATTTATTTATTTATTATGTATACAGTGTTCTGCCTGCATGTATTCCTGCAGGCCAGAAGAGAGCAGCAGATCTCATTATAGATGGTTGTGAGCCACCATGTGGTTGCTGGGAATTGAACTCAGGACCTCCGGAAAAGCAGTCAGCGCTCTTAACATCTGAGCCATCTCTTCAGCCCTCTTGTGGTTTTCTTATTCACTCCCCACACATTTGTCAAGTGGAGTCTCTTTAGTAAACTATTTCTAAGCTCCTAGCATGAATCACCATCAATTTTCTGCTAGGACTGAGAATAGAGCAGATTGTTTTGGTGAAAGATTTTTGGAGGAATTGTGAGTACAGATGCAGTTTAAAATGAAAAGTGGTATTTTTAAAATAAAAAATTAAAACTGAGGATTGTCGGACAACTATGGGCTTTCCGGATTTTTGTGTCCCTGAACAAGGAATTGGACAGTCACGTGGGTAGTGGCACAATAAGTTTATAAGAAAAATGTAAATGCCTTAAGATTGTCAGTCATCCCAAAGCAGTCTGGAGTCAGGAAAAATCAAGAGGCAAAGAAAGTATTCCCTGATTCACCAGGGCCCAGCACAGATTTCTCACTCTTGGTGACCAAGAGGGAAGCATCTTGACACAATTGCCAAAGGCTGCTGTGTGAACTGCTCACGGAGACACAAGCCTTCCTTATCTGAGAGACCCTGAAAGAAGAATGCTAAAACAGGCCATGAACCATGCGGAAGGCCGAAGTACATGTGCGCTTTACCTGAACCATGCGTAAGGCCGAAGTACATGTGCGCTTTACCTGAACCATGCGTAAGGCCGAAGTACATGTGCGCTTTACCTGAAGACTTTACCACCACTCCTCTCTCGGTCATCAACTTGAATAATTCTCCCCATAAACCATCTTATACTACAAAGGGAAGTGCTTAGCCAAGAAAAATAAGTAAACCAGCATTTCTTAAATTTATAACTTTAATCTGTGAAACTTGTGTATCTTAAAAAATTACAGAATTATACAAATAGAGCTATTATTAAGACACAAACACAACTCTCTTGAGAGGACCACACCTACCCCTTGGGCGTGTACTTAACTTAATAAAGCATAGTGTCGCTTCAGCTGACTCATTGTGAAATTCTTTTCTGTTGTGGTGTAAGTCAAGACCCTGGTCACACCTGAAATGAGGTCCCCAAGGATGTCATCAGGCTACACAGTGAGATCAAGTCAGGCTGTTTCCCTCAGTTGCTGACATTGCTGAAAAGAGTCTCTCAGAAGAAAATGAAGCAAAAATGCAGTGGAAAAGTAGTGCCTGAGGAACTAAGTTCAGGCAGGAGAAAATAAAGCTCTTATTTTAGTAGAAAGACAAGACTAGACATCATTTCATGCAATAAGAACAGATTCTGCACAATCAGAAATATGAGAACCAAGAAAAGCTCAAGGAACAAAAGATGCAATAGGAAAGAAATATTCAATACAAGTGCTGGAGGGTGGAGATGGCTCAGGCATTAAGAGCACTTGCTGTTCTGGCAGGAGACAGTAAACAGTTAAGTTCTCAGCACCCTCACCAGACAGCTCACAGTGGTCTGTAACTCCAGCTCCAGTGGATCTGATGTCCTCTTCTGACACCCTCAGGTACCTATGCACATGTGTTTGTACACATAGGAACACGCAAATACACACAAGTAAAACAAAATAGACTTTTAAAAGGTTGGAAAAGGAAGCCAAAGAAGCTTCTTGTACAGTGGAGCTAAAGACAAGAAAATTGAATATAAGATAATCAAAGAGAAAACACAGGGAGTAACATTAACTTACAAATTTCTAACATCTAAAAGACAGAAAAAAGGAAAGATGAAAGTATTAGAGGGGAAAAAATAAAGAAATTATCTGAATTATAGAGTGTTATGGTGTTGATTTTAGAAATGTGTGTTTTGCACTTCCACTGAATATTGGTATCCTCCCCCATACCTCCTAAAACCTTGGAGATGTCAGAAGTGAAGTGTCTTTTATTTACTAATGAGGCGATCGGTGGTTGTGGGTTCTTTTTAGGTTCAGGAAGTGGCTGGTTACTAGGCAATCTTGTGATTGGAGATTGGAATTTACAGCTCCATTCTCCAACTGAAATCGGAATGAAGGTTGACCACATCAAAACTGCCATTTTTGTTTGTTTTACTATGTTATCTCTGGTGTCCTGGAATTCATTATGTAGACCAGGGTAGCCTTTAACACACAGAGATCCACTTGCCTCTGCCTCAGAGTGCTGGGATTAAAGGCATGCACCACTATCCCTGGCTCAAACTACCAATTATTTAATCAACCACATCTAGTAATTAAAGTACAACTTAAACTCCTTAAAACAGCAACAATCTCACAACAGAACAGCTTTTAGAGCTCTTTGGGGTTGCAGATGGGTGAAATGAGGGCAGGCTGGTGTATCTGGAGAACCAAGATGTGTCAAGTTCTCTCTTCTAACTCTTCTGGCTATTGCTGAGTGTACACTTTTATAATAATTAGGTATCAATAAAGCTCTCTCCGGAGTCTGTGAGCTCTAGCAAATCATCAAAGCCCTGCCTGGGAGTATGGGAGCCTTTGATTTCTAGCCAAGTCAGAAGTTGTGGGTAACCTGGGACCTACTAATGATTGGCCTCAGAAGTGGAGTTAGTCTTCTGGGACTGAGCCCATAATCTGTGGTGTCTACATTGACTCTGATTAATGTCAGAACTGAACTGGTTTGTAGCATGTCCAGTAGCTGTCTTTTAAAGAGAGAAATTGTTCAGTATTTCTCCATTCCCCCTCCCCCAAATGGTGTTAGATAATTGAACACAATATGAATGCAAGGAAAAGAAATCGGTTTTATGTGCCTCTACACAAAGGCCTATTGAGTGGTCCAGCAGAATCTATAAAAATAAAGCCGTACCAAACACTTCATTGTGAATTTCAGCTGTAAGGGACAAGACAAGTACTGAAAGCTTCCAGATGCGGCAGGCAGCGGGAGAGTCACTGGAAGGATTATATTCCTCCAAAATAGTATCAGAAGCAAGAAGTCAATGTGTAGAAGGATAGAAAGGCAGGAGAAATTCTTGGGGCACGAGAAGGTAAAGAGTCCCTCATCCGGGAATCTGGTTGAAGCTTCTTGCTTGCAGAGAAGCAAGAAGTCCGGAGAAGTTAATACCCGCTGAAGGTCTTTCTCCTTTCCAGCCATGAATCTACAGTTTTCCAATATGCTCAGCAGAAACCTCTTTGAGAAGGGAAAAGCACATACTAAACACCTTTGTGAACCCTGGTGCCTCTTGCTTTTCCTTATCAGATTCCAATTCCATCCAAGGCTCCCCTGGAACTACCTTAGCATCTATTAAAAGTGAGAAAAGTGGGGGTAAAGTTTCTTAACCATTCGAGGAATAACCTTGAGAGCCACCAAAATGATTTCTATGGCTAATGCTAAGACAATGAACTGTGATCTTCTCTTAAGAAATGCGTGTCAGCCGGGCGGTGGTGGCGCACGCCTTTAATCCCAGCACTTGGGAGGCAGAGGCAGGCGGATCTCTGTGAGTTCGAGGCCAGCCTGGTCTCCAAAGCGAGTTCCAGGAAAGGTGCAAAGCTACACAGAGAAACCTTGTCTTGAAAAACCAAAAAAAAAAAAAAAAAAAAAAAAGAAATTCGTGTCCTTGTGGGTCTGTCTTACAGTCTCTCACTTCCCCTTGAGAAGCAAATAACATCACTTGGGTGTATCTTACTTCATTTCTGAGTACCCGCCTTTTCTTCTAATCCTCACACTTAAGCCTATATTAAGATATATTCAACCACCCCTCCAACTTTGGTGCAGTACACTGGATAATCTTAAATTTCATTTTGACGTTGAAGCCACAAATCTGTTTGGCCCCAGTCAATGCCCCTAAAAGATGAGAGTAACTCCTCAGGTAGATTAGAATGGCAGAGTGGGGCTTTGTCTCACCCTTCTCACCTCTGACAAGTGGGATAACCCTTTACCATCATGGGAGAAAATCATTTACAGTTAAGAGTAAAGACAATTTTAGACTTAGACTTTGGATAGTTAGCTTCCAAACTGCTACTAAGAATATGCTCCACAAAAATAAAAGAGTAAATGAACAATGAAGATTAGATCTTGGAACAGGAGTCCCAGATCCAAGTAGAAGGCTAAGAGTCATCTGGGGTCTAGAAAAGAGCTATTCAGACTGGATAGGTCAGAGTACTGAGCGAGTTATGTCAGAAACATAAATGAACACATTTGTGCCTTTCTATAACATCAGACCATTGAATAATAATAAATTCATGACCTATGTAAATTTTGCTGCCTTTAATTCTCTAAGGACTACTGATTTTACTTGGTAGAAATGGCCATTGGCAACTACAGATGTTTTCTTCCTATTTTAATTGCTAATATTAAATCTCTTATCACCCATTACACTTCACAAAATGTTGTGCTCCTGTGCCTGTGCGTGTGCGTGTGTGTGTGTGTGTGTGTGTGTGTGTGTGTGTGTGTGTGTATGTGTGTGTGTGTGTGTGTGTGTGTGTGTGTGTGTGTGTGTGTGTGTGTTAGTTACAGAATGGCTACAAAGGGTTATGGAGACCTTACTGAAAGCAAGAGAAGAAAGCTGATACAGATTCAAAGGGAGTTGCTGCAGGTGGCTGGGTATTAATACAACAAAGTCAGTCACAGAGCTGTTCTGAGGCACAGGCCTGTTTTAAGACACAAAGCTGAATCCATATAAATGGCAATTCAAGTGGGCCTTGTCAAATGGGGATCCTGGTGAGTAGAAGCCATGGGCACATCAAGGAGTTTGTCACCTGTCAATCCCAGATGGTGAGGTGATAGGTTTGTTGGTGGTTAACATACACCCCTGTGTCAGGACCACCCCCCTTTTTTATATGATCCAGGTAAAGCTGGGTGGTGGTGGTAAATGTCATTCTTTGTTGATCTGATGTGTTTGGCAAGTTAATATTTTTTTCTGTTGTGGTTTTGATATATTCATTATATCTACATATTCCTGATTTAATTGGTAAGTTAAGTTTGCAGATAGTAGCATTCTATTTGCACAAATAAATTATTTATCAACCTGTGCCTTCTTGTTTGTGCTGGACAGATGGTAATTACTTATGTGCACAAACAAGGAGGGGAGTCACTCTGCTTCAATATTTGTCCTCAAAATGAGGAAAACTACTGTTCTGTGAAATGGAGTCACTCCAGGCAAGGCACATCCTGAAAATGACTGTTCATTCAGTAGAGTGACTTAGGGTAGGGCACAGCCTGACAGTGACTGTTCATTCAGTAGAGAATGACTTAGGGTAGGGTACAGCTTGACAGTGACTGTTTATATAGTAGACAGTGACTTAGGGTAGGGCACAGCCTCATAGTGACTGTTTGTGCAGTAGAGAGTGACTTAGGGTAGGGCACAGCCTGATAGCCACCATTACCATTGAGATGAAAGTGATGTAAGTACATCATGTACTTGGGACATTTGAGCAGAACTTAAATGCTTGGAAAAATGTTTGTAGATGAGTCAGTGAAACATACAATTAAATAGAAATATTATAATTCTTAAGTCAAAGTAAAACTAAAATATCTTTCAACAGGGAAGGAAGAGTTATTTTAGATTACATAGGCCCTGGCATTTACATAAACAAGTACATGTAATATGGTAAGTATTAAACAATAGTCTAACTAAACTTATACAATGACACTGGAAAGTTGGTTGAGTTCAGAGAGGTAGAATCTTCATTTCCATAAAGGAAACCATACCAATTAGTCTCAAAACAGAAATATCACAGGTAACTGTATGAGTGGTAACTCTGAAGAACAGTGTGAAAAAAATCTGTTGGAAAGGGTCACCTCTAGAGATAGATAGATAGATAGATAGATAGATAGATAGATAGATATAGAGAGAGAGAGATAGATAGATAGATAGATAGATAGATAGATAGATAGAGAGAGAGAGAGAGAGAACACACCTGTGAGTGAGGTGAAGGTATAAAGCTGAGTGGTATCACTAACATGTAAAAGAGCTACATGCATTTATAATTCAGTGAAATTAAAACAGTAAATTGAACAAGGCAGCAGAAAAAAAAGACCATTGCCACCAACAAAGTACATGTTTGCAGTGATAACCTTTTTGTACACTGTGTGAAGAGGTGTCTCTGTTTTACCTCACTTGCCTAAGGCACCTCCTGATTGGTTTAATAAAGAATGGAATGGCCAATAGTTAGGCAGGAGAGGGTAGGTGGGACTTTTGGGCAGATATAGGAATTCTGGGAAAGAATCTGAGGCAGGAGATTCCTCAGCCAGATGCAGAGGAAGTTGGACCTAAGTACTGAGGAGAGGTAATGAGCCACATGGCAGATTAATATAAACAGGTTAATTTAAGTTTTAAGAGCTCGTTGGGAACAAGCCTAAGCTAAGGCCAAGCTTTCAAAGTTAATAAAAAGTCTCTGTGTCGTTATTCGGGAACTGGCAGTCCAAAGAAAGACCTGTTACACATGTTGTTCAGTTAGAGTTCTGCCCAAGTGATTTCTTCTTTAAGAACTCTGACATTGATCTTTTAGCTAATCTTTCAAGATTTATTTTTAATTCATTTCTGTGGAAAAGAAGAACACTCAGGTAATGGTATCTAGAGCATCATCTGGACTTCAGGTGAGTAAGTTGTTTTCCAGCAAAAATGATTTGTAAAGAAAGAATGATTTACAGATCTGCTGTGTGAGAGTAGTAACAGTTATTTTCAGTACTGTTGTGTCTCCAGAAAGCTTCATCATCCCGGGGCATCTTCAGATAGTTCTCAGCACCCTCCTCCATCTTTCTATGCTGGAGCCCACAACACCTGCACACATATCCAGTGAAAGGGTTTTCTGTTTCTAAGTATCAATTTACCTGATGAATCAGGAGTGGAAATGGGCTCACTGAATAGCAACCTTGATAAAAGAAATAGAAAACATTTCAACCTTGTGAAACCCCAGTGCAAATTTACATGAAAGTTGTTTATATGGCTAAGAAACAAGTGCCATGTTTGCCAGCTTGTGTGTATGTCACATACCTAGGTACATCAAGGGAGTTACTGATAGACGTCTGTTTTCTCTTCTCAGATATTTGAAATTACACTTGTGCAAGCAATAATGAAGCTCTATTTTGTTAGATATTACTTAGAGATGTTATTAACCTTGTTATAGACTATCTCATGAACTAATTCTTTTCTTTGTAATTTGTATTACTTTCTTTTCTAGTTGCTGTGACAACAAACAAAGGCAGTGAAAGGAATGAAGGAAAGAAGGGAAGAAGGAAGGAAGGAAGGAAGGAAGGAAGGAAGGAAGTCATTTGGGCTTACAATTGAGGTTACAGTCTATCATGATAACCAAGTCAGGACTGCAAGAGTGTGAGACAGATGGCTGGTCACATTGCATCCACAGTTAAGAAACAGATAAACTGAACCCTGCTACTCACTTTCTCCTTCCATCCCAGTCCATGCAGTGGTGTTGCTCACATTCAGGGTGAGTATTAAATTGGGGGCTTGATTACAGTTTTAGAGGGTTAGTCTATAGTTATCATGGCTGGAAGCAAACAGGCATGACATTGGGGTAGTAGCTGAGAGCTTTACATCCGGATCCACAGCCATCAGGCCAAGAGAAGACCTAGCTTGGGCTTTTGAAACCCCTCACTCCCAGTGAGACACCTCCTCCAACAAGGCCATACCTTCTAATCCTTCCTGAACAGTTCCACTCCCTGGTGATAAAGCATTCAAATATATGGTCCTATGGGGGCCATTCTCATTCAAACGACCAAAGTCTTCCAACTTCAGTTAACTTAATCTAAGAATTCCCTCAGATATGTCCAGGCATTTGTTTCCATCAGGATTCTAAAACCCATAAAAATTGACAGTTACGATTAACCATCACAGAATTATGGAGTGATTTATCTTCCATTAATTGTAAGATAGATAGTACTGAGCTAGTTGGAGGAAGGTAAGGCATGTGGATGGTGTGTGAGGTGGAAGTGGGTGCTAAGTGAGTAGATAGTGTACTGGTTGGTTTCGTGTGTGTCAACTTGACACAAGCTAGAGTCATCAGAGAGGAAGGAGCCTCAGTTGAGGAAATGCCTTCATGAGATCCAGCTGGAAGGCATTTTTCTCAATGAGTGATTGACGGTAGAGTGCCCAGCCCATGGTGGTGCCATTCCTGAGCTTGTGGTCCTGAGTTCTAAAAGAAAGCAGGTTGAGCGAGCCAGGGGAAGCAAGTGATTAAGCAGCACTTCTGTGGCCTCTGCATCAGCTCCTGTCTCTGGGATCCTGTCCTGTTTGAGTTCCTGTGCTGACTTCCTTTAGTGATAAACAACAATATGGAAGTATAAGCCAAATAAACCCTTTCCTCCCCAACTTGTTTTTTGTTCATTATGTTTCATCACAGCAATAGAAACCCTAACTAAGGAGAGAGGTATAGAGTTGTTACAGAAATATTAAGTAAATCAGTAAACCATGGGAATTAATGATGTGGATTCAAGACCTTTACATTCTTTGATTTCTTCCTGCCTTGTTTTCTGAATTTTGTTTTCTCATTGCAGTTAGTAATAACAAATACGTTTGAATTAATTTATGGCTCTGGCTCTGGCAATTACCTTACAGCTGTCTCTAAATGTGACCAGGTGATTTCAGGTTTTAGAAAGTCAGAGTTGGGTTATATAGGGTATGGACAGCTGCTAGTGAAAATCAACGATAATGTGTGGAGAGTATGGGATGGGTATGTGTCTTAGTCACTGTTCTGTTGCTGTGAAGAAATATCATGACCAAAGTAACTCATATGAAAGAAAGCATTTAATTGGGGGAATCACAGTTTCAGAGGAGCATGCAGGTACGTGCTGAGCAGTAGCTGAGAGCTTTCCATCCTGATCCATAGTGGGGTTAGAGAGAGAGAGAGAGAGAGAGAGAGAGAGAGAGAGAGAGAGAGAGAGAGAGAGAGAGAGAAAGAGAGAGAGAGAGAGAGATAGATATGGATTTAAGGCCTACCTTCAGTGCTACACTTCCTCCAACAAGGCCACACCTACTCTAGGAAGGCCACACCTTCTAATCCTTCCAATCCTTTCAAATAGTGCCACTCCCTGATGACTAAGCATTCAAATATATGAGCCTATGGAGGCCATTCCTATCCAAACCACCTCAGCTTGTGTGGTGGCCATTGTACTGGGGAGCCCTTGGAAGATGCTGGAATTCTACTCTGTCCTAAAGGCACTGGACATACTGGAAATCACATTATTTCACTTCACTTCAGTTCAGTTACATTCAATTCCGTTGATTTTAGCTCATTTCATGCTTCAGCCAGTTGCACAATGAAAGTGGATCCAAAAATAGCACACAAATTATCAAAGGGCTCTGCTCTTAGGCAGCTGTAGTTTTGAAAGAAAACAAGAGTCTAATCTACTCATCTCTGCTCCTCCCTGGTTCTAAGACAAAAAGGAAGCTATCTTGCAATTAAAGGGGCTAGAGGTATGACTCACACAATCATGAAAGCAGCAACTAGCAAAAAACCATAACCATTATTTTGTAAAGGTAATCAAGATTTCTCAGAAAAAGATAACTTTCTTCAGAAAACCTTTTCCAAGATCAGTTCACACAGAAATCACATGAATCCTTTATTTATACTTATTCTTGCATATATGTATATTTCCTTGTTTAACATTTTTATTTTTTGAGAGTTTATTGTATTTTTAAAATTATAATTCATATTTCATCTATACTATTTTTCTGGAAATAAATAACTAAAATTAAAATGGGAAGTTAAGCATGTAAGTATGTGCTTTCAACTCACCTGACTTTGTGTTCAAATGATTTGTGTTCAAATTGGAGAATTGAATATATTGTACACACACATATATAGACACACTTATATTTATATATTATAAACCTTGTGAATACATTTTTTCCCTTACACGAATAGGAACAATAGTCTGACAAAGTTAAATTTGTAATCCTGACCCTGGAATAGGAGACAGAAAAGTTGACAGAGAGTGGACAAAATATGGGCCTGGCTGCACAAACCTAAAATCTCAGGTAACTTGGGAGTCTGAAGCAGAAATACTACAAATTCAAGGCTAGCCTGGGCTATAGAGTGAGTTCAGGATTAGTGAGCTCAAGGCCAGGCTGAGTAACTTAGTGAGAGCTTGTAATAGAAAGTTAAGAAGAGGGCTGGAGCTGTAATACAGCAATAGACTGTTTGCCTAGCACATGCAAGTCACTGGGTTCAATCCCCAATCATCCAAAATAAACCAACACATAAATACATGAGTAAAATAACTAAAAAAAGAATGCTAGAGATCATTGCATCAGTTTCAGTACAAATCTCATGCAGTTGTGAGATAGAGACACCTTCAGATGTGAAATTCAAGTGGTCTCAAATGCATTCATGATTATTGAGTTAGGTAATGGAGGCCTCAGCCAACTTTTAATAAAACCTACAACTTGTAGACTTAATGAGTTAGCCACAAACCACTGGGGATGAAACCACAGCCTGATGAAATCAGATTCATGGCTTCATTGCCTAGAGGGTGGGCTCCTTGAAAGAGCCAGGAGAATGTGCCAGGTGGAAGGGTCCCGGAAAGCTTTGGCTCTCTGGAAGCCTTCTGAGCATTGTTCCCAGAAACCAGTGGGAAGTCATTCTGGATTATTTGCTGCTCCTGTGATGATGGGATTAATGCAAGAAGATGAAGTTAGAATAATGTTCTGTAGTGAGGGGAAGGCATTTAGCAATTGTGTGTCCCTAGGAATCAGTCATACTTGAGTGAAGTGTATCTGTGAGCGCTGCTGTTGATGAAGCAGTTGTCACTTAGGAAGGGGTTGTTACGGTGCTGGGCAGGGGCTGTGTGACCTGGGAGAAGTGCAGTCTCCTGTTAGTCACACAGCTGACTTCAGGATCCACTCTCCACGGCTGATGAGCGATGGGTTCCTGGCTTCTTTTCTTTTAGCTTGAGTTGAGATTTCAGTCTTACCTGTCTGGATGAGTTCTTTTTTCACTATGGCGTATATCTGTGTGTATGTATGTACAACATGTAAATTTTACACAGATGTATGCCAGTCTTGGAAGTAGACTCTCAACTCATTCATTCATTTATTCAAATATTCACATTTAGTGCTAATAGATGCTTACAGGTTTCAGGCCAGAAAACATTCTATTTTTAAATTTTAGAGATGCAGTAGGTTGGAGGTGAATCTGGAGCTCCTGACCCATTGGTTTCTTTGTTTTGTTTTTTACTGTGTTTTAAATATTCAGAGGCATATCTTTTCTGCATGAGTTTGTGGGAAAGGAATGTACTAGAATGTACAGAGGCCAGTATGAGACCTCTCCTAGGGACGGCTCTGTGCAACTTTCTCAGAAGGCAAAGCTTAGTTACTAGCAGAGATTCTCCACTTGCTGCTGTTAGTAGAAAGGCGACGTCTGCCTACCCTGCAGGTGTTGTCCACATACCGAGGCTGCATTAATGCATTGTTTCATGTCCTGACAAACCAAAGATTGCAAACATGGTGGGCACATAGTAATTATTTCCCTGTCACAAGATGGAAATCTTGATGATGGATGGAATGTCTCCACCTTCAATTTATAAGTTGTGTGACCAAGATGTTCCTCTGGAAATAGATAAATGTCTTGTTCTGTCAAAATCCCATTATTCTGATTTATTTGGCTAACTTTTATGATGTCAAAGAAGTTACTTGATAGATTGGGATGAATTTAATCTTATTTATTATTTATTTGGATTCCTGATTAAAATTAAGGAATTGCCTAACAGCCCCCTGGAGTGAGAGTGTTGATTGTTCTTCCTCTTGTCTCTTCATTTCCAATTATTTGGGGCCAGTCTGAAAGTGGACGCCAGTTACTTTGAACTACTGACAAAGTAACTCAGTGAAACTGTCTGAGAATTGCAGGGTGAATTGTCTTAGCTCTTTTCTGAAAGTTAATGGCAAAGACATCATCGTGGTATCACCTTTTAATTACAATTTCTATTACAGCTAGCAATCTATCAGGTCCGACATGCTTCAAATTAAATTGGGGCCTAAAACTTGAAAAAGAAGAGGGCTAGCATGAAATAGATGCCTGAATCAAGTAAATTAAATGCACATGAAGATTAAATCATGTTCATTTAGCATCTCAATGTAACAAAATTAAACAAGAAAAGTAAACTTGAAGGCTTAAAAACATTAACTTCTAAAAACAGTTCCAGTTTTCAGTGTCTGAAGAGCATTCTACTGTCCTTTGCACTAACATCTGTGTCTCACGGGGTTTGAATTGTTTGTTTCTCAGATTTTAGGTTTGGCTTTACTGAGGAAAAGACACAGAAATTACCCATTATCTCTTTCAAAATAAATAAGAATTAAAGCTTATTCATTTGGTCATAAGTTTTCAACATGTGGGCCTTTCAATCTCTTTCACAGGGGTTACCTAAGACCACAACATGAAGAACTGTATTAAAGTGTCATAGCATTAGGAAAATTGAGAACTGATTTAGACCCATGAAACAGGACAGCTGACCCAAATCAGGGTTCCATGGAAATTAGCAAAGTGAACATAATCATAAGAGACATTTACCTGTAAACAGAGATATACGGGGCATTGGCTACAATATACAACAATATAAGAATGGCAAAAATGTTTGTGTTACCTCTATAGTGTTATTTACAACATTATTCTACTATTTACATTGTTAAACTTCTGGTCCAAAGTAACATTTTCTCAACATAAAATAATGCATACTTATTACAGTAAAAGTCTAAAAAGTTTAATTGCATCATTTAGATAAATTTACCTTTTTGTTTTTAAAATCATTATTGACTTGAAATACATACTTTTTTGCAAAAGTGTGGGAATTATGTTGTTGCTTTATTTATAAGTATATGTATGTAAATGTATATGTGTGTGGCATGGGTGTTCATATATTCATGTGGATTCAAAAGCATGTGTGTGACACACACATGTACACACTTGAGCACAAATATGAAGGCCAGAGAGCCTTGGATTCTGCTCAAGTGCTGTCCATATTATTTTTTTGAGACAGGATCTCTCACTAGACTAGAACTCCCAAAGCAGGGTAGGCTGGTTGGACAGTGAGCACCAAGGATCTGCTTGTCTCCACCGAGTGAACACCACTACACTTGTTTTGATTTATTCATTTTTAATGTGGATTCTGGAGATTGAACTCAAGGCCCCATGTTTTTAAGGCAAGCGCTTTTCCAACTGAGCTACTTCTCCAGCTTTTGTATCATATTATTTTTGCACATTTGTTTCTCATTTAATGTTTTATCAAGAGCATTTCCTAATACCACTATGTAATTTTCAAAGTCCGATATTTAATGACTGCCTATTTTAATATTCCATTATGTGTAAGAACTTTATTTTCTATTGTACAGTTAGTTAATATTTTCTTTTATGGTTTTTGTTTAAATAACATATATTACATCACTATAAAGGTATGTGTGTAAGTGGGTATATTGTAGTTGAAAGTTTCTCTGGTTCTGCCTTACAAATCTCTCCCACCCACGTTCCAAACAGCCACTTATAAAATAATTACTCAGAAGCTTAATATTAGTTATAAACTGTATAGCCTATGGCTCAAGCTTCTTGCTAGCTAGCTCTTTCATCTTAAATTGACCCATTTCTATAAGTCTATATGTTGCCACGTGGCTGTGGCGTTACTGGTCTGCTGACATCTTGTTGCTCTTTCAGCAGTGGGCTGGAGTGTCTCTCTCGACTCTGCCCTTCTCCTCTATCTCTGCTTGGATTTCCCTCCTGGCTATAAGCTTTCTTGCCATAGGCCCAAACAGCTTTATTTATTATCCAATGGGAGTCACACATATTCACACCATACAGAAAGACATCCCACAGCAGTATATATTAAATCACTCAAGATAGGGACTAAGTGAAAAAGAAAACTTTTTAATTTTTAGATAAAAGGTTTGATCAAATTGCCTATTATTCATCATTATTGTGTGTTGATTCTCTGGTGCTTTAAGCAGTCCTGAATACTCTATAGTAATAATGCGCAGCGGTCAGCACTGTCCTTGGGACTGTAGTGCATCTAATTCCATATTTCCACGGTGTGGATGAAAGAAGGTACAGGATAGGATGTTGTGTAGGCATTAAATTCTGGACAGAGACAGCACATAGACACTGACTGTGCAGTTTCTGAAACTCTGGACTCAGAGTGCCAGTTCAATGACTACAAGTTTATTGATTGGTTGGATTATCCATGAGTGTGCTAACATCCAGAAAAGCAGTTGAAAGATGAAGGGAAAACTGACTCAAAATGAGTATGATTAATAAACATGGGGACATGGGGAGGGGCATTGAGTTAGACAAACTGTTGCTGTGTCTCTCTCATGCTATTTCTCCCTCCTCTTCTTTCTAGTATGTAGTAATGCTCTCTCTCTCTCTCTCTCTCTCTCTCTCTCTCTCTCTCTCTCTCTCTCTCTCTCTCTCTTTCTGTGTCTATATTTCTTTTATTAACTCTCTAAAGGAACAGTGAAATATATTCTATTATAAGATACAGCAAAAAAAATAAGAGAATAAAATATCTTTTTTTAAAAGAAAAGCTGAAATTTGTTAAGAAAAAGTTTTAATGTGCATTTAAGTACAGGAGTTACAGAAGAGAGAGGGAGATGAGTTCAGGAAAAGAACAGCACCACCTGAATGTGGATGTGAGCTTTTTAAAAGCCATGTGTTCAAGCTCCTCTCAATAATGATATACATAAGTTGAGTGGCTTCTGAAGGTACAGTGTTCAGATCATTTCTATGGTCCTTCCTTTTTCTTAGGGAAAAGGGATCACAGGGTGGTTTGTAAGGTGAAATAAAGTTGGCTAGAAATTGACACTGATAAGATAAAAGGACAGGTCTCATGAACATCAAAGCAATTCTTACCCAACTAAGACACAAGGGAGTTAAGGCCCATGCTTTTACTGTGAACAACATTCACAGTCTCAGAAAGGTATGGGTTTATAGTCTGGAAAGGAAGGTTAAACTCATAGATCAGATACTCTAGGTCTTAAGCATGCCTCTTGATTCTTATTTGAAATATCTCTAATAATAATAATAATAATAATAATAATAATAATAATAATAATAATAATAAACCTAGTGTCCCTTTGTAGAAAATCCTTGCAGTGAATTCTTGTCAGAACTATTGATTCTCAGGCTGTGAAACATCAGATTCCAAAGCAATTGTCTTCTTTCCTTTTCCATGGTCCTTTAATTGTCTTTTTATCCTTCAAACACTTTGGTCCCTTAATTTTAAAGCCACGATCCATTTTCTAGAATTTCTTCGAGGTTGACCAGGGACTTAGATCCTTCCTACCCAGTGATCAAAGATCTTAGATCTTGCCTGACCTAAATGGAGATCATGAGGTCCAGGTTTGGACACTGAAAGGAATCTGGAAGAGATGATGTTATTATTTGGGGCATGAAAACAATAAGCATATAGCAGCTTACCAAGTCTAATCCTAAAATTAGCACCAAAACTATAAACCTGGAACCTTAATTTTTTTTCTGTTTTTCTGAATCAGGAGAGCAGTGATACTAATGAAATATTAAAACAACACAGAATCTGACAGGATTCAATGAGGCTTGTAAATCTTGTCTGATTTGTCAGGTATATAGAGCTTCCTACCTTAACAATGGCAACAGTCCCTCTTGTACTCAGAATCAAAGGTCTGAAGAAAACTTAGAGTATCTAGATTTTACAAATGAGAAAATGAGACTCTAAGAACCAAGGTGACCACACACTCCAAATCAGTTTCCACAGTGCTGTAGAAGACAAGACAGATTTTGATTATTAAGTTATATCAGCACTATTTTTCTATGAAGAGTCACCATGGTTTACAAAGACATGTCTGTCCCTAGTGATTCCTGAGGAGTTTATTGGCATTTCTCCAGAACTGTTACTTTCATAATCTTTTCACACAAAAAAGTGGGAAAAGAAGCCAAACCAAATTTTTAAAAGTCTTCTGTCTGTGGAATCAATTCTCCAGCCTGAAACCATTTTACTTGGGTAATCACAGATCATCATGTGACCTTATTTATCTATTTTATAGCACCAGAGATAGAAGCTAGAACTTGTTGCATGCAAGGAAGCACTCTATCACTGAGCTGCATGTAAAACTAGATCACACGGCTTCAAACACAGCCAATATGCTTATGTGTCCAGAATACAATAGCCAATTCTGACTTCTAACTATTGTACTTAAGTGAGCACTTGACACTAACTGAATGTCCAAGAAGGTAAGTCAGGGTAGTATAATAAGTTCAAAAGTTAAATCTGGACTCCCAACATCTAAACTCATTCCTTCCCTACACACAGCCCTTCAGTAAGAACGTTCTGTAAATGTTCTAGTCAGAAATGAACTTGGGTCATCTTAGACTCTTTTCTTCTCATTCCTGTTGGATTCACCTTCAACTTAATTTCCAAATCTGATCCTTGAAGTCAGCTGTCACCATTGTCAGAACCTTCCATCTTGTTTGCCAGTTTCTCCTCTGATTTCCTTATGGTCCATACCTAGCAGCCAAAACACCCCCTTACCCTCAAGACCAGAGCAAATTCTTACCGCTTGGCAGTCTTCAAGGTTCCCACATCCCTCAGAGTGTAATTACGGCTTTCCTGAGAGTCACAATACCACCGTCACTCTTTTTCTCACTCACTTTGGTCTTCCTTTAGTGAAAGTCAAGGCCATGTGATTGAGGCCATTTTTCCTTCTTGGCCACCACAAGTGATGGGAGACCACTGTTGAATTAGTGATGAGTAGCATTTAGCCCTGTAGCTTGGCTGTGATCATGTTTATCTAGCTGTAGCATGCCATCACTTCTAATATTTCTAAAGTACAGAAATAAAATAAAGAATGCTCATGGAGACCATGTAAATAACCAACTAGCTGCATCTTGGGCAGAGTGGCAATGTGTCAGCTCACCCATATTATCATAACCTGTACAGAACAGTGTTTGAGCTGGGTATTCATAAATAACAAATTAATGCAAGAGGTACCATGACAGCCAAATCCAAAAGAAAGGGGGTTGGAAATAATGTTAAAACGTACTTTGATTAAAGTCAAAGAAACTGTTAAAATGAATTTTTCTGGGTTTTGAGCTCTCTGGCTAATAAATATTACAAGAAACGTTTTGCTCTTAACTAGCATGTCTTTGCTTGTTCTTTGTAAAAATATTTGCTGCTTCAGGAGTAAGAATTATATTGTTTTTAATCTCAAAGTTCTCTTTGATCTCCTAATCAATTTAAAAAGTTTATTGTTGGTGTGGAAAATTATAGCCCAGCCCCCACCCCTACAAGGAGGAATGGATGGTCCAAGAAGCTGACATTTTAGTTTCTCAGGAAACTGCAGTGAGACCTCTCCTGTCATTTCCTTCCAGAGAAGTTGGGTTAAGATCCATACACCAGAAACAGGGGGCTGACAAAAAGGGCTCATGGCTATCTGCTTACCTTTTATGTTTCCAAAGCTTAATTATATATAATCTAAATCTCCCATTCCGTTAGTTCCTAAATATCTGTACTTGTTTTATTGTCTTGCAGAGGCCATTTTTTTTTTTTTTTGCAAAGAACTGTTAGAGACATCTCAAGTTTGTCATGTGAAAGGAATTTCTGCTAATGATAGACAAATTGTTATTTCTCCACAGAGTGCTTATTTATTGCAACAGAATAGTTTAATCAAATTTAAAATGTGAAGACATTTTTTTCATCAAGCCACAATGAGCTATCAGTCCTACACAAAGCACACTGTGCTAGAAAGAGATAATAGATTATTGAAGTTTTTCTATCAAAAAAGATTAAAAAAATATACACTAACTTAAAGGCTATATAAAAATAGGTTGCTTTCCACTTTATCAAAAAATAAATAATTCAGTTTTTTGCCTTAACTTGTAAGAGCCAAGTCTTCTCTATGGTTGATCTAACTTAACCACCAAAATAATTATTTTCTTCATTTTATAGATGAAGAAATATGGAAGCCATAAGATTTAGTAAGTTTTTCAGATAAAGTCACACAACTACTAACTGGCTGGGGCCGAATTTGAATTTTGCTTGATTCCAAATATATTACTTTCTGAACATTGCATAGTAATGTGTCTCCTCCATGCTCTTAGTTTTGTGTCAATTTAAAAAGTGTGTGTCCTATTGATTTCCCCCAACTCTTGAGTTTTAGTTTACTTTTCTTCCCTTTGTCTTTTGTAAGCATGGTATTCAAAATGCAAGGCACAGACTAGTCCGAGCTTGAGCAATTTGGGGAACTCCTGTACTCTGAAGTACTAATCTACCTTTTCCATTTAATTTAACCCACATCTTATAAAAAGCTATGGTGTACCTTGAATACAATTGCCAAAAAATTCTCAACAAAGATTGGAATCAAACTGGGTTGTGGAAAAGCCCCAACTTCTTTTAAGATACCTCAGTATAAGGGAAAAGAATTTGATTGCTAACTTGACTTTGTTGGATGCTGGTGTCTCCTCTTGTCCTGTCTTCTTGTCCTGCATGACCAGAGATTAATGTCATTGGCACATCTCTGTCAGTACTGAACATCATCATGTTCACTCCCCTTGGACCTTAGCTCTGGGGATCAGCCATATTTAGCTGCCTTCCCACTTGTGAGAGTAAAATTCTCTAGTCTGCATTAATAAGCTTGAAATAGAAGCTTTCTGGGTTCCACCTGACTATTGAACAGTCTGGAATGGAGGAGTGAGGATTGAGAAAGAACAGATATGAAAAATAGAAGCATAGATGATGTAATAGAAAAAGACAGAGACACAGAATAGCATCGGGAGGGCTCTGGGTCAATACCACAGTTTTCCTGGGTTTGTTTCTCACAGCCTTTTTATACCCAAAATAAGGAAGGCAAAAGACCTTCCCCTCTCAAGGACATCATGGTACAAACAAGTGTAAACACCTCCTTAATTCTCAAGACACCTGGTAACTACAACTTTGGCCATACATCCTGTTATCCAGCCTTGGGGAGTAACTATGCCTTTGGCCAAACATCCTATTATCCAGCCTTAAGAGGTAAAAACAAGCTTGAACTCTCTGACCTTGAGTCAGGATGGAAATCAAGTCACAAACTGGAGTCATTTGTGGGCTCCCACAGAAGCTTCCAATGTAGCCATCCACAGAGTGAGGAGCTGATTGCTGTTACAACTGGGCACTTGTTCCCCACCTCCACCTCCGGTAACGAAAGTCACTAGAGAAGTGAAGAGTGTGGTAACTTCTGTAAGGGATATTTTGATAAGCTACATCAAAAGAAAAGCAGAGAGAAGAGGGTGAAGTAAGTTTTCAGGGAAGTGAAATGATTCTGTATGATGCTAGTGTGGTGGACACAGGACACATAATAATATTTTTCTAAACTCAGATCTGTACAACACAAAGAACTAATCCCAGCATGAACCATGGACCCAAGTTATCACTATGAATACTTGATCATCATTTGTAACAAATGGACGGTATGAATGCAGGGGGTCAATTGCAGAACTGGTGTGGTAAGGGGGTATATTACTTTGTACCTTATGCTCATTTTTTTTCCTGTAAACCCAAAGCAATTTTATTTTAAAGTCTGCTGTTTAAAGTTCTGCTTTTTCAGGGTGAGATTGCTGTTTTGTTTTTGAGACAGAGTTTTTCTACATCGCTCGGGCTGGCCTCAAACTCACAACCCACCTGCGTCAGCCTTGAAAATGCTGACATAATAGGTGAGTGCCTTCATACTGTGTTAAAGTTCATATTTTAAAAAAAAAGGAAAGAAGAGTGCCCCCTAGTCACAATAGATGCATAATTCAGTAACAGCGGATGACCATGCCAAGGTACCTTCCCAGAAAAGAGAAATAAAACCACAGGGCTTCTGTTTTTGTACATCAATAAGTTCGTGGCCACAAATAATAGATCTAGGCAATTAAGGAGAGAAGTTTTTTTTGTTTATTCAATTTTTATTTCATGTAAGTCAGATAATATGCACAAATTCAATGTCTATTAAAAAATAAACCTAGTAATCAGAATTTAAGATATTAACTCTGTGACACATTTGAGTAGAATTTATAACATTTTAGGAAACTGAGCCACACATATAGATAGAAATCAGAAAGGGAAGCTAAAGCATCCCAGATCAACCTCTTTATATTTCCTATACGATAAATACCATACAATTTCCTACTTGGAAGCAAATTTATAAATTGAATACATCAATAATACTTGCCCTTTCCAGTATTTTTGCTACAATGTTCATGCTAAGTAATGTATGGTATTTAAATATTAGCTTACCATCATATTTTGAGTATCTTTATTTTAATTTTTTTATTAAAACTATCGCAATTCAAACAGATAGGACATACATTATTCTGGGATTATTTAAAGTTCTTTTTTTTCCCTTACATTGATTTTTTTTAATTTTATTTTTCTTTATTAAGAAATTTTCTACTTACTCCTCATGCTATCCACAGACCCCCCTTCTCCCTCCTCCCACCCTCCAGCCCTCTTTCCCAAGCGACCCTGCATCCCACATCCCCCAAATCGAGGTCTCCTATGGGGAGTCAGTAGAGTCCAGCTCACTGAGCCTAGGCAGGTCCAAGCCCCTTCCCATTGCACCAAGGCTGTGCAAGGTGTCACACCACAGGCACCGGGTTCCAGAAGCCTGCTCATAGACCAGGGACAGATCCCAATCCCCCTGCCTGGGTGCCCCCCAAACAGTTCGAGCCAAACAACCATCTTCCGTGTCCAGAGGGCCTAGTCCAGTCCCATGGGGGCTCCACAGCCACCAGTCCACAGTTCATGGGTTTCCACTATTATGGTCCATCATCTCTGCACATTCTCCCATCATGATCTTGACGTCCCTCGCCTGCAGTATCTCTCCTCTCTCTCATCAATTGGATTCCTGGAACTCAGCGTGGTGCCTGGCTGTGGATCTTTGTATCTGCCTCCATCAGTCACTGGACAAAGGCTCTATGATGACAGCTAGGTTATTTGCTAGGCTGGCCACCAGAGTAGACCGGTCCAGGCACCCTCTGGACCACTGCCAGCAGACCAAGGTGGGGTCAACCTTGTGGATTCCTGAGAGCCTCCCCAGCACCCTGCCTCTTCCTATTCCTATAATGTCCTCATCTATCATGGTATCTTCCTCCCTGCCCTCCCACTCTGTCCCTGTTCCAGCTTGACCCTCCCATTTCCCCTATGTTCTCATCCCCCACTCCTTGCCCTCTGCCACCCCCCACACACCTAGTCCACTCATGTAGATCTCATCCACTGAGAGAAGATGTTTTATCATTTAACACATTCTAGAGGATACTGGTTGGGACTGGGGAGATGACTCAGCAGTTAAGAGTGATTGTTGCTCTTTCATAGGTCCTAAATTTTATCCCTGACACCTACTTCAGGTACCACACAACCATCTATAACTCTAGCTCTAGGATACCCAACACTTTCTTTTGGTCTGTACACAAAGGGGGTGGGGTGTCATACACACATATAAATAATAGAATAGCATCTAGGTTGTTTCCAGGTTCTGGCTATTACAAACAATGCTGATATGAACATAGCTGAGCAAGTGCCCTTGTGGTATGATTGAGCATTCCTTGGGTATATGTCCAAGAGTGATATGGCTGGATCTTGGGGGAGATTGATTCTCAAATTTCTAAGAAAGCGCCATAATGATTTCCAAAGTGGTTGTACAAGCTTGCATTCCCACCAGCAGTGGAGGAGAGTTCCCCTAGCTCCACATCCTCTCCAGCATAAGCTGTCTTCAGTGTTTTTGATCTTAGCCACTCTGACAGGCATAAGGTGGTACCTCAGAGTTGTTTTGATTTGCATTTCCCTGATAATTAGGGATGCTGAGCAATTCCTTAAATGTCTTCCAGCCATTTGAGTTTCCTCTGTTGAGAATTCTCTGTTTAGTTCTATAGCCCATTTCTTAATTGGACTGTTGGGCATTTTGATGTCTAATTTCTTGAGTTCCTTATATATTCTGGATATCAGTCCTCTGTCAGATGTGGGATTGGTGAAGACCTTTTCCCATTCTGTAGGCTGTTGCTTTGCCTTGTTGACTGTATCCTTTGCTCTACAGAAGCTTCTCAGTTTCAAGAGGTCCCATTGATTGATTGTTTCTCTCAGTGTTTGAGCTACTGGTGTTATATTTAGGAAGTGATCTTCTTCAACTGAAGAATGGATAAATAAAATGTGGTACATATACACAGTGGAATACTACTCAGCAGAGAAAAACAATGACATCATGAGGTTTGCAGGCAAATGGATGGATCTAGAAAAAATCATCATGAGTGAGGTAACCCAGACTCAGAAAAACAAACATGGCATGTACTCACTCATAGGAGGATACTAGATGTGGAACAAGGATGACTGGACTGCTACTCACATCACCAGGGAGGCTACCTGGAAAACAGGACCCCAAGAAAGACACAGGAATCACCCAATGACGGAGAAATGGATGAGATCTATATGAACAGCCTGGACATGAGTGGGGGTAATGAAGGTCGAGGGTCGAGGGAAAGAGAGCTTGGGAGAGCGGGAGATCTCAGCTGGATCAAGAACAGAGAGGGAGAACAAGGAATAGGAGACCATGGTAAATGAAGACCACATGAGAATAGGAAGAAGCAAAGTGCTAGAGAGGCCCACAGAAATCCACAAAGATACCCCCACAATAGACTGCTGGCAATGGTTGAGAGACATCCTGAACTGACCTACTCTGGTGATAGGATGGCCAAACACCCTAATTGTCATGCTAGAAACCCCATCCAGTGACTGAGGGAACTGGATGCAGAGATCCACAGCCAGACCCCGGGTGGAGTTCCGGGAGTCCAACCACCTAGAATTATTCCAGAGCTTATACATTGTAAATAGCTATCAATAAAGATGTTCAAGAACCTCTGTGATGTTGGCTTAGAGTTCTTAGGTACGTGTTCAGGAGTGGTAGAGCAGGATTATGTAGAAGTTCTATTTTTAGTTTTTATGAGGAAACTGATCCCCATATGAGTTGTACCAATTTATGTTCTCAGCAGTGGTATGTAAGGGTTCTTTCTTCTTCATTCATTCTTGCCAGGATTTGTTACTTACTTTCTTATTGATAGTCATTCCGACTGGAGTGAGACAGAACACTAATGGTGTTATAATTTTCATTTCTACATGGGTAAGGATGTTGAACTTTCTTCATGTCTATGGGCCATCTGATCTTCATCTTTCGAGAACTTTCCCTGTGCTTGTTGGCTGATCTTCTGATACCATCTATTCACTTAACATGTCTACTTATCGATGTAATTGTTTGAGGCTTTGACATTTAGCTTTTATTTTAATTCTTCCTGTGTTCTAGATGATAACCCTTAGATATATAGCTACTGCACTATTCTTCTATTCTGTGGGCTGCCTGTTCACACACTCACCTGTTTCCTTTTCTCTGCAGATGTGTTTTAATGTCATGCAACTCCATTTCCTGATTTTTGTTTTTATTTTCTGACTTACTCCTTTTCAAAACGTTCTTGCCTGTATTTTGAAGCCTTGTCTTACACATGTCCTCTAATAGTCCCAAGTTTCAGGTCTTATGCTAAGGAATTCCATCCATGTAGAATCGCATTTTGTACAGGGTGAGATACAGATTGAGATTCATTCCTCTACATGTCCATGGCCAATATTCCCTGTACCATTTGTTGAAGAGGCTACGTTTTCTCCAGTGTAATTTTATTTTTTTTGTAATTTTTGTAAAAGATCAGGTTGGTGGCTGTATCTGTGTGGATTTATTTCTGAGTTCTTTTTATACTATTCCATTGATCTACAAGTTTGTTTGGGGGCCAATACCATGATGTTTTTGATATTATGACTTGAAGTCATGGATGGTGATTCCTCCATTATTGTTCTTTTTGCTTATGATTATTGCGTTGGCTACCCTGGTTCCTTTGTGACTCCATGTGTGTGTGTGTATATAGGATGGTGAGCTTATGGAGCCCAGAGGTTCCTTAGTTTTATTACTCTCTACCTTATTTTTTGAGATCATGTCTCTCACTGATATTGGATCTCACTGTTTTAGAGAATATGTCTAGCCAGAGAGTCCTGGTATTCTGTCTCTAGTCTTTAATATGGGATTTCAGATACACACAACTACATCTGCCTTTTGCATGGATGGTGGGAATCAAACTCAGGTTTTCACATGAGCAGCAGATGCTTTACCCACTGAACTTCTCTCAACTTCCTCTCTGATTGATCTATGTATCACTAAATAGTATATTTCCCATTGTCCATGAGTTCATATAATTTGTAGCTTTTTCTTTCTGTTTTCTTTTTGTTGTTACTGTTCCACTATAAGCAGAAATTGTTTTTATATTATAAAATATAACAAAAAATTATAACAAGAAATTATTTCCCTCTTCTTGTATTGTTAAGAATTAATTTGTGTCTGAAAATATTATGTATTTTAGAGAAAGTTCCGTGAACTGCTGAGAAAAATGTGTATCCTATGACATTTGAATAGAATATGCTGTAGCTGTCTGCTAAATCCTTTTTACCTACAGTGTCATTTAGCTCTGATGTTGCTTTGTTGATTTATTTTTTTGGTGTGCATGGGGCATCCTGCATGACCTGTCTTTGGGGATAGTGGAGAATTGACGTCACCTTCTCCTTTTGTGTGGAACTCAATGTCTATCCTAATCTAGCAGTGCTTGTTTTATGAAGTTGGGTTCCCCCAACATCTAGTATGTTCGTGTTTAGAGTTTTATATGGCCTCGGTGGATTGTTCCCTTAATTAATACGAGGTGCTCTTCTTTAGCTTGTCTCCACCTGAGCTTTTAATTCTTTCTGCTCCTTAAACCTTCTCTCCTTTAGTAAATGGCATGTCTTTTCTTCTAATTACTTAAACCAAAATCTTGATCCTCTTATTGAAATAACCGCCCCTGGGAGCTTGTAAGAAGCAAAACCATGTTGTTGCCTAATGCGTGTCTCCCTGCTAATTCTCTGGCATTGGCACTAACATTTCAGCTTTCTTTCTTGTCTGTTTCTGGATTGAATGGTCTTTTCTTCAGAGCTAGAGCACTGGCCAGAAATACAGATGGAATTTGGATGGTTGTTAGGTTTCTGCATTTGACACCACCCCTCCCCCATTTGCTGTTTCTAATGAAGATTCAGAAAAGTACAGTATATTCAGTAGGAAAACAAACTCTGAGGAGATTCATTTACGAAAAACAAGGTAGTTTGTGAAAATTCTAAATAGGAAACTCTTTGTAAAATTTCATTCCTTCATACATATATTTCTAGTTATGTAAAATAGAATGGAAATTAAACAAGGAAATATTTCAGGATCTTAGTGTCAAACCATGGGTTGTTAGCTATAGAATTAACCCCAACAAAAACATTGCACTGAGTGTAGGCCCAGGGGTATGGAAGATTTCATTTAGATAGAAATGAACATAAAAGACAGAGATGGTGAATTAATTTCACCATTAAAGATGCTGTCATTTTCTGTGTGAATAAATGAAAGAGAATAATTGTATTATATTCAGAATGCTTAGAAAAGTATTTTTTAACTTTATAATGAGAGCATTGTGTCTGGATATCTGAACACATTGTTGTGAGGCATTTATTTCCCTGGTCCTTCATGTGTCACTGGAACCTTTTCATGTGAAAAAGCTGCAGAAGTTTAGAGTTTTCCTCAGCAACTCCTCATTAATCGCACCCCTGTACAAGAAGTACACCTGACCAGGCTGTTCACTCCTCAACCATGAGAGTGCAGTTATGGAGAAACTCTGAGCTATAGTTTAGTTTCTTTCCTCTAATATCCTCCTATCTACCAGTCCCTTAGGTCTTTTCCTGATGTATTAATTCACGGTGATACAGAGAATAAAATAGTTAAAGGAATTTTAATAACCTGACAAATATAATAATCAATCCAAATATTATATATAGAAATTGTAATTGCCTTAAATAACACAGCTAAAAGGTACTCCAAAAGTTGTAATTATTTCTAATTGCCGTACTGCTTATGCCCATTAACAAGACTGCTAGATGTCACCAAATAATAGACAAAAATAATATAGCGTCACATGAGATGAATAAAACATGTAAGAGAAGTTTCATTTGAGCACTTTCTCACAATAAATGTCAAGGGATCAATACATAAGGTATAAACCTAAGTAAATGATCTATAAATTCATGTTAAACACTGTGTTCCAGAAGGAGATAAAAGGAAAGAAGGTGTTTTGAAATGGATAACTGTTTTTTTTTTACACATTTTATTGATGGGCACATTTAAAACAGAAGACAATTAAATGTGACAAGGTCGGGCTTGATGCACGCATTGAAACCTTCAGTAGTCTCTTCATAGTCCTAATATACTTGGGGAAGTACATGACCTTTAGATCATCTCTACTGTTGTTTCAAACAAGACATAGAAATTGACATGCGTACATGAGACAGTATAGGAAGACAAGGAAAGTTATGGAGACATGGGAAGGGAGAGGAGTCCTCCACCCCAGAGTCTGGATGAGGATTCTCATTGGCTGAGTCAAGAGTTCCAACACAGTTAACAACACTTGCTTAAGCCTTTTTCTCCTTCCAACTCCAAATATTCAATTGTCTAGTACCTTACCAGAAGCCCATCAAAGAAAAAGGACATGACCCAACCCACTTTGCAACTTACTGGCTCCTGGTTTTATCATATCAGGTTGTAATTCCGTGAAGAAGCCACCCTACATTCTTGATTATTGAATAGAGGAATAGAGAAGAGAAGAAGGTTGGTCGCTTTAAAGACCTCTGAACAATGACATTCCCAAAGCTTCCTATGCACAGTCACAACATAGATGCTTAACTGTGACTCTCCTTTAAGAAATATACACCTTATTAAATCTATACCTTATTAAGAAATCTGAAACTTTTTCTTCTCTTGAGCACCTCTCTTTCTGTTAATATTTTTCTAGAAATGTGTTAAATTTTCTTCTTAATAAACTGCTACTCAGAGGGCTGGAGAGATGTCTCAGTGGTTAAGAGCACCTGCTATGTTTCCAGAGGACCTGAGCTCAGTTCCTAGCAACCATGCAGAGCAGGAAAAAAAATGAAAGAGAAAAAATTTCAGGTGCACTGGACTCTGTAACTATGAAGGATTTATGCACTAAAACCCATAAAATAAACATATATACTACTTTCAATGTGTCTATTAATTTTTGAATTTTGAACACTATATTTTAATCATATTCTTTCCCCTCCCCCACTCCTCCCAGATCATTCCAACCTCCCTACCCATCCAATTTTATGTTCTTTTTCTTTCTTGAAAAACATAAAACCAAACCAACCAAGAAAACAAAAACCAAAGGCAGACACACACACACACACACACACACACACACACACACACACACACACACGCAATGGAGTCAGTTTTGTGTTAGCCAACTCCTCCTAAACATGGGGCATGTTCTGAAGTGTGTTTGATATACCCAGTGACCAAAACTGATTTTCCCTCTCCCAGTAGCTATCAATTGTAAATAGCTTTTTATCTGTGGGCAAGACTGTATGTTCTCTTCCTGATCCTGGTGCTGGAATTTTGTCTGACTTGAGTCTGAACAGGTCTTGTGCATGCTGTCACAGTCTGTGAATCCATATGGACACCAGTCCTCTTGAGTCTGGAAACTACTGCTTCCTTGAAGTCTGTTTTCACACTTAGCTTATCACAATGTTTCCAAAACAGTTAATACTAGGACTATTAATTAAAAAGTAACAAGTAAAAGAATAAAATTGGTAAAGATTATGAATAAGTAATTCATATGATCAAATGCTACTGGTCAATAAAAGCAGATCTAGAATCTAAGATGGTGCTGAGTTTTATCAAGACAGGATAAGCATTTTTTTAAAAGAATTTCTAAATATTGGATGTGAGATGTGAATTTTATAGAATTTGAGAGGCATGTAAATCATCAGAGAAAAGAGAATCAACTTTACTATGGATGAGGAACTCTTCTTTAATTTTGCCAAATACAAATAGACAATATTATAACTATAATTCTTGCTTAATAACTGTTTGGAAAATGATGAGGATGTTGTTCTGTATGCTGTAAATATGTGTTGCTCTGATTGGTTGATAAATAAAGCTGTTTGGCTAATGGTAAGGCAGAATAAGTTTAGGCGGGACATTCCAAGGAGGAATGAGAAAAGCAGAACAGAGGAGACACTGCCAGCCGCCAGCAGAAGCATAATGTAAACTACTGGTAAGCCAGGAGCCACATGACTAAGCATAGATTTATAGAAGTGGATTAATTTAAGATATAAGAGCTAGCTAGCAAGGAGCCTGCCGTGGCCATAGTTAAAAATAATATAATATGGGTCTGAGCGGCTGCAGAACCACGGGTTCGCAGGATCAGGAAACTGACTACAAGGAATCTATTCCCAAAAGACAAGACACATAAGGATACATGTCAAGACACAGGAAAGCTCAAGGACTACATGGATGGTGATATCAGTGTGCATAGCCACGGAGAACTGTCAGTCTAATTCCCCCATCACTCTTAAAAATTTCCATTTCTGCAATAATTTATTTCCTGATTACATACATTTTCAACCTAGTTCTAGCACGTTTCTAAATACTTTTCCAAGGAAGTTGAAGTAGCTCTTGGAAACCATAGCTCCATATCTCCCATTTATCTGTTCTTAAGACATTCCCCAAAGAATATTCCAGCAGTCTATATTCCAGGAGGTCTACGTGTACTAGGCACAGACCTAGCACTTATCAAGGGAGGCAAGACTTGCACATGCCTGACTACTGAAGTCAGTGTCAGACAGTCCACAACTATTTACATACCAAGAGCTGTTGGTGTAGCCTTTGTGGTTGAATTCTGCAAACCAAGCTTCCCATGAGGAGTTGATTTCCCTCTTGTTTCCTGTATTTGAGATATTCAGTTTAGGATAAGTTGGCAGTGTGTGTGTGTGTGTGTGTGTGTGTGTGTGTGTGTGTGTGTGTGTGTGTTATTCTATGATGAAAAAGAAAAGCAATTCTCCTGAAGGCTGAGGTTGTGCCCTCCAGACCTTTCTTTTCACACCTCTTTTCTAGTTCTTTATGGAAGTGTATATGTATGTATGTGTCAAAATATTGTTTTCTTCCAAATATTGTTTGTGCAGTAAGGGCCTGTTCTATAAAATCTTACTTTTCTTTTTGGTATAGAAAAAAGACAGGAAGTAAACAATTGTAATTCAGAGATTTTTCCCATTTCCTGACCATTGTCAACTTCATTTCCACCTTGTCATTTTCTCCTTTCCTTAACAGTCTTGACAAAAGAGACACAAAAATTGTATCAGTCAATTATCTTTGAGGTAGAAACTCTGCTGTCATTTACCCCTCAGCTTATGCTCAGATTTCCATGCATCAGAGCTAAAGCCCACAGGGCTCTCTCAAGCTCCTTTAAAATTTGCTTGGTCGTTTGCCAAGGTGCCCTGTGGTTGCAGAGACTATCTCCAGGACTGTTGCTTCATCCATAGATGCTTATGCTGGATGATAACGCTGGGACATCTAGTTCTATTATTCGGTGGTCTTTTCTGAGATAGTGTGAAGAGAAGCCTGACAAAGAAGGACATTCTTCCCTTTGGTGATACATAAAGATAGGATACAGTTAATATACAATTAAAACAATTCTGTTTTATTTATTAGGAATTTGCCAAGAGATCATATCTTATATATCCTTGCCATGCATGTACAAACACAAACAGGTAATTATATGTAGGAATGCATGTTAATTATTTGATTGTGGTAATTATTTCACAATGTTGCTACTTTAAAAAGTTTGAATATTTTAAGCTGTCAATTATATCTCAGTAAAGATGGAAAAATTTCCAGCCATATTTCCTCCTAACTTCTTTCTGTCCTTGGCTCTTACATAAAAAAATCTGTATTATATAATATTAAATTTCTGTGCTTATTATATGGCCAAGCATATACACGTATCCAAGGCTAGCCTCAATCTTGCTATGTTGCTGAGGATGGCCTTGAACTTCTGATTCTCTTGCCTCTAACTCCCCAATGTCTGGATTATAGGCCTGCACACCACCACCTGTGTTTATGCAGTGCTGGGATTGGAACTCAAGGCTTCACCTGTGCTAGTAAGGACACTACTAACTAAGCCACACCCCTTGCTCTGCATCTACCCTTTATGAAGGATGCCCTTTTACTGTATAAGCTTTCAGTCCAGGAGCCCAAGGCTTGAATTACATGGAATTCACAGGTCATCCAACTTTTCAGCGTGTGTCTCTTGGAAAGTAACCTTATCACTCAATTCTTCAAAATTTACCACAGAGATCAGAAATATAGTCTGTTGGAATACATATTAAGTACCAATTTAAATAAAGATTTGTAAAGATCTTCTATGCTTGGGGATGATCTGTCAGTTATTGGTAAGCATAAGTATTGAACAGGTGTGGAGTGGAGAGCAGTGCATTTAGGGAAGGTTCTCCTTGGAAAGGGAAGGAGTTTTCTTAGTCATCCACACTGATAGACTCCATAGGTGATGGATTGCTTTTCCTCACACTTTTTAGTTGGAAGTGTAGCTTCATTGGACTGTCACTTGAACTTATATCACAGGGAAGACTTTCAAAGTCTTTTTTAAAAAAAGGTACTAGTGTAATACACCTAGGCATGCCTTATAAAAAACTAAAACACAGCTGGCCATCATAAAATGACAGTTTTTCCATATCCTGAAGACTATTTAACTGCACCAATACCACCAAATCAAATACCAAGAGAAAAAGAATATGGTAAGAAAGAAAGAAAGAAAGAAAGAAAGAAAGAAAGAAAGAAAGAAAGAAAGAAAGAAAGAATGAATGAATGTAATTACTCCACAAGAAAGCCCTGTTAATGGAATCCTTGCTACTGGGAACCTGAGAGGTTGGTTAGAAAAGTCAGTCTTTAAAACCTGATTGTTCAGCAAGTGAGGAGTTATAATGGACACTTTTCAACAAATTCACATGGCCATGGTCCACTCTTTCATAGGTAAGCATAATTTTAAAATTAAAATGTTCTGACCAGCCAAAACTACATTGTAAACTGGATTAAGCCTGTTGTTTCTAAGTAACTGAATGAATAAACAGCCAATAACATCATAAAGTCCTACAAGGACAAGTCTATGGTGATTTCATGTTTACTGGATTATATTTTATGTGAAACATTTTTGGTAGTGTGTGCATGTTTTAGATCTTGGGTTTAGCAAGCACAGACTCTCTTGTCTTGTAGGAAGCCAATGTCATTTATGCTCATTCCTGTCATTTGAAAGCCTGTGAGCTTTTACATCTAATTCTTAACACAGTAGTTGGTTTTTGGCATAGAAATTCAACTTGCTTTAAAAACATTTGATTTTACCTAAATTCTCCATAATTGGCTGATCTCCGGTTCCTCCTATAACACCACTTTCCCTCTTAGTCCACAGGATATCCACACCTCTTCTTTTCTGTTTCAGGAGCCTGTAGGTGAGGTTTGGAAGACACTACTTGCCTGCTGCCTGGACTGGACCATCATAAACCAACTTGTGCTTGTGTTGATTAAGGCAAAAACCATTGACAAGGGACCAGGAAAGCCCTCAGTTTTAAGGAGATAAAGAGCTGAAAGTTAAAAAAACCAACAGTGTCAGTGAGGTTAGTGGGATTTTATTTCCTGATGGGAAATTATATGCATTTGTGTGAATAGGAAACCTCATGTATCTCATTCAATGAAGTCTAATGTAAAAATTAAAGCTCCTAGAAAGGACAGACACACAGTACCTAAGAATAGTCACCATGTGTGAAATGATGCATGCTCCCGAAATCTGTCTCTCTAGGAGGATGTTGTTTTAAACTTTTAAATTAAATATTGCTTTGCATTGATCCCTCACTGTTTCAAATATCTCAGGGTAGTTTATTCAAATTGTTTTAAAGACTCTGAAGCATTATAACAAAAATATTAAACCAATAATGAGTGTTCATATTTAATTAAAATTAAACCAATAGTGTTACTCATTTGAAGATGTAGCAGGAATCTTAAAAAGTCTTATTAATAAAACAAACCTGAGCCAGGTATTGGGGTGAACTGGAAGATCAGAGAACCAGAACAAGCCACAGCTACCTCACCTCGCCAGAATCCTCAGCTGGTCTTGTTTCCTCAGACTGGAGGCCTCTGAGTCCTCATCCAGAATGGGTCTCAGCTGAACTGCTGCTCAAAAGCCTGAATGCTTAACCAGGCCAAATGCTTAACCAGGCCAAATACTTCCAATTCCTTGTCCTCACCCTTATATATCTTTCTGCCTTCTACCATCACTCCCTGGGATTAAAGGCTCGCTTTCTGGGATTAAAGGCGTGAGTCACCATGCTTGGCTGTATCCTTTAACACATGGATTTTTTGCCTAGCTCTGCCTCCCAAGTGCTGGTATTAAAGGCGTGTGCTACCACTGCCTATCCTCTATTTTTAATATTGTGGCTGTTCTGTCTCTGACCCCAGATAAGTTTATTAGGGTGCACAATATTTCGGGGAACACAATACCACCACATTTCCCCTTTTTTTGTCTAAAATTAAAAAAAGATTATAACTAATGCAAGAAAAATTATATCCAGTAAGGATCTTGCCCATGTGAGCTATCACATTTCAATCCAGAAGAAAAGATGCTGTGGGGGCAGGCAGAATTAACTAGTGATCACAATGTTACAAGATCTGTTCCATAGAAGTTATTTTATATGAGAAGTTTAATACAGCAACTTTCCTTCCTTATCTAATTTAAAGATACTTTCTATGAAGGTTTAGAAAGAGAACCATTGAGTAAGCATGTATGTCCTGTATGGGAACAAAGCCCCTAGCTCTTGTTGATTCCATGAGACTCCAGAGGTTGGGTTTGGCTGTTCCTCACAGCCCTTCAGCTACATATGGGATGAGACATGAGATTAAATACTTCTGAAACTTAACTAAACAATTCCATGATATGCAACCAACAGGTACGGCTTCTGCTTTTTCTGGACACAGTGATTGACCTGGAGGAGCAAGGATAATAGGTAAATCTCTCCTGGCAACTTGGCTCATATTCCTACAACTTGGTTACAGAAAAGTTGTTTTTATTACTAGGAACCTATGCAATGTACTATAGGAATAAAAAAAATCAGAGAATTCCTTAGAGAAAGTGGTTTTTTTTTGTTTTGTTTTTTGGTTTTTTTTTTGTGATAGGGTTTCTCTGTGTAGTTTTGGTACCTGTCCTGGATCTCACTCTGTAGACTAGACTGGCCTCAAACTCACAGAGATCTGCCTGGTTCTGTCTCCTGAGTGCTGGGATTAAAGGCGTGCGCCACTACTGCCTGGCAAGAAAGTGGTTTTTATCTTAAAGACACCAAAGTAATGCTCCCCTCTTCTGTCAGCAGTATAAATCTCAGCTAAAACAGGGATAAGGATAACAAAAGTCTGAATGAGAGATCCAGAATTAATCATATATTTTTAAAGACTCAAACATAACCATGAGATGGTGCTGTGACTTATAATGATAGCAATAAAAATTTATGGTCATTTAATTTTTAATAAATTGAGCCCTAAAGCAAGAGCTTTGGGCCTCAGCAAAGATTTCACTCTAGTGACATTTCTTCAATGGTTAAATAGCTTATGATTTCTATAACAGATTCGGCCAAATCATTCTCATAGTCAATTTTCTTAGCGCACAAAGGAAAATGAGTTTATAAGAACCATGAGCACCTTGAGCTTGGGCACAGTGTAGATAAACCACCAGGCTCAGGAAATCTGTAATAAGTTATAAGGCTAGCCAGTCATCTGGGAACAAAATGTCTTGCCCTTGTCACCATGGCTGGTCCTGAATGGAATGGATGTTTCCATCACACACCAGACTCTTCTGTTGTCTATAGACCCAGACTCAATTATGGAGCTGACATATCCGGTTTGTCTGAGATTTTCTAAGAACATCAAGAATAATAAAGTCTGCCTTAGCTCTCAACTTACTCCTTGGAATTCTCTTAGATTCCTGATATTCTTCTAGAAGTTCCCAGCAAAGCTTAAGAGGTGGCTGGAAACTTATCTAATACTACTAAGCCAATTCCCCTCAGACTGAAGCAATTGTTTCCTTCTTTGAATTCTTATGACAACCATTCTGGATAACTAGTTCTTGGTTAATACTTGTATGAATTCTGCATTTATCAGTATCTTTCCAACCTATCTGAACTCGTACATTCTATTGACAGTGTTTGGGTTTCATGCAGCTGGCAACATTACAGTGATTTTGACACCCAATTTCCTAGTCTTAAGCTTTCTGAAATACTCCTTTTTGTGTACTTGCAGTTTCAAACTTCTTTGATGTTCTCTAATTGTCTCTATTAGAGGAATTTGATCTCAGGAAAATTTAGAAAAACTATTCTGATGGGTGTTGAAGCCCAACTATTGTTTGGCCTGGTGACCCATTTGGGATTTAAAGAGAAGGTATGTTGGGGGCTCAAAAAATTTCTCAGTGGTCAGAATATTTGCTATTCTTGCAGAGGACCCTGACTGAGTTCAGTTCCCATTACCAACATGGTGAGTTACAACCATCTGATTCCAGAGGTTCTGGTGCCCTCTTCTGGCCCTCCTAGGCAGAAGGCATGTATGCAATGCACATATGCAGGCAAAACAAGCACATATAATAAAAATAATACATACATAGTTTAAAAAAGAGAAAACACGACATGTTGTTATGGAGTCAGCAAACATGTGGAAGGTAACACTGAAAGCAGAATTGAAAGGCACTAGTGTACATTTGGCCCTCCTCATTATTTTCCCTATGCAGCTCTGCCTAATGGTTAGAAATAGAAACACTAACCCTGTGGAGTGAATTACCTCCCGGCTAATGCAATTGCCTAAATGATTGTGTTTGCCATTCTGCAATAGCAGGAGCCCAGGGCCTATTTGAGATCAAGTGACACTTAAGAGAGGAAGTAGAGAGAGTAGAAATCTTGCAGTGGTGGATGTTCTAGGGCAGGCTGAGTAGAGTATGTTTTCAATCTTTCTGCACAAAAGGAGCCCATGATGCCCATGTTTAACATCTGATTTTAGCTCTCATAAATAAAGAGATTAGAATTCATGATTTTGAGACATAAACAACATAACCTGACAATAAAGTTTCTGCTACCATATACTCCCTTCATGATCTGTGGGATTGCTAGAGGCCCCAAAATGCAATAACCAGCAGATCATGGGTTGAAATATTGAGAATTTATGTATTTATTCCTGTTGTTTATCACAGGCATTTTGTCTTAGTGATGGACAATGACTAATAGCCATTAAATGTAAATCCATGTCAAGGAGGAACATTAGAGAAGAAACAGATGAAGATCAAATAGAAATCTATTATTTTTATTATTGTTAATTTTTCTAATAGACAAGTCTTCAGAGTAATAGTAGTCATAACATTATTGGGTGATGATAGGATGTGAATAAATGAAATGAATAATAGCAATGTAATCAGAACAAATGGAGAGGAATTCAGGGTGCTTTGTCATAATGGACCTGCATTTACAGTGAAGTTATATAGCGTTATTTGAAAATGGGTTTACATAGTACAAATGTAAATTGTAAACTCTAGGGAAACCACTGGAAAAAAATCAGAAGAAAAATGAAGTAAAACCAGGAGGAAGAAAAACAAGCCTTAAAAGATGCTCAATTAAATCAAGAGAAAGAAGGACAAGTGGAAAGGAGGAAGAAAAAACAAAAACAGAGGAAAAGAAAGAGGATGATGATGACAGAAAGGGTAGGGGAAGGAGGAAAACATGAACAGTATTAGAAAGGGGAAGGAAGGGGGAGGAGGAAGAGGAGGGAGGAGGAGTAGGAGGAGGAAGTAGAAGCCTAGTTTAGAGTTTTCTTTGTTCTTGGCTGGTGTGTAGATTTCTTCAACAATATTATAACCCTTATAATATAGAACCATCCATTTGAAATCTATTCTTCAACACTATTAATTCATTAGTTAATTGTGTTTGTTGAAAGGAGATATTTAAATACAGTCTTTGAAAACTTGCTGGTATCCCATTAACTTTTTGAGAGTCCCTGGGCCCTATGAAAATTATATTAAAGCCATGAATTGACTCCTGTGGGAGGCTGTGTAGCTAGAGTTTTCCTGCCTGGCCCACAGTCAGGACAAATCTCTCTCACCCGCCAGTCCCAAGCTGCTCAAACCCGATCAAGTAAACACAGACACTTATATTGGTTTCAAACTGTATGGCCGTGGCAGGCTTCTTGTTAACTGTTCTTACAGCTTAAATTAATCCATTTCTATTAATCTATACCTTGCCACGTGACTTGTGGCTTACCGGTACTTTGCATCTTCCTTGTCCTGATGGTGGCTGGCAGTGTCTCCCCCCCCCCCCCCCCCCAGGTTCCTGTTCTCTCAATTTTCCTCTCTGTTAGTCCCGCCTATACTTCCTGCCTGGCCACGGGCCAATTAGTGATTTATTTATTGACCAATCAGCAACATATTTGACATACAGACCATCCCACAGCACCTCCCCTTTTCTTTTCTTAAAAAGGAAGGTTTTAACCTTTACATATCTCCAAAGTCAGCTTGGTATATTTGGGAATTTGGGCGTAGTTTCTCTTACTACTTCCTGCTGGAGGGGGGCGCTGTATCTTCTGGGGAAACAAAGAAAATTTTAGGATCATGGAGTAGTCCGTGAGGCTGTATCATCTGAGCCAGTTGCCTTGAAACGGTTCTGGATGTTGGATCATCTGGGCCATGGAGTCATCGGAGACCTTTCAGGGGGTCTTGGCTGGTCAAACCTGATGTATCTTACTCTGGAACAAATCCATAGCCTCTTGCTTTCTGTGGAAACAAAAGAGACTCTTTTCCAAAGCAACATATCCTTACATCCAAATTTTGAAGTCAAAGTATCTTTAAAATATACGTACTGGTTTAACTCAGCTTCCTTTACAATTAAACATCTCTCTGTAGTTAAGAATCCCAAAGACAACACAATCCAGACTCTCTGTGTAATAGTCATCTCTACGTGGCTTATTTTTTATATTAATTTTACTGTCTCTTTAAAGACTTTATTTTTTAAAACCATGTATTTGTTTTTATACTGTATATATCACCTTTTTTTCTCTTTCAAGCCTACGTATATTTTACACACATTTTAAACTATTACATCTGAATCTGTCTTATTGTGAATCTATTGCTTTAAACTGCAGCAGCTGTGGCTGCTGGCTCCGCCCACCTCAGCTTCCCAACATGGCGGTATGCTTACCGCCAGCTCTGGGAGCTATCGTGGGTCTATGCTTTTATCCAAGCAGCGTGTAGCCCAGAAACCTCTTTTTTTGTTTTGTACTAGCAAAGGCTAAACCCACAATGTAGCTTAATGTGCCACTTGCAGAGGCCTCATTCCCGCCATGCTGCAGGTCGAGCGCGCACGCCAGCAACCCGCCAGTAGCTCAAACCGGCAGCTGCCGCTCATTTGAGAGAGACAATTAGGAAGCTGTTTTTAGCTCCGTTTTAGAATCTTTTTTCTCAGGTTTTAGGTGGAAACTCTTGCCACCACGTTGGGCGCCATTTGTAGCTAGAGTTTTCCTGCCTGGCCCACAGTCAGGACAAATCTCTCTCACCCGCCAGTCCCAAGCTGCTCAAACCCGATCAAGTAAACACAGACACTTATATTGGTTTCAAACTGTATGGCCGTGGCAGGCTTCTTGTTAACTGTTCTTACAGCTTAAATTAATCCATTTCTATTAATCTATACCTTGCCACGTGACTTGTGACTTACCGGTACTTTGCATCTTCCTTGTCCTGATGGTGGCTGGCAGTGTCCCCCCCCCCCCCCCAGGTTCCTGTTCTCTCAATTTTCCTCTCTGTTAGTCCCGCCTATACTTCCTGCCTGGCCACTGCCAATCAGTGATTTATTCATTGACCAATCAGCAACACATTTGACATACAGACCATCCCACAGCAAGGCTGCCTCCCACTTTTCTCCAGGGTACTCTTGAGGAGAGAGGGATAAGAAATATTTAGATAGAAAGATAGTGTGGAGAAGACAGACAGAAACACAGGATAACTTTGGGAGGACCTAGATCAATATCCTCTAGCCCCTTCTGTCTCTTCAAAAGGGCTTTTTATAGGAATGCCAAGGGGCAAGGCAAAAGACCTCCCACTAGCACAGCCACGTGCAGAAACTTTCAAATACCTGGTACCCATGCATGTGGTCAAGCCATCCCCTAATGCAGCCCTGCTGGATAAGCAAGCTCAGATCTCACTAGGAAACCTCTGTTTGCCCCTACATACTCCCCATTGAATTACATGAATATACAGTCCTATAAAATGCTTTATTAGATTTCTACAGGCCTATTCATCTTCTGAAGACATACATGGATCCTTTAGGGATCCCTGAACTTCATGTTGAGACAGTTGGCACTAGACTTTGTGCTTTTAAAGCAAATATATGCCTAGGATTTCTCTCATGAAAACAATAGTAGAGAAAGACACACAATCTGTCCATTTGAGAAGTTTCCACATGCTCCAAGCCATACTTTCTACTGTTCTACACTGATCAGTGCAATCTATGCATAGAGATATAGATAAATACTTGCTGCACAGTGGTCAGCATAATGATGTAGATGGGTACCTGCACACAGTCATCAGCACAATGATGTAGATGGGTGCCTGCCACACAGTGGTCAATACAATGATGTAGATGGGTACCTACCACATAATGGTCAACACAATGTAGTGGATACCTGATACACAGTGGTCAACACAATGATGTTGATGGGTACCTGCCACACAATGGTCAACACAACAATGTAGTGGGTACCTGCACACAGTGGTCTACAAATGATGTAGATGGGTACCTGCACACAGTGGTCAGCACAATGATGTAGATAGGTACCTGCACAGTGGTCAGCACAATGATGAGTCATTGCAAAGCTGGAAATGTCTGTTGCCAGATCCAAGAGCCTTGCAGAGGCAGAAGTGTCATTGTGTCAATATACACACAACAAAAGGAAGGGACCTTTGTAAATAACTTCAAGGCATGAGGAAACCTATTTTATTGATCATCATGCATTTGAAATAGTGCATCAACCAGCAACATGTTTTGATTGAGTTCCCAAATAAATTCATCTTCACATAAAATGTATACTCTAATGCTTGCTCTTTTAGTATTCAGAATGTTATAAAAGTATGCTTTTTATAATATTTATAGATTAGATGAATAGGTATCAGCAGAAGTTCAAACGTTTTTTTCATTCATTTTAGTGAATTGTCTTGTATGTTTCCAAACTGCTTGGATTCCATTTAGGTGACTATGACATTAGGTCAAAATGGGAGCCAGGGGACAGCTCAGTGGCTGAAAACACTTGCTGCCAAGCCTAAATGCCTGAATTCAAATCCCAGGAACCTTGTAGTCAGGGGAGAGAACAGATGCACACATATTGTCCTCTGACTGCTACAGGAATGACATGGTGTGCACCTGCCCTCCCCAACACATAAATTTAAAAGGGGGTGTCAAGTAGATGTGAGTAAATTAGTAAAATAGTCTCAATGGTGCGAAAAGTGTTCTATTAGGAACCTACAGAGAAATTAAGAAATCCATGTTTGTTGCAGGGAAAAGACATAAACATGGAAGGGAGACCAGCTGGGGAGAGAGAAGGGGAGGGGGATGAGACGCTGATGGGGTAAACATGATCAAAATACATTGTATACTGGTATCAATCATCAAAATAACTAAAAAAAATTAAATGGAGTTAAGTATATTTTTCATATGAATTTCCCCTTCAAATGAAATCTGTTAAAATCTTCATTTTGAAGTGGTTAAGCTTTATTTTACCACAGGACTCTTTATCACAGGATTGATTTCATCTGGACTCTTTTATTGGCTCTAGTATAAAAGTCAGTGGCAAGAGTTTTTCTTTCCTTTGTTTTCTTTTTGTTTCAAAAGGCCTTTTTTAAATATAGAAAGATGTCAAAGATAAGAAAAATAAGAGTAATGAAACAGCTGAAGAATTCTTATTTTCAAATCTCTCCTACTGCTATTCTATACAAGTGCCAGATAGAGATGGAGGGCCTGTCTTCTTCTATTTTCAAAGTGCCCAGTGGCATCCAGCATTTAATCAAAGTTGGTAGAACTGGTGGCACTAGAAACGGAGATGTCAGTGGACTTCGGGGACTTCCGTATCCTGGGTGGTTTTCCCTCTTTGGCATTTATCCATTTAGCAACATTTGCTCTATTGGTATGTTTTAACATCTTGTTCAAAATGGCATTCCACTAGAATTAATAATTGCACTTTAGGGGACTGATGAGATGGCTCAGCAGCGAAAGGAACTTACCGCCAGGCTTGAAAACCCGAGTCACTCCTCAGAACCCGCAGGGTGGTAGGGTAGAACCAACTCTCGCAAGTTGTCCTCTGACTTCAGCACATGTGCTGTGGCATGTGTGCACATGCACAGACACACGGACACAGACACACAGACACAGACTTTCACTGTAAAAAAATAAATGTAATAACTCTTAGACATTTTATGTCTCTCGAGAAGATAAATTATCACTCCGTTTTGCTTTCTTCTTTATAGAATTCATTATAGAATTTCTATATCCTTCCTGATGAATACATATAACATGCAGTGCATATATATCTACATGCACATGTATACATGTACATACACACACACACACAAAAAATCTTAAAAACCACCTTGTTTCCATTAGTACTGCAGTCCAAGGCATAAATTAGTACCTATCACAGGAGGTACTAAATGTTTGTCACAGAGATGAATGGGTAAGGAAATTTAAAGCTATGAAAAGGTGTGGACTGTGAACTTCACCATCTTCCAGGTGTGTCCTGTGGAGAAGCAAACACTTTGCCCTCCAAGGATTTACCAAGATCACAGAAGCAAAAAGAAGGAAAGGGTTCTTGCCTTCACTGTGATAGATGTGATGAGAAACAGGAAATACAAAGCATTGCTATAGTAATTTATTTTTGGTGCAGCCACACAGAAGCTGGTTGACAGCCTATCAGTAGGCCTTAAGAAATGGCATAAACAAGCGGTTATTTTGGCATTTGTTAAGGGGACATATATAGATGCTGAGAACTAAGGATTGAAAATATTGTAAAGTCACGTGTAAGTGAAGAATGATGCAGAGTACTTTGATGTAATTGCTCAGAAATTAATTTTAAAGAAGGCTTTTAGACTGATTATATTTTTACTCTTGTATAAAGCTTTGGTTTTGATTTGTGTCAGAGCTTCAACATATAATAAAATCTTTCTGGTCATTTTCAAATATTATTTGATTTTTTAAATGATTCCTTTAAACACTGAATTACAGTGATATGAGATATGTTTCCTTAGTATTTTTACTAAATAAATCTCTTGTATTGAAAGAAGGAAATTGATTTTTTAATAAATTTGCTGTGAACTATTGATGGAAAGCTGCTATGAAATGATCTTCTATGTATTCAGCAATTGGGAAGACAGGAGTACTCATCATATAGCCTCATGGAAATCAATACTTGCAATATTCATTATAAAAATTAATGATATAATCCTTTCCTCCATCAAATATAATGCTGTTTACCTATTTTTACAAAGTATTTCATATTTAAATGACTAGATCCTGATGATATAGTTGTTTTATTCAAAATTGAGAATTTTTGAATGTTTAATAGAAAATAATTCATAAAGTCTATCTAAGTGTTAGTGTGGAAGTAAAAAAAAAAACAAAACAAAACATGATTTGGAGATTTTTGTGTTCTAGAAGCCAACTGGCTAATACATCTAGATTTCAGATCTTATAATAATAGTAGCAGAAATTATTTATTTCCTAAGTTTTTGTAAAACCCTAAGCCCTGTCATCACCTGAGGCAGAACAGACATGATCTTACATATTTAAAATGTTTTTCCTATATATTCTAGACACAAAGATGCTAGGGTTAGGGTTAGGGTTAGGGTTAGGGTTGAGGTTAGAGCTAGGGCTAGGATTAGGGTTGGGATCAAAGGAAATCTATTCTGTATCATATTGATCTGTTAGCCTGTAGTTGTTTTTTTGTTTGTTTATTTGTTTGCTTTTTACTCTTTTGGGGTAAAATAAATAAAGACACAGTTCCCAAATAAATACATGGAGGCTTACTCTTACTTATGAATGCCTGCCTTTAGCTCAGTTTATTTCTAGCTAGCTTTTCTTAAATTATCCTGTCTACCTTTTGCCTCTGGGAGTTTTTATCTTTCTCTATTTCTGTATATCATTCTTTAATTCTTACTCTGTGGCTTGCTGTGTAGCTGGGTGGCTGGCCCCTTGAGTCCTCCTCTCCTTCCTCTTTTCTCACTCCTTAACCCTTCTCTTCCCAGATTTCTCCTCCTATTTATTCTCTCTGCTTACCAGACCCACCTATCCTTTCTTCTGCCTTGCTATTGGGCATTCAGCTCTTTATTAGACCAATGGGGTGTTTTAGACAGGCAAAGTAACACAGCTTCACAGAGTTAAACAAATGCAACATAAAAGGATACAACACATCATTAAACAAATATTCCACAGCATAAACAACTGTACCACATCCTTAATTAATATTCTACAACATTAGCCTACTCTACTTGTGAAATAAGTTTTGTGTCTAAGGATCATGTATTAAGTGATATTGTGTAACAAGTCACCCCAATTCACATGGCTATAGTTCTTCTATATAGATTCATCTTTTCCATTGCTTGGTGATTTCCCAAGTATCTACTTCTTGTGTATAATTATGCTTGCCTTCTCATTATTTCAAATATTATAACAAAGATATATAATATATAATAATCATCACTGCTATGGTTTTAAACCTCATGTTTCCTCTCCAAATCCCCAGTGTAACAGTGTGAAGAGGGAGAGAGGAAGTTAAGCCCAAAGGGCTTTGTCCTTATGGATAAGATAAGCACACTGTAAGAGCTGGAGACCCTTTTGTCTTTTTGACTTTCTACATGTGATGACCAGGCTCAAGGTACCATCTTGGAAGCAGAGTCTCATGCACAAGTCTTTTTCTTTTGGGCCACCACCCAGCTCCCAAACCACAACATGGAGACTTATTATTAGTTATGAATGCTAGGCCTTAGCTTATGCTTGTTTCTGGCTAGCTTTTCTTTCTTTAACTTAAATGTACCTGTTTTTCTTCATCTATGTTTTGCCTCAGGACTTTTTACCTCTCTGTATGTCCTACTCTGTGTCTGTTGGCTGAAGATTGCCTGGCTGGCCCCAGGTATCTCCCACTCTTTCTCTCCCTTTCTCTTCATTCTCCATTTGCCTAGATTTCTCCTCCTATTTATTCTCTATGCCCACCAGCCCCTCCTATCCCTCTCCAGCCTAGCTATTAGCTGTTTAGCTTTTTCTTAGACAAATCAGGTTCCTTAGGCAGGCAAGGTGAAACAAATGCAACATATCTTTACATAATTACACAAATGCACATAAACAAGTGTAACTCACCTTCACATAGTTAAAGTAATATTCTGCAGCTTAAACACATGGAACACATCTTTGCCTAGTTAAAGCAATATTCCATAACAATCTGGGTCTATCATCAGGCAACAGAACTGATGGTGCTTCAATATTGGACACCTCAGCATCCAACTCTGCAAGAAAATACATTCCTATTATTTATAAATGCCCAGTTGTGGCATTGTGTTGTGTCAGCATAAATAGCCCAAGATAAGGATAGTGTGTTTATTCCTTCCACGAAGAATTGCCATTTGACTATTCTAACTACAAATATGATATGTGATATTTTTGGTAACACAATGAACAAAATACATTTATAGGATCTATTCCTTCAGTCATAATTATTTATCTGTTATCTGTTATCTGTCTATCAAAAACCTTTGACTTCTTTTGGTTACTTGCTCACTCTTGTCCTTGCTGGTTCCTCACTGTAGAAGGCTGCCTGTGACTATTTTGTTCTCTGAGTTATCATTCCATCCATGAGTTTTAGAAGGGTGGTTGCTATTTAGGATTTCTGAAACCTAAGTTAGAACACTTGAAAAGTTATAAGATCTGTGTTTCATTTATAATTTCCCCTCAAAAATGAAAAAGAGACTGCTATATGATATTAAATGATCATCTGGACGTTTTGAGACTAGAAGCTAAGTTGTGATTCTAGTAAATCCATAGTCTTCATGGAAAGCTTTGTGCATTAGGTCTTTGTGTATTTGTTGGTGGAACATCGTGGAATATTAATGTAATAATATAAACAGTAAAATTATTGCTTCCATTCATTTTACCAGCAAAATTTCTATCAAATAAAGAAGACTGGCTAGGAGCCAATGAATCTGTCAAAAAATAGTGATGGAATAATGAATAAAATGAACAACCATTTGGTGAGCTATTTAGCAAGTTATTTAGTTGGGTGAAAAGCAAATCTTTTGCCTTCCATGTAGAAAATTATTTCTAAGGTCACCGCACAACAGAGAGGAGAATAGCAGTCTAAAAACATCTGAAGTGCATTATAACAATTATAAAAGACTACATGCTCAGTAATGGAGTTGAGAGTAATTTGATGAGCATAATTTCCAAATCAGTTGGCTAGAAGGAAGCACAGAGAAAATCGTATTAGCTGATGTTGGAGATAATTCTAAACCCACCTGTAAGGCTTAGCTGTCCTCACAAGCAGGTACTTATTCTTCTAAGTCATTCAGACCAACATCCAGCAGGCTCTGCTGAGACACATGTCACCCTTCCATTTCTTTCACTTTTCTACTTTACATTTAGAATTGTTAGTTGCTTGTTGATATTTTTTTCACTTTTGATATACATAAAACTTTGTTTTAATGAAGCATAATTTCACATTAGTTTTGCTTTACACTCTTTCCATAGCTCTGGTGGGAATGGCTAGCCTCAGAACTGCTTAATAAGACTGACTCTTCGATGGTTTTTGGTTGCGTTTGGTTTTGGGCTTGGCTTTTTTTTTTTTTTTTTTTTTTTTTTTTTTTTTTTTTTTGGTTTTTCGAGACAGGGTTTCTCTGTGTAGCTTTGCGCCTTTCCTGGATCTCGCTCTGTAGACCAGGCTGGCCTCGAACTCACAAAGATCCGCCTGGCTCTGCCTCCCGAGTGCTGGGATTAAAGGCGTGCGCCACCACCGCCCGGCTTTTGGGCTTGGCTTTTTGAGACTGGTTCTTACTATGTTGCCGAGGCTGGCCCTGAGCCTGGTATTTCCCTGCTTCAGTTGACAAGTGTTGGGATTTCAGGTGTGTACCAGTATACCCAGCTACTCTTGGCTTTGAGTCAAAGTTTTATGGTAAATCCACATTTCAGGGTTTTTATTTTTTCCAACATAATATTTTTATTGATTATCTGGGAATTTAATTTTGTATATTGTCCTTTTTGTCCTATAGATAGATCATAGTATCTGGCAATTAACCTGCTAATGAATGCCTTTGGCAAGAATCCTATATTTTGGACACTGTAGGATGGTTTAAAGGCACAATATCAAAGAAGTAAACTTGAGTGCTAATCACTTTCTTCAGTGAAATGAAGAAATGGGAAAGTCTAGAAAGAAAGACTTCAAAAGGGTAAAACATGCAGCAAAGTTGCTGGCTTCCCAGTATCACCTAGAGCTAAAATCACCTAGGAGGGGGATTAGCCGATCCCTGTTCACCAGTCAGACACTGCAGACTTTTCCTGAGCCCAGTGACCTTCTGCTATGTGGTCTGTCCTCCAGCTATTTATCAGTAAAGCTGGTTTCAGACCTGAAGGCTTAGTTAACCATAGCTGGGGACAAGGGCTCTGCCTCCATCCTGAAAAGTTAATTGTTCAATGTGCTGTTCTCACTATTCAGATAAATCATGGAAGAGAGGACCAAGAGTTTTTGTTTTTTGTTTTTTAATTTGGGAACCCCAGGTCGCTATATGGGATAAGCAAATTAAACCTAATCTTAAAAATAATTATTTTACACACTGTCTATCTGCTTATGAGTCTGTTTCCCATCCCAAACTACATGCTTTTTGAAAGACAGAATAAATTTTCCTTTCCTTTGCAGCCCCCTGCTATGGCCCTGAGAGGTGCTCAAAATTAATTACTAAAGAGAGAGATACAGGCTCAATTGATGATATTAGTAGGTATGGACGACATCTCAAGATGTTATTATTTATGTGACAGGTATTAGTTAAGCTTTGCTGTTATAACAAAGGACCATATATGTACTGGTTTTTAAGTAACTTGTTTTTTTTTTTAAATTTTCATATTGATTGATTGGTTGGTTGGTTGGTTGGTTGGTTGGTTGGTTGGTTGGTTGATTGAGACAGAATTTCTCTGTGTAGATTGAATTCAGATATCTACCTGCTTCTGACTTCTGAGTGCTGGTATTAAAGGCATGTGCCACCATGCCCAGCAAATTTCATACAATTTTCAAGACCAGAAGTCCCAATTGTAAAATCAAGTAGGTGAAATCAAGGAGGCAGCAGGATGACTGTCTTGACAGAGCCTCAAATCAGAATATTTCCTTTTTATCTTGCTGTTAAAAGACAGCTGCATCCCTTGGCTCATGGTCCCTTCTTCCAACTTCAAAGTCTGGCATCTCCAGGATCTCTCTCCTTCTCTGTGATTGATTATTCTGCCTCTTTCTAATTATAAGGAACTTTGTGATTACACTGGATGTGATTGGATAATCTCCTCAACTCCATGTCAACCAATTGATTAGGAGCCTTAGTTTTCTGTTACCATATGTTTAGTGTGTTTATAGTTTTTAGGGATTAGGAAAAAAGAATTCTTGGATAGGGTTATGGGTTTGTCTACTTCATTATCCAAGTGGCTGTACATTTTGTTAAACAAAATTTTCAGCCTAGACTGGATAGCTGATTTCAAAAATCTGACTATAAACTGGGTAAAAGTACCCAAATGGCATATAATTATTTTGAGAATGAGTGCCTAAATGTATAAATGAGTCCCAGCCAGTTTTCTTCTAGGCAAATTGTTTCCATCTGCTTTTTGTCTGTATCAATCATAAGGACTGCTGGAAGACTCAGAACTCTGTTACAAATGAGAAAACTCCATTTGAAGCTTGTGCATGTACTTTGAAAATGAGGCGCCATTGTGTTCAGATAATAACCCCATTAGTAAAGGTTAATCTTACTTAAATCTCAGCACATTTTGATTTTTTGTACAGTGAATTTTAAGCAATTAGAGTCTGTTGAATAAACTTTTGAGACAAAATGTGGATATATTGTTCCAAGTAGAAGTGTTAAAAATAAACATTTTTATAAAAATTAACATCAATTTTCAAAAATTAAAAAATTAATTAAAACTCATTTAAACAAATAAGAAACAAATTCATCAAGTTTTTTAGCTTATAAAAATAATGAATGCTAAATTGAGACCATTCTGGGCAGAAAGAACTCTGTGTTTCTTTTTTGAGGGAATGAAAAGGGGACTAATTAAGAATATGAAGCATTAGGGTATAATAAAGCTACTGGATGGCTCCACATTTGTCCCGAATTTTCTTAGCTTCAGGCTGTGATAGTAATTTTATTTTCTATTTTGTGTCCAAGAATCAGCAACCATCTGCCTCAGAGTATGTTTACCTAAACTGGCACTTTTACCACCAATCTAATTGCTTATTTTCTAAACTAATGGATTCTGACTTCATTGGGCTTCTGGTTTCAGAAAGGAATATGCTGTATTCTAAAAACATTAAGACTACCCGCTGGGTCTTTAGACTATTGTCTTTCTACACTCACTTGGGAAAATTAAACACTACAGGTTAAGGGATAAAAATCTCAATTTAAAACTATTCTACTCTACTAAAAAAATAAATGAAAAACTGGCTCACCCTCTCCTGATCCAATCTGAGTTACACAACCATTCTCATAGACTAGTTCTTAATCACTGTCCACATTTCCCCTGGACTATTCTGGTAATGTGTGATGGGTGATATTGCTCTGTATGCTGTGAATGTGTTGCTCTGATTGATTGATAAAAAAAAAAAATGCTGATTGACTAGTAGCCAGGCATGAAGTATAGGCAGGATAATTCTGGGAAGAGGAAGGCTGAGCCAGGAGATGCCAGCTCACCATCCAGGGAGCAGCATGTAATGGCACACAGGTAAAGCCATGGAACATGTGGTGACATATAGATGAACAAATTTGGGCTGAGTTTAAGTGTAAGAGCTAGTCAGTAGTAAGCCTGAGTGAATGGCCAAGCAGTTTTAATTAATATAAGTCTCTGTGTGTTTACTTGGGTCTGAGCAGCTGTGGGACTGTGGGGCCGAGGGAGCTGGACAGGACCAGGAAAACTTCTGCTACAAATATGAGATCTGTTTCTTGTGTCCTCCCCCAGAATCCAAGGTAATCTACTGTGTGTACTTCCCTGGTAGGAATGGGAGGCCATTTTGCTTCTAAATGGCTTTTGTGGCATGAGACTGCTTCCAATCTGCTCTATTTCATCCTTTCCTTTCAGAATATATACAAACATTATTTATAAATGTATCAATAGCCATATATTCCATAAGAAAAGGAGAAAACTTAATATTTCTATGCATTCATATGTAATATATTATGTAAAAGGTATAATGTGTGTTCATACAGATATATTCTTTTGTTTTTTTGTTTTTGTTTTTTTTGGTTTTTCAAGACAGAGTTTCTCTGTGTAGCTTTGCGCCTTTCCTGGAACTCACTTTGGAGACCAGGCTGGCCTCGAACTCACAGAGATCCACCTGCCTCTGCCTCCCGAGTGCTGGGATTAAAGGCGTGCGCTACCACCCGCCCGGCGATATATTCTTTTGGATATGCTGATGACTAGGTTATGACATTATTCCCAGTTTTCTTTAAGGATTTGGCCAGTCTGAGATCAGACAGCTAATTAGGTCCTACTAGCTGCTTCCCCTAGAGTACTTCAACCTTCCATGAATCTGAAGTTTAGGTTCTTTTCTAGAAACTATGGATATCCTCCAAGACTGATGGGTCTTTTGGAAAATTAAGGCTTTACTTACTTGATGTTAAGCATCAAGATTCCCCCAAGAGTCCTACCCTCCAGTTTTGTCCTTCCTGGAAGACCAGTACAAGAGAAGGAGGTGGCAAGGTACATGAGGTCGACATCCCTTGGCATAATTAAGGTCCGTGTCATTCTTTAATCAGGAAATATGTTGCAAATCTTTGCAATTTACTGGCTACATATTTCCTGGGTCCAGAAGTGAGAGGGACAAGGAGGAGCTATACTGAACTATAACTTTGACTCTGTCGCCTACCAGTCCCTTGTAAGACCAGATATGTCAGTCAGTTCCAAGGCATGAGGTGTAGCTTGAGTCTTCTGAGAAGCTGAGAGAGTCTTACTTCATACACAAAGACTCAGCATATGGCCACGAGTCCCACAGATTTATTTAACACTTAATATTTTACTGATATTGGGACTTGCTCCTCCTCTGAGTGTAACAACGTTAATCCAGCTTGATTACTTCCATTAGTGTGGATTATAGGAAAATGCCACAAAAAAGACAAGCCTGTGACTTGTTTAAGGAAGATGGTTGTGTTTTATAAATTGTTCTACACCCAGTGCTTCTTTTACAGTCTGATGATGTAGGATCTTAGAGAGGGATGGAACATTTCTCAACTTTTAGTGAGGTTAATCACAGGATGCGAGGGTCCCAGATAATCAATGTCTCACATCCACAAAGGATTAGAAAACTCAGTTATGGAATAACCAAAATGAGTATAGATTTGTTCAATAAAAGTGAGATAGAACTCCCAAGTGGACGCCAACAAAGTAATACTTACATAATATCATTACACTAGATAATTTACTATGGTTCATTAAGTGACTATATTGCAAGGTGTTCATATTTTCACTTACTGAGGAATAAGTGAATTGTTCCCAGTTTGTGTCTATTACCAAAAACAAACAAACAAACAAATAAAACCTTAAAAAATGCTGTGAACAGTTAGGGCTATGTGAACGAACATATGCTTTTATTTATATTTGATGAATACCTAAAATTGAAATGTCTATGTCATTTGCTATATTTTGACATTAAAAAACAATCTGCCAAACTAGTTCCCAAAGTGGCTGCAACCACATGACATTTCTGCAAATGTTGTATGTGAGTTCCAGACCCTCTACAATCCCACCAACATGTGATATGGCCAGTGTTCTGTGACATGAAGCTGGTTATAGGAGCTCACTGTGGTTTTAGTGATTTATGCCCCTCCCCATTTTTTTATGTTCTTGCCCTGGCCTTAAACTCATGGAGATCCACCTGCCTCAGCCTACTGAATGTAGATTTATAAATGTGTGTCACTTTTTCTGGTTTTAAGAATCTCTTTATGTGCTTGTTTTCTTCAGGATATCATCTTTAGAGAAATATTTTGAAAAATTAGTTCCTAAATTCCCATTTATATGTAGAAGAACTTGAGAAGTTCCCAATACATTTAATTCATATTCTAATAGTCAACAAACCTGTTTCTTGATTATTCTTTTCTCCATATAAATGAATTTTTTCTCTTTAAATGCATTGCCATTAATCCAGCTTAATTATATCTATGTATATGACTTTTAATTAATTTATTGCTTTAATATAAAAAGAACATAAAGGTTCTTCAATTCTTTCTGTCTTGTATCAAATGAATATTTCCTAGTGAAAGCCAGTTTTGAGACTGACAAAATTCAGTCAGAGTATGCCATAGAATCCCTTCAATATTCATCAAGCACCGTCTTTAGCACAGACAACACCCATGAGATATCATGCTGTTCTTGTGGAACTTCTAACATTGTAGGAGATACTTGATGAAATGTGCTGCATTCCAAGCTGCAAAGTCACATCTTTCTTTAAAGAGTAAAAGGGCACCAGAATATGTAAATACCGAAATGATCAAAACATTGAAATCATGAGGCCATGCTCAGGAAAACCAAGATATCCATCATCCCTAATATTGGGAACCCTTTTAATTGATGTAATTAATGTCATTCTAGTGTAGAGTTTAGCAAAATGCCAAGCCAATAGCGCTGAAAATGCATTGATGATGAGGTCATGGTTTATGCATGTAATGACTCGAATATAATTCAACAAGTGAGGGTTTTAAGCCTGTTTACAGAGGGATAGATCGAGTGTTAAAGCCTTAGTGGTAAAGAATTTCTCTTTCACTATTTTGAGAATTAGATAAAACAGAGACTCAACCTTCATGACACACTGTGCCCAACTTTTGTTGATATCTAGAAAAATGGGTCTGGAATATGCCCCCTCTGATGAAGGAAACAGTTTGACCTTTAGCTGAAAATACCTTTGGAGTAAGAGTAAACTACTTAAGATGATTCCACCACCACCACCACCACCACCACCACCACCACCACCACCACCACCACCACCTCCACCACCACCACCACAGCAAATGGTCTACCCAGAGATAAACACTCTGGTAAATCAATTTTCAGATAGTTATACTAAAAGAGCAACCCTAGGAACCAAATGGCAGCATTCCAATGGTAACGTCATTTTGAAGTTTGCTTCCAGGTGGTGAACCCAGACACATCCTGTGTATAGGTTTTTTTTTTTCACTATTTGGGGGCCCACCACCCAGCTCCCAAATAAACACATGCAGACTTATTCTTACGTATGAATGCCAGGACTTGGCTAGTCAGCTTTTCTTAACTTAAATTATCCCATCTACCTTTTGCCTCTGGGCTTTTACCTTTTCCTATTGTATATTCCTTTATTTCCTTCTTACTCCATGGCTGGTTGTGTGGCTTGGTGACTGGCCCCTGACATCCTCTCTCCTCCTTTTCTCCTCCTCCCTCTTCTCTTCTTTCATTTATTCTCTCTGCCTGCCAGCCCCACCTATCCCTCTCCCCTGCCTAGCTATTGGCTGTTTAGCTCTTTATTAGACCAGTCAAGTGTTTTAGACAGGCAAAGTAACACAGCTTCAGAGTTAAACAAATGCAACATAAAAGAATGCAACACATTTCTGCATCATTAAACAAATATTCTACAGCATAAACGAATGTAGTATATCTTCAACTAATAATCCATAATACTCATGCATTGATCAAATTGCAAAATCACTGTGGAACTTACTCTGCCAGAGAATGAATGCAAGCTATGACATTGTGTTTCCAATGGGACTTACAGGGTTTTCTGCTGCTGCAGTTTGCCTACTTGACCATGGACTGAATGTCTTCTGGATTCCAGGCTCTGCTTAGAATGCTCAGAGAACATCATCAAGGAAGCTGATATCAAGCATGTTTGAGGTTTTACAGTTCTCATGAATGGCTTAGATTACAAAGGAAAGTGTTGGCCAGAGGGAACAATATACATCTCTGCCCTTTCATAGCAGAAACTGTGATTGGATAGAATTCACTTTTTTAATCTGATGTGACCCTGTGTGCATGAGATCTGAAATGCTAGGTAAAATAATTCTTACCAATGACACATGAAGGAAGTATCTTCCCATCCTTAATATGGAATCTGAAAATGGGGTTTGCTTTCTTCCATTCTTGGGAAATGTGTAAAGCCATCGTTCTTGATGCTGTGGCTACCATATTGTGACAAAGAAATGACAAGTCTGATGAAAGAAGTCAATGCAATGAGGATTTCAGAAGAGAAGGGTAGAAAGATCATTTGGTAAAGTGCTTATCACACAAACATAAGGACCTGAGTTTGATCCCCAGCATTCACCCGAAGAAGTGAGAGTCATAGCATATCCTTATAATCCCACCACAAAGAGGCAGGGTTAGCAGGATGCTCTAGGCTCATTGGATAGTTAACTCAGCTGAAAAGGTGAGCCTCAGGTCCCAGGGAGAGTCCCCATCTCAAACAAAAATAAGGTAGATGGTTCTTGAAGAATGTCACCCAAAGTTGGTTGACCCCTGGTCTGACATACACATGCTCAGACATGAACACAAACACACATCAATTAGTTAGTAACACTAGGGCCGGGGTAGTGGTGCTGAACCACTAAATTAATCTGTCTCACTGTGGTCTTGCTGCTCTATAGACTTACACGTTGATATGTATATTTAGTTATGACTTTTAAACTAAGCTCCTGTCACTAGTTCAACCAGTTGAACTTCATTTTCCATAACTTTCAGTGGAGTTCAGCCTCAGAGGCATATGGATCACAAAATGTAAGGCCTCTTTCCAGCACCTCAAGTTCCTTAACTGTAGCACAGTACTGTGATTTCTCAGGCTACTGTGCAAAGGTCTTGTAATTTCTGTTACTGATCTTTAAAAATGAAAAGGCTCAGAATAATAGGCAATTCTATTAAGTGCAAATTCCTTTATTCAGTGTGGGTTTATTTTAAATAAGCAATATGAAGTATTTGGCCCCGTTAATATTACACTGCTAAAACACAAAGCTTGTCCAGTGTTCAGCTTCCAGACTCTGCCTATTTCCTTGAAGGTAGAGGATTTACAGCATGCTTGCTTTGTGGGGCAGTTGAGGGGAAGTTGGGGGAGTGGAAGAAGTCCTGAGTAACTAACATGAATTGGTGACATGGCCATGACCACATCAAAGACTCCCATGGGAGTGGCAAGGACATCCCTGGTGAATCTCTGAGGGATGGCAAAGTTTTCCTGAGTACGAAAGATGGGACTGATCAGTGTGTACAAAAGCTAGCAGTTGCGGCTTTCTGCTCCCTTATGTTTACAACCTGAGACTGGTCCCCTACACAGACTTCCCATGAGAATACCTAAATCTGTCCCTGTGCTATACCTAATAAACACAGAGACTCTGAGTGACTTAGTAGGTGCCACTCCATCAGAGTTCACACATCCACCTGATACCAGCTTTTCTACACATGTGTCTGTCCTTTCTTCATTCCTTGGCTATCCTAAGGTGGGTTTCAGACCAAGCTGGATTGTGGTAGGAAAGACATTTCCAGGGTCAATGTTAGAGCCTTCAGGAAAGTGAGATGCAGATACCTCCCGTCTTTTATCTATGTTTCCATGTGGAAGAGTTTTTGCTAATCACCAGGGCTTTGTGTCTTATACTATTCCTTTGCTTGGTGGATTGTAACTGTGTATGAAGTGTTGCAAGCCTGTGGAAGCCCAGTGGATCTCCCACAGTTCCCACCAATCAATTCTAAGCAGTTTTGCTACATTTCCTATTGCCATGCAAGCAGATGAATACCATTCTGGGAAGGCTGAGCACAAATGATTGTGTCAAAAACAAAGCCTGAAGTAGCCATGGCAGCAGAGACAGTAATTAGTGAGCATAAAGAGGAAAAAGAAACTTTCAAAACAAGTATTGCTAGGCATACATGAAGCACCTGTTATCTGGAGAAATCCTCGGAGAGAAAGTTTTGGAAATGAATTTTCATGTCACACAGGTTAAGAGCCAGAATCTGAGCAGCTGAGGTTGTTATTAAGGTGACAATTTGATTCATGAATTGTCATGGAGGAAAGAAAAGTAGATGTAGAAAACTTGTCATGCTGATATGTTGGTGTCATCACTCAGTATAAATCAATTTGGAACACTATTATGAATTTTATGTTTAGATTTAAAACATGTTTTGATAAAACTTATAATAAATATTATTTATATATTATATATAATATATAATAAATAAAAATGTAAGTTTTATTTATCTTCAATTTGTACAGTTTACCATGATTGTGCCACTAGAATGTAAGGGGGTATGATTCTTGCCTGCAGCTAAGTTGACTGAGTTGATGAATTCTTAGCCTTGAGAATTGTTCTGACCCAGTTGCTAGGGTCCAGCTTACTATCTTTTGGGGGCAGAATGTCCATACACAAGAGCCATTGTGTCCACATTGATAACTTTCCTTGTGACCTTCAGCATGCCCTTCACACCTGCCTTGCAATGTCCTTTTGTTCCACTGCTTGTGGGAAGGAAGGTATACCCAACACTCTCTTAGCTCTTGGTAAGAATGGGCAGTTCAGACGAGATCGGGCACGTTCAGGGTGGTATGGCCGTTCAGCTATGTTCATATCAGCATTGTTTGTAATAGCCAGAACATGGAAACAACCTAGATGCCCTTCAACTGAAGAATGGATAAACAAAATGTGGTACATATACACAATGGAATACTACTCAGCAGAGAAAAACAATGACATCATGAGGTTTGCAGGCAAATGGATAGATCTAGAAAAAATCATCCTGAGTGAGGTAACCCAGACTCAGAAAGACAAACATGGTATGTACTCACTCATAGGAGGATACTAGATGTGGAACAAGGATGACTGGACTGCTACTCACATCACCAGGGAGGCTACCTGGAAAACAGGACCCCAAGAAAGACACGGGGATTGCCCAATGACAGAGAAATGGAATGAGATCTACATGAGCAGCCTGGACATGAGTGGGAGTGGTGAGGGGCGAGGGTCAAGGGAAAGAGAGCTTGGGGGAGCGGGAGATCCCAGCTGGATCAAGAACAGAGAGGGAGAACAAGGAATAGGAGACCATGGTAAATGAAGACCACATGAGAATAGGAAGAAGCAAAGTGCTAGAGAGGCCCACAGAAATCCACAAAGATACCCCCACAATAGATTGCTGGCAATGGTCGAGATACAGCCCGAACTGACCTACTCTGGTGATGGGATGGCCAAACACCCTAATTGTCGCGCTAGAAACCCCATCCAACTACTGAGGGATCTGGATGCAGAGATCCATGGCTAGGCCCTGGGTGGATCTCTGGGAGTCCAATTAGCGAGAATGAGGAGGTTTTATATGAGCGAGAATTGTTGAGACCAAGGTTGGATAAAGCACAGGGACAAATAGCCAAACGAATGGAAACACATGAACTATGAACCAATGGCTGAGGGGTCACCAACTGGATCAGGCCCTCTGAATGGGTGAGACAGTTGATTGGCTTGATCTGTTTGGGAGGCATCCAGGCGGAGGGACCGGGTCCTGTGCTCATTACATGAGTCGGCTGTTTGAAACCTGGGGCCTATGCAGGATCGCTTGGCTCGGCCTGGGAGGAGGGGACTGGACCTACCTGGACTGAGTCTACCAGGTTGATCTCAGTCCACGGGGAAGGCTTTGCCCTGGAGGAAGTGGGAATGGGGGGTTGGGCTGGGGGGAAGGTAAGGGGGGTGGGAGCGGGGAGAACAAGGGAATCCGTGGCTGATATGTAGAACTGAATTGTATTGCAAAATAAAAATAAAAAAATTAAATAAAAAAAAAAGAATGAGCAGTTCTTTGTAAGCCCCATTGCCTTCGTAGGGGTGAGGTGAGGAGTCTTGAGCTCTGGACTTGATCCTCCTGGAGAAAGGGGCACAAACTTCCCTGCTTGGTCTTTAATAATACATCTGGCCAGGCAGTGGTGGCCCACGCCTTTAACCCCAGCACTCAGGAGGCAGACCCAGGCAGATCTCTGTGAGTTTGAGGCCAGCCTGGTCTACGAGATCCAGGACAGGCAGCAAAGCTACATAGAGAAACCCTGTCTCAAAAAGCAAAACAAAACAAAACAAATCTGCTTTTGTGTTTTTATGAGATTCCCAAGTGTGGGAACAAGTGGGTCTTTGTGTCTGTCTCCGTTTCTTGTGCCTTTTCTTTGGGCTCTTTTCCTCCTGTTTGTTGGTTTTGTCCTATTTGATTGTGTTTTTAATTTATCTTATTACATTTTTTATTATTATCCCTTAGATAACTGTTTATTTTCTAACGAGAGACAGAAAGGGGAGTAGATCTAGGTAGAAGGGGAGATGGGGAGGAACTGGGAGAAGTAGAGGGAGGGGAAACCGTAATCAGAATATAGTGTATGAAAAAAAAAACAACTACTTTTAATGTTCCCAAATTGGTTTTATTTTTAATAACTAAAAAACTTTATTGTAAATACAGTTTATTTAAAACAACATTCCTTGAGCCACAAAGTTTTGTGAAATTACAAAGTTTTGTCTTGGCTAGGTAGAGATTTTGAGGAGGATTTTTCCAAAACAGATTCTAAACAAATTTGATTTTATTCAGTTTTGAATAGTCAAGATCAACATAAAGTTTGAGATAAAAGATTCTTGATGTTAACCAAATTACCTCTAAATATTATTCACCAAGTAGTAAATTTTATTGAAGATAATAAATTTAAGCTTGATTTAATACATTTAAATGATTCATTCTTTTTTAACTTCCTTTTTTATTTATTCTTTGTGTCTTTCACATTAGGCATCTCCATTCCATTTGTTTCCCTATCCCTTTACATCTACCCTCTGCCCTTGCAACCTCTCCCCAAAAATAAAATTTAAGAGAAAAAAAAAAGAAAGAAAAAGAAAAATCAATCTTGTCACGGAAGCTGTAGTGTGACACAGTGAGTCACACAGTAAACCCTTTTATCCGTATATCTTTACTTGCAAGTGTTCATTGCAAAGAGTCTTTGGTCTGGTTTGAGGCTACACTATCGGTGCTGGACCCTCACTGGAACTCCTCTTGTTATCCTGTTGTTGTCCTGTGTCATGGAGATCCTACAGCTTTAGGTCTGCAGGAATGGTTGATCCATTCTTTTTTTCTTACAGTTTTCATTAGATGTGTTCTCTGACAAATTTTTCATGTATATAGTGAAATCTGATCACTCATTATCTGCCTGTCTTATGTCTCCACTCTCATTCTTGTCAACCTTCCCTCTCTTCACTACAAGTCCCTTTATCATATTCATGTCTTTGTTTTGTTTTTGACCCAGTGAATTTAGCCAAGCTGTGTAACCATGGGTGTGGACTGTCCAGTAAAGGCTGGTGAGCTCACCTGTAAACACACAATTGAGGACAATAACTGGCCATCCCCTGAATCCAATAGTAGCAATAGTTCAGCAGGATGGGTAGGACACTGTAAGTACCTCTCGCAACCATAATTGACCAATGGGTAGCTCTACCTTGTGTAGGCCACATGGAAATAACCTCAGCTGCTGTGTGATTATGCTTGCAATGGCTCTGTCATGCCCAGAAGATAGTAATTTTGCAGCATTTCTCCATACCTTTTAGCTTATATTTTGTTCTGTTCCCTCTTTTATACTGTTCTCTGAACCTTAGAGAGGATAATATAAATATTGTTTAGGACTGAACAATCAACCACTATTTACAGTTAAGCAAATTGAGTTCTTGGTTCTCCCTCACCATGCCTGCCCTTCCATGTGGTCGGCCTTGTTCCTTTTCTTCCATATTTTACACTCAATCAATAAATCATAGTGTGCTACATTTAAATATATATCCTGCTTTCTCACTTGCATCAATAGTACTGTCTTTGTCTAAACTAGTGTCCTGATAGAGAGTAGTTCAATTTTCTACTGAGTAGTCCACTTGATTCCTTCTCAAAGTCTTTTTCTTTTTCTTTTTTCTTTTTTCTTTTTTAACCAAAGTTACTCTCAATTTAGTTTTGGATTTCTCCTTACAAATGTAAGCAAATCATGTCAATTACATAGTCTTGATCCATTACATTAACTTCCACTTTATGATAGAATGCCTCATCCAAGCCTATGCCCACATCTCTTAGGACAATTCGCTGCCTGACACAAAAAGACGAAGTGCTGCATTATCGCAAAAGCTGGACACTTGTCTAACTTCCATTGACAATGTAGAAAAGGCAGCCTGACTTTGGGTGTCCCCGTGGGTTTGCTGTATTGCGTTGTGCTGTCTTGGGTTGCTACTCAGCCTTCTTTTCTGCCAAAATGTATCCTTTATGTTTTTCTCCATGTCAATCCTAACATCCATGCTCAGGAAAATTCTTACTGGAAGCTCCATTCTACGGCCAACTGCAGTTCTGCTTCTCCTGTAGTGCTGTCTGTCTTTTCCACTTAGGAGGACTGCCTGGTGGGAGACCTCCTCCAGCAAGTTCAGACAGTGCCTCATCCATCACTGTAATGCTGGAGTGAGGTGATAAGAAGAAAAATGACATCCATTTGGAGTTTCTGGAAGAAGCACACAGAGTTTCTGAGATTGTGTATAGTTTGGTATAGCCTGGTGTGTTTCCATGGACTAAGCAATCTGATAATTGTTCTCATGATAAGTGAAAACACTTAGACAAATTAATTTCAGGGAATGGCTTTGCATGTGTTTAAATATCTGATGATTAAAAGCAAAATAACTCTTGCATTGACGACGACTCATAATGAAGATATTTTATCACACTTCCATAAGATGCTTACATATGCTTACATAAACGTACTTTACAGATTTGGCTGGACAAGGTTGGTGGGGGTGAAGACAAGATACTAAATAAACTTGATGGGGAGACTGGTTGTCTCTTGGCTAGATCAGACTTATTCTAATTGAGATTCTGTTTCCTCCATGAGGCATCCCTGAAGCAGTCCTCACTCTAGGGGTTGCTAATGCCTATTTAAAAATAATCAAACAAACAAAACAATGGAAGACAAAGTTAGGAAACCACAAGACATATTGTGCTGGTTTGACTGAGAACTGTCCTTCATAGGATCCAGGATTTGAATAGCTGTCTTCAGTTGATGGTACTGTTTAGGGAGGTTTAGAAGGCAAGGCCTTGCTGGAGGAAATGTTTCACTGGAGGTGGGTTCTGACACTTTGAAGCCTCGTACCACCCTCAGTTTGCTTTCTCTGCTTTGTACTTGCATGTGAAGGCCTGGGCCCTTAGCTTTCTACCCTGCCACTCTGTCTGCTGCTTGCTGTTGTGTTCCCCTGCCATGATGGACTATTATTTTTCTGGAACCATACGCCAAAATAAACTTTCTCCCATCAGTTTCTTTTGGTCATAGTGTTGTGTCACAGCAAAGGAGAAAATAACTAATACACACATGATGTGAGAAAAGGTAGATTTGAACATAAACCAGCTTTCAATGGATTGTTGCTCAATGAAAAGGTTAGATAAGATAGAGATGTGCCTTCACAAAAAGGTGTAAGTCTGTATTTCAGGCATAATTAACAGCACTCTTATTCTTTTCTGAAAATTAGTATGTGTATGACTAGCTATATAACTGGCAACTTCTTCCAGGAAGAGATGATCATTCTGTTTGAAACTTCAAATATTTTACTGGTATTTTAGAAGTAAAGTTCCCATCATTAGCATATATGTGACAAAGATCTGGAGCAGGATTTGTGTATATCTAAAAATTGAATGAATATGCATTTTGAATGAAAGCCATTGTTCAAGAGAAAATGGAGTGACTTTGCAAATACCCTTAAAGAAAGTCAGTTTACCTTCCAAAAATCCCTGTTCCTTACAGTCTTCACTTAGTATGGGACAATGGCATGAGGATTCATTAGACAGAAAACTGTGAGAAATTTCTGGATTAAGTGCTATAGGAACAGAGTGGTGGTGCTGTGATTACAATACAGGGGAATTTTGAGGAAGAAACTGGAAACTTTATTTCAGAATTGTAGATGAAGCTGGGAGATAGGGCTAAGAAAGGAAAGAAAGCAACTATGATTTTAGTTTTTTGTGAATTAAAACTAAAAAACAGTCAACATGTTTTAGTTTCAAGTTATGACAATGCATTTGTTAAGACCATTTACTCTTCAAGTCTTAAAAATGGTCTCAGCAGGAGAGACAAGTTGACATCTTGGATACTGTCATTTTCTTTTCTTTTAAATTTTTACTAAAAATTTACATATAATATATTTTAATCATATTCTTTCCCCAAACTCCTCACAATCATTCCCTTTTCCCTACCCACCCAACTACATGTTCTTCTCCCCTCTCTATCTTTTAAAAAAAGAAAAAAAATGAAAATCAAAACATGCAAAGAAACTAAAAAAAAGAAAAAGAAAAAGAAAAAAGCCAATAAGACAAAAATACCAAAATAAAACAAAACAATGTTTGTTTTGTGTTGGCCAATTACTCTTGTACATGGGACCAGAGCGAGAGTGTGGTTGACACTTCCTGTTGGAGAAAACGGATTTTTCTCTTTATCAGCAAGTATCAGTTAGAAAAAGCTTCTTGGTTAAAGGTGGGGCTTTGTGTTCACTTTCCTTCTTAGTTCTGCGATTATGTCTGGTTTGAATCTGTGCAGGTCTTGTGTGTTGTTGTCACAGTCTCTATAAGTTCATGTCTGTATTGGTTCTTTTGTGTATGAAAGACATTGTTTTCTTGGAGTCATCCACCACCTCTGACTCTTGAAATCTTTGACTCCTTTTCTTCATAGATTCCTGAGTCTTGATGGAAATGGTTTGATAAAGACATCCCATGTAGGACTAACTGCTCCAAAGTCTCTCACTCTCTGCATCTTGTCCAGTTTGTTAATTCTCATCCACATTAAGAAGTTTCTCTGACAAGGGCTGAGTGATGCTCTGCTCCAAGGATACAGCAATATGTAATTAGGAGTCTCTTTGTTGCTATGTTCCCTTAGCAGAATAATAGCAGTTTTTCCCCTACGCCCATGCCCTATCTAGTCTCAGGTTCTCGGCCACTTTAGCCAGTCAAGTATGACTTTCATCTCATGTAACGGGCTTTAAAATCCAATGAAAAAGCAGTTGGCTACTCTCATGGCCTGTATGCCTCCATTGCACTAGTGTATCTTACAGGCGTGTCTCTGTTGTTAGTAGTGCAGTTGATATCTGGCTGATACTGATGACTACTTTTCTTTTCTGTAGCATGTAGAGTACCTTCTAGCCCCATGATCAACAAAGGTGAAGTTTTTAGCTTGGAACCCGCTTGATTTTTCCATGTTCCATGTCAGATCTTCAGCAATAAGTTCTTACCATCAGGTTATGGAGAGACTTGGCAATAGTCTATGGTGTTTAGGTGTGTTTATGGGACCCCTTTGGTCAATAACAACAATCTATAACCCTCTTCTGGAGCTGAAGGTTTTATTTGGTTCCATAAAATGCCTAGTTGGAGCATAGTGTTCCCATATATGGTGACTCTATTTAAATTCCTTTCATACATGCATGTATTTTAGGAAGCTTCTGTAGTAGTAGGTCTTATTTATTGTTAGTTGTCCCTCCCCATAGTCCCTCTTTTACCCTGAACTTCCATGTCCCTCATATTTAATCCTTATATTCCAGTTTCCCCTTTATCTGTTTATAACGTTATATTCTATTTATCCTTCCCTCCTTCCCCCTAGTCTCTTATTAGCTAACCAACCTATCGGGTTAATCAGATTAAAATACATATATCTATAGCTTAAAAATCTAACATCTGCATATCAAACATATGCAATATCAGTCTTTAGGGGTCTGTGTTATCTCACTTAGCAGATTGTTTCTAGCTCCATCCATTTACCTGAAAATTTCATTTTTTGACAGCTGAATAATACTCCGTTGTGTAAATGTACCACATTTTCATTATCCATTCATCAATTGACGGACATCTAGGTTGTTTCTAGTTTATGACTATAATGAATTGAGTAGTAATGAACATAGACGAGCAAGTGTCTCTATAGTAGGATGTAGAGTCTTCAGGTATATGCCCAAGAGTGGTACAGCTGTATCTCTGTATCTTGTGGTACATCAATTTTGGCTTTTTTGTTTTGTTTTTTTGAGACAGAATTTCTCTGTGTAGTTTTGGTTCCTGTCCTGGATCTCACTCTGTAGCACAGGCTGGCCTCAAACTCACAGAGATCTGCCTGGCTCTGCCTTCTGAGTACTAGAATTAAATGCGTGCACCACCACTGCCTGGCCATCAATTTCAGCTTTTTGAGGAACCTCCATACTGACTTCCACAGGGGTGAACCAGTTTGTACGCCTACTAGCAATTAGTAAGTGTTCCTCTGTTTCCACATCCTCACCAACATGTGCTTTCATTTGTCTTATTGATCTTGGCCATTCTGACTGCCTCAAAATAAAATCCTAAAGTAATTTTTTTTGCATTTCCCTGATGGCTAAGGATGTTGAGTATTTCTTTAAGTGTTTCTTTTTCTGAAAACTCTCTGCTTAGTTCTTAGTACAAATTAAAAAATGTACCCCATTTTTAGGTAGCGCTATTTGTTTTCTTGGTTCCGTGTGTGTGTGTGTGTGTGTGTGTGTGTGTGTGTGTGTGTGTGTGTTTTGATGGAGATGTCCTCATGCATGCTTTGTAGAAATAAGAACCTTGTACATGCTACAAAAGGGCTCTGCTCCTGAACTATCACCCCAATTCTTTTATGCAGGATTTAGCAGCATTGGACATCACTCCTTGAAGACATTCTAACTTTTTTATGATTTTTGGAACCACCTCATCAGATGTGATTTTGTTCTACACAGAAACAAAATGAAATAAGCTGGTAGGTAGAAAAGTGAACACCCCGATTCAAGTGATTTTACCACATTTGTAAAATCAGCACATCCAATCGTTCCCAGTGAATAGGTTTGATTGCTGTCAGGCAAGGGAAAGAAAAGGTAATCAAAAATCTAAGCCCACCAAGGACAGGACACGTGGGCTTTTGTTTGTACCTTTCCTTTGCCTGGCTTTGCTTGTTATCTTCTAATACTGCCTTCAGGAAGTCAGGAAAAGATAATGTAGGAAGGGTGACCATCATTTATACAATTGTGTTTTAATGAACAAACACATCGCTAATGTATTTACAAACAAATAAAGTATTACATTATAGCTATAAAGAGGGAGGGGCTTTGTGCCTTGAATGAGCTGATAGATATAAGATTTTTTTTTTAAATTTGTTTTAAAGGGGTCTCAATTTCTCTGAGAAGTATAGAAGACAAATTTTAATTACCTGTTTATAGAAAGACCCACTTTATTTCTAAAAGATGGAATAAGCACCTCACTGAAAATAATTGTTCGTATACTGCTACCAATACAGAAAACAGTTTATCAAGAATATACTTTTTGATAAAATATGATTATATATAACCAATGTAGATTTTGAAGAAAATTAAAATCCAAATTTTGGATAACTCTCTTCTTACTATAACAATTTTCTTCACTTTCCACTCACAAACATTTTTTAAAGTAAAATTTCTCCTTACTTGAGACAAGAATGCAAACACTGTTGAAAGGCATCGGGCTTTGTTAGTGAGATATTTATCCCATCTTTTAGAAATAAAATGGGTCTTTCTATAAACAGGTAATTAGAAATTTCTAAAGATTGTATTCTGTAGTCAGTCTTCCTCTCCCAAATTATCACGTACTTTGATGTTTGAGTTTTGCATTTTGATCAAGGAGGATGTGGGATTTTTGGGGGGGGGCAGTGGAGAATGCTAACACACTTCACTGCCATGATAATCTTCCCACAGAAAGCATCACAACTGCAAAAGCCTCAAGACTGAAGCATATCTATAACCCATTCAGAAGTGTAAATGGGGAGACTGGCATGTTCCTATTCGTGAAAAGGGTAAAAAGACAATCCAGAATGTTTTATGATCATCATAAGCCCCTTTCATATTTCCATTCTCATGGCCACATGTAGAATATGAATAACTTACTTTCTCTATGGGTTTTTAAACAACTCCTGTAAATGTAAGTTATGCATTTTTCTCAGCTTGTACTAGTATGTCCTGTGCCTATGACTTCAACTTCTACATAGGAATGATGTTTAGGATACAACACAAGCAACCTACTTGAGATGCACTCTAGTATTATGTGTGGACACTGACATGAATGTGCTTACTTGGAAGACATGGTCTTACTTCTCAACAAAGCAATTTTCTCTTGGTAGGACAATAAAATTATGCCATATCCAATATAGTAGCCATTACCTACATGTGGCTATTTAACTTTAAACTATTTGTAAGAAAACAAAATTAAAATTTTGATTTCTTTGTTGACATAGCCAAATGTCACAGGTGTTTTAGACACACGATGAGTGTCTACCATTTTCTGTAGTGCAGAGAGGGATTATTTGTATCATTGCAGAAACTATTGCATGGCACTAGATAGATGTTATTTCTCAGTTTCCTTTGCTGTTATTGGTCTCTAGTTAACGAAATGTTAGAAACACCATGTTCTGAATCCTAAGACTATCCCCGCCTCCAACTAATTTAGTTATTCCCTTTTCCTTCTGTGGATAACCTGGAAGTTCTGGGTTACAAAAGGGAGAACCATGCGTTACTAAGAGTCTTAGTGAATTACAAAGGCTAGTTAGTGGGTACAGGTCAACTAGACTTAGCTTTTGCCAAATGTCAAATTGAAGAGATGCTCTGTAATCTCATCATTAAGGAGGCAAAGGCATGAGGATTACTGAAAGTTTATGGCTAAATTAATCTACATAGAGGGTTCCAGGCTAGCCAGGGCTACACAGTGGACAAACACACACACACACACACACACACACACACACACACACACACACACACACACACACAGGGCGGGGGGAGGGAGGGAGACATAGAGAGGCAGAGAGACAGAGAGAGGAGATGAGTGGAAGAGTAAGGATAGGAAGGAGGAAGGAAAGGCTAGCTTGTGCACCTATTACTTCTGATGGCCTAAAAATGGCTATTATTCAGTTGATAGAGAAAAGCATGCAAATTGGGGCATAACAAATAAAAAAATCAGGTTCAAATACCTTGGAAGTAATCTGAGAAGTAAAAAAAATATTTAAAAATTTATATATTTTGGCAATTGTATTGCTAGGAAATGAGGAATCTACTTAATAATTAAAAGTTGAAATATTCCTAAAATTCCACATTTGCAGTAGCAGGAAGCCATGGATGATCTATTGGATCCCCTCCTTGGTCACATGATCATTTGTAACCTTTGCGGACAGAGGCTAGGTATTGCCTAAAAAATATGGATCTTTAAACTGGGTTTAGGAATTGGTTTGGATTTTGATCTTGTTCCTTTCAAAATCCCACCTCCCTATCTTCCCATGCTCTCATTTTAGCAACAAGGCAACTAAGGCATGAAGAAGATGAAGTTGACGGGGGAAATAACAAGCACACTCTGAAGTGGAGCTCAGGCCCTGTACATGGAGGCCAGAACCATTCTCACATCACTGTGCATCCACATCCACTCCATCTAACTATCCTGAGAGTAGAGTCTAGGTGTTCCAGCTAAGTGAGCAGGTACTGAGGACATGAACTTAGACATGGGTGTGATATTTTCCTAAGATATTGATTTGAAATAAAAACCCATAGTAAGATAAATTTCCACATAAAAATTAATTACTGACTCATATTCTAATCACCTATAGGACGTGTGCTATTAATTACAAGTATTGACAATTTTAAAACTTTATGGAAATTGCTTAAAGAAATTATTTAGTATGGTACCTGTCATGTAAAGAGATCAGAAATATTCTCAATCCATATTCTATGATAGGTTAACAGCAATGTCACAGCCAGCTGAGTTTCCCCATATGGTGTAGCCCTTCCAACTTCACAAATAGTCCGCACTTGATGATTTCAACACATTAACTGTAACAATTTATATTGAGTTCATTTTCACTTGGGCAAGTAGGTTTACTGCTGCTGCTCATACCTCACTTTAAATATGATCTCTCAGATTTCGTTCTTACCTTTATAATGTATCACTGCGATTTGGGGTTTGGTCTTCACCCACTGATACCCCCAGTCTTTTTGGATACATATAGGTGAGGTTTTATAGAAGAAAATCAGAATTGAACTTGTCATTTAGCTAACTGAATTGTATGCATTTCATCTTAGTCTTTCATCTTGTCCATACAATATTTTAAGTTTAACCCTTTCTTACCATTGATGATATCTTTCAACCCAAGCCAGGGATGCCAGCCTCATGGGCCCTGAGAGCTCCCTCTGAGAAGTAGGCAATTGTTTGTTTCCTGATACAAATGCTCCTTGTAGCTCTGAGTTCATATCAGTAATTTTATCACAGTAATACTTCATATCAATGACAGTAATTATCCCTGGAAAGCCATTGTCCTTATTTATTATTGTGACTTCCCAACTTTCTCTCTGTGAAAGAAAATAAAATCTCTTGAGGCTTTGCGATTTTCATATGCCTTTGTAACTAGTCTTTATTTTCTTTCTTTATTAGAGTTCACGTCACCCACCATCATCTAAACTTAATTGATTTTTATTTTGCTTTATTCTCTGTGTCCTTCCTGGTACTCTTGAATCACAAAGTAGCCTAGAGCTGAAAGAGACCTTAAGGTGCCCTGTGACCCAATCACTCTGTTATCTGGGATCCCGTTCTTTTCTTTATTGGGTTCTGTATCAGAAAAGTTTTGTCTAAAAGCAAAGCATTTGCTTTAGTAGTCTTTGAATTGTTTCCCTCATCTTTTACTACCGATGACACACACAATTGCTATTCAGAATTCCTCATCAGGGCAAGACTGGTTGTCCCTGATTATGTCACTGCACCAAAGTGATCAAGTATCGTGTCCTCCAGTTGGGGTAGGCTGGCGGGGAGGAGGAAAGAAAGACAACCTATCAGACAGTAAAACTTAATGTTTCCAGAAACCCTGGAATTGTTATCTTAAGTAAATGCAAGCTTTCCACTAGGCTAGTTGAAAAGTTGAAAAGAGCTCACAGAGTAATCCTTCAAAACCCCCTTCTGAACCAGGAAGTCTTGGGTGAGGATAACAAAGAAAATCCTACCTGCTGTCTCATGGGAGCTTTCAGTAGGTCCTAGTTTTCTATTGCTCCTAATTCATGTCCTTTCCACAACTGATTCTATACTCCCAACCTGCAACAAGATAGATAACACCATACACCTACACCTTCTCCTGAATCCCTGATGTTCAATATTAGTGCATGAAAAATATGCACCCAGCAGGACACCAGCTGCCCAGATGCTGTGGCTAAGAGGCATACCTTTTGACTGGACTATCTAAGAGCCCAGAAGCTTTTGGACTGCCCAGAAATACCCCTTAGATATAAATAATCTGAAATGTGTGTAGCCTAGATGGGCTTGGAAAGTCCCTCGGCCTGACCAGCTCTGACTAAAACAGGGCAGATCTGAAGTTGGAGATGTCACAGTTCCTCTTAGGAGGACAATAAGCTTTGGCTTCTGTTTACTTGTTTTAATATCTACTTTTAAAGTCATCAGGTACTGTTCTTGGTATCTTATAAAAACTAGCTCATTTAAACTCTCTTTCTAATAGCTCTTCAAGGCAGGCATGATTCTGATTATTATTTTATTTATGGGGAAACTGAGGCCCAGAGCAGTTCAGTGTTTTGAGGGGAATCACACAGCTAGTTAGCAGTGGAGATAGTCTCTGAACCTGTAGTTCATGTTCTCCGCCAGTACAACCTAGTGTCTGTCTTCCTACACATCAACCAAATACCCTATATCAACTAGGTGATAATATCTGAGGTCAAGTCTGATGGATCTTAGATGTCATGGATTGGACACATGTTCAAATTATGCTGCTTATTTCTTGGAGGGCAATGCAACAACATTGCAAGGAGGATAATTTGGGGGGCATCTCTACAGGGATATGAAATTATTGTGAGAACATCAACATGGCATATATTTGGTATGTCAGCCCTGTACTCAGGGCTCTTTTCTTTTCTTACCTCAGAAAGTGTAATTGCTTTCCCTTCATCTTAATTCTTCCTTGCTTCTACTCATTGGAGAAAATAATTTTTTTACTCACAGTAAAAAAAAAAAAATAGTGTTGATTCATCACTTCTTTCTGGTTTAATACCACACATTGTATAAAAAAAGCAATATTTTCTTTGCTTTAACAATAAGGAACAGAAAAAGTAACATTAGCATCCAAATCACACCAGTCCCACTGCAGGCAATCATCAAAGTCTAAGAACTCAGATTCCATCTTCTGGAGCTAGCAGGACCGCTGTGCTGTGGGAGAAATTAGACATGATTAAAAAAAGGAACGTTCAAACTGCAGTAACCTGCTGAGCATGGCAATGCTGACCTCACTTTGGATTTCACTGTTTACAGGGAATTTCTCTTGTTTTGATTTTCCCCAGCAGCCCACGTTAGAATAAAGCACAAATACATTATTGATGCTGTGGCTGAAGAAGGAATGTATCCCTCTGGTTCCATTATGTGAGCATGTGTAACATTCCTCTTCAGCCATCCGCAGGGGCTAGATATGTTCACTTTGAGATGACTCCAGCTGCCCCAATCTTTAATAAAACAACGGTGGACAATTATTTCATTTGCCTCCTGCTGTTCAGTGACATTGATTCCTGGGGCTTACAGGCTCCAATTGGAGGCGATCGTGGCAGTGTGTAACATGGACATCAGAGACTGCATTGTTCTCCAATGTGCTTTGGAGATGCTAGCTTCCTTTCCTCAGGGTAGCTTGCTGTAGAACAGATCAGGATAAAGGGGAGGTAAGTTCTCTGAGGCTTGTGTTTCAAGGAGGAAGAAAAATAATAGAAAACCATTCATGGATATTTCCCCCCTTTCTTTATGATACGTCCTTTAAGATCTATTTGCATAAATCACCTTCTAAAATATGATGCATCTATTTTCTTAGCATTATCAATTGATATATGGAAATCCAAAGCAACTCATTTTAAATTAAATAACTGGGTCGGGCGGTGGTGGCGCACGCCTTTATTCCCAGCACTCAGGAGTCAGAGCCAGGCAGATCTCTCTGAGTTCGAGGCCAGCCTGCTCTACAGAGCGAGATCCATGACAGGCACCAAAACTACACAGAGAAACCCTGTCTCAAAAAAAAAATTAAATAACTGTTGAGGGGCTCAACAGGAAATTCTCCTGTCCCACTTTTATCTGCTTAGAGTCATTACCATTCTCCCTAAGTTCAATTTAGGGAGAATTTACATTTGTGTGAATTCCAAAAGCACACAGGTGAACCTATTGCTCATTGTCTTCTTGAAATATTCACCATGCATCACACACATCTCAGTGGAAAAATGACACGGGCTACGTGAAATGAACAACTATTAACTGCCTGAAGTGGTGTTTTCACTTAGGCATTTGGAAGAATTTTGCATGATAGATAAAAAACAATTATTATAATCAAGTCTCATTTGTTTGGATAATATTCCCTACTTAATTAATGAAAAAGTTACTCTTGTCTGCAATTGGCAGACAATTGTGCTCAAAACTTCTCGGGTCTCTGAGTGCTTTCATCCATTTTATCATATACGCAATTACTCAAAATTGCCTTAATCTTAGTTGTGTTATTATCTTGGAAGATATTTAATTCCAGAAATGGCTTTCTTGGTGAAGAAATGGAAGTTCTTCTTATTAAAAGGCAAAGTATTTCTTTTTGATAGAGCAATTTAGTTTTGATGAATGAGCATCCATCGGAGCCAAGACTGGAGCAAGAGAACTTAGAGCCTTGCACAGCAGACGTTCTTCCAGATGTTCTCACCGCTCCCCGACTTGCTGTCCTTCTGGGAGTCACTGCTTTGGGCTTAACAGAAGAGAAGGAAAGTTTCTAGATTCTTCTGGATGTTCTCACTGCTCACTGGCTGGCTTTTCCTCCTCGAGCCACTGCTTTGGGATTAACAGAAGAGAGGAAAAGTTTCTAGATTCAGTATAATGACAAAAATGGCAGGATATAAATCTATTTTTAATTTTCATTACCTAACTAGGGGAATGAATTTACAACCCACTTTGCCAAATTGTAGACTGGAAAAAAATTGAATAGGTGATTGTTTGTATCATTATGGAATCAAGAAGTACTGAGATGATAGGTGGGGTAAAGAATTCAAATTCACACTGAAAATCAGCAGGGGAACTGTTTGAGTGGGGCTCTTTTAGGTCAACATATAAAACAGCTTCTACTCTCAGTTAGTCATGCCATCTGGAGCACTGTGGGGCCTGATGGACTCAGGGGAAGGATCCGGAATGGTCTGAACTTTGAACGGTATCTGCACATCTGTTTCCTGTCTTTCTTCTCTGGTACTTAGAAGACTGAGCAATGGTTTACAGTCAAAAGAAAAGAGAAATAAAAGAGAGAAAGAAGAGGGAGAGGATGAAGTTCTAATATGACCGTCAAAGACAAACTCCCGATGACCTACTTCCAAAAACCTCCTGAAGTTTTCACTGCTCAGCTGGGGCCAAACATACCACATAAGCTTTTGTGGGGGCATTTAAGACACAAACCATAAAAAGTGACAAAATTGGGTAGTCTGTGAGCACAGGTCTCAGCAGTGGTCAGGAGCTATACACTCCAAGAACTTACTAGGATCTTGAAAAGACAACATTGTTGGTATATGCAGAACATTTTCTTCATCTGTTTGTTGATATGCGTTCAGGTTAACCCCCCATCCTGGCTGCTGGGATACTGTCATTTAAGACAGCATGAAGGGACATGAAGGACAATATGTGATATGAAATAAACCATACCCAGAAAAACAAGGACTGCATGATTTTATGTACAAATGCAATAAAAATTACTTTTATAGAATTTGAGAGCAGAAGCCAGAGACTGAGATGAATTGGGGGAATGGGGAGGGGAGACCTCAACCAATGGTATAAAGTTATCACTTGATGAATATTTATGTGGATTCCCCATCCTAGCCATTGCAGTACTCATCAGTCTTGAGAACAGTGTCATTCTTCTGGAGACAGAATAATAGCAGGGCATTCTTTTATAGGAAAGGTTAGTTCTATTGTTTGGTAGCACAGTAGGGTGAGTACACTTAATAATTTTCTATGTAATATCAGAAGACAGGAATTTGCATATATTCACCTTATAGAAATGATGAATGCTTAAATTTAATAGATCACAGGCTCATCACATTGAGTCAATCACTACTCAATCACAAGCATGACTAAAGATATCATTTCATAATATGTATAATAGTATTGTCAATGCAAAATAAATAATAGCCGGAAAAAAGAGTTACTCAAGCACATTCAGTTTCCATTCGGTAGGGAACTTTAATCTTGGAGAAGTGGAGTACATGACACCTTTAGTATACTGACAATTCTGGTAACATTCCACTGCAGTTGAGAGCAAGAGAACAACCTTGATCCTTGAGGGAGGGGCAGGAATGAACTATGGGTATAGGATGATTCCATGGTTCTCCAAGAGAAGGAAATACAGCTGTGATCTGAAGAGTTTTCAAGCCTACCTGGGCATCCCCATGAGAACATCTAGGATGCTATAAATTTTGGAATACCTAGAAGTCAGAGGGGCCCTTTAGTCAACTGAAATTCTATAACAAAATACTATGGACTGAGTGGCTTAGAAACAACTGACAATTGTTTCCCATAGTCTGCTGGACATTTGAGATCAGAATGCAGCACAGTGAACGTCGTCTGCCAGGGTGCTGATGGCTAACTTTTTATAGTATCCTCACAAGGACCTCCCTGGTACCCCATTACCAGGATGTAATCTTAGCCACAAAGGCTTCAATTTATGACCTAATTGTATCTTAAAGCCCCCATATCCTACCAACACAGGAAGGATTATATTTTTCTTTCAAAATTATTTTTACTGATAATTTCAAATGTTCATTTAAAGTGATTATGAATATATGAAATTCCCAATAAAAACTATTGGTCTACAATGTAGGATATTTTGTTTTTTTGTAGTCCTGGAGCAGGCCTTAAGAATTTAAGTTAAATTTTTTTTTCTAGGTTTCCTAGAAGGCCATCTATGTCTCACGGTTTTAAGCATTTTGCAATTAATGTTGGCTTTTCAAAGTTTCAGGGATATCTCATCCTGTCATTGTGTATCTAGAAATTAGTTATATTGTAAGAGATTAAACAAAAGTGATTGAATAGCTTAAGGGCTGACCATTTGAATTTTCTAGATTTAGCATAAATTTAAAATTTGTGCTAAATTAAGAATTATCTAGTTAAATTTGAATTTCTGATAGACAGTGAATTATTAATTCTTACTATAAGTATCTCCATTGAAACATTTAGTATTCACCTGCAACTTAAATTTAACTGGTTGTCTTCCATTTTTATTTGGCAGTACTATCACCAGTTCATCTGTAGAATAGTCCCTAAAGCACAATAAGAACTTAGTAATTATATGTTGAATGATTGAATTAAAAGATACCTTTCAACTATTTGAATGTGAATTAATCTAGCTTTGGGTTTGAAATGAAAGAACCCACTTTTAGATATATTGCAAATTAGGGTCCCAGAGTGTGTTATATACTTTGCAACAGATAGGGTTCATTCTTGTCCCTTTTTAAAAAATTCTGTGGTATTTGGTAACTTCATTGTGAGTATGTATCTTGAGGAATCATGGCTTCCTGAATCCAAGTGAGTATTACTGATTTTAAGAAATGATGATCCTCAGAGAAAGGGATGACAAATAGTGCTAAGAACTGTAGAATTGAAAAGGATTCTAAATGGTAAAATTACCTTCTCAGAAAGCAACTCTGCTCTCAAGGAGTTGATAGAGTATGCTTTCTTTTAATCAAATGTTGCTTTTCTCCAATTCTCTTCTTTCTACCTAGCTTGAGTTTGGTGGCTGATGACTATTTTCTCGTGATATTCAGATAACAAAAGAGATAAGTGGATGCCTATTTTCCTTCTGTGTTCATTTCTTGGAGGTGGTTTGATTCATTCATCACAAGGCATTCCAAAGCTTCAGAGTTCTGCTAAAATTGCAATTCCCACACTAAGTGATATGGGCATCCCATGACCTTGGAACTGATGAAGACTCTTTTAGCAAAGGCTATTCACTTGAACATTAGTTTCTGAGGCCAACTTCCAGCTTTCAACTTGCTATTTAGTAATGCAAAAGGCAGGAACAATGAGGACCTCAACAACAAAAAGAAAGTATTAACAATAACACCAAAATCCAAGTGTTGTTTAGAGGGGTAAGCAAATGAACCCAATTTTCAAAATTTGTCTTCATTCCAAAAAAGAACAGCTTGGCTGGCTGTTGTAAATCAGAAAATGAAAAATCAAGTATCCACTCAATGTTCTGGGTAAAAGTTGTAACTGAACCTTTTGGCTGAACCATGCATGGGCTTTACTTTAAATGCAGAAGTTCTATCAGGTCCCTTCCAAGCTCATTATGTCTGATGCTTGGAATTGCTGGCGAATCATTCAATATATTTGCACAGGAGTACTGAGTTGGGTCTGCTAGAGTTTTGAGTCATCTTAAAGGGCATGAGACTTTATTTTCTTGTCCTGGACATATGTAGGCAGGCATGGGAAGATTTTTGTCATGTATTTTAGCCTATGTTTCCGCTGGGAATGGGCATTTACTTTTCTATGAGCCCATCTACCTAATGGCCATTCTTTCACCAGAACTATTTGGATAAGAATTAGGGAGTTCAATTCCATCCACCAATGTAGCAAGTTTGAATTCATCATGAGATCCTGTCTCAAAACAAACAAACACAAAGTAAGTCAAAAGTTTGGACTGACAGCCTTGGGAATTTGAAATGTGGGTGAGAATGCAATAGTGAACTGTGAACTATCACGTTGAAAAGTCAAAAGATATTGGAGGATATATAATTAAGAGAAAATTTGCTCAGAAATGGATGGAAGGGATAGTCACCCTCCCAAAAGCACAAATGCATTATAATATTCCAAGATAGGAAGAGAGGATGTGGCTGGTGTAGAAGCTAGATTTTTGCTTCATGCTTTGGGGATTACCACATCTACGAAAAGCACTATTATACTTGGATTACTAATGCAAGTTCCTGTTCTTTGGACTGATTCCTAGACTGTCTCTGCTCACCTCTCCATTTCATTTCTTCTCATAGTATTTTTTCTTTACAGGAGCAGGTCTTCCTGGATTTCCAAAACTATACGCACCTGCAGATTGAGGTAAAGGTGAAACTTGTGTAAATTTCTGTCCCAGAAGATTTAACCTACTTGACCCAAATTATAACCAACAAAATCCAATTATAACATTGATCTTGTTAGTTTAAGCCACTGTTTGAGTCACAGGAAAAACATCTGTTCTTAATAGACCAGTCAACTCTGTCAACAGTGACCATTAAGTCACAAAGAATGATTCAACACAGCACATTGTTTCTGTTGTACCAGAATACCAGGAAAGATGTCACTGTCACTGGCCACTGTCACCATAGATTGAGGCCAGCACTTGAGACTCATCAGAATTAAAGCAACTTGACCAGTCTGGAGCTGAGACACCCTCTTTAGTTCTTTTGGCAAGAAGGTAGGTGTATAATACATTCAATTAGAAGCTGATATTCACCCAAGTGTATATGGTGAAGGCTTGCCAATGAGCTCCTATTTATGAGTGTCACTACATCCTGCACAGTTTCAGTTATTGGTCGAACTGGAGTGATAAAGGAATAAATAAAGGACAGAGACACATACAGAAAAGCTGGGATCAGATGGGTGTACTTGCTATGATGGAGGGACACTGGCTATGCAAGTGACTTGGAACCTCAGTGTGTTTGTTATGTACCATAAGAAAAAAAGGAATTAGCTAGTCCTGCTAGGAGGTCTCTGTAGGGGAATGGTATTATTAGGCTGTAAACATCCGGGAGGAGGATGTTGTGATTGCCAGCTTTGGTGCTAACTGTCCACATCTGCATATTGACCAGAGGAAGCCTCCTTCATCAACTCTAACCCTGACTCAGGGAAGACTTTGACAATTTCCATGGGTCTGAGGCCTTGGTCCTTGTCAAAAATACATTCACTTAGGACTTCATACACTCTTTACACATTCACTCAGGGGTTCCTTGGTTCCCCACAAAGTAGGAAGACAAACTATCCCACTTAGGTGCTGCCTTGCTAGAACAAAGATACAGTATATGATAACTTGATTCTATGGGAATGTTGCTCACGTTTTTAGGGGCCCTGCATCAATCTACTTTACAGTCAAAACAAAAACCCATAGATTAGGTGGCACAAGGAAGGTAAATTTATTTCTCAGAGTTATGGGGACTAGAGGTTCAAGATCAGGGTCCTGGCATCAGGTTGGGTTCCAGTGAGGGTGCTACTTTTGATTTTTAGGTGGCCTCGTCCTTGGTGTATCCTCACATGGTAGAGAGACAGTGATCTCTCTTCTTATGAAGCCACTAATCTTATTGTAAGGATACCATCCTCATGACATGATCTAACTGTAGCTCCAAAGATTGTGTCTCCAAATACCACCATGTCAGTTTTAGGGCTTCATCACATGAACTGAGGTCACAATTCTTTCCATTGTAGACCCTAAGGGAAAAATAATTACATTTGGGAATTCCAAATCATGCTGGAAGCATGAAGGAAATTGGATTTGTGTGGCCCAAAGACCTGATGGAATCATCTTATTTTACATTTACAAATGTCCCTTCCCTCTGGTCTAGCTTTCATCCCATCTCCTTGTAGCTGGCACACAGTTCAGCAGCATTGCCATTGTGGATTTCCCAGTAAGTTTGTACTTCTTAATACCCTTCCATTCTGCTGATACATTCTTTACTTCTGTGAGGCAGTTTTCATTTCATTTTACTGCATTGAATAAGTGCTAAAAAAGTTGCCTTCATGAGAACTTCAAACCTTTCATAAAAATCTTCATCTGTGGTTCAAAGGTATTCTGCAGCTGACAAATGTGTTTCTAGTATTTCATTTCTTTTTCTTGATGGTTTGCCCTTGCAGTTTCACTACCATTTTCTTATTGACCACAGTCACCCACAATAACAACACAAGATTACCTGTTTTTCTCCTCTTCTATGTTTTTCTTAAGAACTATGACATCTATTTCATAACCATCCAGATTTGTATGACAGCCCCTTTCTTAGGGGGTTGACAGCCCCTTCCTCATTTCTCAATTTGTATAATTTAGTAGTCAGGAAAATGATAAGGTTATTTAATTTCTCAAACTGTTACAAATATTAAAAATTTTGGGGTACTACTGAATACCAATGTAACTCAGGTTGCCAAGTTAGTAGAGTCTCCTTGTGCACTAAAATAGGCTTCTTGGTCTGCAGCACAGATAAGCCTCTGCTGCATGCAACCCCCAGCTTAGATGTGCTCCACCATGTTTTACTTGCTGTGGTGATCTGAAATCTCTCTGAAACCATGAGCGAACGTAAACCCATCCTTTCAGACAGCTTCTGTCTGGTGTTCTGTCATGGCAATGAGAACCATAGCTAAAACAAGGGGACTGGTAAGCCCAGGTCAAACTTTTGCTCAAATCACATCCTTTTTCTTGCTGTCACTTGAATCTTATTTACACCTCTGGGACCTGACCTTGGTCTTCCCTGGAAAACTTTTGTCCTAGAGTTTCAAATGACCCATTCTTATTAAGTCGTTACTCAAATGACCTCTCCTCAGGGAAGTCTTTCTCCCAAATCATCCACCACTGCCCTTGCTTCATTCTGTTACTGCTGTGGCTGCTATCGTCCTTTAGCACTCGCTGAATGATCAGCTTCTGTCTCACCATCAGTTGCAACCCCACAAGGATTGGTGCTATGACTGACTTGTTCACAACTTTCTCCCCAGTGCCTTGAAAATTTAGTAAGGACTCCCTAATATATGTATCCAGTTCAGTAACTAGGTAAATGAATGTCAACACTCAACTAAAACAAGACAAAACTGATTAAATATTTAAACACTCACGAGAAAGGTGTTAAGATAAAATGGTCAGAAGAAAGCAGGTGAATCTTGAAGTGCATCGTAGATATGTCTGCTGTAAGGCAAGAAGATAACACACCCTGAAAAATAAGCACAAAGAGAAGAACTGAAGCCTTGAAAAGTGGAGCTGGAAATATGGCTCAAAGGGTAAAGGTGCTTGTTGGCAAGCCTAATGACATGAGTTCCATTCCCAATGCCCACACAGTAGAACGGGTGAACCTTAAGTCCAGGAAACTGTCTTCTATCCTTTGCACAGGTGCCATGGCACATGCATGGGCACATTCACAGCACACACATATGTACACATGCACACACATAAATAAATAAACAAACAAACAAATAAATAAATGTAACTACAAAATTTAAAAGTAGTATAAAAAAGAGATTTTTTTGGGGGGGGGCTGTCTACTTTTGAGCAACTATGAGAAAATTGTAAGTGGAGAGCTAGAAAACTCTTTGTCACAGGAAATCTTCTATCCTACAATAGCAGGATGAATTGGTTAGCGTAAAGATCCTCTCTGGCTTCCAGAGCAGAGTCCTTAGAAATTAAAACGGTATTTAAAGTAGAACACTGGAGAACTGTATGTTAGTCAATCAAAGTATGGACGTAAGGCAGTCCAGATGGAAGCCTTGGGGAGATTTTGCAGCGATTCCAATGAGCTACAGAGATCCCTGTGCACTTCCTCATCTAAAGATCCGTTTCATACATGTTGAAACTGGATCTGGTAAGTGATGTTCAGACATTTAGCCAGGAATAGACATTGGAGTACAAGATGGTATTGTAGGAAAGAAACAGTGACGGCTAGAGCGAGCCACTGCACCAGCTGGAAGAACATCCAATATCTGAAAGCAGTCCATATCTCAGGGGAGTGTGGAAAAAATCGACTTATGCTCATTTGGGTGAAGAACTGTTCTTAAGGATTACATGTCAGAATCACCTAGAAAAAAAGATAAGCAGGTGAAAGCACATTGACTGATTTTTTTGAGAACTATTTTCCCAGGGCAGAGCTGTGTGGCATACAGCACTAAATATTGTGATGCACAGAGAAGAAAGCAATGCTTGCTGTTTGTGTTAAGCTAAGAATCATAAGCTTCTTCTGATGGGAGATTCATCCAGAAAGTTCTAATTCATGAACCCTGGCAGTCCAATTACTGTGTCTTTGTTTTTAGTACTGATGAGCAGTCTAGCCCATCGGTGTTTTCCTTGGTACAGGTGGAGGCTATCAGTTAACTTGACCACAGTATTGTTCCTTGCTCTACAGGAACACCTTTGCAAAGCCATCATTCTAGATGTCTATAAATCATGCGCTGGAGAAGCTAACTTTCAAAAGTATCACTTTAAAGAGTCCTCTTGTCTTTTTTTTTTTTTTAACTGTGAGTGGGATTTGGATAATGATAGGATGATTGTGTGCCTAAGTAGGAGATGGTTTAATTTAGCACTACTGTCCTGCTGTAATTATTAATAGCTCTCTGGCCTTTCTCTCTCCAAAGAATTTGAGTTTGGATGATGAATTATATGGCCATTGGTGACTACAGAAGAAGACCCAGATGTAACTGTAATTCACCAATAGGTTTGTCTTCACTTTTAATTACAGACCATTCATCTCTTCCAACCCATGCCTCTCACACATAAAAATCTGACCCTTAATTTTACAAGTCATTTTCCAATAAAAGAAATTAGAAATGATGCTAATTCATTGAAGGCAATTTTTTTTCCAGCATAAATTTGTTTCCAAGTATAACACAAAGTAAAGTCAAGGTTCCTTATCATCGTGTGAGGGGTACAGAAAATAACTGGATTTAGCTGGCCTTGGAAAAGCAGCCTCTCAGTCAATCTCCAAGGCCAGGCTTTTTTTAGTACATAGGCCACAGTGTGTTGTTTGCTAGTAATCTAGGGCGTATATCAATAAACACTGTAGCTGGGCAAAAGAAGACAGCACAATGTATTGTCCAGGGACAGTGAATAAACTGTTTCTCCAAAGTAAGGGGCGAGTAGCTATTTTTAGCAGTCATTTGAAGAGTCTGTCAGAGAGGAAAAGGATAGGAAAAATCTTTGAAGTTTTCTTTCAACCTTATAATCATATGTCACACACATTCAATGTGGATGAATGTAGAAATTGTCTCTGGCAGTGATTGATCATTTTCCCCCTCAGAGATGTCCAAGAGGGAAAATACAGGACTTTCTTTGGAACCCCTTGTGCTTTAGCAAATCTCCAGAAGTTCTTCCTTTGGTTTGTCAAACAACAACAAAACAAAACACCCCCCAAACTCTCTCTCTCCTCCTCCTCTTTCTCCTTCTCTCAGTTTTATTTTCTTTACTGGACAGTGGTCACCACATACTTTATGTTGCTCTCATTTCTGAAGTCTTTTATATATTCAAATCAACTGCTGTTATTATTTAGCCGTCTCTTACTGGGCTAAACTCCAAAATGTTTTATTTTCTCTGATTATTTTAGAGGCTCCCAAAGACCATTTTTTCTTCCCAGAAGTCTTAATTAAGCTAGAAACAATACTAGATTTACTAATGTTTTCCACCATTCAAGGAACTCAGTGCTTGATGTTAATTCTTGAAAGAACAAGTATACGTTTCTCTATAATTATCTTAAAATATCACATGACTACCTCCTATACTTTACCTTTTAACAAACTGACTTCCTTTGTGGTGAGGAGATGGCACAGTTGGTAAAGTGTTTGGCTCCACCAGCAGGAGAAACTGAGGTCAGTTTTCAGCACTCATGTTAAAAACAAAATTAAACAAAGCAAAAGAAAACAAAACATTAAAACAAAACAAAAACAAAATCCAGGCATTCTGCACCTGTAATTCCAGTACTTGAGTTGCAGGGACAGAGGGGTGCTAAGGCTTATTGGCCATCAACACTAACTGAACTGAGGTTCTCCTGGTTGAGTGAAAGACTCAATCTCAAAAAACAAGGAGGAGAGTGACTGAGGAGGACACCTGATATCAGTTTCTGGTCTCCACGGGGACATGGACACAAGAGCACACACACCAAATTGACTCCCTTTGATAATAACTATAATGCTGGCTAACAGCTAATTCAGGATTAAATTAGGGAGCACAAGGATTTTCTTCAGTTTTTACTTTGCAACCCACCAAGCACTTTCCTTTTTGTGTTTAACATTTGCAAATAAAGAACTTACTTTGATATCATCATTTCAAACATAAAATATGTTATGTTTCAGTGAACAAAATGCAATATAAAGCTTGTGCTGTAAGTTTAATAAGTTCAATTCCATCAGAACTTTTGTTATTTAATGTACAAATGACTCAAAAGCAAATATATGTTGAATGAATAAAAGGATGAAATAACTACCTAAGAATGTTTGGTATAGTTCCTCAGAAGTTGTTTATAAATGGGATACAGAACCTGCATGGAGAGTTTGTGTTGGGACTGCCAGCTTCTCAATAACCACACAGATACTTATTATTAATTATAAATGCTCAGCTGATAGCTTAGGCTTGTTACTAACTAGCTCTTACAACTTAAATTAACTCATATTTCTTTTTTTTTCTTTTTTTTTTTTTTGGTTTTTCGAGACAGGGTTTCTCTGTGTAGCTTTGCGCCTTTCCTGGAACTCACTTGGTAGTCCAGGCTGGCCTCGAACTCACAGAGATCCGCCTGGCTCTGCCTCCCAAGTGCTGGGATTAAAGGCGTGCGCCACCACCGCCCGGCTCCCATATTTCTTATCTATGCTCTACCATGTGGCGATATCTTTTTTCAGCATGACATGTTCATTTCCTGCTTCCTCTGAGTCTGGCTGGCAACTCCTCCCTCTTCTACTTCACGCTCTCTTTTTGTCTGCAAGTCCCACATAACCTTTCCCTGCCTAGCTATTGGCCAGTCAGCCCTTTATTCACAGTGAGAGCAACACATCCTCACAGTGTACAAAAGGATTATTCCGCAGCAAGAACCCAACAAAAACACTTTTCTCCAAATTACATCCTTTTGGAGGATGTGTAGTCATATTCCAGACATTCTCATTTCAGAAGAGCAGAAGGAAGGGAAAGAAGAGAGAAAATGAATAACAGTTTGATTTTGTATGTGTTATTTGCAGGAGTCTTCAAATGCTTCTAGGACTCAATAGTAAATATTACAATCCTCATGCTGCACATTGACAAGCAGAAGCTCCAGAAATTAGTTAATCCCTAATCAATGTTGCTTCAACAGGTTAGTAAGCCATGTTCCACATGAAAATTATGTTCTTGGTCAATGCGTAGCCATTGCTCATAAACTGCAAGAGCCCCAAGTTGCTATAAAATTCAAAGCCCCTTTCTTTACAATGAGGACATTGATTTGAACTATGAAGAAAAGCTTCTGGGGCCAATAATGGACTAGTACAACTAACATCCATATAGGGTTCATTTGCATGGCTAGGAAAGGCCATCTGAACCAAAATAGAAAAGTATTTTGTTTCAATACATAGACATTTGTCTATTTCCTAATGCTAGAGGAAGCCAGCTCTGGCAGATGAAAAAATATTAAAATATCTTTATGCATAAACAATTTAGCATAATTTGGGTGTCATTTAGAACATTTTGATAATATAACTGAATATGGTTTCTTAAGGTACAAAAGGAACTGTCAAGTCAGAAGATGAAGGCAGAAAATAAATGAGTAATTTTTCTAAACAGATCTACATACCAAGGCCTGAGGTCTCAGTGTTGGGAGTAAGAGGACACATCACTTGGTTTAGTATAAATTTTAAGTCTGGATCCACATGCTTGCATGCATATTTGTCAATTATCCTTTCCTGGAATTGTAGTAATGGTAGAAAACAATTTAGATTTCTTCCCATAGAATACTAACCCAACGTGTAGAAAAGTATAAAATAAACAGCAAAAGGAATTTACTGAATAAACAGATGATGGTCATTATGTCCACAGCATTTTGAAAAGAAGCTTTGATGTGAATAATTTACTCATTTCTCAAATTCTGTGTGTTCTAAGTTCAGAAAAAAAAATCCAAAACCAAAATCCTTCCAGTATTTGATCACCATTCTCTAAGAAAGTACCAGAAAAATTCAGGATGCAGCAGTTTAAATCAACCAATAAATATGTGCTAAAAATAAGTGCTAGAGAGAGGAACTGAAAGCACAGGGGAGGGGAAGCCAGAAGGAACTATGGGAAATGGAATAGCTCAAGACATTAACAGTGGAGGAGGGATACTTAAGATTCTCCATTTTCAGAGACTGGGATGCTTCCTAGAAGCTAGTGCTCAATTTAGCCTCTGTATGTATGTGCATTTTATCTAATATGTAAACATTCTAATTAGTCACAAATATTATTGTATTAAATTCATTTAATTGTTTTAACTGGTTATAAAACTGAATTACATAGCAATTCCCAGAGTTCCAGCCTTGCCAGAGTTTGAACAGGAATGTTTCCTAGAGACCCACATGTTATGTGTATGGTCCTCAGTTTGGTGTTGTTAAAAGAGGATGGGGCACCTTTAAGAAACGGGGCTCAGTGGGAGGTCTTAAGGGTGTGCTGTTGAAAAGGACTGTAGAACACTTCTCTCTCTCTCTCTCTCTCTCTCTCTCTCTCTCTCTCTCTCTCTCTCTCTCTCTCTCTCTCTCTCTCTCTCTCTCTCTCTCTCTCTCTCTCTCTCTCTCTCTCTGAAGTAAGCGGGCATCCTCTGCCGAGAGTTGCTTCCACGATATACTGTGCCACTAGACTCAAAGAGCAACAAGGTCCAAAATGTCCTGGACCAAAACCTCCTGTGAGCCAATGCAAGCCCCTTTAACTTTTACAATTCATTGTCTCTAGCATTATTTATAGCGTTGGAAAGTATAAGGTCTCGTTATTATAGGTCTGCATTTCTTCATGGCCTGGAGTTGCGGTGGTGTAGTTTGTCACCTTGGTACAGAAAGAACGGGGGAGCAGGTGCCACGATAAGCAGGAAGGCAATTAGCCAGAGGCCCACAGACTTATCTGACCAAAACAGAGGGTTCCAGAGAGAAAACTTCGAAAAGATCAGTTGGAACCAAACTGAGGGCATTTCGAAGGTAAGAAGAAGCAACTTGGATTTTATCTGATAGGTTCTTTACACCACGTTCCCACAGTGGATTTTTATTTTGTGAAGAGCTGATGTGTTCTGAAGTTCAAATCAAATAATGTCAGACTTTTTCTATTTGTGAAAATCCAAATTAATGAACGTGGACTTTTTATCCTTTGGGAAAATTTATATCCAATATGTTTTTCTTAAATATTTGATATATGCTCTTGTGACTCATCTGACAGCACATAGTAGTCAACATCAACATAAAATAAGGCACAGAATTATGAATCCCCAAAATAGACAAGTGGATGGATTTATTCTTACAGCCTTTCCTGTCTTGGAAATTTGTCCTTATAGTTTATATTTTTTATTATATTCTCATAACATCTGGTAAAATATTATTTCTAGTTTAATTGATTCACATCTCCAAGTTTATTTCTTTTTAAAGAAAAAGATAGTGTCTTACTTAAAGGAAAGAATAATCTTTTAAAATGTATTAGTGTGTATGAATGTGTGTATGGTGTATGAGTGTATGTGTGTGTTTGTGTCTGTGTACATGTGTGTGTTTACCTGTGTGCCACGGTATGTGTGTAGAGGTCAAAAGACAGCTCTGTGGCGTCAGTTCTTTCCACCAACATTAATGTGTGTTCTAGAGACTGAATTCATGTTGTCAGGCCTGTATAGCAATGATCCTTACCTGCTGAGCCATCTTGTAGGCCAAGAAAGTAAAGATATTTTGAGCCACTGCAAATACCTTAACTATAACACTTCATTTTACTCTCTCAGTAAATACTACAAACTAGAGGAGAATGGCCCTGGAGAGGATATGCATGGTACATATATAGCTATGAAGTGCAGAACTCGTATTTCCTCCTTCTTCCGTCTGGGGCTAGAGTTCTTCTTGATACCATTTGATTACCATAGCTCCCACTTATTCTTCTACTTGAATTAGCCTAGGAATAATAATGGCAGTTAACGTCAGTCATGGACTATTTTTGCTCTTTTTATTATTCTTATTTTTTAATAGACCAGCATGATGAATTATTTTAACTGTAAACTTGAAAAATTTGGAATCACCTGGGACGAGAGCTTTAGTGAAAGATGGTCTAGATCATGCTGGCCATTGGGCATGTATGTCTATGTCCAAGGGGAGGTGATTATGTTAATTAAGATGGAAAGACCTATCCCCTGTGGTTGGTTCCATTTTTAGCCACCATTGTCTCCAGAGCAGCAACTGTCATGAGGGCAGGGTTTGGTCAGAGAGAGGAGATTGAGGTCTACCATCATTGTTCTTCATCCTAAGCTGAAGGCCAATGAGTATTGTTTTCTTATTTTGTGTATGCAAAAATTTACAGACATAAGGTCTGAGATCAATATCACCAGTAACTGAAACATGTAACATTCTTGGGGAAAATTGGAAATATTTAGATAGTTTAGGACACATGTGATTCATCAACTATATTGTGCTTAGTAAACTCATTGCAGAAAAGACTATTATTCCCAGGAATTGGTACATATCATAATTATTACACATGTTTTTAAGTATACTTCAGACCCTAAGATAGTCCTTGGGCAGAACTTTTTCATAACATCTTGACAACCTAAAGGCCCGCTGCCAGAGGAATTACAGTCTTCAGAAATGGGGGCCCTGGAGCACCCCATGAGCTCAGATCATGCTATATTTCACAGCTCTGGGATATCAGATAGTAACCTTAAATTTTCTGGGTCTCTGTTACTTAATCTTAGAAACTGGTATGGAGAAAACCATTGTTTGGATAAGAGTTCCACAGAGATCCTGTTACAGACTCATTCCCAGCCCACAGCACTATTGGGATATGGTGGAACCTTTAAGAGATGGGACCTAATTGAATGCCTTAGGTCTGTGTGTATGCCTTCAAAAGGATTGTGGGATTCTGGTCTCTTCTGCTTCTTGGTTGCTGTGAGGTGAGCAGTTTCCTTTACAACAACACTCTCCCACTATAATGTTTTGGATCATCACAGTCACTGAAACAATGCAACAACTGACAATGAACTGAAATCACCAAAACTATGAATGAAAACAGATCTTTTTAAGCTGATTATCACAGAGATGTCATTACAGCAATGGAAAGCTAACAGTGACAATAGTAGCATCTACTTCATAGAGTTGTAAGTAATGAGTGAACTGCATATGCAAAACCCTTTTAAATAATACCTAGTGCATTGTAAAAATAAACACTGACAGCTACTATCAATACTTGGTAGAAAACTTGAGGTTTAGAAAATTAATCTAGACCATCCAGCTAGTAAGTGGTAGGTAGGGCAGGAATTCCAGCTGAGGCAACCCAGGTAGCACCAGTGGATAGAATTAATTCAGTTGTCAATAATGTCTGAACTAGAATGTTAAAATTTATTAACTTAAGAAATTTCTTGGTTAGTTGACATTAAAATACTTTTGTTTTAATCAATAGCCATGATTGACCATTTAGATATTATTTTCAAGTATGGAATAATCATAGTATGGAAGTTTCTAGAATATGAAATTACATTTATTGAATCTCTATAATACTGAGAAAAAACTCCAAGGGCTAATGACTTAAGAGGCATACCAGTGCACACTAGTTTGGTTATTTCACAACAGCTGAAATTGTTATTGGGATTGTGGGATGTTTTGCTAAAAATACTGTATAGTCTTGAGTTCCTTCTAGTTTTCCCACAAAGCATAATCAACTAGTCAAAAACAGCAAGCCACATAGTTAGTCCAAAGAGACTTTCCTAGCCTTAGTAATTATTTGATAAACACTTATATTAAAGATAGTTGTGTTGCCTTTTATTTTGAATCATTAAAGGAACTTTAATCTAATAAAATATATTTGTGTAAAGCTAGATTTTCTTCAGGGAAAAAAAGCATGAGAAACTGGAGAGATGTACCAGGTGTTAATAATATGCATTGCACTTTCAAAGGACCCGAGTTAGGCTTTCAGCAGCCACATTGGGTGCCTCATAACCAATTGCAACTCCAGCTCTACAGGATCCTAGGTCTCTGGTCTTTGGAGAAAACTGCACTCATACACACATACCCATAACACAGACACATACACAGAATTAGCATAATTAGAAAATAAATCCTTATTAAAAATCTTGAGTAGAGTCCTAACAACATCATAATTGTTAGTGGCTTTTCAGTTGGTAAAAAAATTTCACTTTCATGAAACACATACATATTTAAAAAAAATCCAGATACCACTTCAAACTCACTTCAAACAGCAGAAGTTAAATCATATTTTTCTTTAATAGATCAAAAGAGCTTTTGGTATTTCCCTCCCATCACTCCAGCCTGTGCATTAACCCAGATAGCAGGCCAAATCATGAAGTAGCTGTTGGCTATGGCAGAAAGTTGAAAAATAACACAAAGCTTGTAAGTTGGAATGAAAAACCATGGCTTTCAGGGTGCTTATTTAGACGGTTGTCCTCAATCAACTGTAATTTGACCTTTTTCTTGTTATAGTAGTGGTCAAAGCAACATCCATTCTCCTCCATTCTGCAAAGCCTTGCGGATGATTTTTACAAAGTTTAGCTCATGATCAGCAGCTTCAAGAACAGACAAGGATATTTCACTTGAGTCAAAGAAGCCCCCATCTTCATCCTTTAGGACCATAATGTGAAACCGATTCAGGAGTCCGCACTAAAAACCTGTATTTCTAATGTCCACCAGCTCTGATCTTCTTACAATTTCAGGAACTGGCTGTCCCAGATGAAAAAAAAAGACAGAAAAAGAAAAGAAAATTAAAAATAAAAATCATCAAAGAAAACCAAAACCAAACAAAAACTTGTTTTGTAGCTTGAAGGATTTTAATTTTTTAAGATTTCTGTCTTGGTGAAAAACATTTGGGGAAGTCTTGTACTATTAAGAACAAAATCCTCCATGACTAGGAGTCTTCACCAGGGTCACCCTTATAGATTCTATTATACTAGGTTTCTACCATACGCCAGAAATACCCACCAATTCCAACCATCTCTCCCAGTACTCTCTTCTTCCATCCCTCCCACTCCACCCTAGCCCGATCCCTCCTGTTCCCATCCCAACCTGCTCCCAGTACACCCTCAAAATTTATTCTATTTCTCCTTCTCAGGGAGATCTTTGTGTCCTCCCTTGAGCCCTTCTAATTACTTAGCCTCTCCGGGTCTGTGGATTGTAGGATGGTTATCCGTTACTTTACAGCTAACATCTACTTATAAGTGAGTACATACCATGTTTGTCATTCTGGGTCTGGGTTACCTCACTCAGGATGATTTTTTTCTAGTTTCATGCATTTGCCTGCAAATTTTATGGTGTCATTTTTTAAAAATAGCTGAGTAATACTCCATTGTATGAACCAGTCATCTTCTTAAGCAGGCAAGGTTTCTAGTGGAGGGATTGGGACACTAACCCAGCCACAACCAACTGAGCCACAAAACCCTTGGCCTACAATTTTTCCTGTCTGCAAGATGTGCTGGGGTAAAGGTGGCACAGAACTCGTGGGAGTGACCAACCAATGACTGGTCTAACTTGAGAACCACATCACGAGAGGGATCCCACCTCTGACACTGCCTGGAGGACCAGTAACCAGAGTCTGTATAGCCCAGAGACCTAAGATAGAACCAAACATGACTGTAAAAAGAAAAAAGAAAAACGTCAATGAAGTGATTCCTAATGATACTCCTGACAGTGGGAGTGGGGGCTGTCTCTGACTCTTGCCTGCTTTAGGAAACTTTTTCCTTCTACTGGGTTGCTTCATCCAGTCTTGATATGAGGGGATGTGCCCAGTCTTATTGTAATTTGTTATGCCATGTTTATTTGATATCCCTGGGAGATTTGTCTTTTTTTTTTTGAAGGGAAATGGAGGAAGAGTGGATCTGGTTGTGGGGGAGGGGGTGCTGGGAGAAGAGGAGGAGGGGGAAACTGTGGTCAAAATGTAATATATGAGAGAAGAATGAATAAAAAATAAAAGTAAAATGTGAAGCCTAATTAGCAAGTGAGAAAAAATAAGAGCAAAATCCATCAGCCATTGCTGAGAACTGCAATAGTCTAGGAGGTGGGCAGAGGGTGGGGAAAGGGCCCTTTTACTTTGGTGTTTCATTTCTGTGTTGCTGGTGGGAAGTTACCAATGATGCTTGTTTGTGTCCACTCTCTCTGTTATCTCTTATGGGAAGGGTATCATAGGTACCACTCATTAAAAGAAGCTACAGTAAGGAGATTTTTTATTGTTCAGGAAATGCCTCTCAAATAGCAAAAATTAGGTTTTCAGATGCTGATTAATGAAAATGATGATGGGATGAAGTCTATAATGTTCCTTATTTACTCCTGAGTAGTGATGGAAGCAGAAGAGTGGAAGTTTGTGTAATAACCTCCTTTATTTCCTGGACCCCTTCCAGTTCAAAAGAATGTTGTTAACAAGGAACTAACTCATATTTTCACATGAAGGGGAACAAGTTATGAATGTGTCTTATGGCCAAAGCAGAAGCACTGATAATAAGTCAGTACGGTAACAATTGAAAGACATGATCAGGCTTCAATCTGTCTGGCATGCCTTGTGTCCAATCCATCTGCCTTTTCCTGTCCCTTTGTTTTATCTACTTGTGAACAATTCTCTGGCATTTAACAATCAAGGTTGGGGTAGGGTTCTGTTTTTGTCTTTCCAGGATAATGGAAATACCCATCTTCCAAAAATCATAAGGCCTTGGATATCCGGATGTTTACAGCAGAAAGAAAGAATCTATTGGTACCAATCTACACACCGTAAAATCTCACTGTCTAACATCTATCTCTCTATCAATCTAGAAAAGTTGTGGTTCCAATTCAATTATAAGCCAAGCTGGCTTTGAAGATGGAATTGGCTCACTCCTTCTCTAAACCCAAGCACATTGCTAAAAGAAAAGTTTGAGAGGTTCTTCAGTCCCATATCAGAAGAGCCCTCTGGTGTGGGACAGAAGGAAACCAATAAAAAGGGACCATTGTCTTCTAGATTCTAATTCTCTCCATGCTTACTCTTGATTTCTCAGAATCCTTTCTTACATGCTATGTCCTCTTTAAATCCAAATCCTCCATTTTGATAACAAATAAGTTTTTCTAATAGCAATCTCAGAAGTCTCCAGAAGGAAGATGGGGCCCCAACAACAACTCTATCCAATCCAGAATGATGCCATGGTAATCATACTACACTTCTTACCAGAATTTCAGACAATCTTACCCATTACTCTAAGACTTGCTGCAGAACCTACAGTTAGTCTAACTGAGATTTAACTATCTGAGTTTTCTCACAGTACTCAACAGAGATAACATCACCCCCTAAACAGCAGGAAGCAATTCTAAGAAAACGACGCCCCTTCTCCCTTTAGGTTTCATAATTCTCAGGGTTATGGATGATGGTTATAGGGTTGGGGGTGGAAAGAAATATTAAACTCAGTATTCTAAAAAAAAAAAAGGAAAGGAAGAAATGGAATGGATAGGTATAAGATATTATGGTAGATTATTGTGTATACTAGTAAACAAATTTAGTAAAATAGCAGCCTTAAATAATTTGCACTGTAATTTGCACTGTTATGGATTCTTATATGTTGATACAAATGTAAACTATTTTTATATTCCTGTTTAAGATAATTTGTATATTGATACAAATATAGAACTATATTTGTTATAATGTACATATATTTCTACTCTTATTTGAAATATTTGTACATTGATACAAATGTAAATTTATATCTGTCATACTTTATGTATGTTCTACTTCTGTTTAGGATATTTGGTATATTGATATATATTTAAGATTATTGTCATATTGCATATCGCACTATATACTCCTACCTCTGTTATAACATCTTGTGTATTGTCACAATTTTGAAGTCATCGTTCTTTACCATACACTTGCTTATAGACTGTTTACCTTGTTTACGTGAAGTCTTAGTCCTTAGGTTATTTCGGTAGATAAGACTTATAGATTTATAGTCACCTATGCTTGTCATCTCTATAGTTATGTTATCTAGGTTATACAGATTTACAGATACATAGGTCAGATGGACAGGTAATCTTCAAACACTTCATAGACCTAGAGAATATGGCATTTAAATAACTTAGAATTCTGTTGATGTGAGACACAATTGCTCCTGGCTGCACCAATTTGATCCCGAGAGAATGTTGGGCTTCTAAGACATTTCCATTTGGAAGTTTGTCTTCTTGGCACAAAATGGCCTACTGGGCAAAGAACTGCCCTTGCCTCGACGGCTGACAGTACAAATGCAATGCTATCCTTTCTGTACAAGCGGGACACAAGGAAAGCAACCACTGTACTCTGCCAAGACAGGGTAAGATGGTCTTTCAGAATTCCTGCTTCTGAAAATGGTCTGTCTTTAGGCCTGTAGCCAATTTGAATGCACCAACAATGCTGAGAAACATAATGTGACTGTCCAGGCTGCCAGCTGTCTCGGTCTACTCTCGCAAGATTCCCGAAAGTTGCTTGCATCCATCTACCATTTCTCAGGTACCATTATATTCCTTCTCAGGTCTTTGATGGGATTGAAGACTAGCAGTTATAGTTACAACTTAGTAGATAGAACAAATTAAGTATTAGATCCAGGTTCTTTAGGATAAGACACCTTTTGGAATGATCTTTGTAACATGCCATTTACCTATGCTCTATACTTCTCTGGATTTTAGTATGTGTTTCTTGCTTGATATTGTTTGCATTGGTTGTAGTTCCATCTTATCTAGGTCATTATCCCTCATTATTCCTGGACAATATTTGATAACCATTCCTTTGTATATAGTCTTGTATTAGGTTAGAACTTTCTTATTTAGACAAAAAGGGGGAGATGTAGTGGGTAGCCATTCCAGCTTTGATCTGGAAGTTCCAACCCCCATTGAGACTTCGGCAACTGTCACGCCTACAAGGCGGGGCCAAGGGAGGTGACTGGGGACCCGAGATCTGGATCGGTGGGCACTCGCTCCGTTCTGGGACCCTGGATAGTGGAGGTGGACCAAGCAGAGCTCCAGAGAACACCGCTGGACTGTGATACACCTTCCCGCGAACTACCTATCCCTTAATTTGTAAGTTACGCCATTAAATAAATCTCCTTTTAACTACGTGGAGTGGCCTTAATAATTTCACCAATATCTATATATATTCTCCAGTTACAGCTCTTTTTTCTGAACTATTATTTCAAGAATGTTTGCATAGCAAATGGTCCTGAAATATAGATACAGGTCACAGGGGGTGTTTGTTTTATGTTTACAGTAATGAAGATAATGTTTCCTTCTGGGGTAAAGGCTGGGCAGGTTTGAGTGTACAACCCTTTATAGTGTTGGGGGTTTCCAAACTTGGTGTCTCCTAGCTGTAACTGAGACCATTCTTTGCATAGTACCTACCTGGTACTTGTTACTGGCTACCTTGTCCTTGCTATTGTCTCTGTAGAACATGGTGACAAAAAGAACAGATGTCAACATGAGGCTTATGATGTCTTCTTGTTGTATGAATATGAATCTTCCTTGTTCAACATACTTAGCAAAGTGAAATCTATTATCTGTAGTGAAATGCAATACTAACTGATCAGATGAGCAAAAACTCAAGGGAAAACAATCCCCATATTAAACTTGTAATTTTAGACTTTAATAGTGACATGATTTAACCTCGAATTCTTTTACAAGACTGATATAGTAGTAGTTTCTGCTGCAGAGCTGTGAATTTGAAATAAGCAGTACATGTAATCTTCTAACATTTTGACTGCAATAGAGAAGTACACTAACAATACAAGCAATAGTATAATTATTATGGTTACCAGTAATACTTCCTTGGGCCTGCAATATGCCTGACAACATTCCATACAGTACAGTTCACCAGTGTAAATTATAATACTTGTGATTTACCCATCTAAACGAGCAAATTATATTTCTACCCTGGTAAGTTAGGCTGGTTTTGTTTATACCATTGTCTCCCATGGGCTTTGTATTAACAAATCCAGGACCTGGCACATTATGGTTGTTGTAGTCTTTAAATATTGCCAACTAGACTCCAAATACTTAGTTCTGAGTTGATTTCCATTTATTGAAGCAGAATTATTGAAGCAGAATTCTATATCAACCTGGAGCTTAACTGATCTTACTGAGATCTGGCATTACATTAAGGGGGACTGAATAAATTTTATCCAGAGAGAAAAGGAATCTTCTTAGGCATTGTGGAAATCTTGCTGGTTGAAGAATTCATTCTAGGTGAAATACTTTATTGTATTGTTTCCTCTTTCTTTGTAATGAATATAAAAAATAGCAGGTCAGCATCTTTTGTCAATGACTTGTGTTTATGGACATTAATCATTCCCGTGGTTATACCTTGGATTTACTCCAAAGTTCCTCTTTTTTTCCCCATGCAGTTGACAGTTTGTCCTTGGACATCTGCTTTTTCCCAAGTGTGGGATTGTCATATTCAGGCTCTTCCCAGATGTTTCATAATCATCCTCTGGAGTTTAACATAAACTGGACTCCCCAGAGAGACTGTTCTCAGTTACCATGTCCCAAAGCCTCAACCATCTCAGCTGCTAAGAAGTGCTGTTCTTGCGTGATTGCCCACACTGTGTCTTTCAGAACGAAGTCTTATGTGGCAAAACCCTTGGCCCATGTTTGTACTCTGGTACAAGGTGGTACTAAAAGATAAAAGACCTGGAGACATAAGGGATGCAATGGAAATACCTCAATATAATAAAGACAATTTATAATAAGCCCATAGCCAACATCAACCTAAATGGAAAGAAACTCAAAGCATTTCCACTAAAATCAGGAACAAGATGAAGATGTCTACTCTCTTTATACCTAGTCAATACAGTATTGGCAATCTTTGCCAGAGCAAGAAGACAACTGAAGGAGATCAAGGGGCTACCAATAGGAAAAGAAGACCTCCATGTTAAATTTTGGGTAGGAAAACTGAAAATAAAGAGTCATTTATTTATCGAAAACTTATATATCAAGGGAACTAGGCATTTGCTTTACTTTTTAAGTTCTCATTTGAAATGAAGACTCTTGCTTAATTAAAATGGGAAAGAGCTAACCAATTCTGGTTAATACATCCACACACCATACAAGTAGTTTTTAGTCATTTATTGTCAACACAGTTAGACTAGGTTGGTTGGTCACACATCAAACTGACTTCTCATCTTCCAGGTCACCAGCTTCCCTAAATTGTCTTGTAGAATACCAGTTCAGAAAACAAACAATGAAAATAAATGTAAGAATCTAGCATACTAACCAATACTTTGCCCACCCTTGTCCTGGAGATTTTAAACATACATTAAAATAACTAAAACAATGGCATGCATTTACTAAAATTCTGAGATATCCCTGGTAAAGAAATCTGTTTAGGAATAGGAGTGTGTTTAGCAATACAGTACATATTAGCATGTCTAAGGCCCCCAGATTAATTTCTATTTAAAAGAAAGAATGAAAGAAATCTAACTTTATTCAAATACTCATTTTCCATAATTGTTTGATCACAGAATCCTTTTGTATAAATCAATATTAACACCTTTCAGTGTTATTATCTAAGAAAGTACCAGGAGATTTGGAAAAAAAATCATTCAAGTCAAAACAGTAGAATTGACAAAAACAAAATGTGGAAACATCCTTGCAGTCAAAACAGTGAGATGAGAAAAAGCAAAGCAAACCATGCCACAACCGGGAAAGTCTACTGCATTTCACTTTCAAGTTCCAAAGTTAAAATGGTATATTGTGAATTCTTTTAATTTTCTCTAATAATGCCATGTTAGACTGATTCCTAAAAAAATTATCATCTTCCAATATGAAAACCATTTGCTTCGGGGTGGGAAAAGGTGATTTTATAAATGACTACAGGAGAAAGACAATGGAGGAAGATGTTTAGAAGTTACATTTACTCAATTTTCAAGTAAGTTGTTGATCTGGGTACCATTTATGTCATTAATGACACTGTCTTTTGAGAGCTTAGTAGGTCTCCTACCTACATTTTGTTCTTTGTCTTATAAAATCACTTTGCTAAATACATTGAACACATATAGATGCATATATCCAAAATATGTAACTCTCTGAAGAAGAAAACACACACCACCTGACTTCTCTGAGTTATCTACAAGTCAGATAGTGTAGACTGGTCCTCTGTCCTTTCTCATCCCACACACCAGCAGAGGTCATGGTGGTCTAAAAGTTGCCTCCTCCATTATATTTTATTCTCAGTTTCTGGTATATGTCCAGGGGAAGTTTAGAGTTTTAAAAAGAAGCACAAATATGCAGCTGCTGTAGCTGTACATTAACCAGTACTTAAAATTTTCATCATCAAAAAACTGATGGAGTTTGCAAGCCTTTTATAGAGGCCTAATGAAAAATTTACTGCTAATTTGCATCGAAAATGAAACCTGATTAGAGCAGCTAACTATTGAAAAGTAAGATAAAAGAATACCATAATTAAAATAAAAATGTTAAGGAGGTTTAAAGATAGTATGTATGCACTAGTATGTGAATATATTTGCCAGAGGTAGACTTTACTTTTTCTATTTTGAATATTTTGCATTGCTGACATTGAACCCAGAGCCTTGTGCATGCTAAGTGAGTGATGGACCACTGAGCTGTTTTCCTAGCTTCCAAAATGGAATTTATAATGAAAAGGTGAAAAGCTGAGTGTATTTTTATTCTTATACAGTAGTGCTGAAGCTATGTGAAATCTTTTGAAAATGAAAGAGCTCAACTAGGTAGCAATTATGAAGATTTTTTTGTACTTTTCTTGGTTATTAAGGCAGCTAAATGGAGCACAAATAATGAAATAAAGCATTAGCAATTAATATTCTAATGGAAGTGTGATGTGTTGTGAGGATCAAGAAAGCATTAAACTTCCTTTAATAAGAAAACATGTTTCTCAAAAATGAAATTTGGAAAGCAATTCTCTTTGAAAACAATTTAAAGTATTGGCCCAGTATTGAAGTCACTCAGAAATGGTGCAAGCAATCAAAGATTCTTTTCCTAATTAAAATTTGATTCCTAATTAAATTTTTTAAATTAAATTAATTTCCTAATTAAAATTCTCTATATATCTAGCTCCATTTGTTGATTTGTTTATTTGTTTGTTATTTGTTTGTTTGTTTGAGGCAGGTCTCACTGTGTAGCCCTGACAGGCCTGGAACTTGCTTTGGAGACCAAGCTGGACTCAGACTCACAAATATCTGCCTATTTCTGGCTCTGGAGTGCTGGGATTAAATTTGTGCTACCAATTCCAGCTTAAAATTTGACTCTTAACAAGAACCTGTGATTCTCACAGAAATAAAATGCTATGTGTTTTTCTAGAAATGTATGTTTATATCATGCATTTCCCTTTGCTCTTGCTATTCGGAGGTAAAAGGAAAATTTAAACATTCAAATATATGGAATGCAATGCAAAGTTTCATTGTGCATCAGATGAATACCTAGTTCATGCTACTGATAAGACAGAGTCACTCATTCGTTTTGAGCCTTTCTCAGTTAGTATCTTCATATAAGCGCATGATCAGAAGGCATAGACTTGCATGTGAAATAGTTACACAAAGCAGTTATTCAGGTATTAACCTACAGCATATCTTATACCAGTCAATATTAATTAACTAATTTCACATTAATACACTTACTCAATGTTGGGACTATTGAAGTTAAAGACAGTTTCATCCAGTGTGTCAGCATTTGATATTAGTTTAAAACAACAATAAATACTTTAAAATTACTTATTTACTGATTTTCTGGATTTAGTTAGAATACTTGTGTGGGACTTAGGAAACAGTATTAATAAGGTGAAGTTGAAAGAAAGGGTTCTCAGTTAATGAGGACTTTGCTTATATCCCTTGACAAGTGCTAGCATAGAAGTCACTTGGCCGTTCTGGTCCTGGCTCATGGTATTGAGTACTTCCCCACTGTCTCTAAGTCTGGACTAGTGCAGTCCATCCTTTTTACATTTTATGAAATCATGAAATCCCAGAGGAGTCGAATGATATAGATGTGATAGGATGAAAGGGTAGATTATTGGATCTACTTTTAAAGAGCAACTTGTTTAAAAAGGTTTTACATTGCTATGGATTTTAGTTTATTGATACAAATTTACAGTTGATTTTGTTATATATATATACATATACATATATATATATACATATATATATATATATCTTTCTACTCTCATTTAAGGTATTATGTTTATATAACTCATTCAAATTATAATGATAATTAAGAAGTACAGATTAATAATTAATCTTCTATGATAGTCAAAATTATAGTCATGCTAAGTTTTCTAGGTATACGTAGATATAATTCAATTAGGTAGGTAATCTTCAAACACTCCAAAGACCTACAGAATATGGCATTTAAAATGTTGTAAAAACTTAGACTTTCTGGACAGTAAGACACATCTGCCTCTGGCAGCACCAGTTTACTTCAAAGAGAAAGATGGGCATCAAAGATGATCCATATGGAGTTTATCTTTTTCGCAAAAGTATCCATTTTGGCAAGAAACTATTCTTGCCTGTACTGCTTGACAAAATGTTGTATTGACTGGACTTGCAGGACCCATAGAAAGGTGACCATTGAATTTTGCTTGGTAAAATGGTCCTTCAGGTCCCTGCTTTGTAGAAGAAACTGCCAGACATTCTACAGGACACAGAAAAAAGTGACTGAGGGACTTAGGCCTATGGGCTTAAAGATGGATGCCCCACCATTACAGAGGAACTTTCAATGACTGTCCAGGCAGGCAGCTGTCTCTGTCATTCTAGATTTTTGGAAGTTTCTCACAATGCACTTCCTGTTTACTTAGGTAATATTATATCCTTCTGAGGCCTTTGATGTAGTTAAAGACTAAATATAATTTTCCTTGGTTATAATAAAAGATAAATTAGATTTAAAACTTTAGACTCACAAATATAGGATAGATGATAGAATGTTTTCTTTAATTTTGCAAAATACAAATAGACTAGATATTATAACTATAATTATTGCTTGATAACTGTTTTGTTATATGTAATTTTACTATGTTGAAGTTAAAACTTTCCTTTTAAATAGAATGAAAAAGAGAAATGATGGGTGATGCTGTTCTGTATGCTGTGAATATATGTTGCTCTGATTGGTTGATAAATAAAGCTGTTTGGCCAGTGGTGAGGCAGAATATAGTTAGGCAGGACATTCTAACTAGAGAGAGGAAGGAGAAGCCTGCCATGGCCATAGTTTAAAAATGATATAAGCCTGTATGTGTTTATTTGGGTCCAAGCGGCTGTGGGACCAGCAGGTGAGAGAGATTTGTCCTGACTGAGGACCAGACGGGACACAGGAAAACTTCCAACTACACAATTCATTCATTGAAATGTTCCTTTGCTAGCATCATTTCTATCTAATCACAGTGCTGCAAACTGTTTCTACCAGAAACCTCAGTGTTAATTTATGTGGAACAAGTGTCTTTGTAGATACAACTCAGCTCGTGCTCTCAAGGTAGTACTGGGTAAGGATGGGATCTAAGGCTCAAGGTGGGCATCTGGTAAAAGACAGACAATGCAGAGATGGACAGAGGAGGAAGTCCCTGTGGAGATATAGGCATGGACTGAAGTGAGGCATCTACAGTGGTTGATGGCCAGCAGAGGTAGGAGAAGCACACTGGAAGGTCTCCTTCAATATCTTCAGATGGAATCTTACAACACCTTGATGTTGGACTTCTGGTCTCCAGAATTGTGAAAAAAATAAATCACCAAACTGAGATAAATCATGCCATCCTTAGGAAACAATTACTTACTGCATTTGTTTGGGACACTTGCTTTTCTACTCCAGGAGTCAAATGTGTTTCTCAAGACCTACAAATGACAGAGAAGAAGGAACAGAGGTAAAGGTTCAATCCTCAGTCTGCCTGCCTTCAGATATGTTTGATCCCATATACACTTGGTGAGTTTATGTAAAAATATTCAGGTAAATTCTTTGACTTCTCCTGACCTCAGGTTCCTGTGTACAAAGGCAGGTTTATACAATTTTAGCAAATATCTTAGAACAGATAAAGAGCTCAAAAATTAATCTACTAAAAATGCCTAAACATGTAGGGTATTATTTTATGTGTAAATGTATTACTTTCTTTTCTTTTCCTTTCTAAAGATTTTTCATTTGTGTGGGTGTTTTGTCAGCATGTAGGGCTTTGCTTGAGGAGATGAGAAAATGGTGTTATTCTCCTGGGACTGGAGTTACAAACAGTTTTGAGCTACGGTGTGGGTGCTAGGAATCAAAACCAGGTCTTCTGGAAGAGCAACCCAAGGTCTTAACTGCTGAGTCATCTCTCCAGATTCAAAAATTTCTTAACTCATTGAAAAAAAATCTTTTCCACTCATTGTTTTTAGTTGTAAGTTATATTTTTATTTGATTATTCACTTGAATTTCCCAAGAAAATATTTAGAGACTCATTAAATTTTTGCTTTTTTTGCATATATAATAATTCAAAGATCTGTTTACTAAGGGTGTATTTCAGGAACATTTTAAAAATAATTTCACTTGTGTATGTATCAAATTTTGGTCATTTTTTTTAAACATTCATTTCCAAGGTCATCCTCTTCTCTCTCCCCCACCAAAATACTTCTTCCCAAGAAGCTCCCTCCTACTTCCATGATTTATTTTTCTTTTTATGACCCATTGAGGTTAACTGTGGTTGCTTGGGTGTGCAAAATTTAGAGATTATTTACTGGAGCTATAACATTGAAGAAAATATCACACACACACACACACACACACACACACACACACACACACACACCTGCACCCATTAATTACCCATCTACTCAGTCTTTAATGGAAATAAAAATCACAGCATACTGGATATGTGAGCTTGTGTACACAAAGGGCTTGCTTGGTTGGTGATGGGGAAATGTCACTGCTATGATTATGTGCGAACAAGTTTGTATTCTTCCAGATGAAATCTGGAGAGAGGTACCTAAAGACCGAATATGGGCCTGGGCTTTCTTGTTATTAAGGGAGCATGCCATCTATCCAGCTTGCCCTAAGCCAGATATACTTATGAGCTAGATTCTGATTCTGTAGTTTCCCTGTTCAGGGTCTAGTGGTCTAATACCAGCTGTCTGATAGAACCATTACATCAAACAGATGTATAATTGTAAAATTTCTAGTAGCTACTTTAAAAAGATAACACAATCAAGTTGTAGTAACACAGCTACCTCAACATTTAGGAGCTAGAGGTCAGCAGTTCAAGGATAGTCTCAGCTACATAATCAGTTTGAGCCCAGTCTGGGATACATGAAACACTGATTCAAAGACCAACTAAAGAAACAAAGATAACACAAAGGAATAAATATGTCTGTCTAACATGGAACCAATAATTTCTCATGTTAAGACTGTGGTTTAAAATGACAGCCCATCGTAAGAAAGAGTAGTCTCACTTCAAGTGCTTGGTAGCCACATGTAGCTAGTGACTTTCCTAATGGATGGTTTAGGGCTAAAAGTTGTGCCACTTATAGGAAAAACAAGTAGGTGTCTCGGCAACAAAATGTCATGATTGTGTTCTAGATTGCACACAGAATAACGGAATTTAACACATAAGCAAAATTTAATAAATGCGTGAAGACTTGGGGAACATATGAACATATGCTTTTGCTAGTCCTGTGTTAATAAAGAATAGACATTGTCTGATTGTCCCTGGCCAGGCTGCAACAAACAATGGGCACTCAAATGCTTGAAGACCCTTGGTTGCAGGGTCTCTGTTTCAACCATTTTGCTGTTTTCCCCAGGTGATAATAGCTGGGAGACAGAACTTTTACCGTGTTGTTTCAGAGTATCTAGCAGAATGTTTACGCAATAGGCTGAATGAAGGGCATCAACTCATTTTCACTGGAAGTTAAAATTGCCAACTTGATGTCTTTCAATCCCTCATTGACCCATGCCTTTAATTCTGGGGATAGATTTTTGGATCAGCAGGGCATCCTTATGAACCCCAGAGTGAGGCCTGGCATGTAATGCAGCCTGACCAACCAGAAGCCAAAATGCCCTGTGGGGGCAATTAGTGCCCTCACCTCTTTGAGTGTTCAATAAGTCCGGCTATCTCATTGCTCAAACTATTTCCAGAAGATAATTAGGGGTTGCTGAAAGCTGTACAAACTCTGCCTGGCCACAGGGGCATTGCAAATTACTACTTCTTCAAGAGACTCATCAGCTTTCAGCAGCTCAGAGCACCTTGGCCCTAATGCCCAGAGGAGTTGCACATGGATCGCTCAGATTATTACATTCTCATCGGGAGTTCTGCATCTCTTCTTGCAAAGACTGATAGCATTTCTCCGCTTTGGGGAACTTTGGAGACATGAAGAGTTAATGCCAGACACCTGGAGAAAGCTGATTAGAAGTTGAGGACATTGCTTAAGGCCTGTGAAAGAGATTTCATTGACACCACGTTTTGATTCATGGCTGTGTTTATTTTATAGGCAGAGTTCCACTCCATGTATCTTTTTAAAAACAGATTGTCAAACCGTGTTGGAACTGAATAGCTGTTGCTTATAAGGTTCCTATTAAGTGCTGTGCATTTTTCAGAGGCATGTTTGATCTTACAGTGATCATCTTGTAATTATTATAGTGGCACACATACAGTGAAATTTAATAACACAGCAGGCATAATTCAGAGCATTGGATAAATGTTAGCCTATCGACTACTCCAGCAGACATCAAGATAGGCACAGCCTGTAATTCTGTTCTTACAGGCTAGACAAAGTCAAGAAGAAAGGCAGAGTAATTAAGTTAGAGATCTTCAAGCTGCTGCCTCCACTACAAGATATCAGGCCACACCTCTCTAGTGCTCTCTCCAGAAAGCTGAGAAGTAATACATGATTATTACTTCCCTCAGCTCTTGGATTGGATTGGATTCTCTTCCTCCTCCTTGCCATTTTAGGCCTGGCTCTCATCTGGTACTGCCCAGATCCAAGGGGGCCTTGAGTTGTAGCTAGTCCTTATCAGTACGCCCCTGGCTTCTAGCATGTAAAGGAGGCCACATGGCATGGGACTTCCCTCACCTCTAGAAAGGCCCTGTGTCCCTGCTCCCTCCTAGAACTGAAGGGAACTGAAGACTGTCTCCCTTCAGTCATGCTGTATGTGATGGCTATCTCTCCTAAGGAAGCTCTTCTTTGGATCTGAAGGGTCCTTCTATCCCTCAGATCCCTGTCATGGCTTCTAGTAAATTTAAGGACTGTAATTCTTATAGTTCTTCTGAGGGGCAATTTGTGTCTGTTTTCTTTTAATTAACCTACTGTCTTTCACTTAAAACAGAGGTGTTGTCCCAAGTGAAACACCCCTGTTATGTGGTGAGTGGTGGAGTCACTCTCCAACCCAGAAGTGTGCTTAAGAATTTGCATTCTTTGTTACTACATGACATGGCTTCTATATGGGTTCTATATGCTACTCACATGTGTGTTTGGAGCAAAAATCAAGACAAAAAGAGATGAGGTAATCCAATTAGTGAGCTAAGTTAGCAGAGTTGGAATGGAGGTTCTGTCTTATTACAAGCCTACACACTTTCTGCTAAGCTTCAAGAGCAGGGACAAATCCTACCCATTGGGGAAGAGTTTAGAATGTGCCCATTGTAGGACTGGAGATTGCAGCACTTGGGAACTGGTAAAGCCCTAGGTTCAATTCTCAGATCCTAAATAAGTAAGTAAATAGTAACATCAACAAAAACCATACAGGTCACAGACTTGTTTGGTTGTGAGGACCTTAACTACTTGAGGAAATAAGTATTGGTTACAGGAAATGATATCAAAAACTGTGACATCCACGTTATTGCTTCTCATATTTGAAGGATGAAGGGGGAACAAAAGGCTGAAATGAAGACAAACACTCATCTTAATATAGTTGTTGCAGCTCTCCAAGCCTGCTGTTGTTTGAATCTTAAGTGTCTATGTGTGAGGCCTGGTCCTCAGAGTGCACTCTGGGAGATGGTGGAGCAGGTAGGAGCTGCTTATCACTTGGGGGTTGCCAATGAGGATCATATGATTCTGGGTCTCATTCTCTTTCTGGGGCTTTGACTTTTTCTTCTTCAGGTTAACAGTTTGCTTACCATGGATCCAAAACAATAGAGTCAATGTGTTTTGGATTTGAACTTCCAACCTGTGAGCCAAATTAGACCTTTTCTCTATGTAAATTGATTTTCTCAGTGTATGGTATTCTGATAGAAATCAGATGAGATAAAACTTTTCCCCATTTTCTGTTTATCTGGCAGGTGTGATCTTGCTCACATATTTCCAGACTGCCATTTGCAGTTTGTTTAGACAAAAATTCTTCCCAAACCAAAACAGACTTAGATATATAAACACAAATAATATATTAACTAAAGGAATCTCTGGGTACCCCACTGTTTTGTAAAGTTTTATTTCCTAGAACAATACTTGACAAATACGTATAAATCATTTGTGGAATGCTGCATTAAAAATAATCTTTATGCAAGTTATCTTCTCAAGATGTTCCAGATTCCTCTCATGTACTGGAAATTAAAATTTTCTTTGTCTCTTTCTACTATTGTCTGATTTTTCTCCTTGCTGATGACACTCAAGGAATGCTTAGGCCAGTAGAGTATGAGACAGGATCCTTCTCTTCTCATTTGTTGGCCCAAAGTTGGTTTTATATACTTGGACATTCCTCTCTAAGCATATACCAAGCTTGACAATGGTATTCCACTGCTCAGGGAATTTGATTTAATATTGTCTACAAATTATGAGGGAAAATGTACACAGCTCATTCTGTTTATATTTTATGTCTCCTGCTAGATAAAAACAGAAAGTCAATGTAAGAGTGTGAAGGATCTTTTAATATTTTATTGCAGAGAATCAAATGATGAGAGCTAGTGAGATGGACCAGTGGGTAAAACACTCTCCAATAAGCCTGAAGACCTGAGTTTCAGCTTTGAAACATGTATGATAGAAAGTGAGAAACAGATCTCCCAAGTCATTCTCTGTCTTCTGCATGTACAGGATGATGTGTGTGCACACACCCCGCATAAATAATAAAAAAATATTTTTAAGAGATATAGTAATGATTTGTGCATTTATTTTCTATGAGTTAAAAGTCACAAGTAGCCCAGGCTATTAGTTTGTTACACAGCCCAGGATTCTCTGAACTTCTCTTGCCTCAGCTTCCTAAGTACTGGGATGGAGTATGTCCATCTTGTGGTGACTTTTCTGTGACTCAAGGACAGCTTTGAGTCTTCCTGAGACTTAGAAATAACTAATAACATAACCGTTGTCTAGGGAGTAACTTCAAAGTCTGTCTTCAGTTAAAATGTGCTTTGGGGAGAAGGGGTGGAGAAAACATTCTGTTCTTAATACAGTCCCACTATGTAGTCAGGGCTGGGCTTGAACTTGTGGTCTTCCTGACTCAGCTTCCTACATGCACAAGCCTGTGTTTCCAAGCCTGGCTCAGTTATCATGTTTTATGTTTTATGTTCTATTTGTGTTACTCACCTTTGCTGTTCACTGCTGGTTCTTTGGTACCCTGCACCGATGACACACTGTATATGTAGGGAAGATGGTTTAGTAGCAACAGTGAACTCAAAATACTGAGCAATAAAACTAGCCATGGCAAGTTTATTTGATTTTATAATTTAGCATAATATAAACTCATACACTTGTAAACATCCCTTTGCAAGGCAGAAAATTTCCCAGATAAAAGCTGAAAGCACAAGTCATAAATATAATTGATGTTTAACTTAGTATGAAATAAAACTGACAGCTGTAATAACCTATCTATAAGAAATAATGTGAGAAATGATAGGCCTTAGAGAATGGACCAGAATTCCAAGGAAGAGCAGCTGAAGCTCAGGTGCCTCCAGTGCAGTCCATATAGACTATTCCCAGATTGCAGCTTTCATCCACTTGCATGGTCAAGGTGATGCATTAATGAAAAGCAAGGACATGATGTTTTGGAATAATCTTTTTGCACACTGTGAAGATTTGTCACTTGGATTAATTTAATAAAAAGCTGAATGGCCATATAAGTACCGCGCACTAACCGATGCCCTTCAACTGAAGAATGGATAAACAAAATGTGGTACATATACACAATGGAATACTACTCAGCAGAGAAAAACAATGGCATCATGAGGTTTGCAGACAAATGGATGGATCTAGAAAAAATCATCCTGAGTGAGGTAACCCAGACTCAGAAAGACAAACATGGTATGTACTCACTCATAGCAGGATACTAGACATGAAACAAGGATGACTTGTCTGCTACTCACATCACCAGGGAGGCTACCTGGAAAACAGGACCCCAAGAAAGACACAGGGATCACCCAATGACAGAGAAATGGAATGAGATCTACATGAACAGCCTGGACATGAGTGGAGGTAATGAAAGGCGAGGGTTGAGGGAAAGAGAGCTTGGGGGAGCGGGAGATCCCAGCTGGATCAACAACAGAGAGGGAGAACAAGGAATAGGAGACCATGGTAAATAAAGACCACATGAGAATAGGAAGAAGCAAAGTGCTAGAGAGGCCCACAGAAATCCACAAAGATACCCACACAACAGACTGCTGGCAGTGGTCGAGAGACAGCCCGAACTGACCTACTCTGGTGATGGGATGGCCAAACACCCTAATTGTTGTGCTAGAAACCTCATCCAACTACTGAGGGATCTGGATGCAGAGATCCATGACTAGGCCCCGGGTGGATCTCTGGGAGTCCAATTAGCGAGAATGAGGAGGGTTTATATGAGCGAGAATTGTTGAGACCAAGGTTGGATAAAGCACAGGGACAAATAGCCAAATGAATGGAAACACATGAACTATGAACCAATGCCTGAGGGGTCCCCACTGGATCAGGCCCTCTGAATGGATGAGACAGTTGATTGGCTTGATCTGTTTGGGAGGCATCCAGGCAGTGGGACCAGATCTTGTGCTCATTGCATGAGTTGGCTGTTTGAAACCTGGGGCCTATGCAGGATTGTTTGGCTCGGCCTGGGAGGAGGGGACTAGACCTACCTGGACTGAGTCTACCAGGTTGACCTCAGTCTGTGGGGAAGGCTTTGCCCTGGAGGAGATGGGAATGGGGGGGGGGGTTGGGGGGAAGGTGAGGGGGACGGGAGGGGGGAGAACAAGGGAATCCGTGGCTGATATGTAGAACTGAATTGTATTGCAAAATAAATTAATAAAAAAAAGAAAAAAAAAGAAAAACAAAAACAAAAAAAAACAAACAAACAAAAAAAAAGCTGAATGGCCAAGAGCTAGGCAGGATTTGGGGGGCAGAGAGGATGCTGGGAAGAAGAAGAATAGAGTCCTGAGGAGAGTCCATGAGATGTAGAGGAAGCAAGATGTGCAGGAGGAGAGGTAGCAAGCCATGATCCATGCAGTAGCATATAAATTAATAGAAATATATTAATTTAGGTTATAAGAGCTAGTTAGAAACAAGCCTAAGCTATTGGCTGAGCTTTTATAATTAATAAGAAGAATCCATTTAGTTTTTTGGGAGCTGGCTGGAGGGACAGAAAAATCCACCTACAACAACAGCCCATTGTATTGTCAACTTTGCTTGGTTGATAATAATGAAATGCTGTCGTCATTTTATTCCTCATCATTCTCTGTTAGCATGATGGCTACTCGACACAATTTTTCTGGAGAGCAATTGTCCCATAGTGTCAAAAGCCTCAAAATGTATGTTTCTATTGATTTACTAATATTAAATTTAATAATGCAAAAGAATATCCTCTTTGAAGATTTTTGTCTAAAAGGATATTTGTTACATTATTCTGTTAATGTAAGTAATAACAATAGAGAAACAATTATGTACATTATATGAAAGGGAATCAATTATACATATTGAATAACATTTTATATATGTTCTATAAGTTATATACTTATGTTTGTACACATTATATATTACTTGTACATACAATTTTATAAACAGTTTTTTAAAAGAGACTTCTATAGTCTCGTCTGGCCTCAAACTTGCTGTGTAGCTGAGGCAGGTCTTGAAATACTGATCTTTCTGGATCTATCCCCTATGTGCTAGCATTGGCATATCTTGCTATGCCTGGATTTTTATATACATAATTATGATTTAATAATTTTTAATATCTACACTATTTTTAGAAAGATATATAATATCATCATGGTAGAAAGTTAGAAACAACATTTTTTTTCAAGTAAAATAATCATTTAGTAGCACAGCAATACAACATAATGTGTATTTTATTTTAAAACTCACGTACTCAGTCTCAGAGAAAAAGTTAATATGAAGACCAGGGGGATAGCTCAGTGGGTGAAAGTTCTTCCCTCCAAGCTTCATGATCTGAGTTTCATTGCCAGAATGCACATAAAGCTAGATACAGTGGCTCATAGCCTCAATCCTAGCTCCTGCAGTAAGATGGAAGCAGAAAGGGAACCACCCAGGAACTTGTAACTGAGCTAGAGTATGAAAAGTGGCAGAAACAGAGAGAGAACTTGTCTAAAGAGACTGAAAGGAGGGAACTGACTCCCCAAAAGTTGATCTCTGACCTCTGCATATGTGGCATATGGCACTCACATGCACATTATGCATACACACACAGCTTGACTTTTCTCTCAGTTTGTTTTCGTGTCTATGTTTCTCTCCTTTTTGTTTTGGTCAGTAAGTCCGGTGAAGAATCCTGATGAACTTTGGGACCATTTCTAGGAGACACAATAAAATTTTGCTTTTCTTGGCTGTTCTTGCCTGGTATAAAAACAGATGAGGTTTCCTGTTCAGTTAGAGCTTATTTGGTTGTTGGTGAGATGTCTCAGTGGGTAGCCCAGCTTGATGACATAACTTCAATCCTCAGAACCCACATGGTGGAGGAACAACTCACCCAAGTTGTCCCTGACTTCCACATGTGTGCCAGGGCACCCCCTCCTGCACATGAAAGGAAAAGTATTGGCTCAGGACCCCCAAGACCAAGTTCTCAGATCAGGTTCTCAGCACAAAGGGGAGTCATTTGCCTCAGAGGGACACAGGGTAGAGATAAGGGACAAAGACAGAAGAGAGGAAGAGAGAGAAGAGGAATAGGGAAAGGAGGAAGGGGTATTTGTCCTTGAAGACAAAGAACTGCCTCTGAATACAGAGGAGACAGAGGTGGCACATATGAAAATGGCAATTTATAAATGTATAAGGGGAAATCCTGTGTTAGGATAGGATATTAATTTTAATTGGTCATGTTAATTAGGTGACCCAAAGGGGCCTTTTGATTGCTGGACTTCAATACTTTGATAGTTGGACCTTGATAGTCAGCCTCTGGAGGAGGAAGTGGCCAAATAAGGTGATAGACCTTGGGGGCTAGCTTCAGGAATATAACCTGATGGTTTTTAGCAAGGCAGATGGAGTTGGGGAAAAGGGCATGGCCTGCCAGAAACACATGCTCGAGTGGGCTAGAGTACCTTTAACACATACACAGTACGTATAAATAGATGAGTGCAAAAAAGTCACCTGTTATTTTGATGCACTTCCCTGTGTGATAATTGTTTGGAATAGTGTTTCTATGACAGTTGATATTTTATTAAATGGCAAAAACATGAGCATAAGAAGGGCTTGGGTCTTTGATATTTCAGTCATTGTCAACATCTTCAAATCCCAGAAGTTCTGCAGACAGGTGGTGGTGTGTGGTTTCACTGGTGGAGGAGGAAGTAAAAATGCTGGTATAAATCTTGGATCTAAGAAACAGACTAGATTCACCTAAAGCAGCAGGAAGCAGCAGACACACAAATACAGTCTCAAAAGAGCGTCACCCCCAACGAACAACAGAGAGCACAAGCACTTTCAAGATATTTTTAGTCAAATCTTCTTACTTATGAAAATTAAAGCACTGGGTGGAGGAATACTGGGCTGAACTTATCAATGTGGGCTGAGGTTTTAGATCTTGTTTTGTTTCAGTCTTTGCTCATAGCTGCATTTTCTAATTTTCCAAAATGGACCTACAAACTTTTACAAGATAAACAAAACCAACAAATGTTGATAAATAAGAGAGGATGTGTGCTTAGAACATTCCATACTACTTAAAACCTGGCATGACTCACTGAGTCTCAACCTCCACTGTTAGCAAATTTTATATATAAAAGACACGGATCTGTTAGAGTTTTATCAGCGACTGAAATTCTCAACTCTTTAGTGGGTCATTTTTCTGAGTGTCAGAGATTAGAAGGCTAAAGAGTCAGAACAGTTCTGCCATTTGATCACTGGGAATGGATGTTTTAGATAGATAGATAGATAGATAGATAGATAGATAGATAGATAGATAGATAGACAGACAGACAGACAGACAGACAGACAGACAGATAGATAGATAGATAGATAGATAGATAGATAGATAGATAGATAGATAGATAGATAGATAGATAGCATTATAGGCAAAGGCTTAGGGGACTCAGAAGCTGTATTCACTGCAAAGTTCAGCTTCAAGTTCAACACTTACCAAGCCCTATTGCTGGAGAAGTTAATTTCCGAGGTTGTTTTTATTCTGTAGTTGCTTCACAGACATGAAGCTTAATGAATGGAATATTTTAATAGGCAGTTGAAACTGGTGAGTTCAGAGGACAGAGCTCCTGTTTTCAACTCTAACCTAAAATGTCCTCCTGGGGGAAAAGCAGCCTCTAGTCCGATTCTGTTTCTTAATCCTTCCAAGAAACCCCTTCTGCCCTTCAGTCTCATCATTTTCTGGTGAAAAGCCTCAAGCTCAGTCTTGTCTCCAGCTCTGTCATTTGTATTTGAAATATGTCAGCAGGTTGTCAAAATCCTCGGACCTTAGGAATAATTAAGCCATCTAAACTAAATTGGATTTAAAAAATTCTCATTGACAGTGACTACTCAGCCCATACCCTCCATGTCTCCCCTTCTTGTGTAGATCTCCACTATTCCATGATTCTCAGAGTGGGGAAGCACAGCATCTCTCCACAAGAAGCACCCTGCTTATGTATAAACTAAGGCTCCAAGTTGAGGATCAATAGGAAAACATCTATGGGTGCACATTCTTTGGGCTATGTTAATATCTGCCAGGTTTTCCTAATGATCAGCATTTTCCTTCCAAACCAAATTTCAGCTGTAAAATGACTGAAAACGCAAGATTAATACAATAGACTCAAGGAAAAAGAAAAAAAGACCAATTGTAAGTTGTTTGATTTTTAACCCCAGCGTGCTGAAGCCTTATGAGTGGATACAGATACAGGTATAAACTATTTTCTCTGAGTCCCAAGGCACTGTGATTCTAGAGGGATTTTAAGCCTAAGGGCCCTAAGGTGAAGAAGCTATATAATTAGCTAAGGTCTCTCAGGCGTCTGAGACAGCTGAATTTGAAGTCAGGTTTCCTAGTCTATGCCCCAGTTTATTTACAACACCATGTAGTGGTCCCATTTTGAGCTGTCACATCTCATCCAGAAGTCCTCTCCAGCAGAGGGGTATTTGTAATCACCAAGACAGACATCTGTAAGAAGACATTTGTCACTAAGTAACACTAGTAGTTGCAGGTTTTTCTTAGGTTCCTACAGTGGATGCTTATGATGGATTATGACATAAAGCAAGGGGAAACTATTCAGTAGATTAGGATGGTGATTCTCTTCAGTTCTCTCTCTGTGTCTCTGCCTCCACCCACCCCCATGTGTGTTGGGGCTAAGCTAGGCTAACTCAGTAGTGCATATGCTTTCTGAGATGGATAATCACACTATCAAAGCATTGGCCTGAACTGTGTGTTAATTTTTCTTTTTCTACCCTCTAATATTAGCTACATATATAACAGAACTATTTTTTCTGTCTTCTTTTATTTATACTATATACTAAAACAGAACTATTATTTTGTCTTCTTTTGTTTATTGTACAAAAGTGCTTAAACAACTCCAGTTAGTAAACTGTATTTTGTGATAAATGCGTAGGTAGTAGCACAAACAAGCACGCTGTCAGTGTTTTGTACAACCTAGCACAGAAAAGAAGTAACAAGCAAAGCAAAGTGTTGAAGAAACCATGGATACTAAATATGGCATCTTCATACATTTGGGCTCACAGCATGATTTTAAACCTCATAAACTGATGTTTGGCAAACACCTAACTTGCTTTTTTTATTTTTGCAAAATAATAAAATGCCTTCTTGCAGAAAATGTAATTTCCTGATTGAACCTGTCAAACATATTTTTTAATTGCCTTTTATAGACCAAAATCTGGTTCAGGCTTATTAGTAAGTGAATGACTAATATGGGCAGAAATTGTTTTTATGATGAAGTGACAAGGAGATTTCTGCAGTGTCTATTTGATGTGTTTTGGAAACAATGTTTTGGAAATGATGTAGTCTTGAAAATTAAAATTATGACTCATAAACATGAAAATGACTTGAGATATAAGATATTCTCTGATTTTTTTCAAAAAGCTAACCTTCAATTAGAAATTGTAGGGGTTAGAAAAGTAAATGATGTGGTACTAATTAATATAAAAATAAGAGTCAAAATTTAATATTCTGTAGTGTTTCCATAAAAATAAGTGAGAAAGTAAAAGATTATGGGACAAATAATACCTATATAAATAGTTAAGAATTTCAATTCTCTTTTCAGACTAGGCGTTATAATAAGTTCCTGTATCATGGATAAATGAATATTTTAACCACAATTAGTACATGAAAATTAAACATGAGTGTTCATATCTGTACGTATACAAATGGGAGCATATGGGGACAACTTAAAGGCAAGCAACAGGAAAGTATAAAATACATATATGAAACTGTCAAAGAATAAATAAACAAATATGCTAAATAAAGGAAAATATCATAGAAAAAATTGGGGAAAAATTGAAAAACACTGAGGCTGAGACAAGTGAAAAGAGCATGTCCCCATGTTTATGAATTTAAAGAATTTACATTGTTAAGTTGCACAAACTATTCAAGTTGACCCACAGACAGAAAAAAGTTTTTATCAAAAATTCAATGTTTTTTTTTAAAAAAAATAGTAATTGAATCAAACAATCCAAGCAGTCATAAGGAGTTAAAAAGACCCCAAATGGCCAAAACAATCTCCATCAAGAAGGAAGCTTAAGGTATCACAGTCTCTCATTTCAAAGGTGTAACAATAAAAAAAAGTAACAAAATTAGGCACATAGACCAAGGACACTGAATAGCTATTCCAGAAACAAATTCACACACACACACACACACACACACACACACACACACACACACACACACACACACACAGAGAGAGAGAGAGAGAGAGAGAGAGAGAGAGAGAGAGAGAGAGAGAGAGAGAGAGAGGAACGTATCTTTAACTGGGTGCCAAGAGTACAAATTGGAAAGAGTGGTCTTCAAAACACTGCTGTTGGAAAAGCCGGGTCCATTTGTGAAAGAAGGAAGTTACACATGCAGCTCTTAACACACAGAAAGTCAACTCAGAATAGAGCCAAATCTTAGATATAAAGCCTGAACCCATAAAGCTCCTGGAGAGAGTGACAAGGAAAAAGACCTTGGTGTTAGTCCAGACCGTGACATCTGGGCCATGACACCAAAAGCAGATAAGAAGAAGCAAAGACACACAGGTGGGATTACATCCAACTAGAAAACTCCTGCACAGCAGCAGAACCAACAAGGGAAGTGGAGAGGCAGCCTATAGAATGAGAGACAGCAGTATTTGCAAATCATATATCAATGATGTTAAGAGTGATAAGAAACACCTGTAATGCAGCAGCAAACAAACAAACAACAAAAGCAAAACCCAAAGAATCAAAGTTAAAAGCTGACAAGTAGGCTGGTGAAACTGCTCACTGACAATAATTTAAGTCTGGTAGTCAAAATTTGAAAATCTATGCATTGAAAAGAGATATTTTAAAGGTGGACAATATGGTACAGGCCTGCAATCCCAGCACACAAGAAACCAAAGTAAGAAAACTGAACATTTGAGGCCAGTCTGTGCTACTTAGGGAATTTATAATCATCCTGGGATACACAGTGAAACCCTGTGGCAAAAACAAACAAACAAAAATCTCAAATTAAAAGGAGCAACTTGTACCTAAAGAACTATACTAAAGAGTGTTTCCTATCAAATAAACATAAACAATATAATTTTCAACAAAGCTGATTAATGAATTCTGCTAGATACCTAATTTATGGATAGCGTCTACATTTCCTGGAGAGTTTCTGTGCTGTATCTTTGAGTTTGTGTATGATGTATGTGCCACATGTGAAGGTCAGAACACAACTTTGTAGAGCCATTTCTCTCCTTCCACCTTTACGTGGGTTCCAGGAATCAAACTCAGATGACCAGGTTTGTGCAGTGAGCTCCTTTACCCGCTAAACCATCTTTCCAGCCCTCCAGAGGATTCTAAATAATATGAACTAACATTGTATGTTCAGGAAAGCACAAAACAAAGCTATAACTGGTAAGCTTTTTATAAGGAGACTAGAAGGAATATATTTCATAATTATCTGATCTTTTCCTTTGGATGATAAAATTATGGATCATTATTTTGCTATTTCTTAAACTTTCCTGATCTTTCCAAAGTTGCAGTTTTAAAAAGCATCGCAGATGACATCTTACTCTAGGAAACAAATAAAATATGTTTTTCAGTGGCTACTTCTATTTAGTATCATGAAAACCTCTAAATGAAACAGAATGACAAAAATTCTGTGTTCTCAACAATAAAGTGAATACCCTGTATCAGGCACTTCTGAAGTGACAGTTCAAAGTTGAGTGTGTCCAGGAGAGGTATCTGACTTTTCCTTTTGATGTGCCACTGGAGCATCTCAGAAGGAAGCTCATTTGCATGAAGACACCTGTGCATGCCCCATCAATATTCCACTGCCCTGTTTCTCTCAATATAAAACTCCTTGAAGTAAAATGTCTAAGGATTTGGAGTGGTTCCAGAGTCACAGGGAATGTCCCATTTAGAAACTAGACTTGTGTAGCTCAAACTGCAAGATCTCAGCTATACTGTGAAATTTTAAGCTATGATGAGAACCCAAGAGTAGAGGGGTGAATCTTCTAAGTTTCTGTGGATAGGTGAGTGCCATGGATTATCAATGGTGAATGCTGAAGAGGCTCAGGTCACCTGGTCTTGATGTTATTGTTCAGGTACTAGCATTTGTTGTCTGGGGTAGCAGTTGCTGACACAGCCTGATAATGAAATCACTGTGCTGAGCTGAATTGATCACATAGCGATGATGAGATTAAGCATTCTGAACAAGTTCCATAAAAACACCCCCAAACAATGCCAGCAAGATGGCTCAGCAGTTGAAGGCACTTGCCGATATGTCTAAGGACCTGAGTTCAGTCCCTGGGTTCCATATGGTAGAAGGACAGAACCAACTCTTTCAAGTTGTTCTCTGTTCTCTAGACTCATGCCACAGTAAGCAATGAACATACAGATATACAAATAAACAACCCATAAGTATATGTAATAAATTAAAAACACACCCCCAAGCAGCACCATGAACATATACATATCAAGCTCGTAGAATGACTCCAGAATGCACACTGCTATACTTAAATATGAGCTGTTCCTCATGAGCTTGTCATATATTGAGATTGTGGTTCCTGGCTGTTGGTGTTATTTGGGGGAGGTGGTGGGAACTTTGAGAGGTGGAATCTAGCTGATAGATGTAGGTCCCAGTGGTATATGACTATGGAACCTTGATCTGGTCCTGGCCCCTTCCTCTCTCTCTGTTTCCTGGTTCCCCGAGGTAAACATGCTTCTCTTTCATATGCTCTCATGATGCTTTGCTTCATCTTGGTCCCAACTCAATGGAGGCGGGACCATGGACTTAAATCACTGGAACTATGAGTGCCAAAACCAGGCTTCTTTTGAGTTTATGGCAGCTCTTTTGTCATGAGTGCAAGAAGTCAATGCACTAACATGCAAGGTATATTGTGATCTGGGCATGGTGGAGCATGCCTGGAATCTAAGCACTGGGTTGTAGCTGTGTGTGTGCTGAGGCAGGAGAGTCACCTATGAGCCTGAAGCCAGTTTGGGCAACATAGTGAAAGAGGTCATCTATTACCATATTCATGCAAGTGGAGTCCATATTTGCTAGATGAACATACTAACTGTGAAGTGGGAGAACTCAGATGTGCTCTCTTAACCTGACATGGCTAGGTTGGTTATGCCCTGATTTATAAATCATTACTTATTTGGTGAATAAAGAATGGAAATGCCTTTGTTATCATCACTGAAGTGCTTGGTTTTAGTTCTGGTACCCGTGACATGAAAACTCCATGATCAAATGATGTTTGGGATGCACGGAGAAGGTACGATGTGTGCAGGTCTCACAGCTGATGCATAACGCACAGCCCCTTGTCTTATAATCTAAGCACTTAGGGTAATTAGAGAGCATGGAACAAAACGGAAGCCAAAGGTCCCTGCAGTAGAGTAAGTGCCCCATCTTTGTCAGGAGAGCATTTCTTTCTTATTGGCACACACTATGGAGTTTTTGGCTCAGCTTGGTACCAGGAGGCCACCTTCAGTGGCTGTGGGAGTGGAAGGTAGGCAAGTTTTCTTTCCTGTGCATTTATTTAAGGAAACTATTATAACCCAGACCTGATTCTCAAGCGCTGTTTGTGTCAGTTACTTCTGGGCCATACTATCAATTAGGGTCAAATTTATCTACAAAATGACCTTGCAGCTGCCTGACATCAAGCCCACACAGGGTGTGTGACAAACAGATTACGTAGGGAGAGTCTTTCCTGTGCTAAATCAGTGTTTGACTTTTGTGTTATTCTCCATGGGGCTCCTCTCTGGGATGCTGTGTGTATTCAGCAGAGTAGCAAACGTAGACAAAGCAGCATTCAAACAAAAACTTCATTTTGTCTCAAAGTGACATCACAAATCACACCTAATTCATTGAGAGGGTGCAGACTGTAGTCCCATACTTGACAGGTGGATAGTGGCAGGAAGATCAGGAGTTCGAGGCCACCCTCAGCTACATAAAACACTCAAGACCAAATGTGGCAATGAGAGAAATTGTCTTAGGAAGCAAAACAAGCACAGAAACAAAACAGAACATACTGTCCTTGTATTTTCCCTCATATACGAATGAAAAACAATCTACGTAAGTGTGGATATATTACAATATTTGGAAAGGAGAAAGGGTCCTTTAAGGTAAGGAGGAACAAGATGTGGGAAGAAGGACACATGAGTGGTGAAAGGGTATATAAAGCTGTTTTTCTGTTTCACCTCTTCACAGTTCTTTCTCTCTTGTGCAATAAAAAAAAAACCTAATTACACATGAGATAACTGAAGACAATCTCCATAATGCTTTATTTAGACACACTTTGACCCTTTTGTGTCTTACTTTTAGGCACCATTAGGTAGACTCATATTAGTGTTTATGCAGGGGACAGTTGCCCCACACCGAACTTGCAGAGCTCCAGTTTCACAATCCAGCTCCACTATTTCCTGGCTCTGTGTTCTAGTCAAGGACGTTATTACAATTTCTCAATTCTAGTACCTTTTCTTAGAGGCATATTTTTATGGTAGCTATTTCAAAGCAATTCTGCAAAAACAAAATGAAATATTCAGCCTGACGGTTGCTATATAAAATGTAGATAAATCTTTATAGAATACGCTGTGATTTTAACACTGACATGTTTAATAATCTTTTTTCCCCTTTATGGAATCTCACATTTATGTGCTTAACCAAAAAGAAGTACAATAGTCCATTTTTCATTGTCCATTCTATTTCTGTAAATCAGGCTAAGCAATGTACAAAGAAAAGAGTTTGAATTAGCACATAGCTTTGCAGGCTGAAAGTTTAAGGGACACAGGGCTGGCTAGTGAGCCCGTCCCCTGCACCTGTGTTATAACATGGCAGATGGCATCACGGTAAGAGTATGTGTGAAAAGAAGAGATTACATGGCAAGGCAGGAAGCTTGAGTAGGGAAGGACCAGTTACTCTTTTATAACAACCATTCTCTTAAGAAGTAGAGCTTCTAGCAAATACTAATCCCTTCAAAAATCATGCTCTTCCCAATGACTTAACAACCTATCACTATCCTCATCCCTTAGGGGCCCCATATTACCACACTAAAGGAGTGAGCTTCTGGCATACAGAGGAACCCTTGGGTTCATACACTTAATGTACATTCAAAGCTAGCAATAATCAACTGTGTCATAAAGTGTCGGAATGGACTCTGCCTTACCATGAGGAAGCATACAAGTCATAAAGACATATATCATCAGGGTCTGACTTCTGAAGACGACGCCATCCCTTAATTGTCACCTCACTTCAAAGTGATGGTTGGACGAATGCTTTGGGGATTTAGAGAAATGGTTACTTTCCTGTGATTTATTAGAGATTTTGAGATTCCTCCATTCAGGAATGTTAGATATTTGGACCAGTAACAACTGAGGCTGCCTTTGACCTCAACTTGTATGTTTACCTGTACATGTGTGAACACATGTATGTAAACACATATTTTAAAAATTAGATGAAAATGAGTTCAGTGTCAGAGGTGTTCCTTAATTTCTTTCTCATCTTCCTTAATGTAACAAAATTCTACTGTGTCATGTAGAATTGTTAACACAGATCATATAGTCAAGTAAAGAGGATTGTTTTTCTGCTAATATGACTGAAGCTATTTTCTTGAGCCATCTTGTTTACATGCTGATGGTTATATTCCACAGAACACATTTCCTGTTGCAAACAGCATGGGGCAACAGCTTCTCATCTGGAGAAGCTCATTCTTCACATCAGTCCCTTCAGCTTTATTGGAGTCTGTCTTCTAGTCTTTTTGAGGGCTCTGAATGGAGGGCCCTTGTCTGGGATGTGCTGTCTACAGTGTGATAGGAGAAAGGATGTTAACAGACTGCTGAGCCACAGTACACTATCACTCCAAAGAATCTGCTGCCTCAGAATAAACAGACCAAACCAAACCAAACCACGTCGGGTATGCAGGAGCTAGAACATTCCAAGATTTGAAATACACTTATTTATCTGCCTGTAATAACCACTATCAAGAAAATGAAGATGACTTGTTGGGGAACAGATACATCTAACTATCTAACTTCTTCTAGTCTCATGCTGTGCTCTATGGGCATAAAGAGTAATATCAATAAAGTTTGTGATACTCATATCACCATTTTAACTCTAATATTCTTCTTGTCCAGTGAGATAATTTCAGGTGAGATTAGATTAAAATGTTGCATAAATAATTTATTCAATCACCTACTAATGCATGAGGCTCTGGACAAATCACATTTCTAGAGAAGTCTTCCTAAATATGTACCACCACCACTCTTTATCTTTAGGACAAAATAATATGAAGACAGACTTATTGTTTTTCCTTCATGCATTTGTCCAATATTAGACAAGTATTTGTTTTAAGAATCTTTTCCTAGGTCAGTTTATCATTTTCCTCCAGAAATCCTCCACTAGTCTATCAATATGGTTTGACCCCAATATGTGTTTGGTAATAAATGAGGGTGATTCCTTAGCATTTGCTGCCAAACAACACCCCTTTTCAAGAGAAAGAGAAGGAAATGGTCAAGAGCACCCCCACTTGATAAAACAAAAATTATCAGTCTGCCATTTTTTTTCACATGTGTACCCTAATTATGTGTATGTATGTGTGTGATATGTGGCGGGGGAGGGGCAGATTATGGCATGGCTTACATTTGGAGGTCAGAGAACAACTTTGTGGTGCTGGTTCTCTCCTCCCACCTTTATGCAGGTTCTGGGGCTCAAACCCATTCCATTAGGCTTGTATATCAAGTATTTTTATCCACTGGGCCATCAACCAGCCTCGAATAACTGCTTTTAAGGATACCTACTCAGTTATATGTGGCTGTACACACCACTCATCCTGAGAAAGAATGAGTCACACATCCCTAAGCAGCTACTGTCCTTTCCAGGGAGAACAAAGGAAGGTTTGTAGGCCACCAGTCACAGGAGGAATGGTGAATCTGCACACCAGTCATCAAAAGGCACCCATGCCTGTGTACTCTCAGACTTCATTACTGAACTGACAATGGAACCAGCATCCCTGCTCACAGGAGTTCCACTTTAAGTCTCATGTTGCTCCTGCTGAAAGACCCACGATTTTGAGCATCAGCTCTTACACAGCTAGAGAGAATACATTTGGTTCATTTCACTTTTGTGTTTTAATTCAATGTGCTTCGAGAAAAATTGATTGTGCTAAAAAAAATCAGCTAATTCTTTGCCAAAAAAGAAAGTCTGCCTATATGAGACCATATTTTAAGCAAGATATGTGAGGTCCTCTTTTTTCTCTGTGAGTCTTAGTCTCATTACTGTGGCCTTAGCCACAGGCATCACGAATGCTCCAGACAGCAACTTTACATTGGCCTTTCATGAGCATTTGATTCTTTTGTGCCTTGAGTTTATTTTATTTTATTTTCTGTTACATAGTGAAATTACAGGGATGCAGAGAGAGAGAGACATACACACATGGAGGCTTTATTCTCCTGGTTGGGCTGCAATGAAACTGCTTGACTCATACTTGATCTTGAGGATCTTACAGCAGGGTTCCTAAGATAGTAAAGGGCAGGGAGAAGGGATAAACAGTGGGCATTTTTTTTTGTTGTGAATTCCAGCACAGAATTAATGCTATTTTAAATGGCCTTCAGAAATGTGCAATACCTTTTTACTCTTCCACCCACTCCAGGATTCAGTGGGCATGTGGATGGGGAGGAAAGGTAGATTGGAAACAGAAAAAAGGTGTCTTCTAACCTGGAAGCTTTATATAGACAGAACACATCTCACTAGATCATGCCCAATTCCAGGAGGCTTCATATGTAGATTACAAGGCATAAAAACAAACAAACAAACAAACAAACAAACAAATCACAGGTTGCTAGGAAACAAAGCAAGGTCCCTCCCATTTCTTTTTTAAAACTTCAGCAGGTCTGATTCGGGTCAATTTCAGCAATGTGACGAGTCACGAGGAGTGAAGACTGGAATTCTATGCTAGCACTGCACAGTGATTAATGAGGCATAAACCTATTTCGTTTATGTTTCTACACATTTTTGGGAAAATGAATGATGGATTTATAAAAATTTTAGTACATTTATGTGCCTTCATCAACATGTGTTGTAATGAACCCTGAGACCAAGAGTAAAATAATACATTCTCATTATTGTGTTTAGGATTAACAATATAAATATATTCGTCAGGGAAATCCAAACCTACTGAGTGTTTTGATATAGAGGCTCATGAATCAGCTATAGAAATATCAAAAAGCCTATGAAAGATATTACACTAATGTCTTAAAAGCTCTGTAAAATTATAAAGAGCACCAAATGGAAAAGAAGGCATCTTAGTAACTCAGTGTGAAGTTCCCAGGCAGCTGGTGGGATTTACTTGCTAACAAATAGCATGTTGAATATATGATAAACTGAGTCTACAAGTTGACTGACTCATGGACTTACCTGCCTATACCTTCATTTCCCTGGCTAATATGGCACCCAGAACTTAGTCTGGGGACTGTGAGCTCCAGAAAAGGAATAATATTGGACTATCTAAAAGTTAGAGCTGGTTAAAATCAAGGGACATAAATATAAATATATGGTGGTTATGGTGGGGAATAATCCAAGAAGAAACATCATAAATTTGTATTCACTATTAATAGCTGACTCATTTGGCTGTTCATTATAGCTACATGGTTGTAGAAGCTGGTCAAATTTCTTTTATTTGAAGATAATTGTATGTTTACAATTGCTATATGTATATATTTGTGGAAACAAATTGTCCAGAAAAGATTCTACCTGGGGAGTTTATATACTATTGGGCCAAATAAAAAGATTTACCCTAGCTGTATAAACAGAGTTCTGACCCTCTTTGAGTCTTTGGTGAATGTCAATTACATAGAATAAGCAACCAATGAGTCAGAGTGTGTATCCTCAGACTGTGTGGGACATGGCGCTGCCCCACAGATCAGAGCAGAGCCTCTGAAACATTTTTCCATTTTGAATTCCTTTAGCTTCCAAATTTTATGCAACCCCAAGTGAGCAGGCTTATAAAACCAACACATACATCAACCATTTATTGTTAATAAAAAATCATAGAGAAATTTATTTTAAAACATGTTTTTGGAATTCATATAATTACATCATTAATTAAAGATAGATGAGAATTTATATTCTAAAAAGACAGATAAGCTTGTTATTTTTCCATAAAGAATTAAATCTTGGCTTATTATTTGGTAAGGAGAAATATAGACTATCTTCAGTGTTTTTCGGAGTTTGGGGCTGGCCTGAAGCTGAGAAGGGGTTGAAGCATGCCTAAAACCCCCAATTTTCTCATCCTGAGAGCAGCAGGAGTTTGCCTCCATCCCCAGGTGCCAGCAGACCTGAAGATACTTGATGCATGTAGCAACTGATAAGCTCCCTCATCTTGTCTCCAAGGCTACAGGGACTGGTTGCTGCTTATCTGACCACCCAAATATCTCCGGCTGGACTTCCTGTATGACCTTATAAGATTCCTTCCTTCCCCTTGCCCCTATTTCCCTTGAGTATGCAAGTGGAACACCCTTGATGTTCTGCCCCAACCAATGACACATCACCCATGAATCCAATGGGCCATTCTTCCTAGGGTATAAATTTCCCTTAACCCCTCTGAATAAATGAGCTGGGGATAGAATTTGGGTCACCAGGCTTGTGCAGTAAGCTCCGTTACCTGTGGAGTCCATCTTCCTCACCTCAGGATATGGTCTTGACAGTTGTGGTTGTGGCCCAGACCCTTAGCTGTCAAACATCCTCATGTGGTCTCACACACAGTTTGTACATAAGGGCATATATTAGTGGATAATCTCATTTAATGCATAGACATGACATTGCTGTAATTTCATTGAATTCATTTCTGCTTTATGGGGTAGCAGAGGGTGTGGATGGAGAAACAGTCTTTTTGTTTAACAAAGTAGATAACCAGGGAACTCTGGAAAAATACACAGTCCCTTCCACACAGAGTCAGTACAGATCAAGCACAACAAAACCTGTTTATTTCTGTGGTCTCTCAATTGGTGTCAGTATCTCTTTAGGGGAATAGCCAGTTTGACAAACAACTTTGTGTGATTGTTTCTATACATCTGTTTTTCATTTTTACTTAAGGGAAGATATTATTATAGAGGCAGGCAAACTGTGCCATAATCCTCAAAGGCTCTCTGTTCCTTTCTTTCAGTTATCTTTAAGGCACAACCCAAGAGCTTTAGATTTCTAAATGTTTGAGAAACTCATGTACTAAACATTCTCACTTGCCAGAAGTAAACACAAAACAGGGTACTAGTGTTCCTGGTAATGCCCTGTGTACTGGGTGGTTTTGTGTGTCAACTTGACATGAGCTAAAGTCATCAGAGGAAGGAGCCTCAGCTGTGTAAGTGCCTCCCTGAGATCCAGCTGTAAGGCACTTTCTCATTTAGTGATCCATCCATGAGGGCCCAGCCCATGGTGGGTGGTGCCATCCCTGAGCTACTGGTCCTGGGTTCCATAAGAAGGTGGACTGAGCAAGCCAAGCCATAGGAAGCAAGCCAGTAAGCAGCTCCCCTCTGTGACCTCCTGCCTCCTGCCCTGAGCTCCTGTCTCCCTGCCGGATACTGCCCTGTTTGAGTTCCTGTCCTGACTTCTGTCAGTGATGAACAGCAATGTAAGAACAGCAATGCTGAAGTGTAAGCCTAATAAACCCTTCCCTCCACAACTTTTTTTTTTTTGTTTGTTTGTTTTGGTCATGGTGTTTCACTGCACTAATAGAAACCCTAAGACACCCTGGGACAGCAGTAACAGTACCCTTTCATTTTAAAGTAGGTCTGAACTTAAAAGCTGTAACACTTTTTACTTGGATAAGTTTTTTAAGGTTAAGAAGTTCTTGAACTTAGTCTAGCCTTTTCTTAACAGGTCATTGCATTTTCCATAATCCCTTTCTTTAATTTCTTTTACTTTTTCAGATTCTAGACATGTAAAATATAGAAAAAATATAGATGGTAGTAAGGGTTGTATAACTCCATAAATTCACTGAAAGTCATTCAAGTATATAATTACAAATCAATAAATTTTAATCATATGTAAATTATACCTCAGTAAAGCCACTGGTAATATTTCAGGTTTATCAAGGTGCAAACACTCTTAGTATGCTAATGGCTTTTGCATATGAGAAACATTACATTTCTAATAGCTGTATTGAGGTGTAACTTATATATTCTCAAAAATGCTCATTGCATGTGTACAGGTCAATGACTTTCAGACTTACTGTGTCTATATGTCTGTATAACTCTTGCATTCAATGCCTTCTCCAGTTAATGATGAATGCTACTTGAATTCAAAATTAGTTTGCTGCGATGGTTGCACACACACAATTTCTGCTATTACAGTGATCAGTGAAAGGGTTCAGGGTTTAGTTCTACCCCCTGCCTTGCTCACATCTAATGTTCTGTAGTCATTAAGTGAACTTCTAATAAATGGATTAATGCCTGGCATAACTAAGTGCTGAGGTTGCCATTTGGTTTTGGTTCTTGGCTTAGTACTGTCAGGTGGGTGCCTCGTGGGCATCATGCTCCCTAATCAGGTGGCTGTTAACCTCCTTCACTCAGTTCAACTTTGCAAGCTTTCTTCTCTGCTGAGAGAATGGGCAGAACAAAGGAAATCAGAGTTATGTCCTCTTAGCTCACTTTGCATGGCCTTGAAATGAGCGGGTGAGACAGACCAGGTTTTCCTTATTATGTTTCTTGCTTGTTTGTGAATTCCTCAAGGAACAAAATTCTGAAATGTTTCCGGCAGTGTCTAAAACAAATAAACTGGGCTGTGCAGTGTGCCAAAGATTTCCACATGTTTGTGGTATTTTACAAAAGAGAGATAGAGAGTCAGAAAGGAGGGAGATGGCTGGATTTGCTTAAAGGAAAAGCAGATCCGGAGAGACACTTCCCAAGGTGTCTCTATCATCCTATGATCCTAGCATTGCTCTCTTCAAACACTTCCTTAAGTAATGGAAATGGTTCCTAGTTAAAGAGCCTCTGCTTTTCTTGACTCACATCCTGTCACATTAAAAACTGTGTGTGTTTTGCTATGAGTGAGTACATACCATGTTTGTCTTTCTGAGTCTGGGTTACCTCACTCAGGATGATTTTTTCTAGATCCATCCATTTGTCTGCAAACCTCATGATGCCATTGTTTTTCTCTGCTGAGTAGTATTCCATTGTGTATATGTACCACATTTTGTTTATCCATTCTTCAGTTGAAGGGCATCTGGGTTGTTTCCATGTTCTGGCTATTACAAACAATGCTGATATGAACATAACTGAACAAGTGCTCTCATGGTGTGGTTGAGCATTTCTTGGGTATATGCCCAAGAGTGGTATAGCTGGATCTTGGGGGAGATTGATTCCCAATTTTCTAAGAAAGCGCCATATTGATTTCCAAAGTGGTTGTACAAGCTTGCATTCCCACCAGCAGTGGAGGAGAGTTCCCTTAGCTCCACATCCTCTCCAGCATAAGGTGTCTTCAGTGTTTTTGATCTTAGCCATTCTGACAGGCGTAAGGTGGTATCTCAGAGTTGTTTTGATTTGCATTTCCCTGATGATTAGGGATGTTGAGCAGTTCCTTAAATGTCTTTCGGCCATTTGAGTTTCCTCTGTTGAGAATTCTCTGTTTAGCTCTATAGCCCATTTCTTAATTGGACTGTTGGGCATTTTGATATCTAATTTCTTGAATTCCTTATATATTCTGGATATCAGTCCTCTGTCAGATGTGGGGTTGGTGAAGATCTTTTCCCATTCTGTAGGCTGTCGCTTTGCCTTGTTGACCGTATCCTTTGCTCTACAAAAGCTTCTCAGTTTCAAGAGGTCCCATTGATTGATTGTTTGTCTCAGAGTCTGTGCTACTGGTGTTCTATTTAGGAAGTAGTCTCCTATGCCAATGCGTTCAAGACTACTTCCTACTTTCTCTTCTAGCAGGTTCAGAGTAGCTGGATTTATGTTGAGGTCCTTGATCCACTTGGACTTAAGTTTTGTGCACGGTGATAGATATGGATCTATTTGCAGCCTTCTACATGTTGATATCCAGTTTTGCCAGCACCATTTGTTGAAGATGCTTTCTTTTTTCCATTGTGCACTTTTGGCTTCTTTGTCAAAAATTATATGTTCATAGGTGAATGACTTGTCTGCTACTCACATCACCAGGGAGGCTACCTGGAAAACAGGACCCCAAGAAAGACACAGGGATCACCCAATGACAGAGAAATGGAATGAGATCTACATGAACAGCCTGGACATGAGTGGGGGTAATGAAAGGCGAGGGTTGAGGGAAAGAGAGCTTGGGGGAGCGGGAGATCCCAGCTGGATCAACAACAGAGAGGGAGAACAAGGAATAGGAGACCATGGTAAATAAAGACCACATGAGAATAGGAAGAAGCAAAGTGCTAGAGAGGCCCACAGAAATCCACAAAGATACCCACACAACAGACTGCTGGCAGTGGTCGAGAGACAGCCCGAACTGACCTACTCTGGTGATGGGATGGCCAAACACCCTAATTGTTGTGCTAGAAACCTCATCCAACTACTGAGGGATCTGGATGCAGAGATCCATGACTAGGCCCCGGGTGGATCTCTGGGAGTCCAATTAGCGAGAATGAGGAGGGTTTATATGAGCGAGAATTGTTGAGACCAAGGTTGGATAAAGCACAGGGACAAATAGCCAAATGAATGGAAACACATGAACTACGAACCAATGGCTGAGGGGTCCCCACTGGATCAGGCCCTCTGAATGGATGAGACAGTTGATTGGCTTGATCTGTTTGGGAGGCATCCAGGCAGTGGGACCAGATCTTGTGCTCATTGCATGAGTTGGCTGTTTGAAACCTGGGGCCTATGCAGGATTGTTTGGCTCGGCCTGGGAGGAGGGGACTAGACCTACCTGGACTGAGTCTACCAGGTTGACCTCAGTCTGTGGGGAAGGCTTTGCCCTGGAGGAGATGGGAATGGGGGGGGGTTGGGGGGAAGGTGAGGGCGACGGGAGGGGGGGAGAACAAGGGAATCCGTGGCTGATATGTAGAACTGAATTGTATTGCAAAATAAATTAATAAAAAAAAAAAAAAAAAAAAAAAAAAAAAACTGTGTGTGGAGAAACATCTTTGGTCATGTCTGCTGGTTCAGATGTCCTAATGACCCAGTCAGAACATTCTGCTGGCAGCATTTGCACAATGGTAATCATATTTTAAAAAAATAGGATGGCTGTCGTATTACTAACACATCATAAAATTAATTTAAACTGTAAACTCAGCATTTAACATATTTAGATGCTTGTATAGTCATCACACCACAATCAAATTTAAAACATTTCATCACCCTGAAGAGAAATCCTGTACTCATTAACAACAGCCACTCACCCATTTCCCCTTAACTTTGCTCTCCAGGAATCCACCAGACTACTTTCCTCTGTATATAAAATTTCCATTTCTGGAATTTCATCCACATGGATTATAACTCTGTAAGCTTTTCAAGATCCATCTCTCCAGGGGCAAGTATTGGCACTCTTTTCCTTTTGTGGGTAAAAAGTATACTGTTGTAAAGATGACCGAAGGATGGAGCTTATATTGTCTCTTATCTGTTTTCTGATACTATAGCACAATATCTGAGACTAGATAAGTTAGAAAGGAAAGAAGTTCATTGTAGCTGGGTTTTTCTTTTGTGGCTGCCAGCTCACAAAAAATGACAAAGAGACTTGTATTAATTATGAATGCTCAACATTTAGCTTAGGCTTGTCTCAACCAACTATTATAAATTAACCCATTTATAGTAATCTACATTCTGCCATGAGGCTTATCACCTCATTTATGTACTGTCCATCCTGCTTCCTTCACACCTGGCTGGTGACTCTGACTTTCTTCTTCCCAGAGTTCTCTCTCTGGAAGTTCTGCCTATACCTCCTGCCTAGCTGTTGACTGTTCATCTTTTTATTATACCAATCACAGAAATACATCTTCACACAGGGTACAAATATCCCACAACATTTCTCCCTTTTTGGCTAAATAAAAAGGGAAGATTTTAATTCTAATGTAGTAAAACTATATACAGTTAAGAGCAATTATAAAGTAAAAATTATATTTACAATGTCCAATCCAAATTGGAGAATTTGGCAAATTTAGAGAAATTATTTGATTATCTATCCTGTCTTGATAAATCTAAAGTTTTATACCTAAACCATTTCTTATCAAAACTTATATTACCATCCTAAAAATACCTTTTTGTTTCTCAGCCTTATACACTTTATACCATTTTTTGTGTGTTTTTTCTAATTTGGTAACGAGGAAAACTAACTATAACTATCTAGTCTTCAACCCTATCAAAGACCCACAAGAGATATAATATAACCTGAGTAAACAGAAAGTGCAGAGCAATAGCAATTAACTTCCAAAACTATAGAAATGAAAGAAACAATTGACAGCCTGTACAGTCACCCAAGGTACCTTTGTAACTTTGGGGCACCTGTTTTTGGCCTACAGGCCTAGAATATCTGACAGACATTTCTGTGAAGCAGGAATTTGACGGACTGTCCTACTTTGTCTTGGCAAAGTTCAGCAGTCACTTTCTTTTGTGTTCTGATGATCCAATTTGGGCAGCATACTGTCAGTAGTCGAAGCAAGGACAGTTTCTGGCCCAAATGGCTAATTTTGCCACATTAAAAGTAAACTCCATATGGAGGTTCTTTGATGTCCATCATCCTTTCTGAAGTATATTGGTGCTGTGAGGAGCAGATATGTCTCACTGTCATGAAAAATCTTATGATATTAAATCACCTTAAATGCCACATTCTATAGGTCTCTGCAGTGTTTGAAGATCATTATTTATCCAAAATATTTCTCTGTTTGACCTTGAAAACATACCTAACATGGGCATAAATTTGATTGTTAGACGATTATCTACTAATCTGCATTTTTAACTTGTCCTGTATAGTTTGTAATAATAACTTTGAAGGACTATAAATTTAAATTAAATTGTTAAATGAACTGCATAGGTACCATACTTTAAACAAGAGTAGAAACATATATACAGTATAATAAAATAACCTTAAATTTGTATTAATATATAAAAATCTATACCCCTGTAAAATATTTGAGATTAATAGTTGTTTGTTAGTTTAAAAGTAGATTCAATAATCTACTCTTTTATTGTATCATTTCTATATTCCCCTTTTCTTTACAGAAAGATATCCTTGAATCCAACTTTCTTTGTTTATTTTTGTTATGACCATGACCAGTAACAACTTGTAACTAATACCCCCTAAACAATGGCATCAACTACCAAATGACCAAAAATCATCCACCCCATCTCTTGAGAATGTGGGCATCATGTTCTCTAGATGGCTTCCTACTGTCTGGGGGTGACAGCATCTTTAGGGGACCCTAAGAAAATTGGGATAATGATCAAGTCCTGGGAGAGCTAGTTGTATTATGTTTTGTTTAGTGTCTGTATAATGAGAAAGTGTGGAGCTTATCTGAAGTCCTGGCTGGAGTAGTCTGTGAGGCTGGACCATCTCAGCTAGCAGCTTTGAAGCTGTTCTGGATGCAAAATTTTGAGGAAACTGCAACAGAGGTATTCTGAGAGGGGCTAGATCACTTGGGCTACTTGTCCTCATTAATGTCTGGTCCTTTTGTTCTGTCCTGTAGACTTCTCTGGCTTCCTCCCTTATGTCTGTAGCTGAGATCCTCAGGAGGTATTCCCCTGGTCAAATCTGATATTTATTCATTTTTAAGGAATCCATAGCTTTTCATTTCCTGTGGAAACAAAAGCACAACCTCTCCCCCAATGCAACATATTTCTCAACTTCCATTCTGATGCAAGACATCTCTAAAGTATATAGGCTGATTTAATTTAGCAGTCCCTTTCATAATCCAATGTCTCTCAGCAACTGCCATTCTTTGCTCACTAGAACTTAAAAGTTCAAAATTAACAAAGCACCATAAAAGGTCCAAATTCCGTGTTATATTTCTCATCTTTATGTGGCTTATTATTTTGTATTATTTTACTCTCTCTTTAAAGATTTTACTCTCTCTTTAAAGACTTTATTATTTTTAAACTATTTTTATGACTAGTTTTTATTCAGCACCTAAGCACCATTTTACAAATATTGTACCTTTTTAGAGTCTCTCTCTCTCTCTCTCTCTCTCTCCTCTCTCTCTCTCTCTCTCTCTCTCTCTCTCTTTTTTGGTCTGGACCTGGCTTTTTACCCATCTGCGGCCCTGCCCTTGTAGCATTCTCTGACCAAGGGAGACAAATCTTAAACTGCTAGGCTACCACCACAGAGTGGCCCTGGTATCTGGCTCCACCCCCTTGGTTCTGTGAGAGCCTAGCCTCATGCTGGTGAGTACCCAGCCACATTTACCCACTCCAGCTCTGGGAATTTATTGTGTCTGCCTGTACCCAGTGTTGGCTGCTCAATTGCTCAGCTGCATGCAAGGCCTTGTAAAAGAACTGAGCCTCTGTACACCAAGCCTACCCAAGAAACAGCTTTCTCAGGCCCTGTGTAGATATTCGAGTCTCACGTTGGGTTCCACATGTAGCCGAATTTTTCTTTTGTGACCACCAGTTCACAAATAACAACATGGAGACTTCTTATTAGTTAGGGAAAGCTCAGTCTTTAGCTTAGGCTTGTCTCAACTAGCTCTTATAAATTAACTCATTTATAGTAATCTACATTCTGCCATGAGGCTTATTACCTCATCTACGTACTGTCCATCCTGCTTCCTCTGTGTCTGGATGGTGACTTGGCCTTTCTTCTTTCCAGAGTTCTCTTTCTGTCCATAAGTCCTGCCTATACCCCCTGCTTAGCTATTGGCTATTCAGCTTTTTATTACGCCAATCACAGCAATACATCTTCATACAGTGTACAAATATTCCACAAACAATTTATTTAGCTCATAATTCTGGAAACTGGAAATTCAAACAGCATAGTGTTGGTAGCCACAATAGCAAATTACATTCACCTTTGAAAAATTAACTCAGTCTGGGACAGCAGGCACTCAGGCATTAATGATTTCATCATCATTTAAAGAGCCCCATATAACACTTGCTTCAATGACAGTCATATTTCAACCTGAGTTTTGGAGAGGACAAGCTATGTCCAAATTCCAACACTCTCTTCATCATTTGTAAGTAGTGCTCCAAAGATTTGTGTGGAAATACATTTTCATTCCTCTAGGAGAAGAATGGATGGGCATATGCATCTCAGTGTTTAGCATTTCACAAACTACCAGACCCTTCCAAAATGGCTACAATATCTACAGTCTCATTGGCATTGTCTGAGGTTTCTAATTCCGTATCCCTTTACCAAAATTTTACCTTTCAAATTATCTATTCTAGTAACCATAAAGTGAAGTGATATTATATTATAGCTTTGATTTTTAGCTACCTATTCATAGCTCAGCATACTTCAAACATCCTGGTATAGCTTTATACTTGTGTATCTCGGTGTGATGCCTTTAAAATAATTTCCCCAAATCCTTTTAAAGGCAAGAGTAAGGTTCATGGCCTTCATGCTTGATGCAGCCTTGTTCTTTCTTATGGCATGTTCAGTGCATCAAAGCTGTAATAAAAATAAGGAGGCCTATTTAAATAACAGTATTTTTCAGACTGTCAGTAAGACCATTTCAGAAATAAAAGTTATATAAGCTGTCACCAAAGTAAAGTCATCTTTAAAATATATTGAGAGGCATTTCAGCTACTGGAGTTTGGTGCAGCAAGAGCCATAAACAATTGCAGGGTAATAAACTCCAGGATTTAGGTTCACTATTTCTTCTGAGAAATCAAATAAAAGTTAGAAAAATGCTAATAAACTTTCTCCTTGTTTTCTATAGGCAAAGAGTATCCCCACTATATAAATAAGTGAAGGACAGAACCATTCAACTGTTTTCTCACTGGTTCAAGTGCTTCCTACCACTCATCTCTTTCCAAAGGACTCTTCCCAAAAGGATTTTTTTTTTTTTATTAAAGACAAACTTGCTCTAGAGACATTAGTGTCTAATTAGTGTCTATTATGCGGCCAACAGACCCAGTGTCAAGGACTATGGTGACATCAAAACATGAAGCACTCATGCAAAAACTGGGAAGAAGGACCACAGATTTATTAATACAAGCATTTCATAATCTCTAAATCCCCTTTCCATATATTGCTGCTACTGGGGATATCTTAAATCTCATATCATCTGACAGCAATTGAACTGTGGCAGCTTGAAAAGTTAATTAGGATTTCTCATTCTTCTGAAATCCAGAGATTTAGGAGGCGGGCAGATATAGTGTATTTTTAGGTAATGAATTATGTACTTGTCAATTTATGCTATGTATTACTCTAAACTAGTAGGTTTTTTTTTACTTAATTTATTTTAGATAACATTTAGCATCAATATATCCTTTTGAGAAACAGTCTTATAATATCAATTTTACATATAAGTACTAAATAATTTTTAAAAATTCAATTACTAGACAGACACACACACAAATATGTATCTCTATATAAATGATAGGTAAGTGATGCTTGCATACACACACACACACACACACACACACACACACACACATATATATATATATATATATACATAAAAACTTAAGGATATAATTACTAGATTATAGAATAACTAAGGAAGTCCATTTTTTAATTTGTTATTTTTGAGACAGGTTTTCTCTGTGTTGCCCTGGCTGTCCTGGAGCTCACTCTGTAGACCAGACTGGCCTTGAAATCAGAGCTCTGCTTACTTCTGCCTTCCTACTACTGGGATTAAAGGCAAAGAAGTCCATTTTTAGTAGTTTAGTATACAATATCAACTCTACCCTCTTTCCTAAGAATAAATTCCTGACTTCTGTGTATGAGAACACATATTTCTTCATGTTTATTTAAACAGGAACTTTAGCAAGATTGTTGATGATATTCTGTTTCTTTATATTGTAGATATCTTATTTTCTTATTTATCAAGATCTCTAGTGGGAACCCTAAGTGAGAGGAAAGAACCAATGTAAGCTTCTATTTTTAAATCAGCTAGACAGCCATGTTTTGTATATGTGAAAGGTGTGCAATTTCCTGTTTTATTGCTAGGGAGGTATAGACTCAGGGAAGCTAAGTCACTCCTCCAAAGCCTGGAGCACTCCTGAGTTTCATCCCTTCTGTGCTCCTTACCACACAGTCATGCCTCATTTTTTCCAGGTGTGTAGTGGTCATGGTTTTAGTCTACTAAATGTTTACACGCAATTATCCCTTTACTAGCCTGGTTACCTGGACTGAGATGGATGGTCAGCCATCTTGGAGGCAAAACTGTCCGTTCATTGGTTTTGGAAATTATTGATGATGCAATTCAGCTTTCCCACCACCCACTTTCCAGAAAAGGCTCTAAGATTAGAGATGGACATGGCATCACTTCCTCTTTCTTTTGCCACTAGTAGAAAGACAATGACATGATGTTTTTTTCTTGGTGAGTCCTCAGCCTGTTTCCTTCATAGAGAATACTTAGCTTTGAGTCAGTGTATGAATGTAAAGTGTCTGCCATTGGCTTGTGAGATTAAACAGTTGGTCCCCATTTAGTGACACTGCTTTGAAGCCTACGGAACTTTTGGATGGTCAAGTCTGGCTTGAAAGTGGGTCTCTAGAAAGAGCTTTGAAGGTTATATTCACCTCTGTTCAGCCTGCACCTTCTGTTTCCTCATCTGGCTCTCATGCAAGGGACAAGACCTACCATCTCTCACGAGGATGGTACTTTACCAAGCTTCACTCATCATGATGGATATGATCCGCTGGAACATGAGACGAAATAGAGTCCTGCTGTAAACCGGTCAGATGTTTTGTCATAGAGACAAGAAAAATAACAAGTTGGTTTAGCTACTGTGACCTCATATTGAATATGGAATTATTCTTCTTGTGTCTTTCTATGAAGAAAGGTGAGATCGCTCAAAACAAAACAAAACAAAACAAAACAACAACAACAACAACAAACCAGAAAACCAACAACAGAAAAAAAAACAACACTGCTTCTTAGGTAGTAACCATGAGCTCAGCTGGGTAGGTTCAGTTATACTCAGACATTCAACGTGTGGTATTACTCAAGTCATCCCAGGTCTCTGAACCTCAGATTCCTTTTAGATTTGTTTGTTTCTTTATTTGGTTTTATGGTGTTGAGACACAGGGCTTAGCACCCATTGGGCAACTCTCCTACCATGCCCTGCACTGCCTATTGAGCCTAGAGCCTCCATCATGTATCTAAGAAAGCAGACATAGCAGGATCTCTGTGATGAGCACTTGGCTTAGACAAGGGAAAACTCACACTTAAAGCCTATCGTTCTCTGCTTCTTTCTCATCCTGCCTATTGTGAAGGAGCCACCAATTTAGGAAAGGAAGATGGAAGCCACTCATGCAGCTAAAGAGAGCTGGCTGTAATTTCTAGGTTCCATTTTTTAAAAATATATTTTTAGTTGAAATAGAATATTACATTACCTTTCCTTCTCTCTTTTCTCCTTCCAGTGCCTCCTAGCTAGTCTCTCTCAAACCCTTCCAATAACCCCTCACTCTCAAGTTTATAGCCTCTTTTACTTTTATTATTATTGTTACATATGTACATATATGTATGTGCATATACATGCACATATATATATATATATATATATATTACATATATACAACATAAATACTTCTTTCTAAGTCTGATTTTGCTGTTTGTGTGTATATAATTTCAGAGCTGACAACTCTGCATTGAACAACCAATAATAGGGTTCCTCCCTAGAAGAGATAATTCTTTTTCTTCCAGAAACTATTGGTTGCTTGTGGTTCTTTGTCTAGTGGTAAGAATCTGCAAAATTTCCCCCTTCCACATTAACTTGTCTACTGATTGTCATGGTCCAGTCTTGTTTGTGCAACAATTTCTAGGAAAGACTGTTTCACTACAGACTTCCCAGTATTTGGTTCTTAAAATCTTTCTACCCACTCTTCCATGACATTCCCTGAGCCATAGATGCAGGTACTGTAATGTAGTTGGATTGGTTGGAACTGGGCTTCCCATGATCCTTTGGTCTCTACACTGTGTGCAGTTGTGGTTGTCTGTGATGGTCTCCATTTATTGCAACAAGGAGCTTCTTTGATGAGGGGTGGTAGCTCCATTTGTCTGTGGTTATAACGATAAGATTTAGAATGAAGTAAGAAATTATGCTGGTCGAACAAGGCGTGAGTAGTAGATTATATTCCTAAGGACTATAACCTCACTGGTCAAAATAGCTGGCTAGAGTTCTAGTACTAGGCATGATTTCTCTCCTTTTGAGTGGGCCTTGTGTCTAGTTAGACACATTGGTTGCTGTCAACGTGTGTGCTACTTTTTGTACATTTATGCATATCTTCCCGTGCTGGTCATTGTCATAATTCATTGGTGTTGGAGCTAAGAAGGACTGTTTAATGCTTCCTTCACTTTGGTAGCTTGACTTTTCTGGAATCCTGAGTAGCTGGGCTGCAGAAAAGAGGCTTTACAGTCTGATCCAGTTTGAATCATCCAAGTTCTGTGTCCTAAGTGTGTGGTGGCTAGGCTCAAATTTTAAGATTTGCTTGTTGGCCATGATTGGTGAATATAGGAATGATGTGTGGGTGTGTAGGTAAATAACACTTTTCAAGCAGATTTTTCAAAAATCTTCAGGTATATATAGATTTTTCTAAACAGTTTGTGCTTTAGAGAATAGAGATGTCCAGGACTCAGAAGACACAAACTGACATGTGCTTCCCTATGAGAGATACCAAGCTCTGGAAATAGAGCATCACTTGGTATGGTTCATATATAGGGATACAGCTAGTGAAGTCTCTTGGTTTTACTCCAACCATCATTTTCAACCAGCATCCCGAGGTATACTGGAAAGGAAGCTTAGTCTCTTCAGGTAGGCCCTGCTTTTCCTAGGTCCCTAATGGGGTATTCATCTAAGATAATCTTAAGAGCTCAGAAGTCAGGTTGGAGCTGCATTAGGGATGACCAACATGTCAGGGAACTCAAAATCAAGAAACAAGGAGAGATGAATGTAGGAAGAGATTGTAGTTGGAAGACACTATCACTGGTGTTGGCACAGGCTTTGAGTGATTGGCCCAGGGAATGGTAAGCAAGAATAGAGGTTGATAATGCACCAAGAATTCCAGTTAAAGGTCAGAGCTGACCACAGTGGTTCAAAGAGTGTATGGTGGCGTGAAATAAAATATAAACAACTGGAGGAGAAAACAAAAGAAATAAGAAAATTGGGTATTGGAGTTTCTGAATTTGGAGTTAAGGAGGCCAGATCTATGATACCATGTCACCATATGTGTGTACCTATCTATCTGTCTATCTATCTATCTATCTATCTATCTATCTATCTATCTATCTATCTATCTAATCTATCATCTATTTCTCTGTCTGTCATATATCATCTTGAAGTTCTTCCCGGCACAACTGAGAAAGCAGAGTAATGAAATAATAAAGCCAGTCATCATGGGACAAACCAGACCCATGAATATGGCTGATGAAATGTGTGTTCTGAGGAACAAAGAAGATAGTGAATGTGAGAGAAAGGCATATAAGAGATCTTGGAGGGGATACATCACAATCATCTGGAACAGAAAAGTTTGAGAATATGTTTGGAACTAGAGTTAAGTGGCAAAATGGTGCTTGAATCACATTGGGCCACACATATCTTGAGGATCTGGCCTAAGAAGAGGTAGGCATCTGAGACAGCATATGTGCAAATGGGACTTGTGGTTCTGACAAAAGAGGATGGATCCACAAGTGAAAGCTTAGCCAGCAGAGTCCACAGTGCTTGCTCCAGCCAACAATGGTTGGCATTTTAATGACATTTTCCGCATGTGGGCACAAGCTGCCATCCTCCAGTGTCTATAGACAATGGACAAGTGAATTAGAATCCTCTGAGTCCCAGAACCTTTGCTTTTTCTATTCATCCTCCAGGGTTCTGTTCCTCCATAGAGCTATTTTAAGCACTCTAGACACAGAATCTTACCATGCATATGTTAAGGAGAGGGAAGAGGAGTCATATTTTCACAGCATCCTGTCTCTGAGGATTGTGTTTATGCCTTCTGAGGTCTGAAGTCATTGGAAGTTCCAGTAGTAGAAAAGGCTGCAGAGGATGCACAGCAGCATTCATGATCAACTGATGATTTTCAGTATAAATGCATGTGAATGTGAAGCTACTAGTCTTCGCTCCTCTCACTTACTTTAATGTTGTCCATAAATAAATAAATACAGGCTACTTATATGGAAGCATTGTCATTGCAAACTTGTGAGCTATGGTTTGTGTGTGGCTCCTTCTACTTGTCCGGCAAGACTGAACCAAGACCTCTTCTTATAGCAGCAGATTTTTTAATTTTTATGTTTTAAGCTCACAAGTTTGCCACTAACAATATGATAACAATAGTGCATTCATGAATGTGTGTGCCCTTATGGATAAGTATGATTGAATATTATAAAATTATTCACATGCAAGGTAGTCTCTTTATCTACTCACCTAATCTAATTCATCATGAAAATTCTTGCCAACTTGCAATCATGTAGGGAAACTCGTCATCAGAATATTATTAACTAATGAGCCAAGCACTTATAAAATTAGCACTCACTCAAATGTTTTTGTATGCCTAACTCTTCAAACCCAATTATTTCAACATCAATATATCAATTATAAAATGAAATTGAAAAATCTTACAGTGAAAAATACAAGACTTATGAATTTGAAGAAAAAGTTGATGAGCTGTTTTATTATGAACCAAATCATTGACAGATGAAAATCTGCTGAAATTTACCAATTAAATAGCAGAGGGGAAAAAAGAGACAATGATATCTGCCCAGTAGCTCTTTGAAAAGGAAAAGCTTGGTTATACAAGAATTATTGAAAAAAATCCCTGGAAAATTGAAGCCTCCAAATATTTTCTGCAAATATGATCTGATTGATAATTATACCACAGAAATAAAATATGAAGTGAAAGATTTTACCAAATACACAAATGTACAATGAAGAAAAAATACACTAGTGTCACTTTCATAATCTATGCTTTCTAAAGTGAAGTTCTACTATGAGGTATGCTCATAACATAAATTTTGTAATAATATGTTAAATAAAATACATTTATTTTATAATTCCAGTTTTTAAAGCACAAGTCAAACTGTACCATAAAAAAGAAAACTGTAACTGAAACTTTGATTCTCAGTCAAGTGCCAAATGTTGACTTAGGATGCTAGAACCCTCCATAGCGTGACTTGTGCATGAAAGTTCTAACTAACAGTGATAACAGCAACTAAAATGAACAAAAAGAGAATGACAATTGACTATTAGTACTTTAACCTCAAATACTAACTTTTTTTCATGCAAGTGCACGTGTAATTACATGAGCATTCTTTTATATCAGAGACTGTCAGGTTTCTGTTTCATATAAATTACAGCCTCTGCTTAGTTTCCACAAAGATTCTCCCTGTGGAATATTTCCTTAGCTCTTCCAGGAAGAGCAACTGATTCTTTCACTGGAAATAGGTTACCCTAGCACAGATGATGTCCTTCTGTGTTAGTATCTTTCCATCACTGGGACACATGCCTGTATCAATCAAAGTTTAAAGGTGAAAGGCTTCCTTGAGCTCCTGGATTTAGAAGCTTCAGTCCGTGATCAGTGTTCACTTCTTCAGCATGTAAAGAGATGGCACAACAAGGTAGAAACACACACTGAAACAGAAGGAGAAGAGGGCTGGACCCACCTCTTGGTGACCTAGCTTCTTCCCGTTAGGTACCACCTCTCAAAGATCCCATGCCCTCCAGTAGCACCATACTAGATGTGCTAGCTACTTTCCTTGTTTCCACCACATAAGTTCAACACAAAGCGACTTATGGGACAGAAGGTTTATTTTGGCTAATATTTCACAGTAGGGTCTGTTGTGGCTGGGGAAGGCATAGCAACAGAAGCATGAAGCTGATGGACACAATATATCTATAATCAAGAAGCCATGATAGATGAAAGCCAGTTTTCAACTCATAGTCTCCTTTTTTATTTTGCCCAATATAGACAGTTCTCCTCAGAACCTAATCTAGGTAATCCCTTATAGGCATGCTCAAAGGCTAAGCTAATGTAGATGATCCCTCCAGGCATACCCAGAGCCTGTCTCCTCAGTGATTCAAAACCCTGTCCAATTGAGAATCAATATTAACCAACACCTTGAGGATTAAGCCTTTAGTATAAGGTCCTTTGCAGGATACTTAAGATCCAAACTTTAGCATTCCATTTCACGGCATTAATGACTGGAGGCACTCCTCTGCTGCCTCCTGCTGCCATGTTTTTCAACTTACCTTTTCGGAATTGCCCAACTAAAAAGTCTTTCTTGACTTGAGTTTTTTTTCAATTTACATAATCCAGTTTAACTTAAGTTCTGTAGCTAGTCTCTTTATATATATTATGACCTCTACAAAAATGAATTGCTTTTTTTACATCTAAAAAATTAACTGGAAACATAGTAGTTTAAACAACACAAAGTTGTCATGATATAATTATACAGGAGTGCCAATCAGGCATAGATTTTACTATATTAAAATGAAAATGTCAGCCCAGGGTTGGATTTCTTTATTAAAGTCCAAGTGAGAATTTACATCTAGCTACTAGGGCCATTCTTCTGCAATGTCTGTGGTCCTCTTCCTGTACCCTCAAAGCAAATGTTGTATCTCTCTGTGCCTGTCTTCCGTAGCCACACCTTCCTCTTTAACTTTTACTCACCTTTGTGATTATAGTGAGTTCACTAGGCTAATCCAAGTTAAGCTTCATGAACAACCTTAGTTCCATCTATAGCTGTAATTCTCCTTACTTATGCAACGTAAAAAGCTCCCAACTTCTGATATGCAGGGATGAACTCCTTTGGTGAGTCATTATTCTTCTTACCACAGTGTGTCACAAAGCATTGTAATAGCGAACTCTGGGTCCCCAACTATTAATTTTTATCCCTGCGGGTACATTACCAGTTCAGAGAACGTATGTGACTCCCTTGGGAAGTTGGTTCCACTAGTCTTTCTCCTTTATCTTTCTTCTTTCAGGCCAATGATCTTCATATGTCTACATAAGAGTTCATAAATAGATTATTAAAAGGCAAACATCTTAGGGTATGTCTCAAAATAGAATTAACATTCATATCTTCTAAATGTGGATTTTATTCTTGTCCTAATTTTGACCATTGTTACAATCCTATTATCTATACAGTTAGCTCAATACAGTAAGACCTTATAGTGTCAAATAGAGATTTCTCTATGCAATTTTTTGATATGTTGGAAGAAGAGGCAGTGAGATGGCTTGGCAGGTCAAGCACTTGCTGCAAATCGGGCAAACCGAGATGATCTCCTGGACCCAGAGTAGAAGGAAGGAACCACAAGTTGTCCTCTGGCTTCCAGTGCATGCTGTGCACTTACACACACACACACACACACACACACACACACACACACACACACACACACATACACACACACACACATACACACGCTCACGTGCACGCACACACACACACACACACACACACACACACACACACACACACACACACACAATTTTTAAAAGATTAAATAAGACCAGCCTAGCAAATAACCTAGCTGTCATCATAGAGCCTTTGTCCAGTGACTGATGGAGGCAGATACAGAGGTCCATGGCCAGGCACCAGGCTGAACTCCGGGAATCCAATTGATGAGAGAGAGGAGGGATTCTGCAGGTGGGGGACATTGAGATCATAATGGGAGGACGTGCAGAGATGACGGACCACACTAGTGGAAGGCCATGATCTGTGGACTGGTGGATGTGGAGCCCCCATGGGACTGGACTAGGCCCTCTGGATATGGAAGACGGTTGTTTGGCTCGAACTGTTTGGGGGGCACCCAGGCCGGGGGATTGGGATCTGTCCCTGGTCTATGGGCAGGCTTCTGGAACCCAGTGCCTGTGGTGTGACACCTTGCATAGCCTTGGTGCAGTGGGAAGGGGCTTGGACCTGCCTAGGCTCAGTGTGCTGGGATCTGCTGACTCCCCATGGGAGACCTCGATTTGGGGGATGTGGGGATGCAGGGTGGCTTGGAAAAGAGGGCTGGGGGGGTGGGAGGAGGGAGGAGGAGGTGTATGTGGAGTGAGTAGAAAATTTCTTAATAAAGAAAAATGAAAGAAAAAAAAAGAAATAGTGAAAACTCAGCTTCAGACTGGACACCAGCGGTACATACACACCTCTGAGTTTATTACTGGATTGTACGGTGCCTCTGTCTCTGACATCCCTCTGGCTAGAAACAAAGTAACTCTGGGACTTTTCCTGGGCTACAGAATACAGCAACTGCAGTTAAAAATATGCATCCTCCAGGGAAATAATCTACCCCAATGTTTCATTTCTCTAACTGTGGGTATTGCTGCAGGAGCAGCAAGAAATCTGACATTTCCAGACTGGAGGCTGTTTCCACTGAAGTCTTTTTCTTTTTTTCCAAAGGCCTTGAGCCGAATCATCTGATTTCTGTTCTTTCTGTTACATCAATTAACAGCACCTGAAAATGCAATTCCATTTAACTTTCTTGAAATGGAAACCCAGGAAAAATGCCTTTCTTTTTCAAAGGGAACTTACTGAAGAGCTGTGCCTGCTCTCAGAGCTGATTGTCCTCTGCCTCAGAGCAGCAGAAACACTCAGAATAATGTCTGAAAAATGGGACAACTTTAAAGCACACACACGTCCATCTATTCAGATCACTAGTTGAGAAGAAAGTTTCTCACTCTGCGTGTTAAAAACCAAATCACCTGCACTAGTCACAGTATTCTCTTAAGGAATAAGAGTCTCTTTTTCATTCTTTACCATTTTAAAGTCAATAAATGTTGACTTAAAATATCCAGCATGATATTATGGAAAAGCTTTAAGTGAGAAATCTACCTCTAGATTGTGCAATAAACTGCTAAATTTTTCAAGAATCCTAACCTGTTTACTTTCGTGGATCCAACCTTCTATCTACATAATACAGCTCCAACCTAGACTCAGCAGATGCTCCAGGTTCAGGTCCCTGCCTTCTTCTGGGCCTAATGGTATTTACAGAGAAGTCAAGACATAAATCCATCTCTCTTCATCCCCTATTGACTAGCCTCTGTTACTGAGCAAAGTAATTGAAACAATGCATTAACCTTTTTACCTAGGACCAGTTGCTACCACCTCTATCCAGTTTTTGTTCCTAGTCTGAGGCACTGTTCCTCCAGGCTCTCGCCAAAGGCCCCAGAGACAATCCCACGTCCTCTAATGCCATTCACAGGTATCTCAGTGTGAACTTATTGACATTCCCTCCGATGCCTCCTCAGCTCAGAATGACGTGAATTTGCATCTTTCCTACAATACTCTTCCCAAACTGCCAACCAGTCTTCTTTAGACTGACATCATTGCTAACACTCTTTACTTTCTCCATAGTAGTCTACTTACATAGGTATTCATAGTTTTCTCAATTATACCAATCATGGTTCTGCCTCTGAGTTTTTCTTCTACCAGGGATGCTCTTCCAGGGTATCCATCCTTCATTCTTCCCTTTAGCCCAACCTCTGATTAGATGCTATCGTCTCCAAGAAACTTTGTCTGAATAGCCCATTAATGGTTGTATTTCTTTTTACTATACTCACATTGTCTATATTGTCTACATTTCTTATATACTTCTATCACTGTCTATGATATGCTTGTAAACTGTAATGTGAATTCCATGACATGAGGGATTTCTTTGTTGATGGATGTGTATCAGGTACTCTGAACTCTGCCTAGCATATATAGCTAGTTCTAGCCTATTTCTATTACTCATACATATAATTGTCATCTCTTACATGGACAACACAAAAATGACTTGGTGAGAAGGGCTCTATGCAAAGAGATATTTTGCAAAGGAGTAGATGGGTATGATAAGAAAAGGACGGGCAAGCAAATGCTGATGAAACAGAGTCAGAAAATTTGAGTTCAAGTTGAGGGTAGCAACTTAATAGTTTGGGGCTTTAAATAATCACTGTGCTCCCTTAGCCTTAGTAGGTTCATCTGTACATACAAAAATATTAATGTTTTCATATATGAAGTTAACATATTGCAGACGTGAAATGAAACACAGTTAGCACTTAGGTATCTGTACTGACCTGCTCTTAGGGTCCTGACAGGATATATCCTCAGCTGCAGCCACTAAAAGCACCCCCTGTACACATTCAATATACTTCCTCATAAAATGTGGGCCTTGCCCACCTCCTATCTCTTTCTCTTTCTCTTCCTTTGCTCTCATCCACGGGGATCGGTCTCTGCCCCCTTCTTTGTCCCCTTCTCTGCCCTTCTCCCAAATAAACCTCCCACATGGACTCTTGTATGTATGACGTGACTCTTGCTACTTTTAAATACAACAAGCACTGCATACAGAAGGATTTTGTTTTGTACCAAGAAAATGTATCTTTGCTCAGTAAAAGAACAAAAACCAATTGGCACAGAAGTACCCACTGGAACACAGTTTCTCTACAGGCTACATTTAATGCCCCTTAACACTTAGTTTTCTTAAGAAGTGATGTATGGAATATACTTGAGACTGAATTGTATCACCTTTTCCAACATCAGGAAATAAAGACCTCAGTCACTTTATGTACTCTAGCTGCGTTCCTCATCTTGAATTCTACTGTGGAAGATTTAGAAATGTTAAAAATAAATCCATAATGACTATCTGAATTAATCCTTATTGAAAATAGTGAGACAATTCAAAGATTTCCAAAATTCTCACACAGGACACTTGTTTTTCGCAGAAAAGCTTGAACATTTTAATGATGCTGTGTTTAAAGTCTAGGGAAGCTCAGTCTTCCTACTTACTATGTGGTTCTCCACTCTCCTGAATGCCAAGCATATCATCTGCCCAAGGGCAATGGGTTAGAAGGAAAACCTACTGTCTGTTGAGAACTGTTCAGGCTATTGGTATAGAATACTAACCAGGCAAAAAAGCATACTGGTAAAGATGGCATGCCTACATAAGCAAGGAACAAAGATAACTGGATCCTAAAAATAAAGAAAAAGCTACAATACATTTTTTCCCTAAATTTTCAAACACCATTAGAACAAGGGGCCTGAGGTTGAATTTTGCTAAAAGAAACTGAGTCTTTACCCAATAGCCAAATGATGAAGGATGTTTGTATGTAGGGAAATAGGACCTTATTTATGGAGTGACGTGAGGAGGGAGTAACAGTGATGGAAAGGTACAAAATGCAAGGAGAACATTTTTCACATGGGGAAGCAACTGTTGTATCAAAATCATAAGTATTTGAGAATAGTATTTTAATCAGTCTAGACTGCTCTCACAGAATACTATAGCGTGGATGGTTTAAACAGCAAAACGTATTTGAATTCATGGATTTTTAACCTTTTGTCTATTGCTGTATTGACTATGTAAGTGTTTAACAGAATTTGAGAGCTAATTTTGTTGAAAAAAGACGAGTCAAAGAGCATGGGTACTCAAAATAGTGAACTCCATTGTTCAGATGAAGTGAGAGGTGCAAACAGCTCATGTCTCACACTTTTAAAGGAAATTGTAATTTTAAAAACATTATCTTGCTCTCTGTTGTCCCAGCAGACCCAATCCCTCAGGCTTGTCCCCAGTGTTTCAACAGAACACCAGATGTAGCCTCCCTTCCCTCCTCTCCACATCTGTAGATCCCACAGACCATCCCCTCCTGGCTCCCCTCCCCCTACAACTGTCACTCTGTCCCAGCTTAGAGCTTGGGCAGACACCTGCTCAACTACAGGCCATGCCTGCCAGGAGGCCAGGTAACCTGCCCTCAGACTTTCTCTGCTTTCTCTGTTCTCCCAGCAGACCCAGTTTCTCAGGTTCCTCCCATCTGCAGCCTCCCATCCTCCCTCTCTACACCTCCTGTGGCTCATACAGACCATCCTCTCCTGACCTTCCAGAAATCAGCACCTAGATATATAATCACCCCAAATCCAGATGCTTAGATGCCAGCATAAAAACGCAATCAATTAACAACCTATGAGAACAATATGTCTCCACTAGGACCCAGCTATCCCACCACACAGGCCTTTAATAGTCCAATATAGTTGAAGCACAAGCAAGACCTTAAAACCACCTATATGAAGATGATAGAGGTCCTTAAGGAGGAAATGAATAAATCCCTTAAAAAAAGCCAAGAAAAAAAAACAAACAGTTGAAAGAAATGAATAAAACTGTTTAAGACCCTAAAATGGAAATAGATGCAGTAATGAAAACACAAATGTAGGAAGTTCTGGAAAAAAAAAAAAAACTTAGGAATTCAAACAGGAAATAGAGAGGTGAGCTTTACCAACATAAAACAAGAGATGGAAGAGAGAATTTCAGGCATTAAGATATAATAGAAGAAATGGACACATTGGTCAAAGAAAATGTTGAATCTAAACAATTTCAGACACAAAACATCCAGGAAATGAGGGGACACTATGAAAAGACCAAACCTAAGAATAATAGGAGTAGAGGAAGGAGGAGTCCCAGCTCAAAGTCCCAGAAAACATTTTCAACAAAATCATAGAGGAAAATTTTCTTAACCTAAAGAAGGAGATGCCTATAAAGGTGTAAGAAGCATAAAGAACACCAAATAGCTTGGACCAGAAAAGAAAATCCCTTCACCACATAAAAATCAAAACATGAAACCTATAGAACAAAGAATATTAAAAGGTATAAGAGAAAAAAAGGCCAAATAACATATAAAGACAAACCTATTAGATCTACACTTGACTTCTCATTTCAGACTCTAAAAACCAGAAAGCCCTGGACAGATATGCTTCGGATTCTAAGAGATAACAGATGGCAGCCCAGACTACTATATATAACAAAACTTTAATCACCATAGATGTAGAAAACAAGATAGTCCATGATAAAGTCAAATTTAAACAGTACCTATCTACAAATCCAGACCTACAGAAAGTGCTAGAAAGAAATTCCAACCTAAGGAGGTTAACTACACCCATGAAAACACAGGAAATAAATAACCTCACACCAGCAAAACTAAAATAAGGGAAGTGCGTGCGCACGCTTCACACACACACACACACACACACACACACACACACACACACACACACATACACACACAAAACCACCACCATCACCACCACCCACCACCAACAACAAAATAACAGGAATCAACAATCATTGTTCATTGATATTTTTCAATATTAATGGTCTCAACTCCCCAGTAAAAAGACACAGACTAACAGAATGAATGTGAAAATAGGATCCAACCTTCTGCTACATCCAAGAAACACACCTCAGCATCAAGCATAGATATTACCTCAGGGTAAAAGGTTGGAAAAAAGATATTCCAAGCAAATGGACCTAAGAATCAAGGTGGTGAAGCCAGTTTAATATCTAACTATATAGAATCAAACCAAAACTAATCAAAAGAGATGGGGAAAGACACTTTATACTCATCAAAGGGAAAATCCATCAAGAAGACACTGTAGTTCTTAACATCTATGCCCTAAGCACAAGGCCATCCACTCTTGTAAAAGAAACAATACTATAGCTTAAATCACATATTGACCCTCACACACTGATAGCGGGAGACTTCAATACAAAAACTAAACAGAGAAATATTAGAGCTAACTGATGTTATAAACCAAATGGACCCAACAGGTATCTACAGAACATCTCACCCAAACACAAAAGAGTATACCTTCTTCTCAGCACCTCATGGCACTTTCTCCAAAATTGGCCACATGCTTTGACACAAACAGAAAGCTTACAAACTCATAGAAACTAAACAACTCTCTACTGAATGAAAAACGGATCAAGACAGAAATAAAGAAAGAAATGAAAGACTTTCTAGAATTCAATGATAATGAATACACAGCATACCCAAACCTATGGGACACAACGAAAGCAGTGCTAAGAGAAAAGTTCATAACACTAAGTGCTTACATTAAAAACAAAACTGGAGAGATCTGATACTAACAACTTAACAGCTCACCTGAAAGCTCTAGAACAGCAAGAAATAAGCACATCCAAGAGAAGTAGACAAACTGAATGTTGAAATCAATAAAATAGACACAAAGGGAACAATACAAAAAATCAATGAAACAAAGAGTTGGTTCTTTGAGAAATCCACAAGATAGAAAAACTAAGAGATAGAGAGAAAATATCCAAATTAACAAAAATCAGAAATTAAAAGGGGTGCATGAGAACAGACACCAAGGGAATCCAGAGAGTCATAGGATATACTTTGAAAGCCTGTATTCCACTAAACAGGAAAATAAAAAAGAATGTATATTTTTCTTGATACGCACCACTTACCAAAGTTAAATCAAGATCAGATAAATAATCAAAATAGACCCAGAAACACTAGTGAGATAGAAATAGTCATTAAAATTCTCCCCACTAAGAAAAGTTCAGGGCTAGATGGTTTCAACACAGAATTCTACCAGACTGTCAATGAAGAGCTAACGCCAATACTTCTCAAATTATTCAATGAAAGAAACATAAGAAACACTGCCCAATTTATTTTATAAGGCCACAGTCACCCTGATACCCAAACCACACAGATTCAACAAAGAAAGAGAACTACAGACAAACTTTTCTCATGAAAATAGATACAAAAATAATCAATAAAATACTTACAAACCAAATCCAAGAACACATCAAAAACATCATCCACCATGATCAAATAGGCTTCATCCCAGAGATGCAGGGATGGTTCAACATATGAAAATCAGTAAATCTAATCCACAAGAAATATACACTGAAAAAATAGATAGCATCTTCAAAAAATGGAGGTCAAACCTGCTATCTGTATGTAGATGAATGCAAATAGATCCATACTTATCACCCTTCAAAATACTCAAGTCCAACAAAATGGCAGCCTACAGAGTGGGAAAAAATTTCACCAAGTCCACATCAGATAGAAGGCTAATACCCGAAATATATAAAGAACTAAAAAAAAAAATTACACATCAACAAAACAAACAATCCAAATAAAAAATGAGTACAAATCTAGAGAGAGAATTATCAATAGAGGATTCTCAAAGGGTCAAGAAACACTCAAAGAAATGTTCAACATCCTTAACCACCAGGGAAATGCAAATCAAAACTACTTTGAGATTCCATCTTACGCCTGTCAGAATGGCTAAAATCCAAAACACAAGCGACAGCTCATGCTGATGAGAATGTGGAGCAAATGGAACACTGTCCCATTGCTGATGAGAGTGCAAACATACAACAACTATGGAAATCAATATGGTGGTTCCCCAGAAAACTGGAAATTGATTTTCCTCAAGACCCAGCTATACCATTCTTGGGTGTATACCCAAAGGATGCTCCACCATACCACAAAGACACTTGCTCAACTATGTTCATAGTGGTATTATAATATTTAGAAATTGGAAACAACCTGAATATCCCTCAACCAAAGAATGGATAAAGAAAATGTGGTACATTTACACAACGGAGTATTACTCAGCTGTTAAAAAATGGCATCATGAAATTTGCAGGCAAATGGATGAAACTAGGAAAAAAAATCATTCTGTGTGAGGTAACCTAGACACAGAAAGGCAAATATGGCTATATGTGTGCTAGGACCTGACTTCCAGCCCCAATAATTATCTAGAGAACTCTCTTACATACTGAGCTATCCGTCTAGCACTATAATTGCAATTGAATTATCATCATCATCATCATCATCATCATCATCATCATCATCATCGTGTGTGTGTGTGTGTGTGTGTGTGTGTGTGTGTCTGTGTGTGTGTGTATGTATGTATGTGTATGTGTACATGTGCTCATGTACTATGGTATGTTTGTGGAGGTCAGAGGACAACTTTATATATACAATTTCTCTACTTTCCCCTTTCCATGGCTTTTAGGTATCAGATTCAGGTTGCCTGGCTTGCACAACAAATACCAATACCTTTACTTGCCCCATAATTCCAGTTTTTGAACAGCAGTTATTTCATTAATAGGAAAACAGATATAAGCTACTGGGTTTTGATTATGATTAAAACTGCTGATTCCCAGTAGTGCTTTAGCTTATGTCCCATTACCACCATAAACGCCTGTGGAGTTAATAAGATGCATTCCCACTTATTAATCATCCCAGCCACTTCATGTCTTCAGGCTGTACAGTGTGGAAGCCTGCTTCTGAATCATCTAGCATCAACTTTCCTGAATATATATATATATAACAGACATTATATAGTTCATACCCGTGCATCAATTTACCAAATAACTATTTAGGGTATTAACTGTTGCAAATTATCTTAAATTGTATTTTTAAATAATGAATTATTCTTTCAGGAAATGTAATTTTCAAAGCCGTTTTGAGAAACGGAGGGTACAGGGCTCAGTGAACATTTCATTTTCCATGGGAAATAATTTTAAAATAGCTTTGGAAAATCCTTTATGAGAACTGAATGAGGTACATTATTAGAAAGGAGGCATGCGCACCAGTTTCTACCTTCCTCCACACAGTAATCACCAGTCTCTTGGCAGGTGTGTGCATGGATGTGTGGGTGGAGATAATGATTCAGGCTAAGAAGACTTTTTTGTTTTATTAGTTTTTGACATTGACAGCTTAGCACTTACAGACTTTGCACTTAATGTATATGACTGCATTGATGAAAATTTAATCTCTTATTTCATTTGCATGAAAGAGTTCCATCTACGTAATATTTTAATATTTCTTTGCTTTCTGGAATGTTCTCTGGGTTTCATATCAGTTTATAGTTTCACATAATATCTTTGTTTACATTTAAAGTGAACTAATTAAGTTATCATGCTAAAAGATTTCCTGCAAAAGCAATATACTGTTAGAATAAATATTAAGTTGCTTATCTTTAAACATAGAACACAAGAGAAAATAAATAAATGATATCATAAAAGCACAAAATTTTCTTGAGTTGTAATATTAAAAAAAACCCTCTTTACCACAGAACAAATACTTGTGATTTAAACTTCTTTTAATTTATTCTCTGTTATTACATATACATGGAATAATGGGCTGTTTCTTTTTTAGCCATGGAAAGAATGGTCATGTAACACTAATCTAGAAAATTTCAAAGTACAGCTTAGAACTCAATTTCCACAGTTTAGAAAGTCATTTAGCTGGAAGTGAGTAAATTGTATTTAACTGCTTTCATGTCTTTGAGGAAATACTGATTTTCTTTGTGTTGCTCTTTTCCTTCAGAAAAGTTGTTATTTAAAAATGAACGTGCCTTTATCAAGGACACACAAAACTCTCAATGGTAGCACACATACACTTCAGAGCAGAATTCTAATTTTAGTTATTTGCTTCTGTATAGAAATAACAAAAATGTCCAGACATTTTTAAAGAAATGGCACATCTGTTGTCTGTGGTGCATGCCCTCATCACTATATGTGTGGCATATCATCACATTTCTTTTGAAGCCTTCTCGATGGCTTTGTCCGGGGTCCTCTCCCTTTTGGGACACACAAAGCTCACTCATCATGATAAAATAAAATTTCCAGTGAGATTCTGCAAGATTCAATTTGTTCCAAGCTTTTATCAACTCATCATCTTTATATTCTTTATTGCCTTAAGTTCATTTGAAAACTGTAATTTTATCTAAGAAATGCCCTCCAGGCAGTTCCTAAAGAGGAATTAAGGTAATCCGAAAACGCAATTGGGAGAATCCCCTCCTGACTCACAGGCTCTCTTGCACATTTCGTTTCCTTCAATTAGATGCCACACTGAAAACTTCTGGAATTCAGATTACTCTGGCAGGAGTTACATTTTTATTGAAAAGAAATTACATAAGAATAGTATGGAAAGATTTTTGTGCGTCAATTTATTGTTACCATTAAATTCAGAATTTGCATTCCAGGAGCTCTTGTCCCCGGTTTCTGTCCTAATTTACCTACCTGTTTTCATATCATTATTTTTTATGTATTTTAGGTCTGTCATTTTAATTTTACAGATTGTTCAGTGCAAGTAAAGGTATATTATTGAAAATTTCTAGTTATAGTCCTTACATACAATTTTAAATTAGTCAAACAAGTAACATAGAAAAATGTAAAGGAAATATAATAAAAATAGTTATTGTTCTTCACTAGGTAATGGCAATAATTTCCCACTGTGTCTTATTTGAGTGGTCTCTGTTTTTAATAAAAAGAAGTGATCAGTTTTTATTTTTGAAAAAAATTATAATTATCATAAGAAACATGATGCTAATTGTTATATTTTTACTGTGTCTCTGTGTGTGAGAGAGCATGAGTTCACGTGTACCATGGCAATCAGGAGTTCAGAGGACAACCTTAGGGTGTTGCTTTCCCCTTGCACTTCATTGAGACAGGATCCTTCTTGTTTCTGCTTCTGTACTGAGTACTCCACGAGGGCTGGCTGGTAAGTTTTCTGATGATTCTCCGGTCTCCATTTCCCGTCTTGCTTTAGGAGTGTAGAGATTACAGATGTACAATACCACACCTGTTTGTTTTTTTTTTTTTTTTTAGTGAGTGTCTGGTACTAAACTGATTCCTCAGGTTTGAGTCATCTCAGACCCAAGGATGCTGATCCTTTTAAAGTATCACTCTATTTATGAATATGAATGCCCTTTCTATTTAGATATACATATTGATATATTTATGACTAATATTTGCAATTTCTTATCAGAATGCTTTAGACAAATAAACAAATTAATAACTAGTGAACTAGTACAAATTAAGGTAGGTGAGAAGGAAGCTATAATAATTAAATTCAATATGTAATCCTTTATCAAGTTGTTGTTTTAAAAACATATTGAAGGACATCACATGAGAATAGCAGGGAAATTGTTGGAAAAAATGACAGAATGGTATCTGCTGTAATTCGTGCTAGGGACTTTGAATCATGAGTGTATAAGAAAACATTTATCAACGAATGGTCTGAGATTCGAACTGGTTCTTAAATAAGTCATAAGAAGAAAGAGGGATAAATGCAATGTGATAGAAGGTTTGTAATTGATGAATCAGGGGTCTGGCGAGATGGCTCAGCAGTTCAGAGCAGACACAGCTCTCCCAGAAATTCAGAGTTTGGTTCTCACCACCCATGCTGGCCAACTCAAGTAACTACAGTCCAAGAGACTCACACACTTCTGGTCTCTGCAGGAACCTGCCCTGAAGTGGATGTACGTGGCATTTTGAATAAGAATGGCCCCCATAAGCTCATATATTTGAATGCTTAGTCATCAGGGAACAGCACTACTTAGAGGAAGTAGGAGGTGTGGCCTTGTTTGGTAGGTGTGGCCTTGTTGAAGGAAATGTGTCACTGGGGGTGGGCTTTTGAAGTTTTGGAAACCCAAGCCAGACCCAATCTCACTTTCTTCCTGCTGTCTACTGTCCTGGATGTAGAACTCTCAGCTACTTCTCCAGCACTATGTCTGACTGTATGCTGCTATGCTCCAACCATGAGGATAGTGGACTGAAACTCTGAAACTGTAAGCTCACACCCCAATTAAATGTTTTCCTGTATAAGAGTTGCTGCAGTCATGGTGTCTCTTCATAGAAATAGAACACAGGTTAATACAACACACACACACACACACACACACACACACACACATACACACACATACACACTTAAAAATAAATAAAACATTGATGAATTTGGACAAATAATATACTAACATTCATTGTCTTATTCTTAAAACTTCCCTATAAGTCTAGAATTTTTCAGTGGACTTTAAATTCAAAATACTTTTGTTATCCAGGAAAAAATAATGGGTCATTTTGTTTAAAATTCAGATTACCTGTTATACATTAATCAGTGTAGGCTAGCCAATGAGTCTGTATTAACATAAATGAAGGGTTCTTATTACCTATACCTATTAGTTTTATTACTCCCCATTTCTTCCCATGACAGAATAATCAAATGGAGCTCAATTAGCTGGTCTCTGCATATGAATATTTATGAAAAGGTTCCTTTTGAACACTTTCAATTAAATAGTTTAAAAGTAGAAAATCTTATTTTTGCTAATGGACAGGTAATTTAGAATGTTTTAGATTCAAATTACATGCCCCCTACAATGTAATTTAAATGTATACCCTCCAAAGCAATATTTTACTTTCTAACTGCCTAAAGGAAGTTTGAAGAAAAACAAATAAAAATGGGAAAATACTGTTCTGGGATTGAATCTGAAGCAATGTTCTTTTTTCTTTTCTTTCTATTCAAATTGCAGACTCTGATGCAACATCCCCCAAATACTTGAGCCATATATACAGCTCACAAAATAGACAAACAACTCTAACATTCAGTAGGACCATCTACCACCTTCCTCCTTGGATTTTTCATATTATAACTCACATGTGGCATAAAATAAGTATCCCCTAAAATTGGTAAGTGGGTTTTAAAATGTGCTGAAGGCAAAGTAAGCTTTTGAAACTTTGGAAACTTGTGGCACATGTGGGATAAGTTGAGCAGGGTGCTTTGTTACCCAGAGTCTCCCAACTACTGCAAGTGAGGGTCAGGGACTCGGGGTATGCACATAATCTCTTCTCTATGTCTCATTGTACTTCCTCTGGGCTCCCAAATAACTGAATTGCCTCCCTTCCTATTGGAGGAAAATGTAGGTCGCTATCCAAAGCCTGTGCCAAATGTCCTGCAGTTGCAGGTGCCTCCATGTTTGGTTTAGTTCATCTTCTAATTTCATGCTCAAGGTAGGATCTGGGGATGTTTCCTCCCTTTTTAATATCACACCTGGATTTGCCATTTGGTTACTTTTCCTTTCTCTCTCTCTCTCTCTCTCTCTTTCTCTCTCTCTCTCTCTCTCTCTCTCTCTCTCTCTCTCTCTCTCTCTCTCTCGACTGTTTATAATGACTGGATAAGATCCATACCCAAGTGTTATAAATAATCATTGAATTCTCGAACATGGTAACTTTACTCCTTTTTTTTGGTTTTGTTGTTGTTTTGTTGTGGTGATATTTTATTTGTGCTGAAATGTGATATTTTATTTGTATGTTAATAAATAAAGCTTGCCTGGAGATTAGGGGGAAAAGGAGAGCCATTTTAAGTAAACAAGAAGTCAGGCAGCACATGCCCTTAATTTCTTAGCAAGCAGGATGGAACTCTGTGTGTTCAAGGCCACATTGAGCCAAGCGTGGTGACATACACCTTTAATCCCAGTACCAACCATGGAGACCTGGAGGTCTGTGCAGACAGACAGAAAGCGACAGAGCTGTGTAGAAAGAGGAAGTGAGGTAGCTGGGCTAAGATAGCCAATGAGAGGGCAGAACAGCAAGGCAATATAGGCGTGGGTAGACAGGAAGTAGCTCGCATTTGGAAGCTGCAGAGTTGGTGAGGTGAGGTTGGCTGGTGGCTTTCTCTGATCTCTCTAAGGCTTTAACCCAAATTTCTGGCTCCGTGTTTTTTATTTTAATAAGACCACTTAGAAATTTGTCTACATTTTGTTGTTGTTTCTTTGTTTAGATGCAGTGGGGTTTTTTTTTGTTTGTTTTGTTTTGTTATTGTTGCTTTACCAAAACTTCAAGTTTTAACTTTGGCTTATTTTAGGAGAACTTGTCTTAGATCTTACACTTAAATAACACTGTAGGGGCATGCAATCTGAAGTCACCTGGGTCACAGGACACTTGAGTGGCTAGACCCATCATGATCTTTAGAATACTTTCTGGATGCATCTAACAAATGCTCATGTGATTAGCTGTGTCTTTCTTTATAATAAGGCACTTTCCATCTCCATCCACCGATAGTCTTATTCAATCATTGTTTCTCTGGTTCTCATTTCTCTAAGGAGGCTCATCAAGAACACTCGGAATGAAGAGGAGATATAGGAGCCTAAAGACGACATTTATGAGATGGAAACTTTTCCAGAACTCTCAAGAGCAACTCAGGAAAATTACTGCTATATTTTTCTTTTGAAAGGATAGAACTCTTGGTATATATAAAATAATAGACTTAAGGTCAGTGTTTGGGGGACCTAAGAAATATGCTTTACTGTGAGTGCTCTCTGCAAGTTAACTAGAAACAAAAACTTAATTGGTTAGTTGCTCACTTGTGATATTAGAAATGTTAATCTGTACACTGACATGATTTTTTTTTTTTGAGACTGGGTATCTCTTTGTAGCCCTGGCAGTTCTGGAACCCATTCTGTAGACCAGGCTGGACTCAAACTCACAGAGATCCACCTGCCTCTTCCACCTGAGTACTGGAATGAAAGGTATATACCACCACTGCCTAGCTATTGACATGATTTTTAAATTACATTTCACTAATAAATTCGTGGCTGTCAAATCAAGAGTACTTGGGATAATTTGAATTTTAAGATATCAGTAACCATTACAACATTCATTTAGCTGACATTTAGCATAAACTTAATTGTATAGTACAGTAAGTCTGATCTCTAAATAGCAAAATCATGATTGTGGAAATGATTATTTATGATCATTGCTATTTGTTTTGGAGGGGAAGAAATTCTCCAGTGCTGACATAATGTATCAGTATAATATCAGACATATCCTTTAAATTTACTGTTTCCGGCCGGGCGGTGGTGGCGCACGCCTTTAATCCCAGCACTCGGGAGGCAGAGCCAGGCGGATCTCTGTGAGTTCGAGGCCAGCCTGGACTACCAAGTGAGTTCCAGGAGAGGCGCAAAGCTACACAGAGAAACCCTGTCTCGAAAAACAAAAAAAAAAAAAAAAAAAAAAAAAATTTACTGTTTCCATGAACTGAGAAAACGAAGGTGAAGGTACCCATTTTTACACCCACCACTCCTGTGGACTGTTGTCTTGTGATCCATAAATGTACATGTGTCCTAGGTCCATGCTGATCACTAGAGTCATCATTAGACTAGCGTGGATACTGAGAACTTGAAACATACTGACTAGTATAAATTTAGATATTTCATGTGACATAAAAACTAAATTTTGAAGACAGCATGAAAAATGTCAAATTCTTCTTAAAATTTTATAATTATCATATTCATATAATCTTTTTGATACATGAGACTAAAATGTATTATTGAAATTATTTTGTCTGTTTCTTTTAATCTTTTTAAAAAGGTTTTAAGGTTATAATATAATTACAGCATTTCTCCCTTCCTTTTCCTTTCTCAATACCCTCCCATATACCCCTTCCTACTCTCCTTCAAATTCATGGCCTTTTCTTTCATTAATGGTTATTGTATGCATATATGTGTGTATAAAGACATATATATTCCTAAGTATAACCTGCTCGGTCTATATAATGTCTGTAAGCTTTCAGGGCTGACCATTTGGCATTGGACAACCAACCAATCAGTGCACTCTTCCCTGGGTGACCACCTCTTCCTCTCCAACTCTCCTCATTTGCCTATAGTTCTCTGTGTAGGGTTAAGGCCTTGCAGGCTTTCCCTGTGTACACTGACAGTTCTTTTGCTCTCCTCCTCATCTTTTTATTTTACTTAAATAAGAATTGCATGTGTGTTTTCCATTTTATTCATGGTTGCTCTTGTTTTTTTCTTTTAATCTTTATAGCAACTGTTCTTTGTAGAAAGCCTCTTCTAAATTATCTGTGTGTGTAGTTTGTCTTTTCCCATTCTTTATGTTTTGTTTTGATGAACACATGCACTGTAGGTCTAGATTCTATGGAAGGGACCAGAAGGGAAATCAATGAAACCTTAAAACACTAAAAAAAATAGCAAGTTTTGGCACTGAGATAGAATGGATGAGCTTCCTGACCTTTTAGCTAGATCTCAGTGATGTGTTCTGTGATGGAGAGACTGAAGTGGGAATATGTTTGGAAGTAGAATCAAAGTGTTCAGTGATTCATGTGTGTCAAAGACGAGTTTTAAATGGGATGAATACATTTTCCATGCTTTTATATTACAATTTTTCTAAGAGAAGGATATTGAGACAGGTAGAAGCTTGTCATTATAAGACACTGTGGTGAAAAGTAAGAACCATAAACATTTCTGGAACACATTCATAAGAATTTTTCTCATTAATTTGAAGTATTGTGTGTGTGTGTGTGTGTGTGTGTGTGTGTGTGTGTGTGTGTGTGTGTGTGTGTTGGGTATCCCTTACAGATGACATGAAAATTATATTTTGTGATATCTAGATTCTAGAAACTAACACTCTAACCCAGTTGCAACATTGTCCTGGTGGGGGCATTTAATGAAGAAACTTAGGTTGAAAAATGACATGGAGCAAGATGCCTTGCTATGTATCACCCTGAGTGACGCCCAGCCCTTCTGTCAGCCAAATGTAACTCCTTGAGTTCCTTAAGCAGGACCAGCAAAATAAATAAATAAACTCAATCAATTTTAAAAAATAGTGAATTGATGTTTTAAATCAGTAAATTTGTAGTATCTCCCCCAAATCTGTAGTATTTTTAGCTAAGTAACACAAATGCAATACACTTACATTATTTTTAACATACATTTTATAACCAAACAAATGTTTCAAACTTGGTCCCAATATCTTTGTTTCCTTCCTGATATGAAGTACATGCTATACTTCTAGTGTAAAATAAAAGTTTTACATTCACATTGTGAATTCCTCGTGTGTGTGTGTGTGTGTGTGTGTGTGTGTGTGTGTGTGTGTGTGTGTGTGTGTTTGTTTTAATGAGTGGTATTGTAATTATCTATACTTTTTGGAACTTTCTTCCACAAAAGCTTCTTTTGCAGTTCTGATGATTACATATGGTTCTTTGAGATTGGAGTCTACACTTGGTTTGAACTGCTGCATGCTATTCAACTCAGGAGGACTTTATGTTTGTTTATTTACACCATTGGCTAACTCATACATGAGCCTAGTATTTTCTTACAAATAATGCTGCAATTGACACGCACACTTGGGGAAATAGTTTCTTCAGATGCACATCAAGATGTGAAATTTCTGGATGGTGTAGTATGCTGACTTTCAGATTTACTAGATCTGGTCAAAGAAATTTCCAAGTACATTTTGGCCAGGGTAGGTTATTAGCTGTGAGAAAGAATAGACCTTTGGCGAGCAAAATGGTTCAGTAATTGGGGCACATGGGGCACATGCCACTAAGCTTGATAACCTGATATCCAGGACTCTAATGGTGGATAGAAAGAACCAACAGCCCTAAGCTGTCTTAGCTGACATACATGCGTGAACACATGTACTTACACACACACACACACACACACACACACACACACACACACTTTAAATAAATACATAAATAACTAAATAAGCATAAAAAGGTTTTTAAATGAGGATACTCTAAAAGAACCAGAACCATTCCATTTCCATTAGTCACTTCTTTCTGCAGTAGATCAGAACTCCAGATTCTTGACAGCTCTGATTCTGCCACCTACTGCTTCCTGGTAGGAGGGGAAGGACAGTCTTTGTACAGGAAGTCTATTTGCTTCTTAAATGCTTTACCCTACTGGCGGTACCCATGAATCGCACCCAGGGAGAACTGCTTTCAAGGTTACAGCCTACAACATGAAATGCAGTCAGTCTGGAGTTCAACAGTCCCTTCCCATCTAACACTTGTGTTCTGGGGAGAGAAAAAGGAAGTCTTATCCACATTCATCCATTTTAAGTTCTTTTTCTGTTTTTGAAAGTGAATTTTAATCCCATCGTCCTCCTCACCAACACTTGTACTTGCAGAATATAATTTCTATCGACTCTGTAGGTAAAATAGAACATTATTGCTGATTTTCTTTTTACGCCCCTGATCTTCACTGAGCTGTTAAAGCACACGTTTAAGGTGCATGATGTTATAAAATATTCTGCACCATATATGGTGGCACAGGCCTATAATCCCAGCATTAGAGGATGGATGCCAGAGGATCAGAAGTTCAAGGTCATCCTCAGTTATATAAGGAGTTCCAGGCTAGCCTGAACTATAAGAAACGATGTTTCAAAAACAAACAAACAAAAAACAAAACAAAACAAAACAAAAAACAAGAACAAAAAAAATCCAGTTTTGAATAATTTTAAGATGAGTAAAGATGTTCACAGCAAATGATGCTGATTTCTGAAGAACACGAGGTCAGAATGTTTGTGCTCCACAGACTCTTCGTCAGCAACCTGGTGACACTTTATTATCTATTTGTGTTCATGCTAAACTGAAAGCATGTTCAGGAAGTTCAGGAAATACCTAACTTATTTGTACTAAGTACTTCCCGTTATCCACAGTTTTGTTCTCTATAGTTCTAATTAGGCATAGTCAACCATAATCCTAAAACATTAAATAAAAGAATTCCAGAAACAGATGAGCCATAAGTTTTAAATTGCATGCCATTCTGAGAAATGTGATGGAATCTGTACCAGCATTCTGTCTGCTTTCTATGCAAATCGTCCTTCGCCCAGCGTGTCTGTGCTTTATGTGTTATCAGCCCATTAGTCTCCTCGTCTCTGTCTCTGTTTGCAGATCCGCTGTCACAATGCCATGTGAGAGCTATCACCTTACGTAACTTTTATGACAGTATATTGTTTTGTTTCATTACTGTTACTATTGATTTTTTATTGTGCCTAAGTTATTAAAGTTTATGGTTGGATGTATGCATGGGGAAATCATCACCACACATATGTTTTAATAAAATCTGTAGTCCAGGAATCCTTTCATGTTCTTGGAACACAGCCTGTTGGGGAAGCAAGGACTACTATGCTTGGTTTAGCTCTTGTTGGATCTTTGGGTAATGTTTATATTTTTCTGTTTGAAATTCATAATCTCTCTTAGCATGGTAGCATCCTTAGAAGCCGGTGGATCTTTATGAGTTTGAGGCTAGCCTGGTCTACATAGTGAGCTCTAGAATATCCAGAACTATACAATGAGACCTGTGAAAAAATTCATAATGTCGTTGGTAAACATGTACATTCAACTGTCAATTTTATTTCAGTTTTAAAAATCACAAGAAATGCTTTTCTGAAATTTCTTTTTATAAATGGTATAACTTTGCTTCTCATTTGTTTTTCATTTTTAATATCTTTATTTCCAGAATTTAAAATTTTTATTACATTTGTGTTGTGTGTGTGTGTGTGTGTGTGTGTGTGTGTGTGTGTGTGTGTGTGTGTATGTGCATATGCCTGTGTGCATCTCAGAATGCATGTGGAAAGCAGATAACAGCTTTCAGGAATTGGTGCCCTCCTTCCTCCGTGTGGGTCTCACTCAGATTGTCACAGTTGACAGCAAGAGCCCTCACCTGCTAAGTCATCTCAGCAGCGCCTTGTTCAGGAGTAGTTCTAATCATTCCTCTCCTTTTTTTTTTTTAATCCACTCTATATTTGAGCCGTTTTAAGAATAAAAAAACACTGAGTAGTAAGTAGAGACGATCTCCATGCACTGTCTGCTGTCAGATTTCCATCCAGAGCGACCACACCGTTTTCCTTCTTCAGCAGCAGGGGGTGGACATTCTTGCTGCTCCGCCTACCCATCAACATTTGATGGTGTTACTGCTTTGCAGTTCAGCTAGTCTGTCAGGTGCACCCCAGCACCTCCGTGTTGTTTTAAGTCACTGTTTCTTTTTTTTTTTTTTTTTTTTTTTTTTTTTTTTGGTTTTTCGAGACAGGGTTTCTCTGTGTAGCTTTGCGCCTTTCCTGGGACTCACTTGGTAGCCCAGGCTGGCCTCGAACTCACAGAGATCCGCCTGGCTCTGCCTCCCGAGTGCTGGGATTAAAGGCGTGCGCCACCATCGCCCGGCTACTGTTTCTTTACTAAGTACAACGCACACCCTTCCACAGGCTTCCGTACCATCTGTGCATCTCCGGTAAAGTTCTGTGCTGATCTTACCCAGTTCAACATCCAGTTGTTTTCTGAAGGGGGGCTTCCAAGAGCTTTGAATCCTTTGTCAACTGCTTATTTGGAGATATTGTCTGTCAACTGGGTCATTTTTTAAAAATTAGTATTCTCGGTAAAAGACTGAGTTTACTTTATTGACAATCTACTTATCAAATTTTCTGTCATTAATCTCATGTATCTGTTTGGGATTTTTCTAATCTGAGAACTCTATTCAAAATCTCATAAAAAAAAAAAACCAGATAACCTAGATTTTTCCAAGTTTTGTTCTAACACCTCTGAAATTTTGATTTTACACTTAAGTCTAGGCTCCTGTGGCTTAGTATTTTCTTTTGTTTATTCATACTGGCAAATTCCAAGCTTCCTTCTATGTTTTTTTTTTCTATTGCTTCTCTTAGTTTTCAAATAAATATCCAGATATACAGACACTAGCTTTGCTGTGGCATTTACAACTCACTTTGAAGGGATTTGAGCTTTTCATAATTCTACCAAGTGTTTTATTATTATTGTCATTATTGTTATCATTGGTGTTTTATGAACTAGGGTCTTAAGTATGCCAGGTTGCCTTCCTGTAGCTGAGGATGATAAAGCTATGATTATTCTTCCTCCACCCCCAAATGCTGGGGTTACAGGTGTACACCACCGTGCCTTACTCACTAAAGAATTTTGAGTTTCTTTGTTACCTTGTTCAAGCTGACTATGAGAGTTTTTTAGACAAGATTCACATGTTCCAAAGAGCAGGAGTTTGTAAATGTGGCAAGAGTTAGAAATAGAGATTTATCAATATGAGAAGATACAAAAAAATTTCCTCGGTAGTGTTAGTTCACTAGCTTTGTCTGTTTGAATCATTCACAGGTATGGCTTTCTTTCTGCTTTTATTATGCCAAATATCTATAAGGTATACACCATGGCATCATCAGCATAAGCAAATATGGTGGTTTTAAGTTCCCAGAGTTATTCTGACACTGCAAAACATATGTTTCAAAAAGACCCTGCTTGCCTGCAGAATGAGATGCTGTAAGAGCTATCTATAGTCAGTAAAACAGTCCCCAAGAAAAGCTTTCTGTCAAAAATGCAGGATTTTTGTTTGAGCCTGAGACCTAAGAGATGCTCATAAGATGGGATGAAACAATGTTCACAAATATTACTGCTTTGGGTGATAAAAACCAAATATTTCCTTTATAAATAAAATTCTTGTTGAATGTGGAAGCACACACTGGCAATCCCAGCACATAGGAAGTGGAGCTAGGAGGGTTATGAGTTTGAAGCCAACCTGGACTACAATGATAGACCTTCTCTCAAAAAAAGAAACACAATTCTCTTACAGTCTGCAGTTATATAATTTTTGTGCTTTTGTGTTGTATGCACATGTGCATGTGTGTGGGGGGATTGTATATGTACTTTGTTAACTCCTTACTCCCAAGTACAAATACCTTATTTTTCCTGTTCACTATTTGTGAATGAGTGGGCTTTTTAAATTAGTGGGTGAATAAATCATTTACAAATAAACACTTGTACAAACAAATGGGTCCATGTGGACATATTTTAGCCATTAAGTACTTCTGAGGAACCTTGTAAACATTTGGTAAAACTGTTTGTCTTGTCATCTAATTACTAACAGTAGGAGGAATTCTAAATTTCTATTAACTGTAATCTTGGCACAACACAGGATCTTTACCTGAGGATTTGAACCATTCGGCAGGTTGATGCTAAGGCATCACGGCACAAACAAGAAAGGCAAAGCAAACTGTAAGAGCCAAGGATGTTCCAAGAAAGGTGATTTTGGCTTAACACCGATCAATTGTTAGTGACCTATTCCCTTATGTGAGTCTTTATGGCAATTTGCAGAGGCAAAGATGCTTTAAAGGCTTGATGTTTTAAGGGATTTTCCTATGTACCTTCATTGTCAAATTGAGTTAGAAATGAGTATTTCCTGAGCTGGCAAGACAGTTCGGCAGGGAAAGGTGCTTGTTGCCGTGCCTGATGATGATATGAGTGTAATCTCAGAAACTTGCATGGTAGAAGGAGAGAACCATTTCCAGAAGGTTGTTCTCTCAATGCCACACCTGCACCATGGTACCATCCCAACCCCTTCACACATACGTCTTATACATAGGTACACACAATAAATAAGTGTGAAATAAGGAGGAATAATAATCTGGGAGCGGAGGAAAGACATGCAGCATTGAATGTACCTTTGTAGCCAATTCTGTCTTTGGGTCTATGTCCATGTATCTATTGCAATCTTTAATTAGTCCTTTCTTTCTTTGTGTGTGTGTATGGACTATTGTTAGTCCTTACTATTTCTTTTACCATCTCTGTATGGATTGTATAGCTGGCAGCAATACCATGTGTTGATGACTGTTCATCACTAGAGATCATTATGCTAATATCAAACCTTGTTCCTAAGTATCCTGTAGATGGTTGATGGATTTTATCATTATTTTTAAATTTCTGCAATACTGAATGTCATTCTATACGATCAGGCAGAATGCATAATGTTTTTACTTTTAACATTTTGAAATCCATGAACCATAAAAAGATGATTCACTATAAAATTACACAAATTATTGTTTGCCTACAGCTAGAAATCTTCTACCTAAATAAAGTCAGATATTTTAATACCTACAGCTACTACTCTTTTTTCCAACTCTAAACAGATTTTATAAAATCAGTTTATATGTATTTAACTCTTCCACTTCCTTTGACTATCATTTTTTTTAGTAACACAACTTTTATTAATTAAAAACAACTCAAAACAGCTGTCATCATCTATAGACTTGTGGGGAATGGCATTATTGGAAAGGATTATGATGTGAGGCCTTGTTAGACTAGGTGTGGCCTTGATGGAGGAAGTATGTTACTGGGGGTAGGTTTTGAGGTTTCAAAAGCTCAAGTCAGGCCTAATAGATCTCTCCCTCTGCCTACTGCTTGCTGACCCAGATGTAGAACTCTCATCTATCTCTCCAGCACCATGTCTGCCTGCATGCCATTATGCTTACCACCATGATGATAATGGACTGAACCTCTGAACTGTAAGCCAGCTCCAATGAAATGTTTTCTTTATAAGATTTGCTGTGGCCGGATGGTGGTGGTGCATGCCTTTAGTCCCAGTACTCGGGAGGCAGAGCCAGGTTGGATTTCTAGGATCTGTGAGTTCGAAGGCAGCCTGGTCTACAGAGTGAGATCCAGGACAGGCACCAAAACTACACAGAGAAACATTGTCTCGAAAAACAAACAAACAAACAAACAAAAAAGTTGCCATAGTCAAGGTGTCTCTTCACAGCAATAGAAACCCCAACTAAGACAGCAGTCTAAAGGGTTATCTATCGTTGGTACACTAACAGTTAACATCAAGGACCTCACTGGCCAAGTGTAAGATGGGGACAGCAGCCTTTGAGATAGTGTGACTCTGGTCCTACCTGGCCATGCTGTGTGTCTTTTCTTTCCCATGAATCACTCACACTGTTCAGCTCCTCTTACAGCCCCCAGAAGGTGCTAGAAACTGAGGGTAAAGATTTAAAATAGTCTTGCTCTTGGAGAACCAGGGTAGGAATGAGAAATGTAAGACAACCAGTATCTTTTCAGGTAGATAGGAAACATACCAATGAGAGGAAAAGCTATATTGTGGAACCCCTGAGCAAGGAGGCCTGACTTCATTTCTTTCCCATTGTGGTGGGGCGGGGGGTGGGGGTGGGGCAGTGTCAAGGCAAAGCATGTGTCAGTTGAAACCAGGAAGACAGTAGCATCATCAATGAGAAGCACTCAGGGTAGGGGTCTGTTCAGTCATCACAGGCTTTAGCTATCATTTTTAAATTTACACTAAGCACTGACTTTGGAACTAAATAACAAAAGAATATGCACATCTGTTGAATTGGTGTCTTAGAATTTGAGTATGAGAACAGATGTTTTCAGGGTCTAATCCCATTGAATCTCCACATTAGTCCACATATTTACCTATATTTCTTCAATTCTCCTTCACCTTTTCCTACTTCTTATATTTCTGCTTGAAATTTCTCCTATGCATTCAATTTCAACTACTGTGTGTCTTCTAAAGAAATCTATCAATTCCTTTTGTATGAAACTTGCTTAATTTATTTAACCAAAGAAATTATTTATATTTGAAATTTACATTCTATGTGTCTTATATTCTATACATTAGTCTGCATCTTATTTACGGACACACCTAAAACATTCGGTTGACTGTGGCAATATTCCTCCTATCCTCCAGTGATTCAGATCCTTTTCCAGCTAGAAACCTTCTATGAAAACTGTAATGTATAGTATAAGTCTCGGCAAGAGTCGATATTTCATTTCAAAGTCCGTGCAGTTCACCGGTCCACAGAAACAGCGATGAAACTCTTCAACCATAGAAACCTGAGGCAAATCATTTGACCTTTAAGAAGTGTAGTCCCTGTCAGTTGTTTTGATAAGAATTTCTTGAAAATAGAAAACAACTTTCACTCTTTATATGTAAAGTTTACTGAAACAAAAAGTAATTTTTCTGTGCTCTGAGGTATTGCTCTCTACTTAGGTGACTTCATGTGGCTGATGTGCAGTCCTTTCCTGTTGGGCTTCAATTTTCTACCCTCAAGGTAAGGGCTGCATGCTGAATGGTGCAAGCAGAGATGGACACAATTCCTGAGTGGAAATACGGCAATGTTCACAGAATAAAAATGTGAGAATTCAATGGCATTTTCATAATGTCTTCACAACACACTCAAGTGTTATGACTGATGGGTCATTAATGCAGCATGCCTCGACTTCTCAAAGCATGGGTCTCAGGTCCCAGCACCAGCAGATTGCAGAACTTGTTAGCAATACAGAATCTCAGGACTGGGTATGTGGCTCAGTGGGTAAGAATACTTGCAGCATAAGAATGAGGACCTGAGTTTGATACCCAACACCCATGTAACAATCCCTGAGTGGGTCCTAGAGAAATGACTCAGCAGTTAAGAGCACTGGGTGTTCTCCCAGAGGACCTGGCTTCAATTTCCAGCACACACAGCTGCTTATATCTATTTATAACTCTGTTCCTAGGGGATCTCATGCCCTCTTCTGACTTCTGTGGGTACTAAGTATGCACGTGGTATACATATATACATGCAAAGAAAACATTCAAACACATTAAATTAAACTAAATTTAAAAAATTTCCCAGAATGGTTGCATGAAGGTATCTGTCACTCCAGAATTAGGTGGGATAGAGGCAGGGGAAATCCCAGGGCTTACTAGCTGCCAGCCTAGTCCCAATGCCAATGAGAGACCCTGTCTCAAGGGAAGGAAACTCTTAGTCCTAAATAGGAGATCTTCACCAACTCCCCTCAGAGCTCAGGGAACTATGCTGAAGAGGAGGCAGAAGGATTGTAAGAACCAGAGGAGATGGATGAAACCAATGGAACAGTGTCTTTCAGATACAACAGGACTGATGCACATATCAACTCACAGAGGCTGTAACAGCCTGGACAAGGTCTGAACAGGTCCAAGCCAGAAGAGGTCCTAGAGCTGGGATGGGGAAGTAGACATGAGCTCCCATCCCCAACTGAGTGGCTGCCTCCAATGAACAACCACTCATAAAGGAAAATTAGCTTCTCCAAGGGAGTCTCACTGAATATACAATCCACACTTAGAAGTAGGCTCCATGCCCAGAAGCAGGTAGCCAACACAAAACTAACTCACTTATAGTTTTGGATTTTTTGTCTCATATTGCTTTGTATGGGCATTTTTTCACCTTACTTTTTTTCCTTATATATTATGGTTCCTGATTTTGATTTATGTGTGTTTGTGTCTGTGTGTGTGTGTGTGTGTGTGTCTGTGTGTGCATGTGTGTGTTTGGTTGTGTGTGTGTGTGTATGTATTTTTTTTCTTGTGGTCTTTTTGAGTTTTTTTCTTTTATTTTTTTTGTTTGTTTGTCCTGCTGTTTCCTTGTTTGTCTTTTTTATTTGCCTGTTTGTTTTCATAAGAGAGAGAAAGGAACTGTGGAATTTGAAGAATAGGGAAGTAGAGAGGATCCAGGAGGAGATGAGGGAAAGGAAACCATGATTAGAATATATTGTATGAAAACTTTATTTTCAATTAAAAAATTCAGAGCTTACCAGGATCTTTAAGGTAGCTTTCAGTACATAAGTTTTTAAAATCACGAACTCACTTAACATCCCAGCACAAAGATTAAGACTTTTTAAGCATGCCTAATGAAACTTGATGCCTGCTCAACGTAAGGGCATCCAGATGAAAAAGGGAAGCAGCTAGCGTGATCGACAGAAGTACCCAATAGTAGATCTTGTTCTAGTTCAAGAATATGTTGATCATTTGATTAAAAATAATAAATTTTCCTCAACACCTTTGGCCTTCTTTTGCTCCATCCAATTCTATTTCCATAGCATTCTTCTGGAACACTCCAGAAGACCTAGAATTTAAATCTCAGCTGCTTGCTGTGCCAGACACAGGGTGGAATGGGGTTGTCTTCCTAGTCATTGTAGATCTCTATTTGCTTTGGCACTTGGACCATGAGCAGACATAGCATCCCGTTGACCCAGACATTAAATTCTTGAATAACATATTTCTGGTTTGCTTTCTGAGGGGGTACTTCTGGGCACCTTCACTGAATCCCTCTTTAGCAGTTTTTACCGATGCATCATTTCCAGAAGAAGTACTTGACATTTGCACCTATAGAAGAGAGACATTGATTTTAATTTTAAATTTCCTTACCATACAGAAGAATTCTTTCTGGTCCTAGCTACATAATTGCAGACACAGAATGGACCTTTTAAAAGCAGATAATGAACAATCTCTCCTGTCTTGAATTAACTGCTGTTTTATCACTAGCTTTCTGGGAACTTTTGTTTATTCTTTTAGTTCCAGCTGGACCATTTCCTAGCTCAAAGTGACTTCCTGATAATTTCTTTATTCTCCTGATAAAGTTCTGGCTCATTTCCCCTGCTTTAGACACAGTGACTGAAACTTCCATAACCAGTGACCCCTAAGCCACACTATCTATAATTGGATATTTTCTTCAGCCTCTCTCTCTCTCTCTCTCTCTCTCTCTCTCTCTCTCTCTCTCTCTCTCTCCCTGGTAAAAGACATCGATTAACCAAATTTATCATGAGCAAGACCACATTGTTTTTTCAACTCAGCTTTAAATTAATTTGGAAAAATAAGAAATTAGAAACAAGGAATCTAGAGCTCAACTCGTTTTACATGCAAACTCAATTTCAGTCATGAAACAATCACATAACCCTGATGACAGGAGCTCTGAGTGTGGGTGGGAATCCCCTTTATTTTCTAGCAGCTTTAAGAGAGAGGAGGGATTATATGAGCAAGAGATATTGAGACTACGATTGGAAAAAGCACAGGAACAAATACCCAAACTAGTGGAAACACAAGAACTGTGAACCAATAACTGAGGAGCCCCCATGGAACTGGACCAGGCCCTCTGGATAAGTGAGACAGTTGATTAGCTTGAACTATTTAGGAGGCCCCCAGGCAGTGGGACCAGGACCTGTCCTTAGTACATGAACTGGCTTTTTGGAACCTAGGGCCTATGCTGAGACATTTTGCTCAGCCTTGGTGTAGGGAGGCGGGGAATGGACCTGCCTCATCTGAATCTACCAGGCTGAGCTGAATCCCCAGGGGAGACCTTGCCTTGAAGAAAGTGGGAATGGGGGGTGGATTGGAGGGGAAGGCCAGGGGGTGGGAGGAAGGAGGACAGAGGAATCTGTGGCTCATATGTAAAATTAAATATATATATTAAAGACTCGGTAGCTAATGACTTAGACCCACAGGTAAGGAATCTATTGATAGTCTAATGCAATAAATGATCAACATTCACTCAAAAAAAAAAGATCACAATGATACCACTCACTTTTGTTTTTTAGAATCTTCTCTGCAGCTTCTCTCTGAATGACTAGACTCCCTAACTTGTTCCTCTCTAAGGTTTAGGGGGAATGGAGGTTAGTTGATTTCTGTATAGTTGCTCAGAGTCAAGTGCAGAGTGGTGCTTGGCTCTGGGAGAAAAAGCAGTTCCCATCCATCTTTAGTAGACGTATTCATCTCTCCTTGGATGGCACTCAAGTATCACTTCTGAATCTTGCCTTAGACATTGGGTGTGAGAACTATGAGTGAAGAACCAGCCTACTACCCTTATTTAGCAAAGCTGTGTTAAGACACAGGTAACAAGAGTTCAGAGAAATATGCTTGACTATGTAGTCATCTCCAATGTGAGTTAAGGCAGCTTTAAAATCTACCAAGCATCTTATCATACGAACTTGCCACTCTGAGTTTCAGTAACTTCATTTTGGACTGACAAGATAACTCAGAGGGTTGGAGCACTTGCTGGCAAAACTTGACCTCAGTTCCATTCACAGAACCCATGGTAGACAGAGAACTGATTTCTCAAAGTTCTTCTGATCTCCACACATACACCATAACCCTCATGCATCTGCACACACACACACACACACACACACACACACACACACACACACATACACACACACACATACACACACACACACACACACACACACCTACCATCAACAGCAGCAACAACAATACTAATTTAAAGCTACATAGCTTTATTTTATTCTTTGTGTTTAATCTCCATAACACCACTGGACCTTGAACTATGAAGAGTTACATTCCATATGTCTATTTTATATATTTGTTTTGAGATAGTCTTGCTATAGCCCAAATAGCCCTGAATTCACTAAGTAGTATATGCTGGCCTCAAACTTACAACCTGCCTGCCTCTGTGTATGTATGTACATAAATATAATATTAATATATATGATGTAATATATATAAAATTAAAAATTCAAAATATAATTACATATTTACTCCTTCCTTTTCTTCCATCCTACCCCTCTCTATACCCTTGCTCCCTCTAAAATTCATGGCCTCTTTTTCTTAATTGTTATTATTACATACATGTATAAGTGCACACATACAAACATATACATATATATACATACACACACAATCTTATAGTCTGTTTAGTGTTGCTTGTGTGTATGTGATTTAAGAAATGACCACTTGAAACTGGATAACCAATTAGGAGGCTCATCCCTGAGGAGGATTAATTCTATCTGTAACAACATCAAACCAGATTTACTCTGCCTTTACTTTTTCCTCTATGATTTAGCTCTAGCTTCATGGACAGGCCCTCCCTCCTCTGATCCCTTCACTTGTTCCCTAACATTCTCCAAAGTCGATCATATTTTTCCATTAAAAATAAATTTGATAAGCTTTTGTTAAAGGGCAAAAAAGTGAGGGATACTATGGGGTATAATGAAGCCAATGTGTCATTTAGTGTTATTACATTGAGTTGGACGATATTACATAATATAATACAACTACATATACTATAATATATTGTGAATATGATATAATATTGTATTTTGTATTGTGTGAAGGATATCTACTAAAATACATGTTTGCCACATTTGGAATGTTCTGACTTGCTTTAAGTTCTATTTTAGCATAATTATTGTCTTGTGGGTTTTATAAACTATTTTATATATACATATATACATATTGTGTGTATACATGTACCATGGTTCAGGAATGGAGGTCAGAGGACAACCTTAGGGGGTTGGTTCTTTTCTTCCACCACGTGGGCCCCATGGATTGAACTTAGGTTGTCACTATTAACAGCAAGATCCTTTACCTTCTGAGCCATCATGCTGGCTTAGGTTTATACTTTTATATTTCACATTTCCACAATTAGCTACCTCAGACTTTAATACATGACAATCACAACTCACTAATATTGAAAACAATGCTTGCTAGAAGGTAAACAACTGTTTCTGGTCATTCTGTTAATTGTAGTTTTCTTATTATTATGAATAAATTTAAACATATTTAAACCATTAAAAACCAATTTTTAATACTACAGTATCACTGAATTATTGCATATAAAATAAAATCAAGTCTTGATTTATTTAGTAAAATTATACTAAAACTGATGCTACTGATGAGATGGGCCTTATGAGAAGGTAGAAGTATACATTCCATAACTACATCATCCTAAATATCTCATTCAGGACTGGGTATGACTGCCCTAAGTTTTTATTAGGTTATGAGATATTTTCCCTCATATCCATATAATCTTCTTAATTATTGTCTTATTGATTTTGTTTTTTACTTAGACCCATGAACTCACCGTATTTTAGTATGAGGAAAAAGCATGTAGGGTCTTGTTTTTGGTTCTATTTGACATAGCATAACTGGTCGATGAAAACCCATTCTGTAACTTTGTGTTAACAGAGTTCTGAAAGCTTTGTGTTATATGGTTGAATTTTTTGGCTGTCCAATGCTTAGTGGGAAGTATTAGTCATTTTTGTTTTTGTCATTGTTTATTCCCTCCTTGAAGAAATGATTGACAGATGCAAACTTGGAGAGTTCACCACAGGTGTTCTCTCCAGTTTACTTAAAAAAATAAATACTCAAAATAAGATGGGCTTTAGATCTGATCCTCTAAAGAATCCCACTGTTCACATATTTTTTCTTGCCCAGGTGTGGCCTTGTAAGACAGACATATTTTGTTTGGTTCTTTGATCTTCCTTTCCATCCAGGCTGCAGAACAGGAAGTTCGTTTTATTTTCTATTTTCCACAGTTCTCACACAAGCATATCATAAAGGAGCACTTCATGATGTTTCAGTTTTTTGCAATACTACAATGGGTCACTCATATTTCAATTCTATTAGTAATTTACTTAACACCCAATAGCTTTGGTGTAAAATTTTCTTCCATACATTTCCAAAGTTTAAAGTGGTTATAGTCTCAGTGTCTGTTTGCCACATAAATGTTCATTGCTTCAACATTCAAGTACAGCTGATTGTGCTTAGGGGAAATCTCAGCACCCTTTCCAAATAGACTCTGTCACTGAAAGTGTTCAGAAATTTTGTCCTTTATTTTAGATAGTGCAACCATTGCAATCAATTGTTAATGATGACTCATCATAGGATGCAGACCCCTGGGGCATTTATAGCTATGATGTGGAGAAACTATGTGCGATTGATAGTAACATGCATCTAAACACACGTTTTCCTTTTGAAAGGCAACACAAAAATCATTTGAGCAAAGTAGCACGAAGTGGAAATAACTCAAGTGTTTGTCAACAGATGAGTGAACTTTTAAAATGTAGAATGTCCATAGTACGGGATATTATTCAATTATAAAAATGGAACAGAGGGGTTTGGGAGATGGCTAGGTTGGTAAAGTGATTGCTGCACAAGCATAATTTGACCCTGTGAGCCCATGAAAACACACTTTGGAGTAGTGGTGCATGCCTGTTATCCCTGTAGTGGGGAGGAAGGCAGGAAAATCCCCCAGGGCTTGCTGGCTATCCAATCTTACCCAATTGGTAAGCCCTAGGCAATGAGATATCCATCTTGAAGAGACAGAATTCCTGAGGATGACATCCAGAGTGGTCCTCCCGCCTCCACACTCATTCCTATACAGGTGAACAGGCATCTGAACATACAGTACACCCACACCCACATAAGTATATTCTTTTGAAGGATGAATTAGAGTCCTGATACATTCTCTACAATGATTGAACCTGGAAAACATTATACTAGGTGAAGACAAAGAAGACAAAAGTTGAATAATTTCATTTGCATAAAGATATTGCCATGAGGAATTATGTAGATCAAGAAAGTGTTAGAAGTATACCATGCCCGCAGCTAGTTCAAAGGGGCCAAGGGGGGTATTTCAATTGTTACAGAGTATATGCTTAAGATGATAAAAACATATTGGTGATAAATCATGATGATGGTTTCATAACAGTATAATTTGTACTTGTGAATTATATATTTTGTGGTAAAAGTAGAAAATTATATTGCATATGGTTTATAATAATGTGAATAACCTGATAACATAATATGCTCCAAACCATGATAACAAAATCAAGAATTTGTTTTTAAGACAGGATCACAAACTGGTCTTGAACTTGCCAGTCTAGCACCAACAATACAATGCCCCTGCCTTAACCTTGCAAGTTGTGGGATTATAGACATGAGCTTTCAGCGTTTTATTTTTGCCAGCATTGTGGATTTGACAATACTTTAAACATGCTAAAGAAGTGCTCTTCCATTGAGCTTCATCCCCAGCTTCTGATTGTGTTCATGCATGTGTGTGTGTGTGTGTGTGTGTGTGTGTGTGTGTGTGTGTGTGTGTTCCATGTGTTCGTTTTTAGGATGTGTGGTATATACGTGTGTATGTGTGAGAGTAGATACATACATGCCATTGCATGCTTGTAGAAACCAGAGGACCATCACAGGTGCCAGTCCTTTTCTTCCACCTAGTTTGAGACAGATGTTTGTCGTGTGAATGCCAGGTTGGCTGCCTACGAGCTTCAGGGCATTTTCCTGTACCAAGTCACAGCATCTTGCTGCAGGAGCATTAATTAGTATTACAGGCATGTGCTACTGTGCTCAGCTCTTTGAATTCTAGGGATCTGAACTTAGGTCCTCAGGCAAGCACTTTTAGCTACTAAACTGCCGCCTCAGCCCTGATTATACACTTTAGACATACAAATTTTATCTCAATCAACTGTTTTTTTAAAGTCAGTTGGAAGTTGAAAAGTGGAAGCATATAAACCCTCCACCTCTTGTTACCCCTTCACTAATGTAAAATAGGAAATAATAATAATAATCACAAACAGAGAGTAAAGTTGTTGTATTCCCTATGAACACCTTAGGAGTCTGGATGGACTCTGAGAACTGTGTGTAAATCAGTATGTACTCGAAATTCTAGGCTACCTGATCAGGGTGCAAGGATCTATAAACGTTCATACTAAGACTTCTATTGAAACTCTTGCTCAATGCATGCTGCTTAACTCTCTGCCTTAGCAGAACTGGCCACGTTTCCAGAATGCATTTAGGTGTCTGTGAGGAATCACTCATTTCCCTCCTCCCCCTTCATCTAGGGACTTTGCAGATTGCAAGAATTGCTTTGTGCTCTGAAGGGCCTTTGGGTCTGTGAGCAACATGACTTTGCCAAGATGGCCAGCCTGCCAAATCTGCAGCTGCCAAAAGACTAGCCTGGGTTCTTCATATGATGAAAGTACAAAAAAGGGCCATGTGCTTGGCAGACCTGGCCAATTCCCTCTGCTTCACAGGGAGAATAAATCTCCGAAGAAGTCCGAGAGAGAGCTACCATCTGGTCGGTCTCCTGCCTTTCTCCGTGTCGCCTCCAATCCAGATTGCCAAGTGTCAAGAGGGCTTCCTGTGCTGGACAAAGCTGGGCGTCAGTGTTTGGTGCCAAATGTTGAACTCAGAAGAGACTCTAATGAGGTGGGAATCTGCAGGCTAGCTTCAACCTGTGCTCCTACCAGAGCCATTGGCTGGCTCAGGGGCGGGTCAACATTTCAGCAATGTAAATTGGAGCAAATTAATAGCTTGCCTTATTGTTGTGGACTATCTAGTAACTTCCTTAAGATGCTACAGTACATCCAGCTAAGAAACTATCCAATAGCAACATCACTAACGTCACTGGGCACCTTAGATGACTGGAAGCTGACACCACTGGAAGAAACTACAGACTTGGTTTTTTGGGTTTTTTTTTGTTTTTGTTTTTGTTTTGTTTTTTTCAGTGCAGAAGCTGTGAGGCAATTTTGGCTCACTGCTCAGATTTTCAGTCCTAACAGCCAACTTCATCTCTCTTTTCCTTCACAGTTTCTCTTGCTATAAAAGTTCAGAACAAATGCTACTACAGAACTTAAATGCTGATTGTTCCCTTAGATTGGCCTGTGATATGCGTGGCTAAAATCAGTTAGTGTTTATTCATTGACATTTTGCTTTTAACGGCTGAAGTGGGGAATAATGAATAATGTCATAGTATTCAATTATATTAGTAGTTCAGATATTTTATGAAGATTAGAAATCATTCTCCAACTGAAAGTTCTTCTGTAAGTTCTTTGGAGGAGTACAATATCTGTACATAGTTTTCCTCTAAACCAAATTCACCCACATCACATTCTAAAATCCAGCCTCAAGTTGACAGTTGCCTGTAAGATGCTTATCCTAGTGAAGCCCTGCTGATTTTCCTTCAAAAGTAACAAGTCAATCTTCCTTCCCCTGCTTTCTCTCTCTCTCTCTCTCTCTCTCTCTCTCTCTCTCTCTCTCTCTCTCTCTCTCTCTCTCTCTCTTTCTTTCTCTCTCCCTCTCTGTCTTCTCTCATTATTCTGTAATGTTTTACTTCCTTCACATGCTGGCTACCCAACCTCTAGGACACTTGCCTCTCTTCCACCCTCTCCATTTAACTGGGCATAGTGTTTCCATGGTTACTATGACCTCTATCTGTGACTATCACGTAGATGAATCAGAAGTTTTTCTTCTCTTCACATTTTTTGCCTCTATACTGCTATGTTAAATATCTCCAAAAGTTGTTTTTACTGCCTCTGAACAAAAAAAAAGAGGGAATGAAATAATGAACTAGAAAAATCTATATTGGCCTCATATTCTATACAGTAAAATGAAAATGTACAAGTGTGCTCACAGAATCCACTGTGCATTAGTCTAACATTACTTAGACTAATGTTGTCTCTTCTTTGAGGTGTACCATCTCCTTAGTTAAGTTGCCCCACTCCTCTTAGTATTAATTTTTGTTTGTTCAGTTGTTTGTTTTGGACAAGACTTCAGTTACCCATCCTAAGCCACTACTAAGTCCCTATAAAATTGAAAACATGGATTTTTTGGAACTTTATCCTTAAATTTTTAATTTAGTTTTGTTTGTATTTTTATGTGTATACAGCCTGGTTTAAGAATAACCTCTGTGATAGTATCCACATCTTAGCTTCCTTGTGATGCACTACAGGCATTCATATTGATTGCAAAAACATTGTTGTGGGGTCCCTGAAATGCTACAGCCAGAGGACAATCAATCTGAGTGAGACAAGAAGGAAATCTGGTTCAACATGACTGAGTTAGCTGGTGCTGATTCAGACTTCTAGAGACTGACTCTGAGCAGTTTATTTTTCACAATTTAAGCACAATAAAACTTTGGGAAGAATTACCTTGTGACAATTATCACAAATCTTAAGGCAGGACTGCATCTAAACTCTCTTGCAAAGTACATGTCTTTTGCAAATTACTTGTGGCCTTTTCCATAAGAATGGGTTCTATCTCAGGATAAGGGTCTAGGGTAGAGGAATCTGGAATAAGCATAATGGTATGGACTCTTTTGCAAAGTACAGGAGACCTCTTTCATGAGAATGGGTCCTGTTGACTGAGAAACTATGCTCAGGAGTTTGGGATAAACATAATAGCCTGGGGGATTTGGGTCAAGCCTGGCTTTATAGATAACAAAAGATCACCAGGTTATTAACTGTATCTAATCGCAGCTTTTTGGACAGAAAACAGGTGTGAATCATGTCTGTTAAAGAGAAAAGCCTGTGAGTTTCATGTTCCTGTTTTCTTCCATGGGATGGTCCTTCTGTATGCTGTGAATACGTGTTGCTCTCATTGGTTGATAATAAAGGTGTTTGGCCAATGGCGAGACAAGATAAGATTAGGTGGTATAATCAAACTAAGGAAGGGAAGAAAAGGGTGCAGTCAGGCGGACGCAAGCCAGTTGCCCAAGGAGCAAGATGCCAAAGGACTGGTAAGCCATGGGCCACCTGGTGATGCATAGATTAATAGAAAAGGGTTAATTTAAATGTAAGAGCTAGTTAATAATAAGCCTGAGCCGTCGGCCAAGCATTTATAATTAATATAAGCCTCTGAGTGATTATTTAGAAGCAGTTGCAGGACAGGGTGGGACAGAGAGAAGCCTCCATTTACAGTTTTCCCTAATGCCAGCTGTAAACATGAGGGCTTTATGCTCTCAACAAATGATTTTTATAGTGTGTGTGTGTGTGTGTGTGTGTGTGCATACCTGTGTGAAGGGGTCAGTGCATATTGCCATGGTACATGTGTGGAGGTCAGAGGAGAGCTTCTTGGTCGAAAGCACCTTTACCTGCTAAGCCATCATGCTGGTCACAGAACAACATTTTATTTACATCCTGTGTTATGCTGGGCTTAGGACTGCTGAGAGTTGGCAAGACACTCCCCCTACTTGCCTTGAAATTAGAGTTTAAGGGAAAAGAAAGCAATGAGCTGTTGGGGCTACATTAATCCATAAATGAAATCTTTAGTCTCATGAAATGCTCACTTTGCCCAACAAGCCCCACCTCTTAATACCACAGAGAGGATAAGTTTCAGCATGAGTTTTGGAGGGGACACATCCAAACCACAGCAGTGGCTACGCCTGGTTGCAGCAGTCCAGAAAAGTTTATGAGGAAATAATATTTGAACTGAAATATGAAGGGTAATCACTAAAAGGCTATTCACTGATATTATTTCTCAAATAAGTAAATTGCAGGACTGACTATTCTAAAAAAGCCCACAAAGGTCATAGGAGGATCTAGAGATGGAACCACTTTAGTTATGGCCTCCTCAGCATAGAAGGGGACAGCAAAGCCTTGGTTTCATTGCCAGCTTCTCTAGGCTCTTCTTCAAAAGTTCTATTATGTGGACCTCTTTTAGATCATATATTAATTACTTTTCTTCTCTCTATAACAAAATGTCCCACCAAAGCAAAGGAAAGGGTTAAGAAGAGGCACAGTCCTCCATAGTAGAGAAAGTATGGTGATGGGAACAGGAGGTGGCTGGTCACGTGGTGTTCATAGTCAGGGAACAGAGAGTGGACAGGTAGTGGAACAGAGTTACAAAAGTCAAGGCTCATCCCCAGTGACCCACTTTTTCAAGTGAGACCTCATTTCCTAAATGTTCCAGAACCTTTGGAAACAGTTCCACCAGCTGGGGACCAAGTGTGTCGAAGCACACAAGCCCAGAGGGGACATTTCACATTCTAACCACAGCAGTTTAGAAGAGTGTTTTTTAAAAGAATTCTCTACATTGAAATGAGCAGACTCCATTCTGACCAGAATGAGAAACAGAATTGGAATCCTGTGTAAAGCAGACAAAGGAAGAGAGAAGCAATGGGATCTGAAACCTAAAGCAGAAAGCCCAACCAAGACCAGAATCAGTAGACTGAAGACTGGCAGAGTCCACAGCTGAGTTCAGAGTTGGGTCACTTAGAATGAGTCTGTTCTGTGATGCAGACACCCGACCAACTGATGGCTGAAAGACAGAACACATAGGCCCTGGAGTCCTTTGCTTTCCAAACCAGTTCTTACATCAGGTCAACCATTTTTGCTACCTTCGCAGGATTTTTCTTTCTTGCCAAAGGGTTTATAAGTATCATGAAAATTGATATATAAGCCCTTTCTGAATATAAGGTTTTCAAAAAAATCTATTTTTTGATTGCTTATTTCCTTCTTTGTGTGTTACAATAGCTTTCAAGACTTCCCTTATATGATATATTTAATTAAATATGATTTCAAATAACATTAGTGTGTACTATAGCTGTGGATATTATATGAAGACTCATGAAGATTTAAATAAAGGAAGAAAAGAAATTTGCAGGGTCTTTTCCTATAATTGTGTGAAAATTCCATGATAATTATAGATAAAGCACCCATTACAATTACGAAAAGAGCACAGGGGGATGAGGAAGGAGCTACTGATAGGCACTCATGCAAGATTAAGTGATATGACCTTCCCCAGCACCCACTTTGCCCCGTATGAACTTTCTGAAAATGATAAATTTGACTTGAAGTAAACACAGACATAATGACTTCAGACAGATCACTGATGTCTCACATGGATGTCTGAGATGAGAAGTATCTGTAGACTTGAATGTAAGTGTGGCCAAGGCCCTGAAAAGAGTATGGTTGCCATTGCACCCAACTCTCTGAGATGACTGCTGTGCAATGCTTCTCAGAACTAGTTGAAGAAGGTGTAGTCTTATTTTTAAATGAGACCTATATGAAACTCAGGGGGAAAAACAGATTTTAAAAAGAGAGTTGTTCTGACTGATGCTGGTTATTAAACTCAATGACTGGCTTTTATTTATTTGTTTTTTAATATTTACGTGTGTGTGTGTGTGTGTGTGTGTGTGCGTGTGTGTGTGTTTGGGTGTCCATGTCTGTTTGTGTGAATACATACGTGGAGGTCGGGGACAGCCTATTGGGGTGATTTTTTCCTTTCCAGAATGTGGGTCCTGGGTATCGAAGAGAACAAATAGCTCTCCTGACTCAGCTGGTTTCTGGGATGGCACTTATTGCTCCTTGAGCTCTCTCATCACCACCATGGAAGTTCCCGGAAGTCTGAATCTGAGTCAGCAGAAACCTTTATGACAAGGCCTGCAGATTCATGTCTAGACGCTACAGCAGATAAACAAGAAGGCTGACGATATCAGAATGGTATTCCTGCCAGAGCTGTTGACCCAAGGAGATCAAAACAGACCAACTAGAGGACTGAGTTCAGCTGGACCTAAACAGTGGACAGTGGGGCTTCATATGACTGCCACTATGAAAAATAAGCAGTTTTTTAAAAAGTGAATGAAAATTAAGTTATAATTCAGTGAAAAATTTCCAAAATTACTAGAGCTTCATGCTTCTTCTTACACATCTTAAAAGGCTTTGTTTTATAGCTTTGTGCCAGTCATATCATTCCAGACAGAAGGATTGTATTCAGTTTAATAGAAGGGCAAAAACTGTAGCAAAGGGGACACTTTGCACAGCCTTGATGCAGGGGAAGGGCTTGGTCCTGCTTCAACTGAATGTACCAGGCTTTTCTGACTCCCCATGGGAGGTCTGACATTTTTGGAGGAGGGAATTGGGGGTGGGTTGCAGGGGAAGGCTGAGGGGACAGCAGGAGGAGGGAAGAGAGGGGGATCTGTGGTTGGTATGTAAAATGAATAAAAAATAAAAATTTTCTTAATAAAAAAACTGTAGCAAAATTCAACATTAGACATCATACAATATTTTATCAACAACAATTAAGAATCTAACAGAAAGTAGAGATAAAACTTTGATGTGTTAGGAATTTATTTTTAATGAAGAGCAGTTTCAGCCTTTTCAATAAACAGGTGTAAGTCAGTTGACCATCAATTATGAATGCCAATACATGAACCATGCAAGTATAAACTCAGACCTGTGGAGTAGGTGTTATCCTTTCATTACACAAAACAGGAGATCATGGCAGAGAATTTTCTTATGAAAAAAAATCACTAACATTAATTTTTTTTTTTTTTTGGTTTTTCGAGACAGGGTTTCTCTGTGTAGCTTTGTGCCTTTCCTGGAACTCACTTGGTACCTCAGGCTGGCCTCGAACTCACAGAGATCCGCCTGGCTCTGCCTCCCGAGTGCTGGGATTAAAGGCGTGCGCCACCACCGCCCGGCTTAACATTAATTTTTGTCTGTTATTTTAATGAGTTGGAAATAGGGGCCCACGTTGACCAAGTTTTATCCATTATTTTTTAATGTATGTTTTATATGGTAGATGTTCATTTCTTCCATGTAAATTAGAATTTTAGAGAAAAACTGTGAGGTCCTATTTGTGTTCCACTGTCGTTGCTTTTGGTTAAGCCTGAGCTCACACTGGGGTGGGTGTTTAGGAAGCTGTGCTCTCCTCTGTCCATCTCTCATCACTTTCCAACAGAAGACTGGTGAGGTTTGGATGGGATTACAGGTGTCTTTATTTTAATTGTTTCCTGAGCCTTCTAAGCCTTAGGCAAATCTTTGAGGACATTTATGCCCAGTGTTGGCAAAGCCTGCTGACATTTGAGACATCGAATCATGGCTTGCTTACCCCTTGGTGGGCCTTTTGATCTTAGTATTAGCTGCTACTTCAGTCCCAGATCCAAAATAAATATTTATATGAGCTAGACTTGAGTCTAACCCATCAAGGTCCAAGATCAGCCAAGCCACGGCCTAAAGCAAAGCTCTCTACCAGAGTCCACCCACTCTGAGTGAACAGAACCTGTAGTCCTGTAGACCTACACACACAGGAGCGAGAGTGAGCTGTTCTACAGCATCACTTTGTTTTGAGCACGTGCTAATCACTTTACTTTCACTCTAATAAGTACTTGAAATGATCAACTTATAAAGAAAAAGAGTTTAGGTAGACGTCCTGTTTTATGGGTTCTGATGTACTGTGAGACCTGTGACAAGATGGTACACCATGTCAGAGAAAACATGTTAGAGTAAATCTACTTGCCGCATAAACAGAGAGAAAAGAAATGAAAAAAGGAAAGAAGAGACAATAGGACCGGCACTGGGCTTCCACAGTCTCTGTTGAGGGTGTGACTCTATGTTCTCACAATGATGAAAAGACTTCTCACTAGCCCTACCTCTTAGAGTTTCCACTATCTTATAATGGTTCAGAGCTGGGGTCAGATCAATTTCACTGGGGGCATTGCAGATTCGAATTATAACAGAGAAGTGGCTACTCAACATTATTAAGGCAATTGTCAGTCAATACTGAAGCTATCTCATCTTGCTCTGTGTGTTCCTTCTAAGCAGACCAGAAGAGAGAGTGTTCAATCAACAGATACTTTGCTTCAAACAAGCTAAAAAAAAAAATGGCTGTAGTTACATCATTGAGGAACACTTCTATCATCCTGATGGTTGTACTTAATGCTAAAAGGAGATTTATTACAGGCATCAAGGGCTTTGTTCTTCATAAAATTTAGACTCCAGAATTTTCCAAAGAAATCATTAGATGGAGTAACTAAAACCATACTGAGGATCAGATGCAAACCTAACTTGTGATCAGAATTGTCAGATTTTTGCACCATTAGAAGAAGTTGATCCATTGTCCTGGTGGATTTTTCATCTGGATTATTACATTCTGACAACAGTCTGTTCAGATCATTGATCTCCCTTGTCAGGTGATAGATGGCATAGAGCTTTCACTGTCATACAAAGGCACCTCACTATTGAAATGAAAAATGCAGACAATAAGCTGTGAATTAAAAGAAGAAAGGAATCTTTGGATTGCAATCCACCCCCACCATTTTTCTTTCTATATCTGCAGCTTTGGATTGGGCACTCAGTCATGTTCGTGTTCTTGTGATCTCCCAGGGGCGACATCTGCTCCATCTGCATCGCAGCACTGGCATGAGGATTCTGTGAGCTAATGGTATGAAGCTGCAAAGAGCTATACATATGTGACAGTGGAGCAGATGTTAGGAGGCGATGCATTATAACATCAGTGATTGTCAGCTTTGAAGCCATGTGGACCTGGGTACTGACTCCAGCTCCGTTGACTGGATGTATGGCCTTTAACATGCTATTTTGCTACCACTCAGTTTTCCTGGAAAACCTGGGTAAGAGTTTCTATCTTAGAGCTGTGAGAACTAAATGAGATAAAGAAAAATAATGTGTTGGGGGGATGGTAGTGGTGGTGGTACACTGGAGACACAAAGAGTCCTCTTGTGCAAGAATGAAGACCTGAGTTCAGAGCCCACGAAAAAGCCAGACCCAGTCAATAGATCTGTAATCAACATGCTCCTTGAAGGAAGGCGAGAGATAGAGATGAAGAAAACCCAGAAGCTTGCAGCTAGTTAGCCTGGTGTATGCAGTGGTAACCAGCAAGGAGAGGTGGAAAGTGCGGACCAACATCTAAAGTTGTCCTTATCGCCACATGTATGCCAGAACACACACACACACACACACACACACACACACACACACACACACACACACACACAGAGGGGGGTGGGTGGGTGATAAAAATAAAAATAAATGTTTAATTTAGGGCAGTGTCTAGCAAAGAGAAAGGGCTCAAAAGCATGGAAGATGGTTTTATTCTCATGGTTTAGTTTTCAGCACTTGCTGATGTAACAGAAATGGTTATAGGCACTGACTCCCATCACACTATCCACTGTTCCACGGAGAAAGTGCACAAATCTACTGATCTCCGTGGCCTTTGCCTGCAGTTATTGAAAGCTCCTTATCCTCGTTCCTCTTTCTTGCTATTGATGAAGGATACTGGCTTCCAAACTAGTTTCGACTAGCTGCCCTTCTCTTATGACTCCTCCACTCCATAGAATCTCCAGTATTTCCTTCTCTATGGTATCATCTGGAGTACGTGGAGTTTAGGAAGATCATCATGCCTGTTTGTCCTATGGTTGGTATGGGAAAACAGAAAACACTTCGTGTGAGATCTCTGTGGGCCATAGTTTTCCTTTTTCTCTATCAGTAAGAAACACTTTAATCAGTGCTTGAGGATTTAAAAAAAATCATTTAAGAATCCCAGCTGTGTTACAGTTTAGATAGGAAGTGCTCTCCCATCAAACAATCACACATTAAAGACTTGGTCCCCAGGTTAGGTGGGGGGGGGGGGGGCGGGTTCAGTCACTGACAGGTATTCAGATCATGAGATCTTTGAAACAAGAAATGAACTGATCCACAAATACAGTTGCAATTTGGAAACTTTTCAGAATTAAAGCATAATTGGAAATAATAGATTGTTATAATGAATTACAGAGAGCTATGTCTTACCCTGAGCCCATCTTTGCCTATATCCCTGCTTCTTGGCTCCCACGGGGTAAGCCATCTCGTTCATGCGTTCATATCATCATGACATTCTGTTTCGCCTCAGGCTTAGAACAGTGGTTTTAGCCGGCCAGCACTGAATCCTCTGGAAACGAGAGCCAAATCAGCCAGTTCTCATTCGAAATTACTTCTCTCAGGTTTTTGTCCTAGTGACAAAAAACTCACCAACAGAAGTCACCTAATAGCTGTGTTCAGTTTATAAGCGAGCTGTATCCTGATTTATGTTAGATTCTGTAGAATTTGATTATGACATTCCAAGTATTTAGTTTCAGGGATAGAGAGATAGTTAGAAGAGCACTTGTGGCTCTTGCAGAGGACCCGGGTTCAATTCTCAGCACCCACATGGAAGCTTACAACCATCTCTAACTCCAGTTCTGTCTGATCTCCAAGAGCATCAAGCACACATGTGGTACACACATACATGAGGCAGGCAAAACACTCACATGTATAATAAATAAATTTAATAAAAGTTAAATATTGAGTTTCAACTCAGTTAGACACCATTCAATTCCCATTGTAGAAATGTCAGAAAAATGTATATTGCAAGAAAAATCAAATATCAAATGTAAGTCTCCTATGGATGGATATTGACCTTTACATATTTTGATATATTTCACTCCAAGTGGGTTTGTTTTTCTTGCTTGAGGAAACTTGTGTATATTTATGGTGGATGGAACAGTGACATATATTCAGCTTTCAAAATGTCCAACTCAAGCTAATTGACACGTGCGCTACTTCACAGTTTTTTTTGTGTGTGTATGTGATGAGAACACTGAAAATCTAATCTCTCAGTAATTTTAAAATATACAGTCTGTTGTTATTTACTTGTATTTCACCATGCTGTGAAATAAATCTCCTAAACTTTGTCTGCCTGAAGCAAATCTTTTGCCCAATATTCTCCCAACCCCATCTAGTCTTTGGTAAACACGATCTTCAGAGTTTAGCTTTTTAAAATTTTAATGTTAGATCATGTAATATATGCCTTCCTCTGCTTGGCTTGTTTCACTTAACATAATGTCTCTGGTTTATCTACTTTGCTACAAATGATTAAGATTGTTCTTCAAGGTGGGATGGTATTCCATTGCATATATGCACCAGACTTTCATTATCTATTCACTCTTTTATGGGCATTCAATTTTACTCTGTATCTTGGCTGTTGTGACTAGCACTGCAATGATCATGAGGGATAGAACAGATATCTTCATCAGGTAATGATTTTATTTTGGGCTTATACCCAAAACAGGAACTGCTATATCATAAAGCAGTTAGTTTTATTTTATTTTGAAGGACCTCTGTAGTATTTTCTACAATAGTATACTGATTTCTAGTTGTTTGGGTTGGTAGACATCTTAACTGGATCTTTTACAAGTGGAGATTTTTCTGCTTTTCTGACAGAAGGCTGGTTTTCAGTAAAGATATGTGAGCATCACAAATCTTTCAACATTGAGAGAACACTGAAAACTTTGGCTTTGGTGTTTTCCAAGCCCACAGTAACTGGGCTGGCTTTCTAAGGCACTGAGAAGGCATACTTAAAGTACAATGCCGGCAAACACTTGCTGTCTTAAAAACAAGTGTCCAAACCTCAGCTATTTTGCTCAAACTTGAGACAAGTCTCGACAAATTGAATTTGCAGTTACTCCCAGTGTCACCAAGAAGAGAAGAATACACTGCTCACGACAGTAGCCAAAGCACCTTATTTGGGTTTGTTTTTCCGAGTGTCTTCCATTTGGGATTTACAAAATCCACATGAGCTCTAAAAATGCCACAAATTCCTGCCTATGGTACCCGAGATGGAAAAATAACACCACAGTGAAAGGCAGTTGACCTAGCTGACAGACTTACATATATTAATCCCATCGCTCTGGTAGAGAGATGGAAAATCATTATTGAATAAGACTCTTTCATCAACCCAAATATTTCCTAACGCTCCAAGGTCCATACCAGGCTTCCTTCTTCTTTACACATCTGCTTCTCTCTTTGAACCCTGACATTAATCTGAAGGTTGCATGCAGCTGCAGAGTTCTAAGTAATTAGTTCTTTCCATTATATATTACAACTGATAGAGAAGAGTTGGAAAACACTCAGAACTGGGATTTGCATAAACTCTGGGCAGTTAGAAGACTTTTCCAAACTTCAGATCAATCCTCTGGAAATGCTTGCACAGCTTCCAGCCTCTTCCTGGAATCCCTTACATTGCATGTCTCTTAGAGAATTTTCCCTTTAGTCTGTTTCCCTGTATTTTTATACTTAATTGCTGGCAGTTCTTTATGGTCCTCTCTGGGACATTTCAAAGATGATCAGCTTGAAGGATGTGACCGTGGGCCCTGATGAGTACGCTAGCAAAGCCTTAGCCAGGTTTCCTACATCCAACCATGGGGGTTTTGACTGCATTTCTTTCAAAGCGTTAGGCATTTGGGGATACCCCTACAACAGGATTTTTGAAGTTATCTCCCAAGGAGAGATAAAATGGACTACCATATTTATCTACCCACCAGTCATCCACCCATCATTGCTGGTGGCAATAGGAGTTATGAATAAAGATTTCCTAACTTAGGACGATAGTCATACCTAGAGAGAGTTCTGCAGACCCCATAAGAAAAGTCTCTAGGTATTCTCATTTAAGTTCAATTTTTTGTGCCCACTGAGGGAAGAAAAGGCCAAGAAAGAGGTGAGGTGAAAGTCTCACATCCAGAGGAAACAGAAGCTGGACCGAGTGGAAATAAGAGAGTCTAGGATGGGAGAGTGTTGTAAGCAAACTGCAGCATTCCTTTCCAGTCAATGCAAGCCAGCTAGAATTTGCCCAGAAATACCACCCAGGTGGCCACCATTTCCCAAACCCAGTTTTATGTACAGTTTGAAAAGGAAACTTCTGTTTTTTTTCAACAGCTTTCCTATTTAATTTGTAGGTGGTGAAAAGATATTACATGGTTTGGTTGTTAATTTTTGCAGAAGACTGCCCTTCTCAAAAGTGAGTGGATGAAAGAACCAATGGCAAAGCATCAACCGAGTGGGATTTTTCAGGTGTACTTGTTGGAGCTGGCACTGGAATCCTTTCCTGTCTCCTGCATTCTGTCCTTATTGGGAGTAGATTTGGTTCCATTGATAACTGTCATGGCTTGGAGATTTTGGTTATATAGCTGTGTATAAATACACTGTATCTAAATATTTCCTTATTTTACAAAACCAAATTGCACAGGCATCCAAAAACCCTGCCAGTAATCTTAATGGAGTAGGAAAGTATGTTGTTTTTATTGTTCTGCTCTGTGCTCCATGTGGGTGAGCTGGCAGGGGGCCTGAGGGGAAGAGTATGCATGCCATTGGACCAGGATTTCTTTCTTAGCTTCTTCTCTTTGATTCCAGTACTCTTCACTGACCTGGCTTGCCCCTACCTCCTGGGCCTTGGGTACCACTGCTGTACTCTTGGACTCCACAGAGTTGGAAACGTTTAGGCATTGGTCTTGAGTCTTATTTCTCCCCTGCCTCTTTTCCCACCACCGTGTGTGTGTGTGTGTGTGTGTGTGTGTGTGTGTGTGTGTGTGTGTGTGTGTTTTAGTGTCATCCTTGGAAAAGCCGCCCACCTCCTTTGAGACAAGGTCTCCTCAGTGGCCTGGAATTCACCAATTAGTACAAACTGGCTATCAGTAAGTTCTGGGAATCCTCTTGTCTCCCCGTCTCCAGTGCTGGATTACAGAGGGATGGAGGGCACCAATTCTAAAGCTCATACGTAAGTTCTGGGATCCAGCTCAGGCTCTCAGGCCACTTGGTGAACACTTTACAGACTGGACTATTTTCGCAGCCCTTTGTTCCATGTTTTCCATGGGGTAAAAATATTCATTCTCGTGGATCCCAGATTTACACTTCAAAATTGGATCTCTGTCTTGGATTCAGTATCACATCCAAATGGTATTTTTAATGTTTCACTGGGTTGGGTGGAGCCCAGCACTTGCCACACAGATGCCCCACTGCTGAGCTATAGTCTAGGTTGGAATTAATGACCTTTCTGTCTCAATTCAGTATGGTGCCTTGAAGTCTGACTTTCAAACCCACCCCTTCTTCATGCTTCTAAACTATAGTAGATTAAATGACCTGGCAGGGCCTCCACCTTTCTCCTTGAGTCTGAGCAGGTTTAATCGGTGTGGTGTTGTGTAGTTTCTTGTTCTAGCCTTTAAAATGTTGGCAACTCCCATGTTCTCTTTCCCAGAATACCTGCAATATGTCTAGAACAGAGTTTCCCATGGAACTGGAATGATGCCACAACCAAATAATAAGCTATAGAATCAGCTTTGGGATCTGTGGCAGCTGGCGGCTGAAGGGCCTAGGGAGACAGTTGTCCAGACAGGCACGCAAGATGCTGAGGAAATGATCACTTGCATTATGTAAAATTTTTAAAAATACAGCAAAACTGTCACTTGCAGAATACAAAAAATAGATAATGACGTTGATGAACCTATAGCTCTCACTAAGGATACTTCCAGGTAAGTTTCTGATAGACAGCAATTTCCTTTTTTAGGTAAGCAAGATAAAATAAGAGTCTAACTTAACCTATAAACAGCATCAAAGAGCTCACTTTCAACATAAGCTTAGAGAACATATAAAGGAATACAGAACTTCCTAGCCTCAAAGAAATAAACTATTTTGTGATCAGGAAAAAAAATTTTAGTCAGAAATAGCTTTGGGGCAGAGACCAAATCCGGGGCTCTACTAAGATGACATGGTGTCAGGTCTCAGCATTGCTTTAAGATTCGTTGTTAAGACTTCAGAGAGATTTCCAGGGGTAACTAGGGAGGGCTCATGAGAATCAAAAGGCCTAGGCTTAAGAACCATAGATCCTTTAAGTAAAAGGAATTTTAGGAATTAAGGGCAATGTTTCTGAGCAGCCTTCCCAGATGCCCAAGACACAGAAGGGTCTGTCTTGGAAAGAAATGTGAGTCTAATTTCTTTTTAAGGGAATCGACTATATATTGATGGATGATAAACCCACAAATTACTTTAAGAAACTATATCTGCTAGATGTGTGTGTGTGTGTGTGTGTGTGTGTGTGTGTGTAAGAGAGAGAGAGACAGAGAGAGAGACAGAGACAGAGAGACAGAGAGAGACAGAGACAGAGCAACAGACAGAGACAAAGAGACAGAGAGAGGGAGGGAGAGGGAGAGAGAAGGAGGAAGGGAGAAAGAGACAGGAGGGGAGAGAATAGTAAGAGGTGCCTGGATCCTCTAAATGTACATAGGAAAGAAACAGACTGAGATAATTAAGGGGGAAATGGCCTAGAAGACACAACTAAGAACCCACTGAAGAGAACCAATAGCCTTGCAGGAGGGTTCTCATAATTTCCCTAATATAGACAGTGGCCACATCTGCTGGCATAAGCAGTTCCACATCCTCCATCTGGAACTCAAGGTGGCCTCACTTGAGTCTAGGGCAACCCTACTTTCCTAGTTATGAAAGGGGCTGAAATGTGACTCCACCTTAGACAGGCACCACCCCCTGTGGGTAATGACCTAAGCCCCCAATCAGGATATTCCTCCATCCAAGTTTGACCAGTCTGCTAAACAGTTTTAGAACCTGACCCAATAAGGCAAAAGACTTCATAGGTACAGAATGTGGCTTTTATTGGACGTATGTGACTAAAGCTAGTCTTACTACCAACCCTGTCCATTTAATATGCACCTCATGTAACTGCTCTGACTGCCGAACAGAAACTGAGATACTTAGAATTTCCCCATTCCCCCTTCAAAAGGGCTTATGCGCCTTTGTCCCAGGTAGTCATCGCCATTTTGTGTGGATGATTGACCCCTGCATGCTATTTCTGCAGAATAAATGCTCTTTGTGCTTACATACTGTAGCTGGAGAGTTTCTCCTCGGGTCCCACCAAGCCCCGTAATTCCACAACCCACTTATAAAATAAACACACAGACGCTTATATTATTGAAACTGTTTGGCCTCATGGCTCAGGTTTCTTGCTATCTAGTTCTTAGCTCTTCAATTAACCCATATCGATTAATCTATAAGTTGCCATGTGGCTCGTGGCTTACCAGTACTTTACATCTCATTTTTCATGGCTGCGGCTGGCAGTCTCCCTGCCTCAGCCTCCCACCTCTCAGAATCCTCCTCCTCCTTGTCCCACCTACACTATCCTTCCTGCCTGGCTACTGGCCAATTAGCATTTTATTTATCAATCAATCATAGTAACAAAAATTTACAGCATACAGGACATCCCACAGCAACATACTATTTGAGGCTGGGGTCTTCCAACAGTGATTCTCAGGCCTTTACATTTATATTTTTTGCAACAATTGTGACCTCTCTCAGGCTGGCTCCACTGAGTACCACAGCTTTCATCAGTGGATATCTCTCATTAGTGACATTCCTAATATCTTGGGGTCTGCCTAGCAACTCAGGCCTCGCCTTCATTGCTTCACAAGGTCTGTCAGGATTTCCATGCAAGGTATACAACTGCTTTATATACTTCCTAACTTAATTGGGTTTCTGACACCTTAGTGCAAGCCTCCATCACATTCTCAAATCTTGAAAATTGCAGGTCTGAAGATCCAGCACCATCTGCATAATGTATGACAACAAGTTACACAAGCAGCTTGAGTGTTACCCTGGCCCTCTTGGACCACATCCCTAGCAGTTCTTTTGCATCCTCAGGCTGAAGCTAGGAAAATGCTTCCTTAGATGGCTGTTTTCTAGTAGGGTGTGATGAAAGCGCTCTATCTTTTTAGGCACTTTCTTTTCAAATGAATTCACGTTGTTGTACTCTTGTAAAGGGTTAGTGACCACTCTATGACTCTGCTCTGCCTCTTTTGAATGAGGTGCTCTAGGTAGCCTATGCTTACTCAACTCTACTATGTGAGCTTCCTGTCATCCTAGTGCAAGTCTGGGGGTTCTCTTCAAAAGTACTAATCTAGTTAACAATTACAGATGCTTTGTTTGCATCCACCTCGTCCACAACTTTAAACTCACTCAGGCTCCTTTCCTTGCTAAACTGTGTGTTTTTCATATTCTGCTGTTCTTCTCCCTGTAAATATGAGTAAGGATAGTTGAAACTTCCTCTACCAAACAATTTAGACTACCTTTGAATCAAGCCCCACTCAAATATACAGAACACAGATTCCTCAACAGAACATAACGTAAATGGCCTCTAGTCCCATTCCCAATAAAACCATTGTTCTCTTCTGAAATCTCATGAGCACAGTCTTTTCTGTACACTTTCCTGTCTGCATCCTGGTCTCTGGTGATTCAACCACAATGGCCCCATTACATTCTGCTTGCAGTTTTCTAGAGCCAAAATTCCTTCAGATTTTTCCCACAAACCAGTTCCAATAACTTAGGTATGTTGCTAGAGATTTCCTGTTTGGCCCACAGTCAGGACAAATCTCTGTCACCCACCAGTCCCACAGCCGCTCAGACCCAACCAAGTAAACACAGAGACTTATATTGCTTACAAACTGTATGGCCATGGCAGGCTTCTTGCTAGCTTTTCTTATGTCTTAAATTAATCCATTTCTGTAAATCTATACCTTGCCATGTGGCTCATGGCTTACCAGCATCTTCACATGCTTCTTGTCATGGCGGCAGTTGGCAGTGTCTCCCTCTGCCTTCCTGTTCTCTCAATTCTCCTCTCTGTTAGTCCCACCTATACTTTCTGCCTGGCCACTGGCCAATCAGTGTTTTATTTATTGACCAATCAGAGCAACAGATTTGACAGACAGACCATCCCACAGCATAGGTAGCTCATGGTCATATTTATCACAGCAACAAACTTCTTCTTGGGACCAGTTTTCAATATATGTTACTTTCCCCATCACTGTGACCTAACAAATGCAACTTAAGCGAAGAAGACTTACTATATCTCACAGCTTGAGTACAATCTGGCATGAAAAAGAAGCATGGTAGATGCTTTTGGCTGTGTGTGGCAGAAGTCTGAGGCTCACTGATCCCAGAAAGGACAACAGCAAATGAGTCAAGGCCCACACCACAGTGATTACTCTCCTCCAGCTAAGATCCAGTTAAGATAGTTTAATTGATCCAGCATCTAGGCAGTTCCTTCACCTAAACCACATTTTAAAAGTTGCTACCTCTTCATATGTTTTAATACATAGTATGTGATATATGATTCGGTATATATGGCATATATTTGGTATATATGGTATTTGATATGTGATATAAAAACAATTGTTTTTTTATTTAATTTTATTTTTTAATGAAACTACAGTTATTTTTGTGCAATATATTGTGATCACAGTTTCCCTTCCCTCATCTCCCCTCAGATTCTCCCCACCTCGACACCCTTCTAACTTAGCACCTTTTTATTTTCTTTCTCTCTCTTCCAAGAAACAGACATGAAAATAAAAAAGACGAACAAGAATAAAACTAAATGAACAGACAAACAAACAGAAGAAACAAAAAACTACAGGAAACACAGACACACACACACACACACACACACACACACACACACACACACACACACAACCTCTCCAAACAAAACCATACAAACTCTAAATTGGAAAACATAATATACAGGGAAAAGCCCAGTTAAAGGGAAAAAGACCAAAAAAAAACAATATGAGAAAAAAATTTTCAAAAATACCTTTGAGTTCATGTTGTATTGGCCATCTACTGCTGGATATAGGACCCGCTATTACATGTGGTTTGTATACCCAGTGATACTACCTTAGAGAAAAAAATTTTTCCTCTGCAAGTGGTTGTTAATTGGAGATAGCTTCTTGGCCGGGTATTGGAACTTGTGTCTATTTAACCCATCTTAGTTCTGGAACTCCATCTGAATCTGTGTAAGTCCATGCATGCTGCCACAGTCTCTGAGTTCATATGTGTATCAGTCCTGTTGTGTCTGGAAGACATTGTTTCTTTGGTATCATCCATCCCCTCTGGCTCTTACAGTTTTTCTTCAGCATAGTTCCCTGAGCTCTGGGGAAAGGGGTTTAATGAATACATCCAATTAGGATGATTTTTTTTTCTGTGTCTGTCACTCTCTGCACATTGTCCAGTTGTGAGTCTTTATAATAGTTCCCATATACTGCAGGAGAAATCTTCTCTGAAGATGTCTCATTGAGACACTGATCTATGGTATAGCAGAATGTCATTAGGAGTCATTTTATTGCTATGTTCCTTTCATGGTATAATAGTATTTTGTTGTCCCCTGGGTCAGTTGCCTCTCTAGTCTCAGCTTCTTGGCTACTGGGGCAGTGTCAGGCTTGGGTTCCACCTCATGAGGTGGGTCTTAAATCCAATCAGATAGTGGTGGGTTGCTCCCATAATGCTTATGCCACTATTGTACCAGTGTATCACACAGGAAAGTCACTGTTATAGATCAAAGGTTCACAGCAGGATTAGTGTTACCTTTCTCCTCTGGTAGTGTGCAGAGTACATTTCATTTCTATGAACACTAGTCAGTAAGGGTGAAGGCTGTAGTCAGGCTCCAGTGCAATAGCTCTATGTTCAATGAGATGTGCATATGTTGTCTTCAGCAATAGGGCCTTACTGTTTATGGAGGGAAACCAATAGCTCTGGTAATAGTCTGAGTTGCTCGGGGGTTTCCATGGGGTCTCTTTGACCAATGACTCAACTAGATATAGCCTATTCCCAGTAATGGAGATTCCACTTGGTGGGAGAAATATCTAGTTGGGAACTCCTTCCTCCTGTTTGTAGGTATATTTTTCTGTCTTGTCTCATAGCTCCCAAATCATGACGTGGAGACTTATTATTAATTATGAAACCTCAGCTGATAGCTTAGGCTTATTCCTCACGAGCTCTTACAACTTAAATTAGCCCTATTTTTTATCTATATTGGTGAAATTATTAAGGCCACTCCATGTAGTTAAAGGGAGATTTATTTAATGGCGTAACTTACAAATTAAGGGATAGGTAGGTTGCGGGGTCTGGGGAAGGTGTATCACAGTCCAGGGGTGTTCTCTGGAGCTCTGCTTGGCCCACCTCCACTGTCCAGGGTTCCAGAACAGAGAGAGCACTGGCCCATCCAGATCTCGGGTCTCCAGGTGCCTCCCTTGGCCCCACCTTGTAGGCGTGACAGTTGCCAAAGTCTCAATGGGGGTTGGAACTTCCAGATCAAAGCTGGAATGGCTACCCACTACAGATCTATGTTCTACCATGTGGCTTTTACTTCTATCAGGATTTGTGTGTCTGATTCATTCAGCACCTGACTGGCTTCTCTAAGCCTTCTTTTTACCAGCATTCTCTTTGCCCCCAAAATCTTATCTAGCGATTGGCTGTTTAGCTTTTTATTAAGCCAATCATAGTGACATACCTTCACACAGCATAAAGGAATATTTCATAACATATTCCCCTTTTTGTCTAAATAAAAGGAAAGGTTTTAACTCTAACATAATAAAACAAACAATAAGAACAATTATCAGGTAAGAATTATGGTTACCATGTCCAATCCATTTGTATTTGGCATATTTGGAGAAAATACTCCATTATTTATCTTACCTTGGTGAGTTCAAAGTTCTGTACCTAATTTATCTTCCATCATAACTAAGAAAAACTATGACTATTTAGTCTTCCACTCCATCAAAGATCCCAGAAAGACATAATATTACCTTAGTAAACAAAAAGTGAAGAGCAAGCATCTTCCAAAACTAAAAGAAGTGACTGAAACAGCTGGATGTCTGGACAGTCAACCAAGGTTCCTTTGCATCATTGGAGAATCCATCTTCTGCCTATGGGCCTTGAATACATCACAGACTTTTCTGTGAAGCAGGAATTTTAGAAGGAATGTCCTACCCTGTCTTGGTAAAGTTTGAGAGTCACTTTTCTTTGTTTGTGTCCTACCGGTCCAATTTGGACAACATACTAAATGGCTAGCTTTTTTCATAAAGAAAACAAACTTCATATGGAAGTTCCTCAATACCCATCATCCATTTTTGAAATAAAAGTCACTGTCATGAAGTAAAAAGTCTCATTGTCATGAAAAGCTCTATGTTATTAAAACATTTTAAATGCTATATTCTGTAGGTCTTTGAAGTGTTTGAAGATCACATCTCTATCTAAAATATATCTCTGTATGACCTTAGAAACAAACCTAACGTGACTATAAGTTTGATAGTTATAAATGATTATTAACCTGTATTTTTTATCCTAAATAGCTTTTATAGACTAAAATGCTACATAACCTTTTAAACTGAGCTGCATAGGTACAAAACCTTAAACAAGAATAGAAACATATATATAGTACAACAAAATGACTTTAAGTTTGTATCAATATACAATAATCCATACCAATTAAAATATTTGAGACTAGTTTTTTTTAAAGTAGACTGAACAATCCACACTTTTATACCATTATTTCTGTACTATATCCCCCTTTTTTCTTCAGAAAGAGATCCGTGAATCTAACTGCTTTGTTTAGCCTTTTTCCTGACCATGACCAATAACAACTTGTAACCACCCCCTAAACAATGACAAACATCTATAACCCACTGAATGGCCAAAAGCCATCTACCCCAACTCTTGGGAATGTGGGTGTCACATTCTCTAGACTGCTTCCTATTGTCTGGGGACACTGGCATCTTTAGGAGAACCTGGGATAATTGGGATAATGATCAAGTCCTGGGAGAACTAGCTGTTGTTCAGTCTCTGTGTGTTGGGAAAGCATAAGGCTTATCTGAAGTCCTGGCTGGAGTAGCCTGTGAGGCTGGACCATTTTAGACAAAAGTTTTGAAGCTGTTCTGGATGTAGAACTCTGAGGAAAGTGCAGCAGAGGCACTCTGAGAGGTTGGATCACTTGGGCCACGCATTTTTATTGGTGTCTGGTCCCCTTGCTCTGAAAACACATAACCTTTCAAAGGTATCATACACATCAGCATTAACACAAGTATGGAATGTGGAGTGTGCACAAGTCAGTTAAAGGTGATTTTTGCTCTATGTTTGAACAGGTAAAAGGCATCTGCCAACTTTATAAGTCTACTTAGATTATATAAACAAACTATAATATAAATATCCATCCCATATGGAAGGCTGACATGTAATAATAAGTCATGAGGACTCTGTAGCCAACAAGATTGATCTGTCTTGTAGTCTTTTTTGGCATCCCTCTCATGCCTGTAGCCAAGATACTTAGGAAGTCTCCCCCAGTCAAATCTGATCTCTACTAATCTAGATGGAATCCATAGCCTTTCGTTTCCTGGGGAAGCAAAAGCATGACCTCTCCTCCAATGCAATACATTGTCCAACTTCCATTTTGAAGTTAAGACATTTTTTAAAATATATAAAATGGTTTAATTTAGCAGTTTCCATAATCCAATGTCTCTCAGTAGCTATTTTTTTTATAGATAGGCATTCAAAAAATTTAAAGTTAACAAGATACCATATAGGATCCAGATTCCCTGAATATTTTCCATCCTTATACAGCTTATTTTTTTACTTTATTCTCCCTTTAAAGACTTTACTAATATTTTTAAACAATTTATTTTTTCTTTGACTGTTTATATCTATTTTTCTTAAGCCTATGTACATTATCAAACACACTATAACCTGTTTAGAGTTTTTTTTTTCATCTGAACCTGCTTTACTGAATATCTGTAACCTTTTCTGTCTGCATGAGCAAAAACTTAAACTTGCCACATGACTTAGCTCATGGCACACTGGTGGCTCAAATGTTCAGACAGCTGTTGGGAGTCTCTGCACTGTGGCATGATAGACAGGAAACTAGAGACCTACATTTGACTCTCTTTTCATGTGTTTAGAACCTTTTTTAAAGCTTTCTCAGGTCTTATGTGAGTATGAATGACTGGATGTTGGACACCATTTGTAGGCAGACTTTTTCTGTCCCACCTTCCAGCTCCCAAATAACCATATAGAGACTTATTATTAATTATAAAAGCTTGGATGATAGCTTAGGCTTGTTACTAACTAGTTCCTATAACTTAAATTAAGCTGTATCTTTTAATGTATGCTCTTTCATGTGGTTCAGTTACCTTTACTCTGTACTCCGCATGCTGCTTTCTCTCTGTTTGTCTGGCAACTTGGCTTTTCTTCTTCCTAGAGCTCTCTCTCTCTCCCTAGAAGTCCCATCTAACCTCTTTTGCTGCCTAGCAATTTGCCATTCAGATTTTTATTAAGCCAATCAGAAGGCACTTTGGCAAAGACACAGCTTTACCGCATACAAAATGATTATTCCACTACACCTGTTGTTGGGTGACTATTAGATTTCTTTCATATACATATATTTAAAGAAACTTTTATCACGCTGTTTCCATATGAGTCTTCAAATGGACCTTAGTGTCCCTCCATGTATTCCCTCTCTTTCCCTCTTCTTCTCTCTCTTTCTCCACTTAGTTCTTCCATTCCAGTCTCCTCATCTCTCTAACTATTCTTTCTATTCTATTTCCCTGTCTTTGGGAGATCCTTCTCTCCACCTCAGTTCCTTATTCTATCCTAACCTCTGTGCTTATTTATATAGTAGCATGTCCACAGAAGGCTTAAAACTTACATCCGCATATAAGAGAATACATGCCGTATTTGCCTTTTTGGGTCTGGACTATTTCACTCAGGATGGCTTTGTTCTTGTTCTATCCACTTACTTATGAACTTCATAATTTTACTTTTAATATTAGTAATATTCCATTGTTTAAATATACCACATTTTCATTCATTTATTTGTTGATTGACATCAAAGATGTCTCCAATTTGTAGCTATTATGAATACAGCAGCAATGAACATGGATTAGAAAGTGTCTCTGAAGTAGGATATAGAATCCTGTTGGTATATATACCCAAGAGTGGAATAGCTAGATCTTGAGGTGGACCTATTCCCTGCTTCCTGAGGAACCATTACACTGATTTCCACATGATTGTACATGTTTCATTCTCACTAGCAATGGATGAGTGTTCCACTTACCCCACATCCTCACCAGCATGAGCTGTCATTTGTTTTATTAATCCCAACCATTCTGGCTGGTGTAAAGTGAACTCTCAAACTAGTTTTGATTTACATTTCTCTGCTGACTAAGAATATTGAACATTTGTTTAAGTGTTTCTCAGACATTTGTGTTTCAACTCTGTTTAGTTCTGTACCCTATTTTTTAATTTGATTTTTTGTTTTCTTGATGTCCAGTTGTTTTAGATCTTATATATTTTAAGTACAAATTCTCTATTAGATGCATAATTGGTAAAGATCCTTTCTCATTCTATAGCCTGGTGCTTAGACTAGATCATGATGTTCTTTGTCATACAAAATCTTTCCAATTTCATGCGGTTCCATTTATTGTTCATCTTAGTGCCTGTGCTATCAGTATCCTATTCAGAAAGTCTTTTCTGGTGTTAGTGAACTGAAGACTAGTTCCTATCAGATTCAGGGCATATGGCCTTATGTTGAAGTTCTTGATCCATATGGAGTTGAATTTTGTGCAGCACGGTAAATATGAACCTATTTGCATTCTTCTACATACAGCCATCCAGTTTGACAGGCGCCATTTGTTGAAGATGCTGTCTTTCTTCCCGTCCTTAGCTTGTTTGTCAAAAGTCAGTTGATCATGGGTATGTGGACTTATGTCTGGATCTTCTTCAGTTCAATTCTATTGGTCATTTTAATGCAATACCATGCTTTTTTTTTTTTTTTTTTTTTTGGTTTTTCGAGACAGGGTTTCTCTGTGTAGCTTTGTGCCTTTCCTGGAACTCACTTGGTAGTCCAGGCTGGCCTCGAACTCACAGAGATCCGCCTGACTTTGCCTCCTGAGTGCTGGGATTAAAGGCGTGCGCCACCACTGCCCGGCACCATGCCTTTTTTAATGTTATAGCTCTGTAGTACAATCACTTTTGTTATTGCTCTGTTTTAATAGTTATTCTTAGCCCTTTATCCTACAATCAGAATTTTAAAAGTAATTTATTTATTCCTCCCAGATAGTACTTGAATGTGGTTTGCATTAGATTCAAGACAACATATATGAATCATTCACACTCCTACCATCACAAGCAATTAAGAATACAGTAAAGCCGGGCGGTGGTGGTGCACGCCTTTAATCCCAGCCCTCGGGAGGCAGAGCCAGGCGGATCTCTGTGAGTTCGAGGCCAGCCTGGGCTACCAAGTGAGTTCCAGGAAAGGCACAAAGCTACACAGAGAAACCCTGTCTCGAAAAACCAAAAAAAAAAAAAAAAAAAAAAAAAAAAGAATACAGTAAAAAGATACTCTCTATGAAAATAACAGCATTAGACACTCAGGAACTGCCTCCAAAAATATGTACAAGCCATAAATGTGTCAAAAGACAAATGTTATAAAAATATAACTATGTTCCAAACAAATGATGAGAGATATAGTATATTCACAAATGTATGGACTCAATATGCTCATTAATGTAATGAATCCAGCTCAAGTCTATCAAATTAAAAAAATCATTCCCTGTGTAGATTTTTAATTATCTAAATTAAGATTGCAATGATTTATTTAGCTCATTTCAAAATAATGCCTGGAAATTAGCATGCTAGATTAATTTTCCTCTCCTACTATTTTGTAACCTCTGTAACACTTTTATACTTTATTTTTATATTTTATTTCTTGGGTGATTAAAAACAAACTTTCTTTTTTGATTCCCTGATATACTAAGCATTATGTCTCAGATCACCTTGGTCTTTCTATGCCTTGCACACTTCATTTCTGTCTCACTTTTCCTTTGTTTTTATTGTGTGCATTGCTGATAGTTTCAAACACATTTTTTTTTTGTGGTGAGATAACAGTCCCTGCCTTCACTTTCACCTCAGGCTACTGCCTAATTACAGCCTAACCTGTCTAGTTACTGATAATACAGTCCTGTTCCACATTCATCAGTGACCCCAAGCAAATACATTTCTTTGCTTTAGATTCTCTTCTAATTTTGTCTTCAATAACTGATACTGCTCTCCAGAGATAATTGCAAAGCAAAAAGGAAATCAGAAAGGTTCCAGAAGCATTTTATACCTATGTTGCTTCTGCACTGCAGTATCATGAGGGGCTTTCCTGGCACTCATGTGTTTTGCACTTCCTTGTGACTTCAAGGCAAATCATTTTTTCATTATCTCGTTTATTGTAACATTCAGTTATATCCCTCAAACAAACAATACCCTTGCTGATATTCTTGATAAGTGCACAGTGTATGTATATTTCTAATAAGCTCACAAGTTGTATATAATAATATTTTGATGACAATAAGCAACCATTATGAATATGTAGTTGAAGCCAGAAAGCATTTCTACAGCAAAACGTAATAAGAACCAGCAAGTACTGCAGCGTAAATTCTGTGTTCATGTATTAGAAAACTGGTAGTTATATAAGCTCGAAAAACACAATTATGGAAATTCATCAACATAAATACCAAAAACTTCAGTTTGTTTTTAGTTTGGCAGTCTGACCAGATCTTGTCTTGCCGTGATTACTAGATTTTGTCAATAAATAACTTTGTTACAGGTCCTTCCATCATTTTCTTCATGACCACCAGCTCCCTATCACCTGATGGGAAGGTGATTCTCAGCACCCAATTGGCACACCTTCAGGTATATGCTTGAGCTATCTGGCTTTCCTGCAGGCAGTGAATTAGGAAATAGATGCAGCTAATATCTCTGCTAAGAAGCAAAATAAGTTGAGGCAGCCAATCTCACATACAACAATGAAGAATGACAATTGGGATAAACCTTTTCTCTGTCTTATAACCTTTTCAACAATTTTTCATTTGCCCTATATTTCTCTTCTTATTGTTCCTAAGACTGACCACAATAAGGACCACACTCACCTTCCCAGACTCATCTCCTACTAGTTGTGAGCCTTCTGTTTGGTCTGCACAACTGTAGACAACAAACCAGGAAACTATAGGGCTGTGTTTTATATTAGAAAGAATCATACAATAGAGTTGGCATGTAGCTTGAGTAAATAACATCTCTGTATATTTGGTTTCTTGTCTGTAAATATTATCATCCTTGAAGCAATGTGGGTAACTATTATCTGAACAAATGTTTCCTTAGGGCTAAATAAATAATAAGCATTTGAGATACATTAGCTCATACAGAAAGCCGAGTGCAAGCAAGTATAAGCACACCTGCCTAGCAGACTATTTTTTCTTTAGAGACCAAAAATATACCCATTTTTCCAAGATAGGAACAGAGAAAAGAGTTAATCCAAGCCTAATTTGGGGAACCAATTAATTTTGAGATTTACTTATAGAAGCATGGCTGACTCAACATAAGCTATGTTATCCAAATGTTCCAGCACTAGTGGTAACTCATGAAACGTGCACCACTGAAGCTTTCACCCTCAGTCAACCTCTCACCTCTTGAGAGCTCTAACACCTCCCTAGACTGGATGCAACTTTAGGGGCACTATGGAGTAAACATTGGAATCTTGAAGGAGTGTGGGATGACTCATCCATAACAGTCTGAGGGCCTGTTGACCCAAACCAGTAACAGGATACTTTCTGAGAGCCAACCTTGGCAGCTGAGACATGTTCTGGAGATGACCTGGACCAATGAGAGGCAGCCATGTCACACCAGCAGGTGCATATTCATCAGACCTTTCCCCAGGGTGGGGTGGAGGGTATATAAGGCTTGCCTCTTCCTGAATAAACTGAGCTTGTTGTTTCAACATTCTCCCAGAATCTGTGTCATTGACTTTGCACCTACTCGGCCCCCTCCCCTCCCCCAAAGGGAACAACAGAACAGGACCCTGCCACAGGGGAGGTTGTCTTAGGAAGGTCTGATGACCTTCTTTTACCCTTCTGTGAGAAAATGTTAACAGCTTTATTATCTTCTCCAGAGACCCAGTTCTCATGGCTGTTATTTCGCTGTCACACAGCAGGTCAGCACATTCTGGAGGCCATTCTAGCAATTCAGCTTCATGATGACAAAGGCTATGTCACTGCCAGAAGCATTGTTCCACACTACTTCCTGTATAAGTGGCTGTGCTTTCACATCTGAAGTCTTTATTCTTGTCCTGGTTCTGAGTTTGTCTTCAAGATGCCTGAATTTTTATATCACATGTTATACCCTATCTATCTGGTCATCTTGGCTTCAGCTCCTTGGTTTTCCTGGTGCATTATCATCTCTGAATTAAATTAGCTGTCATTTGGTCAATCTCCTGAGCATTTCTCTCCTGTCTATATATTTGGTTATATATTCTAAGCAAACAATATAGTTCAGTTCTTTTAGAATCTGCCCACTACCCTGTATTTAACCATGTGCTGTCTAATATTAAATCTGATCTCATTAATAATCTTGAGGTAAAGCTTGAATCAATACTCACAGAGTCATGTGATTCTAAAATAATGAGGTGTCTATTGAAGAGCTTTTAAAAAGATGGAAAATCTCCCCATGATGAGTTCTTTAGCTACTTGAAATGGTTCAACAAAATTTAAGATATCAGTTGCAACATTCTGAGAAAATTACAGTATCTCCTAAGAGATCTGAATCCAGATGAACCCAGAGGTCTGAAAATGAATAAACAAAGTGAAGTGACTTTCATCTTAATAAATGAAGTCATGTGTATGTTATCTTGATAAGAGGCTATGATGGCAGACATAATTTCACCATGATAATCTTAACAGGAAGCAAACAAACTTGCTTAAGACAACATAGTCTCTTCCTATCTTCCATTTCTCTTTTCCCCTTTTCAGCTAACCCTCATACGTTTATTCTCAATGCCGTGGTTCCCATCCAATCAGGCTCATACTTCACAGTTTTATCTGAACTTCTCTTGTCAAGGTCTCTGGCAGCCTCTGTGTTGCCAACTCCAAAGGTTAATTCCTCTTGGTCCTCATCATATTTACTCTTTCTCAAAAACATCTGTGTCCATTGGCCCCTTGTGGCCAGTTTCTCTTGGCTGTCCTCTGCCTTTGTTGGCCAAAAGCCTGGAGCATCCTTTCCTGGTTCCTCTCCGCTCTTCACAAACTCTGTATCAGAGTTCTAGGGCCCGTGTACTGATCCTTTTTACTTTATTTTCAAATCCCTTCTGTGGATACCATGCAGCCTCATGTATTGAAGCCACACCAACTTTCTAGCAATAATAAAAATCTAAATTTCCAGAACAAAATACATTTCTGTAACAAATATTGAGTTATCTGCTGCTGCTCAAACAACTCTGTCTAGGGATCTACTAGTCAACAAAAACCCTTGAACACTGCTGCATCTACCTCTCTGACATCCTCGTCTCCAGTTTTTAAATGATTTCCCTCATCCTCCTTATCTCAGCAGATGACAATTTCATACTTTACATGCTCCAGGCAATAACTTTGGACAAATATTGATGGCCTTTTTTAAAAAAATATTTTCTCATTTCATCTCTAGTTTGTTGGAAAATTCTATTTGATGTGTCCTCAAAAGAAAATGGAATCAGAACATGTTTCATACTCCTGGAAGTATCACTATGGTTTAAGTCACCAGCATATCTGTCCATTGTCTGTCTATTCTCATAAGAGATCATATAATATAAAAGTAAAATAAGTTAATCACTTGAAAAATAACTTCAATTGACTTTTATGACCTTAAATTGGTGGCAAATCACCATGGCCAAGGCTAGCCTTGCTTTCTCTGTGACTCCATTCATCTCTACTCTCTCTTTCTTTCTCATATTAACCCTTGTGGAGTTCCTCAAGCAAACTGAGCCCAGTGATGCTTCCCTTTCCATCTTCCTAAATGTTCCTTTCCCATGAACTTAACCTGTTTCATTCCTTCAGTTAATCATGTTTCTACTCACATATTATTTTTTATCAACAAGATCTTCTCCAACTCTATGAAATTAAGTAGCAAGTTGTCTATGTTGAATACTCAAACTACCTTTCTCTGTTTTATTTTGCTTTATTATACATTTCAGTCAGACTGTGTACTTGCTACTCTTCTGTTCACTGTTTAAAACAGTATTTTTCTATGAGAACAAGGGCTCTGACTTTATTTGATATTGCCACCTCGGTCCCATAGCTGGAATCAGACACCCTAAAATTTTTTTTTAAATGATGAGAGGAAACTGAGGATGAGCATAGACCCAGTAGAGATTTGACAAGGTTTATTTGATCATGTCATAATGTCTCATTGATGAATTTTTTTTGGAGGATTGTTTCTTTAGCTAAAAAGAGTAACTAGGAGATGAAACCAAAAGGAGCATGTTATAGGAAATTGTACATGAAAGGATAAAAAGCAATATTGGCCAATCTACTCCTTCCTGATTAGAGATAGGAAGGCAAGTGGGTGGGAAGGTGGTTGCCAGATGTTCACATCATAAGGATGTAGCTGACTGCAAGAGAGGTGACAAGAAAATTGGAAAATTTTGTTAGTTTGGTCTTCAGTCACTATCATCAGTAACAAATTGCTTCCTGTACTTTCTGGTTCTGTTCAGAAAATGGAAAAGTTAATTAGACATGGCCCCTGGTCTCAAGGACAGAGCCATGATTTGATAGAAAAAAAATGTTTCTAGACTGTTTTAGGATAGTACAATAAAGTATTACAGAGTATGTAATCTTTAAAGAATAGATTGCTTTCCCACAGATCTGGAGGCTGAAAGTCCAAGATGATGATGGGAGATGCAGGGAGAACTGGAATCTGCATTCAAGACGCTGCCCTGAGTGTAAGATGCTACAGGGGGGAGGAATGTGTGTCCTCACATGCCAGAAAATGGCAGGTCAAAAGGGGACACATTGTTCTCCTTCAAGACCACTTGCCTTTTCACCCCACTCATGAGCTTCTTACTTGCCAAAGGCATTCATGTTGGAGGAAGGGAAGGCTCATCCAACAGGATGCTTGCTTGGCAAGCACAAGAACTTGAGGTTGCTCCCCAGAACTCACATAAAAATGCTTGGTGTTGTGGAGCATGTGTCTTAGCTCAGGGGATGCAGAGACAGGAGGATTCTTGTAGCTTGTTGGCCACAGTCTTCTCTAAGTGGAAAGTTCCAGTCCAGGAAGAGTTCAGAGCAATAGCACTCCATAGTCTGCATAATTTTCCTCTTAGGAGTTAGCCTATTAGGAGCCAGATAAACATAGCAGTATTATGGCTCCTTTAGCTAAAATGCTCTGACTCTTCCTTCCCTTGAGCCTGCATAGGCCTGATGGCTAACTCACAGCAGGATTAAAGCCTGCCATCAAAGCCTTTATTTTGTATCTGTCTCCTCCATAAGCTTTGGGTCAGATCCTTCTCCTTCATGCACACAGGCATGTTAGTCATTTAAGGAATGTCCATTTACTGCTATTAATCCTCACCCTCTAAGGCTGAAGAAAAAAAAAGTTAAGTGTAACTTAAAACTCTCAGGTGTTTTGAACAAACTGTCAAATGCCAGTTTTCCCAACATCCTATTACAGATCCCCTGAGTGATACAAATCAGTCTTAAGCCATAACCTTAAACCTTTTAGGAACAAAGGAGACTTTCAGGCAGATGGTCTTTTGATGAGACTGTCATTTTCAGGGGACCAAATAGTTTACCTTTTCAGGGTCACAGATCAGATAGCTAAGCATTCCATGAAATAATCTCACCAGTGTCTATTTCCTAGTAGCTTCCTTATATAATCTTGGGGGTCACTTAACAATATCCCCAAAGTCAGGGCTGGGGTACTTTCTCCCTGTTGTCATCTCAATATAACCACATTGATTACATGTCTGTCATGCATCTCAGCATCATTTCTGTTTGCTTTCTTTGGGGTTGAGTCCTCCAGACTCGAGCCTGTGGCTTAGGATCCCTTTGCAGTAAGAATCATTGTCCTGCTTAGTTTTTGTTGTCAGCTTGGTACAACTTAGTGTCACTTGGGAAGAGGGACCTTTAGCTGAAGAATTGCCTTGATCAGACTGGCCTGTGGCCATGACTGGAAGCGATTATATTGATTGATGTGTAAGGGCCCAACTTACTGTGGGTGGCACCATCTCTAGACAGGTGGGTCTGGGATGTATAAGAAAGCAGTCTGAGCATGAGCTAAGGACCAAGCCAGCAAGCAGCATTCCTCCATGGATTCTGTTTCACTTCTTGTTTGAGTTCCTACCCCGACTTTCCTAATGATGGGCTGTGAACTAGAAGAATAAGCCAAATAAACAACTTCTTCCCATGAATTTCTTTTGGATATGATGTTTATCCCAGCAACAGAAAGCAAATTAGAACAAGTATCAAGAGAAAATGTTTCCCACAATGAAGCATGACCGTAGCACTAAGATGTGAGCAGTAATTATTGTACTTCGCATGAGTTAAAACTTAATTCAGCTTTTATTCTGCTTGGGGCTCAGAGTAACATAACAGCTTGGGCTATATGGGTGCTTCCCAAGTTAATTAGTATGTGAGATCTGCAGTTTTGGTTGCTTATTTCCTGGCCACCAACCTCCCCATAGGCAACCTACTTATGTCTCTGTGAAGATTCAGGAGCAAGACCCTGAGGTCAGTCACATAAGTGATGGCCATCAGATGTTCATACTAAAGGAAGCTGCATTTTTCCACATGTCCTTGGAAGCCTGTGCTCCCAAGTGTCCTATCTAACATGATTGCTCTAACACAGCCCAGTGATTGCTATAGCTTTCTAACATATTTATGGTTTTATCACAGAATTGAGTCATTAAAAGAAAAAGAAAAGGTTTAGAAACGACAACCTTGGAAAAAATAAATTATCTCAGAATGACATCAATTCAACTAGTGGTTTTAAAATAGGAACGGAAGTGAATGAAATATGGCCAGCAAAACAGAGAGAGAGATAGTGCTCTTCATTTAATGAATTAAGTGATAGTGTCTTTTACACTATTAAATTATCAAGAGTAAAGTTTTTAATGAGTAGTTTTAAGTATCTTTGAAGTGAATATACCTAAAGGAAAAGACTTCAAAATACATTAACTTCAGAGGGACCAGGTGGGACTTGAATGGTTTCTGTCATTTACAAGTTAACTACTAGCCTTAGGTACAACACACACACACACACGGTATACAAATACAGTCTGTAGAACACCTGTATTATATGGGGTTCCTGAGGCTTCAGACATATATAAAACACAAACAAGGTCATTGTAGATGATGCAGATTTAGTAACTGTCACTTAATATTCAAAGAGAAAGAGACATCAAAAATGAAAGTCAAAATTCCTTTCAATGCAAACTGTATCCTACAGGACCTTGACCTCTGTTTCTTGCCAAGCATCCTTTTCTGGGCTGTACTGCCACCAGATTCCCTCACATTGTAATGATCTTAATCCATTTCCCTGGCTCCAGTCTGTCCACATTCTGATCTGTTGTGTGTGATTTCACTAGATTAATATTTCTAAAGCACTACTTTGATAAGTAACTCAAATAATTTCTGATTGTCTTGTTTTTCTTTCTTGATGCTAAAGACACAACAATGAGAAAAACATTCTATATTTAAGGATCTCCCTGTATGACAGATAAAAGTGCCAAAAATTACAAAAAGATGTTATATAGAGGTAATAATTGATATTATGAAATGTTTGAGTCTCTGTCGAGTGGATGAAGCTAATTTTTAAAAAAACTGAAGTAAATGTTATTATCAGAATAAAATAAAGCATGCTAATAATAAACATTTTAGTATATAAAATAGTGAACTGAATATTAAAGGACTTTGCCAATACAACAAGCACATTGTGAACTTGGATTATGATTCTGTCTCATTATAATAGACCCATAAATTTATTCTTAGCTTTTATGAAAGGATCTTGAAAATATTTAGTTTAAGGGGGAGAACCAGGATTCTCGGCTTTTCCTGCAGGTCAATTGGTAATTATCGACAGATTTAGGGAAGGTACAAATGCACATACACACACACACACACACACACACACACTAGAATAGCTGAGATATTGTTCCCATTGCTGACTTTGGAATTCTGGATCATTTTTTTTTTTAGACATTCTAGGAACATGGATGATGGGACCCATCTTCTCTCCTCCTCAGCCTTGAGCTGTGCTCAAACATTTGTGAGGAGAGAAGCTTCTTAGTACAATGCAGTCTTGAGTGACTAACATTAAAATCCCAAACAAATTCAGGCTACCAGAATCGAAACCACTCTTCTAACTAAATTAACTTTGAGTTTATGATAGAATCTGAGAGGAAACACCTTAAGTGTGGGTTGAGATTCTTCAATAGTCTAACTTTCATCGATGCTCTCTATGTTGGGGTGGAATATTTGGTGATGCCACTGAGTCACCCTGTAGCCATAAGTAACAGCTCAGTTATGCTTCTGTAAGTAGTACCAATAAGCCTACTAGTCACTGAGGTAGACTTGGTTAGTATTGTTCCTATGGTCTACCATGGATACCCTATAAATATATATTTTTCTATCTCTTCTCAGAAAAAGGCATTCAAGACAACTGGCAACTGAACCAGACAACAGGATCAAAGATGATTCTGAGAGGAGTGGTTGGATGTTAAGATGGGTAATTAAAACTGGTCTGTCTGAGGTTAGAACATCCACCAAGATGAATCTTACTATGGCTACCTTTCTTCATAGTATGGAATTGTGTGTCTCCTTACTATAGTGGGAGTTGTATGAGTTATGCGATAGGTAATCAGACATATAACAAAGACTAAATCATCTGAGGGTGGAGCATCCTTTGGAAGGATCATAGGGCAGCTGTTTTTTATGTAATATGGATTGGCACACGTCCTTGATAAAAGAGGCTCACCACATAAGGACAGGGTTGTATCTCAGAAGGCTGATGGATTAGAAGAATATATTGCAGACCCTTAAGTAGTATTATGGGATGAGATCATAAGGACATTGTCATGGCACTTGCATGGCAAAGAAGACGTGTAATTGAGGTTCAGTTGTTTGCCCATAAAAAGCTTGCCCACAAAAAGCAGAAATTAAAATGGGGAAAAATCATGTAGAGACTATCCTTATCATTAGACTCTGTTTATTAGAAAATGTGAAGAAAAAGGAGCATGAGATAGAAGTGTTGAGTTTTTTTTTTATAACAGGTAGTATGCAAGGGAAAAGGTGTAAAATGCAGATATTTGCTAAAGAGCCCTTCCTAGGTTCTAATCAATAAAAATAATCAGCCAATGAGGGAGAGAGACAGTGAGTGAGAGAGAGAGAGAGAGAGAGAGAGAGAGAGAGAGAGAGAGAGAGAGAAAGAGAGAGAGGAAGAAAAAGTAGGTGGAGGAGGAGGAAGAGGAGGAAGAGGAAGAAGAAGGAGGAGGAGAAAGAGGAGAAGGAGAAGAAGGAGAAGGAGAAACCCTTTAGTATGATCTTCAATACAGAGGAAGTCAAAACCCATAGTTCAGAGTGTAGACAGGGGCCTACATCCCAGTACAGAAAACTATGATAATCGGACTCTTTGTCTCTAAACTGCTTGATCATGAAAGATTTTAAAACAATAAATGAAAGAGCTCTTCACAGTCTGGCTCATGAAGTAGATGGGTGTGAACCACATCTACCCAAATGCCTTGGAAACTGAGAAACAGTAACATAAAATATCTACCTTTCCTTGAAATGAAGATTTCATAATCTGAGCCAATGTGAGAGAAATCAACTTCCAGTAGACTGGTTGTTTGATTCACTGTGAACATTTAGTTCATAAAACAAAGACACTGTGAATATCAGAGAGAAAGGAAGATGAGGTATTACTGAGGAAATTGGGCATGCTAGAGGTAATGTTTGATGCCAGGTTCACTGGGCCTGAGAAGATCATGCTTACAGAGGAGCTAATAAAGAAGTTAATTCAGCAAGGACTATTGGACTGACAAGGGGTTTGTATGATTTAGCTAAGTCATTTGGTGGGATGTGATCCCTCTGAGGTAGGAGAGGCTCTAATGTGTCTGAATAGTTTTAGACTGGCACGCATGTCAAGCTTCTGATGTAGTGACACACTTTGGAAGGAATGAAGACAAGGAAAGCAGATGGTGGGGGTCTGTCTGGGTCACAAGAATGCAAATGTAGCAAGATTTGTGTGTGTTGAGCTGGAGCTGGAGTTCCTATGAGAAACAATGACAGAAAGGTAAGTGCTGTGCTACTGAGCCTCTGAAATTCTTTAATGCCCGAGCAACAGTTCACCAAGGAAATGACAGAATTTTTGAACACCAGAGCAGTAAAGGTGAAAAAGATTAAGCTTGTGTTAAGAGTGGACAATCCAATCTTTTATTTCTCCCCTTCAAGGAAGAGATTTTTCACCCAGACTGGGGCCCTTTCAGTAGTGGTTGATAGAAAATTAGAAGACTTGCCGACTACCCACAGCTAGTGAGACTCAAGGAACCAGCTTGATTAGGGATGATGCAGGGAAGGGACAACATGGTCCTGCCGCCCGCTGGTTATGGGCCAGGCTGAGTGGTGTAAACTAACCCCACTGAGACCATCGGGAATAGGGTAATACTCAGTGGTCTCACAGTAATAGCAGCACCTCAGAATGAAAAAGACAGATGTGGATTATGGGGGTCTCCACACAGTGTTTACAATTTACTCCACATTGCTCTTGTAAAGAAACAATTTATGCAAATGATGGACGCTTTTCTTGTTGTCTTGGACCTTGCTAGCTTCTTCAATATCTTATTCAGAATCCCAAGATCAATTGGTACTTGCTTAGGGACAGACGGCAGTGGCCTTCAGAGGTCCTGCTGACCCTCTGAAAAATGGCTTCGCTGATGAATGGCAAGCTGGAGTGTGTTACACATTTGGAAAATTGTCTGGAAGAATAGTAAAAATAGCAGTTAAAGAGGATTTTAAAAATCATTATGTAGGTGGAATAAGGTACTCATGGACAATGAATAAAAATCACAGTGTCAAAAGGAGGGCACCTCCTTCCTCATACCGTGTGCTGGCCAGCCAGAACACTGATGTCTCATAAACCAAAAGTTTTGTTTGTTTGTTTGCTTTGTCTAGACAAAGCATTGGGATTTTGCTCTTCTATTTCTGGTTCACTTTTGTTGAGATTTCTTCAAGCTACAATAGTACTTTTTCATCAATATTAATTCAAGTCTAAAGCATAATTAGCAGAATTACAAAAAATCTGCTGAGATTAGTAACCATAACAGTTTGGTATGGTTAGATTTAATTTGGGTCTTTTTTTTTCAAACAGGGTCTTGCTGTGTAGCTCAGGCTGGCATGGAAAAAAAATAATTCCAGTGGCTGTAAGATTAACACATGAAAATTTATTGCCTTTCTAGATACATTTCACTGAACTGTTGGCTAAAATTTGGCTTAAGAGGTCTTATCTATATTCACAGGATAAACTGGCTTATGACTTTCCTTTTTCTTATTAATATGGAGTTGTTTACCTTGGGACTAAAGATAATATTGTCCTTGTAAAATAAGGGAGGGATCACTGATCACACAGAGACCATAAAGGGAAAGATAAGTCAATATTAATGCCAGAAAAGTTGAAATCTCTGCACACCAGAAGACACTATCAGATAATTTTAGAATCAGAGGTAACATTTTTGGTACAAATAAGCAAATGTGACATAATCATCAGCTGATGCTCAAAGGTCGGACTGTCACTCAAATGATTAAGTATGAAGATAGGACTGGGATGCAATTGACCTGCCAGCCAGTGTGTCTCCTGGGCCTTCAGCAAGCATGGGGTCATGTGACTAGTTTACGCCAACAAAATGCAAATGAAGTCAAGTGTGAACCTCCAGTGTTGAAATGGTTTTGGAAAGGCAATGCCTTTTTCATTATTCATTTCCCCTGATAGAAAATGTATGATCCTTCTCCCAACCCACTGGGATAGCTGAGCTTTTTCTATTTCAACTACTAGTGTTACCTAACACAAAGCTTGGCAATTTTTTCATCTTAGTTTTTTTTTTTTAATAAGAAAAACAACCCAACAGGAAATATGCATAACCTATGAACTGACAAGTGACAGAAGAAAAATGTTAAAGAACTAGTAAATACGTTTGGCCTTACTGTAATTGGTAATTGAGAACTTATGGAAGGAGTCAAAATTTTTCTTCTGTCAGATATAATTTAAAAATCATAATGCCAAATGAAAATCATACTGTAGGGAACTGGGAATTCCTACACAGTGCTGAAGAGGATGTTAACATCATTAAATTCGTGTCAGATGAAATTAGAAAATCTGAGCAGAACTGAAATGGACTGTGACCCTGGGACCCAGCTATATACCACAGGGAGACCTTCATTCATGGCCCAACAGATCCCTACAAAAGAGAAAATCTAGAAATTAGCTAAGATGTGAAAATGGATGAATGCATGACAGTTTATCACATAATGGATTATTGCCCAAGAGTTAAACAAATAGATTAAATTTATACATGTTAAGTTAGTTAAATCTTAATATTTAATCAGAACAAACAAGCTGGAGTATAATATTTATATTAAATGTAATATGTTGACATTTACTAACAAGAATTATTAAAATTGTTATAGTACTTACCGATTATGTAGAAATCCAAATTAGCAGTTACCTCTTAGGAAAGGATGAGGAATGGGAATTTAAAGAAATAAATAAACAAGGGGCTTTAAAATACTTGGTAATATATGAGTGCTTAGCCCATTGAAGATAAATGTGTAAAATATCAAGGATGTCTAACTCAGGTGTTATGGGTAAAATCCTTCATTAAATTAGCCTCTCCATCACTTGCTTATGTGCTTAAAATATTTTAAAAACGTTTGAAGTTACTGTATAAATTAACTGTGGTTTTATTTTGTCATTTATCTACCACAAAAATCTGAGATACCAAATTATGCTGTCAATAAATGCGCAGAAACAAAGTGAAGGTAGCTAACTCATGTGATTTCTCTTTGAGTGAGAGGCCTTGGTGTAAATGATCCAGTGTGATCCTCCAGTTCTGTGATTAGCGTTGGATGGCCATTTCTGAAAGAATTAGGGGAACATCTGAGTTAAGCTTCTTAAGGCCTTTAAACTGATTTGGATTATGAGTTGACAAGGTGGATAATTACTCTTTATTACTCCTGACAGTACCCTGGCACCATGAATCCTACTTAAGATGCAAACATTATGTCCCCCATACAATTCAACATCTATTTTTGGTGACTGCCTTATATTGAATGAAAAGTATCATGATCCTAATTTTTTTTAATGGTTGATTAGAGAAATGGAAATTTGAAAAACTTTGTTTTTTCTTATTTATCCTCACATTGTAATGGAAATTCCAGAGATGTATATAGCATTTTCCCCTGATGTAAGGAAGCTATCTTCATTTTCTGAAAAGCAAGAAGAGTTTTACTCCTGCACAATGGATGCTAAGTCTCTCTATTGAATTCACTTCACCTTCCTACTTTCCAGCTGACTCTTTTGTTATCTTTGTGACTTCAACATGCCGATAACCCATGCACTGTGCAGTGTTGTTGGCCATAACCTCATGTCACCATTTGTTCAAATAATATCCAACACTAAATTGGATGTGTTCTCTATAAAAATATCTCTGTAGTAAATGTTACATATCTCCTTCAGTTAGCATGAATACTTTCCCTCCATCTTCTCTTTATCAGCAAAGACAACCCAATAAATTACTCTTCCTATTTTCTAGAATAAAGTGTGATTATTATTACTGTTATGGTAGACAATTTTGTGAAGACCTAATTTGTGTACACCGTCATAGGCTAATCACAGAATATTGTCCCTTTAGTTTTCCAAATTACCCATCAAAACAACTATAGTCAATATTTATTGAATACCTTCAGTGCTTCAGACATTATTACTTTATACATGCCTTTTTAGTAAACTTCTACATGGGAATTACTATTTCAATTTTCCAGGTGAAAAAACTGGAATTTGGAAAGTTTAAACCTTCAGCTCTATCCCACCGCTGCCCAGTGTTAGTGATGTAGGATGTATAAACTTAATCAGCAATCCTTCATGTTTGATAGGCATCCATTATGTGGAGAGTTACTAAATGGTATTAGTTCATGAAATGGAAATTCATATACAGAAGTTTTTATGGAATGTCCCATTAGCAGCTACAGGAAGCAGGCTAGACAGATGTAAAATGAGAGTGTGATGTCTTTGTGAAGGGACCTTTGCCATAGAAAGGGAAAATGTAGATGACTTTCTAGTTGCCCTCAGTGCAGGCAAGCAGAAGGGTTCACTGGATCCTCACCTTGCTTTTTAGAAGCAGGCTACTCCAGAGAAAGAATGAGGACACATCCTAGACAGGGACTCAGCTGAAAATTGTCAGTAGCTAACAGCAGCTGAGGAGTGATTGCTGGGGTCCTGAAGGCCTGATGTGGTTGACCCCCCCCACACACACACACACAGCATATGCATTTCTTTTTTTAAATCCTTGGATGACAGTAGATGGTTCATGGGTTGATATTGCTGTCAACCATGCTTAATGTTTTAGAACTGAAATGAACTTGTGAGCATACCAAGGAATGAGTTTGCCTTTCCACCTACAGGGTCATGCTAAAGGAAACACTTTCATTTTCATTATTTCATTTGGCACTCAAAATGATGCTTAGAGGTGTTTCATTTACCAGACAAGACACTAAGTCTCCAAGACTAAAGGGCTCAAATCACACATGGAAAGGTTCTCACATTGCCCCAACAGATAGACCGTAATACTTGGTGTATTTGGCATAATGTCCAAAGTCCAAAATGCCACCTCAGTAATGAAATCTCAACTTGACTTCATCTCTCAAGTCTGATCACATTTAATCTTCCCTTTAAAGAGCATTCCCAAAACATCTAAAGATTTTAATTGTTGAAAAGTCACAGAAACTGTGCATCATGGCAGAAATGTCCATTTTGTCAGTCACCCTTAATAAGGGAGGCTGTTAAACTACTCATTTGAGCATGAAATAAACCTATTGGTCTTTAAAAGCCCTGCTTCTTACCCACATGTTATATGGGAAACAGATGAAATGCCATGTGGACAGATCAAGAGAAAGTGTTTATGTTCCTCAACTGAAAATAAAATTGTAACAGACGACTTTAACAATTGTAAAACGCCAAAGCCAAAGAGTATTAAAACATCCTAAAATACACTGGCTATATTTATTGTCCCCCCTCCCATTCACGTTTTCCCTAAAGTCTGAAGAATGTGTAGCGTTAATCCAGAGACTATTCAGAAAATGATGTGGGGGAACTGCAAACAGTTACAGTGTTTAGGAGATTTTGTGTATTGATTCAATACATCCAAGACTGTCATTCCAGAGAGAAAAGAAGTATGTCTGAATTCTTTGTAAACCTATGGTCCTTTCTTTTGTTTTTATAGCAAGAATGTTAGTCAAATGATCTTATATTAGGGAGAAATACAGTAACACAGCTCTGCTTTCTGAGCTTGGTCACAGGGTGCAGCTACTGTATAGGGGTACTTTTACTTGATCAAAGTACTCAAGGACAATTTGCTCCTTACAGTTGTGCATGAAAGATCTTCATTTTTTTAGTTTTGAAGAATCTCATATGAAACTATCTTATCAGAAGATGCCACTTGATTCTGGATGTCGTGGAGGAACTTTCTAGAAGACAGCTTTTCACAGGGAATGAAATCTGGAGGAATTTCAGTTACCAACATCTTCAGTGTTCACTGCTCCTGCATAGACACAAGGAGTGGGAGGTGGGGATGGTGGGAGTGGGGGTGTTTCAGTCTTGGCTAAAACAGGGCTCAAGAAACTGAGCATTGGCTGACACTCAGAATTATTTGCAGGTCTTCTTTCTTTCTTTCTTTCTCATATAAGCTAGGAAAGTGCTCTACCACTGACCCAAATCCCAGCTTTATCTCAGGATATTCTGATTAAAGGGCTTCACAGACTCTTCTCAGCAGAAATAGTTCTAAAGAAGTGGTATCCAGTGTGATCTTAAAATAATATCGTTGCTTCATATAGGATATATATATATATATATATATATATATATATATATATATATATATATCATGTAATAGCTCAAGCAAAATAACACTGTATAGCAGGATAAAAATGTTAGGTATCTAGAACTCTCTGTCATTGGATATTGACAAATCTAAATGTATTCTGTAAAGAATTACACAAATCCCTATTATTTTATAAGTAAGTTGGCATTGTTACTTCGTAGAGATAAAGAAATAATGATATTAGGTCACCTTTTAAAAACTTCAGACACGGCTATAGTAAGAACTATAACTTTTCACAACTTTTTAAGAGACTACCATTAACCAAGAAGCTATCTGCAATTGATAACTGTAGGAAAGGAAAAAATTATCTTTCCCAGAGGAGTGTCACTGGGCAAATTAACCACTTGATTCTGGATGTCGTGGAGGAACTTTCTAGAAGTTCCAGGGCAGGCCCAATGCTCAGGCCAACACAAAGCAAACTCAATGGTAGTTTGTAGACTTTTTTTGTCTTTTGCTTGCTTATTTTGATGTCTATTTTTGTCATTTTTGTGCATGTGCTTATTTTTTCTTTCATTTTTGTTTTTGTTTGTTTTAGAGAAAGAGCAAGAAAGAGCAAGTGAGAAAGTGAATATGAAGTCAGTTATGTAGGGAAATTTGGAGATCCTGGAGGAATTGGGGGAGGAAAAAAATCATGATTAAAACATACTGTATGAAATTTTTTTTCAATTAAAAATGGATATGGGGAAAAAGGAAAATGCCGGTTGGAAACTTTTCCAGGCCAGACAGCTTTCATACAGCCAAATATGATGAATATTAATTATATTTTAACTTCATAGGTAGAGAAAATGAAATTCCAAATAGTTATATTTGAGTGTATAGCACAGGAAGGGGCAAACTAAACCCCAAGTCTGACTGTGAAGTCTGTGCTTCTCCCCCATTTCATGCAGGTATTGAATCTGGTTCTGTAAACAGAATATGTGCGTTAATGCATGTTTGCAAGAATGTGTGTGTGTGTGTGTGTGTGTGTGTGTGTGTGTGTGTGTGTGTGTGTGTTCCCTTCCTGTCTTGAGGTGTTGTTTCAGGTCATAGGCAGACATTCCGCTGACAAATACCATGTTGGGTAAGCTCCAGCCCTCACCTTATTTTTCTGCATTGTGCTTTAAGAAACACCAGTATTTGGATTTTGCATTGATATTTTTCGTGCTTAATGTCAGTATAGAGACGATTTTATTTTCTAGAACATATAATTAAGTGCAATGCATAAATGGAATTTTTTCTATTTTAACTTCAATTTTGGACTACTTTTATACTTACATAATTTGAAGGGTCAACTTTCAGTGCTAAAATGTTTCCCTTGCCTAGGTTTGGAAACTATTTGCATATATGTGTTGACAAATTTAAATGTGATAGTAGATGAACAATAGAAAAAAAGACTAAATATGAAAACATAAAATTTTGCACTGTAGGAATCTTGACTTCTGTGTTGCATGGCTTCTTTTCTTTTTTCTTTTCTTTTTTTTAAATTTTATTTTACAATACAATTCGGTTCTACATATCAGCCACTGATTCCCTTGTTCTCCCCCCTCCCACCCCTCTCCCCTTCCCCCCAGCTCACCCCCCATTCCCACCTCCTCCAGGGCAAAGCCTCCCCCGAGGACTGAGATCAACCTGGTAGACTCAGTCCAGGCAGGTCCAGTTCCCTCCTCCCAGGCCGAGCCAAGCGACCCTGCATAAGTCCCAGGTTTCAAACTGCCAACTCATGCAATGAGCATAGGACCCAGTCCCACTGTCTGGATGCCTCCCAAACAGATCAAGCCAATCAACTGTCTCAGCCATTCAGAGGGCCTGATCTAGTTGGGGACCCCTCAGCCATTGGTTCATAGTTCATGTGTTTCCATTCGCTTGGTTATTTGTCCCTGTGCTTTATCCAACCTTGGTTTCAACAATTCTCACTCATATAAACCCTCCTCTTTCTCGCTAGTTAGACTCCCGGAGCTCCACCTGGGGCCTAGCTGTGGATCTCTGCATCCAGATCCCTCAGTCGTTGGATGGGGTTTCTAGCATGACAATTAGGGTGTTCGGCCATCCCATCACCAGAGTAGGTCAGTTCAGGCTGACTCTCGACCATTGCCAGCAGTCTGTTGTGTGGGTATCTTTGTGGATTTCTGTGGGCCTCTCTAGCACTTTGCTTCTTCCTATTCTCATGTGGTCTTCATTTACCATGGTCTCCTATTCCTTGTTCTCCCTCTCTGTTCTTGATCCATCTGGGATCTCCCGCTCCCCCAAGCTCTCTTTCCCTCGACCCTCGCCTTTCATTACCCCGACTCAAGTCCAGGCTGTTCATGTAGATCTCATCCATTTCTCTGTCATTGGACAATCCCTGTGTCTTTCTTGGTGTCCTGTTTTCCAGGTAGCCTCCCCGGTGATGTGAGTAGCAGTCCAGTCATCCTTGTTCCACATCTAGTATCCTCCTACGAGTGAGTACATACCATGTTTGTCTTTCTGGGTCTGGGTTACCTCACTCAGGATGATTTTTTCTAGATCCATCCATTTGCCTGCAAACCTCATGATGTCATTGTTTTTCTCTGATGAGTAGTATTCCATTGTGTATATGTACCACATTTTATTTATCCATTCTTCAGTTGAAGGGCATCTAGGTTGTTTCCAGGTTTTGGCTATTACAAACCACAAGAGCACTTGCTCAGCTATGTTCATATCAGCATTGTTTGTAATGGCTTCTTTTCTTGAGGAATTCATATAGTCAATGTTCCACAATGTTGGTTTTAGTCTTCAAAATTTTGGCACCTATCCTTTGTTTATTACTTTTTTTTGGTTATATATTTCACATGTGCATGTGTGAGTGTGTGTGTGTGTGTGTGTGTGTGTGTGTGTGTGTGTGTGTGTGTGTGGATGTGTGTATCTGGCAGTCCAAGTTTAATGTCACAAATCTCCCTCAATTGCTATCCATTTTATTTGTTTGAGACAGGGTCTCTCACTGACCCCTGGGCTCACTGATTTGGCTAGGTTAAGCTTAGCTGACCAATAAGCTCCAAGAATCTGTCAGTCACCACCTCCTCAGCTCTGGGATTCCTACTGTGCACTGTTGTGCCAGGTTTTTACAAGGGTTCTGAGACCCACGCTCAGGTCCATATGCTTGTGTGGTCAGGACTGGACCTGCTAAGCCCTCCTTCAGCCACCTGGTGATCTTCTGTAGACATTTTAGAGGTGGATTTTATAGCCTAACAGAAATATCGAGACCTTGGTTGGGTTTGTATGAATTTTGTGGTATAATTTGGGAAAAAGTAACACCTTTTGCATGTTTTCTCCAACCACCTCCCCCAAAAAACAAAAAACAGTTTTTTATTTATATTTATTTTTATATTTATTTGTTTTATTAGTGTCCTTCATTTTTTTTTTTTACACATTACCCAGTTGATATATTTTATATTTCTGCTTGGTTCATTTCCAGGGACCTTTATTGTTTAGGTATTGTAAATATGGTCACTTTCTCATTGAAATTGTCCTTCTACAGTGCCATTTCACAGAATGGTGTTTATTTGTTTCACAGTATTGTGCTTGACATCATTGCTGAATTTTCTTTCTTTGAATAATTGGTAGATTTTCTTAGATGCCTATGTGCTATGTCTGCAACCCTCAAAATATAGTTCCTCAGTCAGCAACATCAATATTACCTGAGAACAATGAAACAAACAAACAAACAAACAAAACCAAAAAATGCTAGTAAACGCCTGAGGTTGAACTTGAGACTGAGCAAACAAGTAGATTACCCTCTGCCGGCATTTGCTCTTCCTTTAAGAGTTAGACGTTCTCTCTTTGGATTCATAAGATGCCAGGGCATCCATTTTTTCATTCCCACCAGCAATGAATGGGACTAAGGGTTCTTCTACATTCATGAAAGAAATTTACATTGCATTTAATTTTTAATGTAATTTATTTATTGATTCTTTGGTAATTTTACATCATACACCCCAATTCTGTTCATTTCAATTCTCTCTATTTCTGCCCTTCACCCTTGCAGCATCCCCTCCAAAATGAGAAATTTAAAAAAACAAATCAAACAAACAAACAAACAAACAAAAACCTTCTTTGCTCCTCTGTCTTTCCTGCCTCTCCAACACTTCTTCATTCTTTTTAGTGGCATTGGGAGCTGCGGTGTGTCACTTAATATACCTTTTTGTCCTATCAGCTTTACTTGCAAATGTTCCTTGCAATGAGTCAATGGTCTGGTTCAAGGCCTCTGGTTTCTGGTACAACATCATCACTGGACCCTCTCTGGAACTCCTCTCAGATATCCCACTGCTGTCCCATGTCATGAAGATTCTTCGGGTATCCTTCTGCAGGACCAATCCCTTCATACACTCCAGTAGGCCCTGGATGTGGGCCTGAGTGGTAGTTGAGCTGGTCAGACCTGGCAGCTGGTGCTGGCTCCTCAGGCATGGGGCCAGCTGTCCTATGCCCATGTCATCAGGGCCAGTTCTTCCATGTCCATGGTGAAGGATGGGGCCCTCTCTCCTCAGTTCAGGGTGCTAGCTGCCCTGTGCCCAGGTCATTGGGGCCAGGTCTCCCATTAGGTTCAGGCCCAGATTTCTTGCTACAGTGTCCAGCAAGTAGAAGGACCAGCTTTTCCAGTGCCAGGAAAGGGTGGGATCAACTCAGCCTGGACCTTGGATTTCATCATGCATAGTTCTTATGGGCCCCTTTAGTAACACAGGCAACAGGCATTAACACAGACTCCAGCTGCAGCAGGACCATGGACCCAGACATGACCTTCAGCTGCAGCTCAGTCAGAACACTATCATGGCCCCTGTGGCATCTCAGGTCACTCAGATTAGTATGGCCCTGGTGGCAGCATGGCTCTCTGACACCAGCATGGTCTCAGGTGGTTGACTAGACCCCAGGAATTTGTATGGCCCTTGGTGGTAACAGGAGCCTTGGACATCAACTCAGACCCAGACATGGAAGCAGCTCAGGCCTAGGTGACACCATGGCCCCAGGTGGCAGCCCAGACCCCTGACATTGGCATGGCCTTTGATGGTAACAAGAGTCATAGACACCAACACAGAACCTGGCTTCAATAAGGCCACTGACCCAGTCATGGCCCTTAGCTGCAGTTCTGACCTTGGCATTACCGTGACACTGGGTAGCAGCTCAGGCCACTCAAATCTGTATAGCCCTGGTTGCAGCATGTATTTAAAAATTTAAAATATACTGTTAACAATCCCAAAATACAGCAACACATCATTGTGCTTTTATTTCATTTTTGAAGTAACTAATAATGTTGAACTTACTTTCATATTCTTCCTTTCCACTTGTATATCTCATTTGATTTAGGTGTCTGTTCAAACAGTTTGCTATTTTTAATTGCAGTATTCATCTTATTATGTTATAAACAGTTCTCAAAATATTCTGGATGCTAATTAATTAGGAGACATGTTTTGCAAATATTTTAATTATTAATGAATACTGAGTTTTGATAACTGCCTTTTCCTTCTTCAGCAGTTTAAAAAATCTTCTTGAAAGCCTAGAGTTTTGACTGTACAATTTCAACATTTTGTGAACTTATGCACTAATGTGATACCCCAAGTCTTAACAACTGCATCAATAATTAATGTTCACTGACAGTTATCTTTCTGAATCTGTCTGCATGCATTCTTAATATCAGAACTAGTCCTGTCAGATGAGATAAATTGAATGCTTTCTCTTTGTAATGATTTTCTGTAATAATTTGCATAAGAGTCCCTACCTCACATACAGTCAAACATATCTGGGCATATGTTCATTTCTTTTATTATTGTTACTATCATTAATTTTATAGCCCTAATATAACCAAAATACCTACAAATTTATCTTTTTTGTGTTACTCTATTTACTCTTTAATCTCTCTCTCTTTCTCTCTCTCTCTCTCTTTTTCACTCCTTTTTTCTCTCTCTCCCTCTTCCTCTCTGCCCCAGTCCCAAAGTCTAAAAGAGAGTACTTTTTTTTTGGTGTTTTGTTTATTTGTTTTTGAAGCTCACATGTCTGAAAATGTCTACTTGGCATTTTATTTGATTTATGACTTGACAGAAAGTAAAATTCTAAGTCATAAACCATTCTGTATTCATTTTGAAGTTAATTTTCCATTACATTTTGCTGTTTTGACTAAATAGAGTCAAATGACTGAAAAAGAGTGATTCCATTCTAGTCCCTTTGGCATGGGACTTAATTCCTGTCTTTTTATCACCTATTTTTATCCTGTCCAAATCCCAGAAACACCACAGTGATGGTTTTAATATCTCAGTCAATATTTAAGACAAAATGTACTTTCTCGTTACATCTTCAGGCCATGGGGAACTCAGCAGCGAGGAGTTGCTTTTTAGACTCCTTTTACATACCAAGCAAGAAAACCTGCAGACACTCTAACGTCTTCACCCAGTGGAGAAATCCACACAGCTAAATTAGATCCATTTGTCAAGTAGATGACACCATGCTTCTACTTACTTCATTTATCAAATGAGACAGCTCTTACTTATGTGTGATTTCACTTCTTATACTCATTGACTTCATGCCAAAGAGACAAGTGGATGGTTTGGGGTAAATGTCAGAAAAAAATTACTTATGACTAGTATCTGTTGTAATACGTCAAAATACGAATTTTGCAGAACAAAAATGAATGAAAGAAAGATTAGAAACTGATGCTGACAACAACGACAGTAGCTTGAAGGAGTACACATTGGTTTTGAGTCATCCCATAAATGGAAATGCATTCTGAAATTTAGAAAATTGTATTGACTATGAGAAGTCACATTCACATGACCAATTAATATTAGGTAGGATAAATGCATCAGCACATGACTAAAATTTGTTGAATGAAGATTTTAAGCAGAGCTAACTATACAATGTCCAAGTAAGCTAGAACAAGGAAATCCAGTGCCCTTTCCAGAAGCATCTCTGGATGTTCCCACAGCCCTCGTCATATCTGTCCTGTCTACTTTCCATCCTCGCCTCCACTTTCAAGAAGCAGAAATAAGGATTTCCTATGTGGATGTTAACTTTCCATGCTTTTCAGTTCTGGTTGGTGTGTTCAACAAGAGGCATTGTCAGAAGGGACAGGGAGTGCAGAAGAGTTCAATTTTAGTATGTCTCACTCTCCTCATCTTGTTGAGGCTTGCTTCCAGATAATGATGGTGACAATCCTCTACAATACAGTCCCTGACTTCTCTCATAGAGCCATGGGCTCACTCTAGATTTGTGTAAGCCTTTTTCCTTCTACCCAGAAGTTTTGAAAGTCTTTTGCTCTTCATAAATCTTTTTATATCACCATTTCTTTCACAATTATTTAGTTCTCTTGTATAATTGCACCCACACAGGTTTTTTTGAGTAGTTAACTCTTCCTTCTAGGTCTCTGACTCATGCTCTGGCCCCATCTCCCATCTCATCTGATTTATACCTTTAACATGAAGAGCCACGTAAACATGCCCCCAAGGCTTTCAAGCTTTAAAATGAATCTCTCTTCATTTTCTTTGTATTTTATGGTTGTCAATTCAAACTTTCTCAAAATTTTCTCTTCTCTAGAAACCCTTGCCTCATGGCTAAATGGACCTTTAATGTCTAAAATCTATATGTAGTTCCCCCAAACCCTTATTATATCTCACAATTATTAAATTTTTAATTACTAAAATTTACTTTTGTTGACCCCACCTCCTGAATTATATTGAAAGCCTTTTGAGAACAGATACTACATCTTGTTTACAGTTTTTCCTACCAAGGAAGAGTCCACTGAAGTAGCAGACAGGTGAGTGCAGAAGACTCTGAGCACTGAAGCAAACTCTTCTGTTGGACTATGAATTGAAGTGGTTGAATGTAGGAAGAAAATAAGATCTTGGTGAATATAAATCAAGAAGAACAGAATGGCAGCATATTCACATGGCTAGTTTAGTAGATTGGATGCCACTGCCTTAAATTATATGTACAAAGAGGATAATGGATGAGAATGAAAAAGAAGTTAAAGTATCTTCCAGGGATGTGGATGGAAGCCTGAAACTAGGGTTGAGGAGGGAAGAAGGTGAGCATGGAAACCAATGTGGATCTTGGTTAACTTTCAGGAGATAGACTCAATAGATGGGCTGAGCTTTTGGAGGGAAATAGTTTGTTGTGAGTTTTTTGAGAGTAAAGGTCAGGAAACAAATGAATCAGAAACACTGAGAAGAGCCACAGAAGAGTCACAATCTTGTGTATGATGGGTGGAAGAGATGTAATTGTGAATTTGTTCCACCACCAACCTCTAAATGTCATTAGCATGTTGATTAATAGGCACATTTAGTGGCATTTTCTCCTGGGAACAAGTCAAAATAGCTTGAGATTCTGTGTTAGTACACTTTGGTCCCTAAGACAAATCCTGGAGATGTCTGACAGGTTTATGTAGGATCACAATTCTAGAGGTTCCACTCCATGATCAGTTGGTTTTTCAGCTTTGAGGCCTGTATGAGTAGCACATCATTGTGGGAGTGTGCAGCAGATTTCACATTTCACATCACAGTGATGAAGTAAGAGAGAGACAGAAAATGACTGAGTTCCCACAATCTCTCTCAAGGACAAGACCCCAATGATATAAAGACTTCCCACCAGACCTGTCTCTGAAAGGTTCCACCACTTTCCAGTAATGTCTCCTGGGGCTCTAACACACAAGGAGAGACTAGATTTATACTACAAGCCAATCCCAACTGCTAAGCCTGACACTGTCCTTCTCCCATCCATTAATGGACAATGGTGGTTCTTCTCAGCCTGTGAGTATTACTCTAGCCATTTTTTCAGAAGTGTGCTATATATGTTTGATTTTTTTTGTTGTGTAGTCCACATGCAGGTAGATGTGTGACAGCTGAACACCATGAAAAACAAGTCTAAACCTTTATGTCAAGATAACATAGACAAACATAAATTTTCCATTTTAATAGGTGGCAAATAAAAAGCCCTGATTATATATTTAAACTCGTAAGAATTATAAATTTTCTTTATAAGCTATAATTTTTTTTTTAAAATCTGAGTATCTGAGAACATCTTTTCTTTTTTTCTGTTTTTAAAATTTACCCATCTGTTGTATTTGTTGTACAAAAGGGAAAATATTTCTGGGGTGTTTGTATTTTGGTGCTTTAAAGTCATTACACTGAATTGGTTTTCAACAATAACAGCTATAAAATCTGCTTTGTTTCTCACTTCAAGCCTCATTTTGAACACCTCTTGAATACTGTGGCTCCCAGATGGTGTAAAAGTGAAGTGAGACACAGAGTCCTTGGAGCTGGGTCTCATCACATCTCTCTACACGCTGGCATGTGTTTAGTTGGCATGACCAAACAGAGACAAAATAGGCATCCATTGCCAGTGTTTGAAGACTCTGCATCACATTTCAGCAGTGGGAGACAAACAGAACAAACCAGTCAGTGGGATTTGTTAAATGTCAGCGTTTGGAAAGAGCAACCAACAGATTCCAATGAGTCTTCTGAAGTTTTCCATGTAGTGGTAGCAGCACCGGAAATAGCTTTATTTCCTTATTTTTAAATGTTATTTGTTTGTTTATTTATATTTATTGCTGGGGGAGTGATGCTCTTAACTGGAAGGGAGAACACTGAATTTCAGGTCCCACTCTGTTTAGTAGGGGGGTCTGGATATATACCTGGAAACTCTGTATCTCCGGAAGTGAGGACATAGGCTGAAGGTGACAACTCAGGGCCCTGAATTTATGAATGGGATGTGTGCCCTTGAGAATAGGGTTGAGAAAGGTTGTCCCTTTTGCCTCTTCTGTCATTCCTCCATCTGAAGAAAGAACATTTCCTTCTGTCCAGAGGACACAACAAGGCACCATTACAGAAGCAGAAATCAGGTCCCTACCACATGCTGAAACCAACGGTGATTTTGTCTTGTTTTCTTGCCTTTACACCCATGAGAAATAAAGTTATATTATTTATAAGTTACCTAGTCTGGAAGATTTTGTGATAGTAGTAGGGACAAATTAAAACAATGTGACAAAATGCCAAGCTTTAAAGGGTAGATACAACAAGTAAAATTATTCCTCAGGTAGAAGGAATATGGGGTACAGGGAAACAAATTTTAATATTGAAGATGGAAAAACCTGAAGTGCTGTGTTTTTGTATGTATTCCCAGATCCTCCAGTTTCTAGTTGGATGACCTCAGTATGAATTGTGGGTGAACCATATGGTTTACATCTTAGTATTGTTGTTATCAATAAGATGGGCCGGTAAGCAGTCTGGAAGTATATGTAGCAGACATAAACATTATTGCTAACTGTTATTGTGAGGCTCCTCAGTAAGATGCAACATGTAAACCAACAATGATGCAGGCACTGGAATTTTTCTCTCTCTACATATTCTAAAGTGTTATCTTTTGATTAATGAAGTTGAAAGAATTATGATAGAAATGTACATATGTCACATAACCTCTTTCAAATGCCTTTTTAAAAATACTTTGATAAGCATGGCACCTTGAACCTTGGGGGGTATTTTCCAATGCACAGGAAGTATAGAAATATAGCTGTTTTAGTTAGGGTTTTTTATTGCTGTGAAGAGACACCACGACCATGGAAACTCTTTTAAAGATAAATATTTCACTGAAGTGGTGGCTTATAGTTTCAGAGGTTCAGTCCATTATCATCATGATGGGGAGCATGTCTGTGTGTAGGCAGAAGTAGTCCTGGAGGAATACCTGAGAGTCCTACATCTTGCAGGCAACAGGAAGTCAACTGAGACACTGGGCAGTATCCTGAGCATAGGAAACCTCAAAGCTCCCACAGTGACACACTTTCTTGAACAAGACCACACCCACTCCAACAAAGCTACACCTGCTAATAGTGCCACTCCCTATGAGATTATGGGGGTCAATTAAGTTCAAAATACCACAATAGCTGTACCAGGGCAATTATTGTGAAAGGAGGAGGAGAGGTTGGTAGGCAAAGCACTGGGTTCCATGGTCAAAGAAAGTTCATCAAACTCTAGGTTAAACGTATTTTAAAGACTTTCAAAACACAAATATATTTGTTTTTTGTTTGTTTGTTTGTTTGTTTTTGTTTTTGAGAAAGGGCTTCTCTGTGCAGCCCTGGCTGTCCTGGAACTCACTCTGTATACCAGGGTGGCTTTTTGCTCATAGAGATCCACCTGCCTCTGCCTCATAAGTGCTGGGATTAAAGGCATGCACTACCACCTCCTAACTATATATTTTGTACTTATGATAGGCCAGGCATATTGTCTGCACTTATAAATATTAACATTATAATCCATTTAACTTCAAGATATTATTCTCCTTATTTTGCCAAGGAGTATTGTGGGATATTTGTACACTGTGTGAAGACATATTGCTGTGGTTGGTTAAATAAAGAGCTGAGCATCCAATAACTAGGCAGGAGGCATAGGTGGGACTTCTAGGTAGAGAGAGGAAGTAGGATGAGATAATCAAAGTGTACAGGCGATGCCAATGGAACAAATTGGACATACAGGGCAGAGGAAAGGTAACCATGCCATGTGATAGAGTGTAGATTAATAGAAACAGGTTAATTAAGTTATAAGAAAAAAAAAAGCCTGAGCTAAGGCCAAGATTTCACAATAATAAGTCTCTGTGTCATTATTCATGAGTTGGTGGCCCCCTCAAAAAATCTGATTACATATGGAATCCAATGTGGAGGATCAAATATTCAAACATAGGGCCTGAAGAAGCTAAGAAAAGTTCTGGACCGATGTGGATTCCTAGTTCTGCAGTCTCTCTGGTAGGTTGATGCTTGGTGACATACAGAGACACAGCTGCTACCTGCAGGCTGGAGTCAGTCTCCAGAGCCATGTGCCAGAGCCATGCACTAAGCCAGAGCAGCATGGTGGCTGGCAAGGCTGTTTAAGGGTTGTCTCATGGTCAGAAAACACAGCAGACATGCAGAAAGTCAGGTCCAGACTGAGAAAATTTCTGAAAAGGTACAGTATGTTTTAAAAAAAGTGCTTAGATGCTAAAGAAAGAAAAGAAAATAGGTATATATAGTCATAGAAAAATAGTTTAAAAATAATAAAGTAAAATCTTTAAAGAAAGAATAAAGTAATACAAAAAGGATAAGATAAGTAAAGATGGAAAATACACAGGGTGGCTGGATCCTGGATGGTACATTGTTGATTGTAGCTGAAAGTTTTCCTGTGTCCCACTCAGTCCGCAGCTGTTCAGACCCAAATAAACACACAGAGGCTTATATTAATTAAAACTGCTTAGCCATTAGCTCAGGCTTACTATTGACTAGTCCTTACACTTAAACTCACCCCATTTCTGTTAATCTATATGTTGCCACATGTTCTGTGGCTTTACTTTGTGCCATTACATGCTGCTCTCTGCATGGCAGACTGACTTCTCCTGACTCAGCCTTCCTCTTCCCAGAATTCTCTTTGTCTGCTTATCCTGCCTGTACTTCCTGCCTGGCTACTGGTCAATCAGTGTTTTATTAAACCAGTGTACAAAAGCAGTATCCTGTGGCTGATATATTGTGCACCCCAATAAACTTATCTGGGGGTCAGAGAACAGAACAGCCACTATATTAAACATAGGTTTAGGCAGTGTTAGCACATGCCTTTAATTCTAGCATTCCAGAGGCAGAGATCCATCTGGTTCTCTGTGAGTTCAAAGCCACACTGGAAACAGCCAGGCATAGTGACACACACCTTTAATCCCAGGAAGTAATGGCAGGAAGCAGAAAGGTATATAAGGCATGAGAACCAGGACCTAGAGCCCTTTTTAAACTTTTAGCTTTTAGCAGCAGTTCAGTTGGGATGTTCCATTTGGATGAGGACACAGAGGCTTCCAGTTTGAGGAAACAAGATCATCTGAGGAATTGACAAGGTGAGGTTGGCTATGGCTTGTTCTGTTTCTCTGATTTTTCAGGATTCACCCCAATATCTGGCTCCGGGTTTGTTTTTATTAGGAAGACCTTTTAAGATTCATGCTACATTATCCCACAGCATTTACCCTTTTCTGTTTAATTAAAAAGGAAGGTTTAACACAACAGACTGCTGGCAGTGGTCGAGAGACAGCCCGAACTGACCTACTCTGGTGATGGGATGGCCAAACACCCTAATTGTTGTGCTAGAAACCTCATCCAACTACTGAGGGATCTGGATGCAGAGATCCATGACTAGGCCCCGGGTGGATCTCTGGGAGTCCAATTAGCGAGAATGAGGAGGGTTTATATGAGCGAGAATTGTTGAGACCAAGGTTGGATAAAGCACAGGGACAAATAGCCAAATGAATGGAAACACATGAACTATGAACCAATGGCTGAGGCGTCCCCACTGGATCAGGCCCTCTGAATGGATGAGACAGTTGATTGGCTTGATCTGTTTGGGAGGCATCCAGGCAGTGGGACCAGATCTTGTGCTCATTGCATGAGTTGGCTGTTTGAAACCTGGGGCCTATGCAGGATTGTTTGGCTCGGCCTGGGAGGAGGGGACTAGACCTACCTGGACTGAGTCTACCAGGTTGACCTCAGTCTGTGGGGAAGGTTTTGCCCTGGAGGAGATGGGAATGGGGGGGGGGGTTGGGGGGAAGGTGAGGGGGACGGGAGGGGGGAGAACAAGGGAATCCGTGGCTGATATGTAGAACTGAATTGTATTGCAAAATAAATTAATAAAAAAAAAAAGAAAAAAAAAAAGGAAGGTTTAAACTTTAACATAGTAAACTTGCATATAACAAACAATTGTCAAGCAAGAATTACAGGTTATAATATCTACTCTATTTGTATTTGGCAAAATTAAAGAAAATATTCTATCTATCCTGTATTTGTGAATCTAAAATTTCATATCTAGCTTATCTTTCATTATAACTAAAGAAAATCATAGCTATCTAGTCTTAAACTACATCAAAGACCCCAGAAGGATATAATATTACCTAAGTAAACAGGAAATGCAACTTATAAAAATCTAGAATGACAAACACATTTGCCTGGACAGTCACCCAAAGTTCCTCTGAAAGGAAAAAGGGGGTGGGGGCTATAGTTAGAAATGATGGGATAAAGGGTGGATTGTTGAGTCTACTTTTGAACAACCACTAGTCTCAAATATTTTACATTGGTATGGATTTTTGTACACTGATACAAATTTGAGGTTATTTCTGTTATTCTGTATATATTTTTCTACTCTTGTTTAAGGTATTGTACCTATGCAGCTCATTTAAAAATATAATATAAAGTTTTATTCCTTGAAATCTATTTAGGATAATAAAGAAAGACAGGTTAGGAGTTAGTTATTTATAATAATCAAACTTATATTCACATTAGGTACATTTTCTAGGTCAAAAGGAGATAAATTTTAAATAGATAGATGGTCTTCAAACACTTCAAAGACCTACAGAATATGGAATTTAAAATGTTTTATGAACATAAGGCTTTTCATTACAGCGAGACATGTCTACTCCTGACAGTACCCATTTATTTCAAAAAAGGATGATGGGCATTGAAGAAACTCCATATGGAGTTTGCTTTCAATGTAGCAAAGCTAGCCATTTGGGCAAGAAACTGCCCTTACCTCAACTGCTAACAGTATGCTATCCAAATTGGACAAGCAGGACACAAAAGAAAGTGACTGTCCAAATTTGCCAAGACAAGGTAGTAGAGTCCTTCAAATTTCCGGCTTCACAGAAAAGCCTGTCAAATATTCTAGGCCTGTAGGTCAAAGATGGATGCCTCAACATTGCAAGGGAAACTTGGGTGACTGTCCAGGCAGTCAGACATTTCTGTCATTTCCATAGTTTTGGAAGATGTTTGGTCTGCACTTCCTGTTTATTCAGGTAATATTGTATACTTCTTGGATCTCTGATGGAGTTGACAATGAGATAGTTATAGTTACAGTTTTCTTTGTTACCAAACTCAGAAAGAAACTTACATAAGAGATATATAGTTTATAAAGTTGAGAGACATAAAAGCTTAAGTTTATGATCTAAGAAGATGTTTTAAGGTCTGAAAAGACATTTTAGGATAGTAATACAAGTTATGATAAAAACTGGTTTAGGTGTAAAACTTTGGACTCACTAAGATAGTTGAGATAATGGAGTATTTTCTCTGATTTTGCCAAATACAAATGGACTGGACATTGTGTTCTTACTCCATAATTGTTCTTATTGTATATAGTTTTACTTTGTTGGAGTTAAAACCTTTTCCTTTTATTTGGATAAAAAGAGAAACATGGTGTGGGATATTTGTGTATTGTGTGAAGGTGTATTGTTGTGATTGGTGTAATAAAAAGCTGAATAGCCAATAGCTAGGCAGGAGATATAGGTGGGATTTCCAGGGAGAGAAAGGAAGAGGAGGAGGAAACTAGGCAGGAGGGAGATGCCAAGGAGACAGAGAGGAGTAGTACATACAGAATGAAAGAAAGGTTAAAAACCACATGGAGGAATGCAGATTAATATAAATGGGTTAATTTAAGTTGTAAGTGCTAGATAGGAACAAGCCTAAGCTATAGGCTGAGCCTTCATAATTAATAATAAGTCTCTGTGTCATAATTTGGGAACTGACTGGCAAGACAGAAAAAGACTTGTTATAAAGGAGAAGACAGAGAGGTTAGATATTCAGCAATGGGTCACCACTAAGATGAGGAGAGCTAGTGATGATCTGGCTCCCACCCTCTGCTTTCGCCCTAACACATGCTGGTAGCCGCCTTCAAGCTTGCAGAGCACACTGGCCTTCTAAGCCAGCAATTTCTTCCACTTATGTAACCATAGACTCTACTTAAAAAGCATTAATTTGTTGGGAGAGACTATGTGCATGTGGAGGTCAGAGGAGAACTTTCAGATTTTAGTTCTCTTCAACCACGTGAATCCTGGGAATGAAACTCGGGAGGTTGAGTTTGGTGGCAAGCACCTCTACATGCTGGGCCATCTCACTAGACCCAACATATTTGCAGTATATCCAGAGAACTAGTTTTCTCCATAATGAACTAATTTGATGACCTCAGTGGAGAAGAAATTTCATTCTTATGTGCCAGGTGTGGCGTGGGCATTTTCAACATCAGATTGGTAGGGAGTGAGTGTACAAGCAAAGCATCAACCTGCAAATGATTGAGTGTCTATGAATTTGATGAATTAAGCCCGTGATATGCTATGGCGGTGTAGCTAATCCCCACTGCTGGATTTTCCTGTCTACGGGACACAGTTATTTATGTTATCTGCCAGGATGAAATAAACTGGGTGCTGGGATCATAAACAACAATCTCAAATTAGATCACAAATCATTTCTCAAAGAGCCAGGCCACCCTTGAGCTGAAGGTGTTTGTATGAATATCCAGTCCAGAGGATATTGCCTCTGGAGACATTGCACCACTCCAGGTCAGACCCTACCAAGCCACCTCAGCCTCTTTACCACTCAATACTTCCGATCACAGTTGTTCTACAGGCTATAATATGCCAGCAAAGAGACTGTTACCTGAGAATGACAACCCAAAACACAGCAGAGTAACACAAAGGACTTAAGTAAACATATCACAGTCACCTAATTCTTCAGAAAGCTAAAGAACAAGCCACATCCTGTAGAAATGGATGAAGTGCTCTCTTATAGATATCTTGGCAATGATAAAAGCATTTTGTCCACAGTGTGTGGTTGATTTAAGATAAGTAAGTCTGAACACAGAAAAGTTAAAAACAGTTCAATACCTTTAAACTTCTTATTCCCTAAGCCTAAGTTACAACAAAACTTTCCTCCTCCTAGAAGCGTGTGTGGAGCTCAGAGGACAACCTCTGTGAGTCAGTTCCTCTACCATGTGACCTCTGGGGATTAAACTCAGGACATCAAGATTAGAGAAGGGCTTTTACCCGCTAAGCCATGTTTCTGGCTCTAGATTGAGTTTTTATTTCACTTATTTACTTTTTTTAGTAGAGAATATGTTTAATGTGGTTGGACTGGACTAGAATTTTTAATCGGCAATAATTGTGCCTACTGGACCGGCTTTTATAGGATTCCTAGGAGACTGTGGAAAGAACAGGGTTAGATGTATGGCTCACTAGAAGAGCACTTGTTTGGCACATATGAAGCCCTTGATTTCAACCCTAACACCCTGAAAACAAAAGAAGTATGCAAACAATACCAATGACAAAACAACGACAGCAATAACAACCAACTAACCAAACAAACAAAACAAAATAAAAAACTAACAAGACAATGTATCCATAAACCTTGAAAATTCAAGGAAATAAAACAAATAAAGTATCCAAGATTATGTGCAACATTTTAAAATGATCTTTCTTTTAAATATGCTAAAATACTAGCAAATTTTCAAAGGATAAGAGGAAAATTTCTAGAAATCTATGTAAGTATAAGAAAATGCTTTGTTATGAGAACAGAGTTGTATAGAATCTAAAGCTTCAATATTTGATGCCACCTTTTGTGTTTATATTTCTACATAGTTAAAAGTAGCTTCATTCTTCCTTTTCTTTGGAAATCTGGGGGCATGAAACACAGGGATTTTCCAGCAATAGCTCTTTAGGAGAGGGTGAAACCTGACCAAGTTAGTCACGTGTATAGTTCCCGATTTCATCTCTTTGTGTTTCTTCCTTCCCATCACCCTGCCTCTTCTTCCTCACAATGCATAGATTATGCTCTTTGATGTTCTGTTCATGCCATGGATGTGGAGAAGAAAAATAAGTTTAAGAAATAACGTTCTTGCTTTTCCAACTTCTGTCTTCCAGAAGCTGAAGTGCTTTAGGGACCTTTAGATGATTTTCACAGACAGATAAAAAGACAGGATTCCTGACTATAGACAGCCAAAGAATCTTGGCCCCAAACACTAGGAAAGCTTTTCACTCATCTATAAAGAGATTTTTTTGGGGGGCTGGGTAGATGGCAAGAGAGTGGGAGATTCAGGGTTTGCCAGCGTCTGGCAGTTCTGAGTAAATGGCTGCAGGTTACACAGAGGAAAAGGCTGATCATTCCCAAATGTGCCAGTCTTGGCCACAGACAGTCTAAAGAAACCCAGCTTTACTCAGAGATGTCAGGCAAAAGTGTCATCAGAAGGGACTCAACTGGTTTCTTGAGGCTATACTTAGCTGCTTTGTGGTCCAGACTTCTGTAGCAGCTTTGAGCATGACTGCTGCCCAATGAATACATTAATACCTTCCTCAGGGAACCACTGAAATATCTTTGCTATAAACCACATATTGTTCATGAAAGCCAAGTAGTTCACCCATCTGTCCATCTATTCATTCAATCATCCAACCATTCATCTATCCTTCTTTTTTTAATTCAACAAGTGTTAATTGAATATCAACTATTGCTGGGAACACTTGCAGGACTTTTAATAGATTAAAATGCCTCTGTTAGCCATCTCACATTGATTATGGACGTGTGTAAATAATCTGCCTCTATGAGAATGTCAACCCAAATCTCATTATTTGAAGCACCATTTACCAGGTAAATATAGACAACTAAGCAGTGTTGTGGTAAAACGAATTAGAACTGTGGGTTTATGGCTAGAAAGGTGTTTATAAACTAAAGTTCAAATGTGGAGGTATTTTGGGCCACCACATATGAGAACATTGGCAACAAACACCCAGCAAAGCATTTTTAACTATCTGATACTAAAACACAAACAACCAGGCAAGTCTGTATTTAAAAATGTTTAAAGTTAGATTTAGGAATTGTGATAATTAACATTGCCAGTCAACTTGACTGGATATTATTTAAAATGGGAAGATCCAGCTTGGCAAATTCATCTACTGTGCTGATGCCCCTATTCTCTTCCTTCACTGATATCAGGCCCCAGTTTAAGGGCTCCAAGATACACTCTATAGGAATCCTATAGTCCTTCAGCACTACAAGATCTGTACTAGTGAGATATCCAGCCCCAAGGAGTGAGTACCTACAGTGTTCTAGGCCTCTCTGGTGTCAGACAACCATTGTTAGACTACCAATCAAGCACTGTGAAAGTCAACCTACTGAGTCCTCTTTTCTTTTAGTATATGTTCATTCCATTGGTTCAGTTCTCTAGAGAACCCAGACTAACATAAGAGTCCCCCTTGTATATCATGTTAACTAGCTTTCCAGAAAGTTTGAGCCAGTTATACTTCTAATTATGAGGAGAATTGTTACAGCCCTGTATTATGTCTTTGACAACAAGATTAAGTATTTTTTTTGTCAGAATTTCATTGTCATTTCTAAGATGCACATTGATTGCCATTGATTTTGAACACTTCTTTTGCCTTGAAACACTTGGGTTACTAAATTCCTGAGTTGCTTTGCTCACTGATATTCCCCACTGTTTCCAGCTCAACTTCTTCGTGTCAAAGTCTCCAAGTTTCCAGTCCCTCAGCCACATGTTTACTCCATCTATGTCTGCTTGGATGATCTCACAGGGTCCCATGGCTTTAAACCATATTTATGTCAAAAACTCCCAAATTTATTGAACTAATTCAGACATCTCTCCTGACTTCAGAGCTATAAATTCATTTTTCTATTCAAAAACTTCACTTAGTTGTCTATTTTTTAACAATACATCTCATATACAAAATATTATAAGCAGAGCCTTGGGTTTTTCCTCTGCTCCATGGTTTTGTCCATCTTTTTTTTTTTGTTTGTTTGTTTTTTGTTTTTCGAGACAGGGTTTCTCTGTGTAGCTTTGCGCCTCTCCTGGAACTCACTTGGTAGCCCAGGCTGGCCTCGAACTCACAGAGATCCGCCTGGCTCTGCCTCCCGAGTGCTGGGATTAAAGGCGTGCGCCACCACCGCCCGGCTGGTTTTGTCCATCTTAATTAAGGGCAACTGTGTTGCTTCAATCCTGAACTCTCATGGTTTCCTGTAGACTCATCTTCAGCAACCTGAGCTGGTTCATCTTCCAAATGCAGTCACAGTCTGCACCTGGACCAGTTCTCACCTTTGTCACCCTTCCCTTTCACATAGCCTGTTTTTGTCTCAAATGCTGACTTGATCCAGTCCTGAGGCCCTTGATGAAGCTAGCTAGTTACCCTTCTTTAATAGCTGAGTAAACAGCCCTTAATCACTTTCCTTTTCAGGTTCACACTTAATACCACCATAAGCTCACTTTAATGGCCTCAAAGTTCAGATAGTAAGAATAACCACTGTACAGAGTCCCCCAAAATGCATACTTTCCTAGCCAGGGAGTCACATAAGTTATTTCCACTCTACATGCTTTACTCCCTAAAGCATAGCCTGCTGTCTCACCCTGGGTACACTTCTACTCAGCTCTGCTTGGCATTCTTCTCCACTTTAGAGATGTAAGTAACCTGATTAGAGAAGGTTGGGACTTTCAAGTTCGTCACACAACCTCCAGGAAGAGGAGAGGCTGACTTAATGTCCAGTGACCGGGGATTTAATCAATCACGCCTCCATGTTGATTCCTCCACACAAACCCCCACATGATGGTTCAGAAAGCTTCCAGCACGTGGAGAGTACATGAAGGCTCCTCTTCTCCTATCCATTACCTTATGCACTTCTTCCACCTGGAAGTCCCTGAGTTGTGTCCTTGATAATTAACAGGTAACAGCAAACAGTCTTTTTCCTTCAGAGCTATGAGCTGTCTTAGCAACTTATTGAATCTGAGGAGGAAGCCTTAGAGCAGGGCGATCTCTAGTTTATAGCCGATTTGTTGCAAATACAGCAAGCCTAAGATTTCCCACTAGAATCTGATATGAGACAATGTTGATTTGGGGTACAAAATGCTTAGGGCTAGGGAGATAGCTCTTTTGGTGAAGTGCTCAGCTTGCAGGCATGAGGACCTGAGTTGAATTTGATCCCCAGAACACACATTGAAAAAGTTGGGCATGTGGGCAGATACTTGGTCTGGGAAGGCAAAGGTAACCAGATCTAGGGAGCGTGCAGCCACCTAACCCACTCAGCAGGTCTCAGGTTAGTGAGGGGACCCTGCTTCAAAACTAAAGCTGGATGGTGAATGAAATGAGGGCATTGTCATTCCAAGGTATGGTTGAGGGGGAGGCTTTCATTGTAAATATGAGGGAAAGAGAGTACAGCCAGAGGCATCTGAAAGAGTTCAGAGCAGGGAGAGAAAGTAGTAGACTACACATGGCCAGCAGAATGAACCAGGCCATGATGAGACTGGGAGGCGGGGACAGAGAGGAGGACCAAGAGAAAGGGGTAAGAGAGAGCTAAGAGAGAGAGAGAGAGAGAGAGAACCAAGAATGAGAGGAACAAGAGAGGGAGAGAACTAAAGAGAACCAAGAGCCAAAAGAGCTCATGGCCAAAATGGCAGGGTTATATAGGATTGAGAACCTGGGGAATGGATGCCCATGAGCTGGAGATGTTTAGTGTAGGGCCAGGGTGAAAAGAGCTGAAAGGAGTCACTGGTATTGAGTGAGCCTGGAGGCCAGTGGACACTTTGGTATGCTAATATGAACCACCATTAGACATTTGTCCTGAGTTTCTTTTGGGCCTGACAGATGGCACCTGTGGAATGGCATCTGAGATTGTCCTCTGACTACCACATGCCTGTGCACACACACATAGATTTGTCTTTAAGTTAAATTTAAAAAGAGGGATTAATTACTTAGATAAATAGGTTATAAAATAAGTGGCTAGGTTGTAAGTCCCTCTTATAGTTTTCTTATTTGTTCTTCTTGCAAATATCAATTTTCTCCATCCTTTGGGTTATGGTCACCCTATCTGTTTCCTAAGCTATGGAAGAACAAAACAGATTGAACTTAATCCTTAAGGAATGAAAAACCAAGCAACAAAATGCACAGTAAATATTTTCATTATTTGTTTGCCATACTAATACTTGGATATAAATCCCATTTTATCCTCATTTCAGAGATAAACAAGCTGGGCTCTGAGACGTCGTCCAGGTGATGTTGCAGAGCTTGTCCCGTTAATTGTTGGGCAGGTATGCATCAGCTGGTGTGATTCCTATTGGCAGGGAGAGCAAATTCGTCTCGGGATACTGACATGTAAACATGAGAACAGATGCTGCTCCATCAGCTCTTTATGACTCGGGGTCCCTAGACGAGCATTTAGAAGAAGTGCAGAAGCAGCCGCCACTGAACTTCCTTCTGGCTTTATTGGGCACTGCATGATTTCATGCCCCTGAGCAGCAACTGCTGGCTCAGTTATTTGCTGTGATTTGATGTTAAGAAAATCAGACTGACTGACTGCAACAATCTGTCTGAGGTAAATGAACTCTCATCCCAGGGTCTCAGTGAAGCTGCGCAGCAAACATGAAGCCAGAACAATTAAAAAAAAAAAAAATCCACTAGGAGCCCTTCCCCTTCACACATATACAGTCAGAGTCTGTCACATTAGACTTAACTGAGGGGTCTCCTGGGGTATCGCAGCCATGGTTGAACCTTTTCTCTCTCACCCAAGTGCCCCTGTTCTTTGTTGTTGCTCTCTAACCTGCTGGGAACTGGTCTTGTTCAAACAACACATATCTCCTCAAGATGGCATCTAATTAAATTCCAAATGACACGATTTGACAACAGCAAGCAAACTGGCTCGCTCATTTTATTTATTTACTTATTTCGAGAGTCACCATTTCTCTTTCTAGAAGGTCTCTTAGCCCCTTGGGTATGTCACTGAAAGGCATCCCGACACAGATTTAAAACATTCTAGAAATAAACAGAATTCAAAGTTCTATGGCATGTAGAATCATTTGTGCAGCCCATCCTCCAGGCTCACAGCCAAATGTCAGCAAGAGAACTTGGCTTTACATTTTACCAGTTTTTTTTTATTTTATTTATTTACATACCATAGTGAGTCCTCCTTAAAAAAAAAATACATCTACATTGTAATCACACAAAGAAGTTCTGGAGGAAAGAATAGCCAATTCTACACCCCTAAAATGTTTGCAAAGTTCCCCATAAAAATGTCAGCTTACTGTGTGGTAGAAGTTCAAAGGCTGCCAGTAAAGATTGTTAACAGCTATTAGAGTGATGTGTATTAGAAAGGGGTCAATTAACATTTATCCACAGATGTTGGCATTTCAAAACTGTATTTATTCTGTGAGGCCAAGTGTATCTGCTTGTCTTCAAAATGATGGCAGCTCACAGAAAATAATAGGCTTGTAAATAGGTGGAACATGGAGCTTCTAAAATCTCAAAAGTTGAAGAGCTTCAAGACTCTCATTGCTGTCTTTCTTTTTTTTTCTTCCACACATTCTTAAAATTTCCAAAACTATAATTGTTCCATGTTTGTTTATGCTTGGAAAAGGAGGTAGGCAAATGCTGATTTTTTTTAAATAATTCCACTTGGATCAGGGTTATTAGTATCAAAATTTCTTATCTACACAGGAAGAGATCTGTTCTCTTTCTGTACCCAGATCATCCTCATCTTCCTTCCTTATAGTCACGCCATACCGCAGTGAAGTTGAGTGCAGGCCTGTAAATCTGCTACCTGTAAATGGGATTCTGAAAGTATAACTGCCTGGTGAGTTTCTGTTCTAATGGCCGCCTGCATCTCCAAGGTACAAGTCACTTGCCCTGGCTTGCACTGTGAATGCACTTGAACTACAAGGCTGTGATCTTTAAATATATAGCCAGGGTCATGGGAGCCAGCTGGCCTCCTTTACTACTAACATCTTCATTGTTTCCCTGATGACTAAATCAGGTGTTCATCTGAGTCCCTGGAGAGCTCTGAAAAACTTCCACATGCTCTCAAATTATCCAGAGGCAGTTAGAATTTACCCTTTGAAATCCTCTCGCTGTCTGGAATCTTAAGAGTTTGTCTTCGGTTTCTGTCGGTCTTGATGTTTAGATCACCCTTGGATCTGATGTCTTTCTACCCTTCACAGACTTGCTAAGCTTTGTAATAACTACAGAGACTCCTGATAGGGTACTATTTCCGGAGCCATAGCTTAAATTCTAATCTTTTCACTCAAATGTTCTCACCCCTCCAATAACTGCAAGACAATTGATAGTGGTGGATAGATGCTATTTTCTTGTTTCATCATCATGGAGGAAAGTTACCTTATTCCTCAGGCAGGGTTTGTTGAGTTGGTCACCTTGGGTTTTCAGATTTTATAAAATGGAGTTTTTGGTACATGGTGAGTAATAACCTGGACAGGTCTGGTCAAATTTATAGGAAATTATGTCAAACTGAGTTGTATCATGAGTGTGGGGCCAAGGAAATACATCATTTGCTAGAAGGAATGGGTGTCAGGGAGAGGACCATTTCATATGTGCTAAGAGGCTTGGGTTTAATTAAGAAGAACTGAGCACATGGAGGTGAAGCTTGAGAGCTCAGAAGGAACTGAAGTCCTATAGCAGTAGCCAGATGTGAACAATCACACCCAGAAGAGCCAGGGCCCTCCTGTGAGCTTCTGCATCACTGTGCCACCTGGGAGGTCATTCTTGGAGAGATTGGTTATATCACTCTACTGCTGCTAAGGTTCAGAGTGTACCTATCACCGTGTAGGCAAAAACAAAGATTGTAGACATCACCGGGTGCCTCACTCATTGACCATACTCTAGTCCCCATTTCTTGATTGTTCTGTCATTCTGATGCAATGGACTCCCCTCTTCAAAACCTAGTATGACTTCCTGTTGAAGATCTACTCATTTGTAAGATCAACTTAGTATTTAAATATCACCAGTTTTGTAAATATACCTGTCTTTTTCCTTACAGCATTAACTTTTTCCACCTGTGAAATATTTTCCCATGTAAAATAATTCTATTCCATCATATAATGCCATGTTCACCATAACTTTTGTGGTGTGTGTGTGTGTGTGTGTGTGTGTGTGTGTGTGTGTGTGTGTGCATGTGTGACATACACATGCATATAAAGCAGTGATTCTCAACATGTGGGGTGTGACTCCTTTGGAGGTAGCATATCAGATATCCTACATATCAGATATTTACATTAGAGTTCATAATAGCAAAATTAGTTATGAATTAGAGACAAAAATAATTTTGTGGTTGGGAGTCACCAAAATATGAGGAACTGTATTAAAGTTCACAGAATTAGGAAGGTTGAGAACCACTGAATCAAAGGCTAGATGCTGATAACAGTTTTCTTCCTGTTATCTTTCTCCAGTTTATTCTTCGAGATACGGTCTCTCAGTAAATCTAGACCCCACTGATTGAGCAAGATTAGTGGTTCTGGGAGTTCTTGGGATCCTCCTGTCTCTGCCTCCCTAGTGCTTAGATTACAGGTGTAGGTGTGTTATCACACTGGACTTTTTATGTATATTTAAACACAGGTCCTCATGCTTTCATGGCAGGCACTTTATTCATGGAATCACATCCTTTGCCTCAAATTTGCCATATTTTAATCAAACATCTGCATCCTCTGAGATAACTGAAAACAAAGATCATGCCTTGATGTGACCCACAATGCTTGGGTCCTGGAACCCTGATAGGTGCTTCAAAGGAATGAAGATATGACAGACACAGAGACACACATACAGTGAAGTTGGAATCAGATGAGGTTCTGTAACATCTACCTACCACTGCACCCCCAAATCCCAGGATGTTTATTAGGTACAGAAGGAGTAGGGTTGGGGCTAGTCTTAGTAGGAGATCTTTGTAGGCAAGTAGTCTCAGGCTATATATGGACTGGAGGAGGAAGCCTAAGTTGCTAGTCTTTGTACACACTCATTAGTAGTTCACAAACACTCGTCTTTGGACTCCACGGAAAACCCTTGCCATTCCTTTTGAGCCTTGACCATATGAGTAACAGCTTTGCCAATTGTCCCACATCTCCAAGACCTTGGGAATCTTCTGCATGGCTGTGCCCACATCAAAATGCACGTTCACTCAGGTCTTCATTCACTGAGGGCTTGCTCTGCCCCCTACAATGCCTTTTTTTAAAAAAAAAATTATTTTAATTTATTTTGCAATACAATTCAGTTCTACATATCAGCCACGGATTCCCTTGTTCTTCCCCCTCCCGTTCCCCTCACCTTTCCCCCAACCCCCCCCCCCCCCCACATTCCCATCTCCTCCAGGGCAAAGCCTTCCCCACAGACTGAGGTCAACCTGGTAGACTCAGTCCAGGTAGGTCTAGTCCCCTCCTCCCAGGCCGAGCCAAACAATCCTGCATAGGCCCCAGGTTTCAAACAGCCAACTCATGCAATGAGCACAAGATCTGGTCCCACTGCCTGGATGCCTCCCAAACAGATCAAGCCAATCAACTGTCTCACCCATTCGGAGGGCCTGATCCAGTGGGGACCCCTCAGCCATTGGAAAACACTGAAGACACCTTATGCTGGAGAGGATGTGGAGCTAGGGGAACTCTCCTCCACTGCTGGTGGGAATGCAAGCTTGTACAACCACTTTGGAAATCAATATGGCGCTTTCTTAGAAAATTGGGAATCAATCTCCCCCAAGATCCAGCTATACCACTCTTGGGCATATACCCAAGAAATGCTCAACCACACCATAAGAGCACTTGTTCAGCTATGTTCATATCAGCATTGTTTGTAATAGCCAGAACATGGAAACTACAATGCCTTTTTTCCTTTCTGTCAAGTACATTTCCTGGTACACAACAGCTACTTAATAAAGTTTTGTTAAACTAAGAGGGACATTTCCAAAGTGCTTGTAAGGAGACCTCGATTCTGAAAATGTGGTTTGGAAGAAACTCTCCTAGAGGAGACCTGGAATTTATGAGAAACACCATTGCAGCTAATTTTAAAGGGCAGAGTTGTCGTTAGCAGCTTTGTTCTTTAACATATATCATTCAGGTTCATGCCCTAACTAATTTAATTAATGGCATATATTACTTGATTTTTAAAGCTTTAGCCTAATTTTCCTCATTGTCAGGAAAAGTGGCCTGATTTGCAGTAATAATTATCCTTTTTTGTCACCATAAAGTCAATTCACACCCATTTGAAATTGATCTGATGAATTACTCCATGATATCAACATTTAGTCAATACAGTTCAAACAGTTTCATGTTTTAAAAAAGCCATAACTGAGGGAATGGCTTAGTCTGGGATTCCTGCCAGTTTCAGGTACCCTATGTGCTTCTTGGTCCTGGTGTTAGGCCCAAGTTTACTTGGTATTGTTAAAGGGACAGCCCAAAGGGAGGAAACAGGATATTTGGATGGTGGGCAGCAGTTTTTCCAGAACTGAACCATTGCATTCTGGAGGGAGGCTCCTTAAAATGCACAAAGTAAACAAAGCTTCCAAGGTTCAGGAAGCAGCAACTCACAAATGGCACGAAGTACTCGAAACTTACAGGATTCATACCCACTCCCCTTCTCAAGGTTTATAAGCAGTAACAATGAAAGGAGAGTAGTAGACTCTAGTCCTGGAAGAGCTGCCTGCAAGTGTACAGGAAGCTCCACGGATGTAGCTCTTTTGAGAGGTCATCTATGATGCAGGGGTACACTTTTCAGTGATGCAACTGCCTTTGAGTCACCCATGTTCCTGTAAGTAACTCCCTGTCTTAGCATTAACTGTCAACTTGATACAGCCTAGAATCACCTAGGACGGAGGTTTCGGGGGAAGAGTCTAGACTTAGTTGTCTTTATCAGCTAGGTCTATGGGCATGTCTTTAAGGGGTTATCCTGATTGTTCATTGATGAAGGAGAGTCAAACCCACTGCTGTAGCATCAGTCCTAGGGCAGGCTATACTGAGCTGTAGAAGAGAGCAAGCTAACCATGAGGGACTGAGCGGGAAAGACAGCAGTCGGTGTGCCTCCATGCTCCCTGTTACCAAATGCCTTGAGTTTCTGCCCTAACTTCTCTCAAAAATAGATTCTTACCTGGAAGTATCAGCCAAATCAATCCTTTCCTCCCCAAGTTGCTTTTAGTTAGTGTTTTATCAGAGCAACAGAAAAGTGACTAATATCTGTTAGTCATTTTTCTATATTTATCTAGACTTCTTAACTTAAAAATCTTACTGGATTACTGTGATAGGCCAGTTTTTTTGACAGCTGTTAAGATTTTTCCCAGGAAAAGTCACACAGTGCTGAGAATTAAAACATCTTGCTTCATATAAATTTCCTGAGGCACACATCCAACATCCCCTAAGGAAGAGGGACAATTTTTTTCTAGCTTAGAAAGAAAAAGTTAAAATGATAGAGAGCCATCTAGAACTCACTTGGAAAATCAGCAACAATTAAAAAAATAAGACACTTAGAGAGGTAAGAGCTCCCTTTAGGTATCTGGACATATTCCAGCTTTAGTATTTAAGGTGGCTGCTAAAATCACACCTATTTGAGTCAGGATAATTCAATAATCACTCAGTGACTGAGAAGGGGATGAGGGTCGTCCTCAGTTGTAAGCTATGACATAATATCTCTCCCCCTCTCTATTTCTCTCTCTCTCTCTGTGTGTCTCTGTCTCTCTCTGTGTCTCTGTCTGTCTCTCTCTGTCTCTCTGTGTCTCTGTCTCTGTCTCTGTCTCTCTCTCTCTCTCACACACACACACACCAAAAAAAAAAAAAAAAAACCAGACACTTCAACCTTTACAACCTTTAAAATGATTTTAGTGGTTTTTTTTTGGTGTGTGTGTGTGTGTGTGTGTGTGTGTGTGTGTGTGTGTGTGCCATATCAATGAGCAAGTACCACTGCCTGCATATGGAGATCAGAGGAAAACTTAGGAACCAGTTCTCTCCTTCCATCATATGACTTTGGGAACTGAACTCCAGTCTTCAGGTCTAGGGGCAAGTAGACTTACCTGCTTAGCCATCTCATCTGGGCCCTGCATCTTGTATTTTCTGCACCTACTCTCCTACAGTCCCTAGGGCAGGACATGATTAAGAGCAAAGGATTGTCTAGCGTGACATTAGCTGGTTGCTCTGTACTCTGTCTGCAAACAGTTCCTTTCACAAAATAGGCAAAATAGAGGCAAGGAGACAGAAAGGTGTCGAATGACAAGGGTGAGAGTATTTAAGAAATTAAAACAATACTCATTTATTGTTTTAATATGCAGCCAAACATGACAGCAGCATTACACAAACAGCCCCTTCCTCCCTTCTAAAGTTCAAAATTTGTTGACTCCAACATGAAATTAGAAGAACACGGCTTAGTTCCAAAAAGAGCAACCAATAGCAGGAGTGCAGGTAACATCTGGTCACTAGCAGTGTCCAGTCCTTAGAAGTTATAGTGTACAGGTACCAGTCAGTATATTGGATTTGTTACAGAATTACTAGCTGTGAAAGAAATTCCCTCCACAGTGTATGCAGAACCAGAATGGCAGAAAAACGGTATAAGAAACTGTGTAAAAAAAAAAAATTAAAGAATCATTCTACTCAGATGGGTTCCCAGGTAAAAGATGGAAAATTAATGGACTGTAAAAAAATACATTAACACTTAGTTAATTTGTCTTCCAGTAAAAATGTTCAGGAAGCTTGTGGTGCTATGTATCATTGAACTATGGGATTTGAACCAAGGGCTCCAATGGAGCTCACACAACTTTTGCTCTCAGATTCTATCTGTGCAAAATCAGATACAATTGTGTCTATATTTGCAGGTGTAGGTATGTCCAGTGTGAGAAGTATGGACAAACTGTTCTAGCATGACAGAAGCAGCCTCAGAATGACTCATGGACAGGGCAGAAGAAATAGGCATGATGCCTAGAAGACTGGAAGAAATTTGGAATGCTGATTTTCAAGTCCTATAGTAATGAAAGTTTGGAAAATACTCTGTAAAATTAACCATCACCAGAAAGACTCACATTTAGTTAGCCACAGAAGGCTCTCATAAAGGTAAGACCCATACTGGCAATGGGCCCTGCTTGCCCACAGTTTTTCCTTTGTTTGGGCCAGCTGAGTTTCCGGGGCCAAATTTTCCTTAGTGTGCTCTTCTCCGAAGCAGACAGGGAGCTTCGTGATTCTGACACAGTCCAAATATATCCACTTTGAGCCATATCACAGATATTCTCTGCACAGTGTGACTGGCTGAAAGTGTGGATAGCATACCCTCTCCTCCAGTCCTCAAGTTTTTCTCTTTTCACTTCTCAACATTTCAAATGACCACAAGCAGCAAGACCAGAAACAGTAGTACATTCCTGGCATTTGAAGTTCCCATGATCCCATTTGGCATGCAAGAAAGGCTGTCTCTACTTTTTCCTTTAAAAATAATGTACTTGCCAGGTCCCGACCCAGATGCCTTAACTCAGGCAAGTGTGAGATTTATTTTGACCATTCAATGAAGTCTTCTCTCAGTGCTTAGACAAGCCCCTGACACTTGTGTTATACCGTACACAGGACGTCTGTCTCAAGATGCCTCATTGGTTACTCTAAAACATTTTTAAATATTTTATTACAAAGGAAGCTCTGATTTCTTTTAATATTATTTTCAGAGTAGCCTATTGGAAATGATTGGGATTTATTTTCCCTCCTATGACAATCTGAACATAGCTTTGTCCAATTCACCATTAGATATTTGGATAATTGTCTAGGCAGTGGCCCTGGAGTTCAGGTCCTGAGATGGTGAAAATTTCTCATAGATAAATCTTGGAGATCATAGATGAAATAGTTCTTATTGATTTCTCAGAAAATATCCTTTTATGTTATTTTTGTGTGGTTGCCTGGTATAACAGAAATTGAACAGTACGTTCATGTCTTTTAAATCAAAGGAGATAAATGGAAAAGCAACTACTTGATTATTAATAACTCAAGTCCCCTGAGCAAGGGAATCAGTGATGTTAGGATTGGTACTGTCAAAGAAATATGTGTGAGTGATGGCCGAGGTTTAGACTAATTGGGTATGTCTTGTAATTTGAGTCTATCACACGGTTCCTGGTGTCACTTCCAGAATCTGAGCTTCTGTTTAATAGTGACCTAAGATTGATCTGATCCTCACTGAATATTTATTTGAACACTGCTCTGAAGAGTTGAGCCATTTGCCTGATAGTGCATATGGGTCTTTATTTACGTCCCTGGGATTCATGTCTACTCACGTACCATTATGTACAAACTTTATCCAGTGTGCCAAACTTCTAAAACTGCTTTCCTGCCAGGCCTGATGGGTCCCAAAAGTTCACCATTGCATGATAAGTGATGGATACCTTAATTAAGACACACATATTTTTTATGCTAAGGAAAAGAGAGACTGCTGATAAAAGTCTAAACTCCCTTGGAAGAGATAGTATCATTGAGACTTTTCAGCTGAAATATAAAATGAACACATACATCAGTATCTGCCAGGCCAAGTTTTTCATTTTAATCCATTAGAAGATTTTTGAATGATCATCAAATGTTAATAAATCTTAGATACTAGATAAAGATGAATACCAGCTTGTGATTTGCATTTTTGGACTTTTATCATGGATATAAAGTAACAGTACCTTTTAGTGTTGACAATGTGCTGTAATAATCCTTTGGCATGCATTCTTTGGTTATTTGCTGCTTCAGAATAAACAGTACGAGAAGCCAATGTGATATGTTCTACAAAATTCTTAAAGGAATTCTTTTCAAGGGATCAGGCTTCTTTACAATAATAATTCTAATGGCAGTGAACACTGAATGCTGTTTTAGTTATACTTGGAAATAATTAGGCAGACACAGTAGAATTTGAGTTAAATTTAGTGGACCAGCTGACTCAGAACCTTGAGAATTAATACCATGTAGTCTGATAGGACAATGAGAGTGTAAAACTCTACACATCTATGTGGTTCCCCCCGGTTGGATTTTTCTGATTTCATGCCTGACCAGTGAGAATATTCTCAATGTTCAAGACCTACAGATTTTTGTCCTTAAATTTTCTATCACATATATTAACTAATATGTACTGAATAATTCTGAATGCTACCAGGTCCAGTTGGTTTTTAACAAAAAGCAAAGGGAAACCAGATATTCTAAATTTAGTTTGTTATGTTTCTAGAATATTCATAAAGGATGGTCTTCATGTGACTTCAGCAAATTTTCCAACTGCTGCAAAAATATACACGAGTACAAACTGACAGTATAGACAGTTGTACACTGGAAGCTGCTGGTCCTTAGGGAAATGGACATCAGGCACATTGAAGGAGTACACACTGGTTTGACATACTTAAGCTTTTCGAGTCTGAAGTTTCCAATTTTAAATTCCTGGGGGCACTGTAATTTTCATAGGACAATACAAAGCCCTCCATATCAACATTATTGCTTTAAACATATAGTTGATTAGGTGGCAGGAGAGAATATTCTGATGGTACGAACAGCAAAACACTCAGGAATTAAAAATAGAAAGGCCATCCAGTCATTCTTAAAATTAGATGCAAACAGCTTCAACTTCCATGCACAGTGTGAGGCTCTAATTTGTAGATGAGGGAAACGACCCAAGTTTCTGAGATACTCAAGCTGTGTGACTTCAAGGTCATGGCCCTCTACTGAGTACAGATTGTTGCCTCAGGGATAAGGCTGCAAGGTGTCATTGCTTGACAACCTGGTGGCTGATGATCCAACAATCAAATTTCAAGTTTCCAAATACATCCTATCTTCTCATCTCCTCTTAATATGATTAAATCCTCTAAATGATTGTTAGATCAAAAGATGGAGTACTAGATAAAAGTGATGTTGTGTTGTTTTTGAACTATGTGTTGCTTTTGTACTTTGAAGTGTGAGATTCCAAGCTTTGCTACAAATAAAAATCTACATGTGATAAAGATTAAATAAGCAAAAGGGGAAATTATTTTATTTTGACTCTCCTCTCTCTCTCTCTCTCTCTCTCTCTCTCTCTCTCTCTCTCTCTCTCTCTCCCTCTCCTTACCACAGACTTGCAATTCTGCCTCACCGTCTCATGGGCTTGAATTATAGTGTCCACCACTGTGCTAGGTCCTGACTCTTGACAAAAATTACTTGCAAGGCCATACAGTGATTCTGCCAGGGGATGCTTTGGCTAACCTCTCCCTTTTCTCCACCCTGGGAACACTAATGATGTCTCTACAAATATCTTTTGTTTGAAGGGATGTGGGTGCTGCTGGATAATCAATAAAAGCCACGAAGGTGGCCAAAAGCCCTACAAAATTTAGAGCCACTTTCTAAACATTCCGCAGAGACTTAGAGATCTCAAACGTCAACAGTGTTGAGTTGAGGAAATGATGTCTGTCTTCTTACGGAACAGCTGCAGCACACCTAAAGGGTACCTGAAACATTTTGAAAGCACTTGTGGCTTCTAGGGTTTAAAACCAATGATGCTCATCATTTGAAACCAGCATCAGAAGTATCCACGCAAGAGAGGAAAACTTCCACTCAGTAAGAGCTCAAGTGAATAGAAAACTTTTCCTGGACCAGGACACCTTTGAGACTTTTCCCTCTTATCCATAAAGTTATCAGCTTATCTGAAAAAGAAAAATAATTCTTTGAATTAAAAATTGATAAAGTAATACTTTTCCTCTTTGCAAAGTTGTGATTGTATTATGTTATATTTAGTTCCCTGAACTTTTCCTCTATATTTGTTAATATTTAAATTCTGTGTGTTGGCCGGGCGGTGGTGGCGCACGCCTTTAATCCCAGCACTCGGGAGGCAGAGCCAGGCGGATCTCTGTGAGTTCGAGGCCAGCCTGGGCTACCAAGTGAGTTTCAGGAGAGGCGCAAAGCTACACAGAGAAACCCTGTCTCAAAAAACCAAAAAAAAAAAAAAAAAAAAAAAAAAAAAAAAAAAAAAAAAAAAAAAAAAATTCTGTGTGTGTGTGTGTGTGTGTGTGTGTGTGTGTGTATGTGTGTGCGTGCAAGTGCTTATAGAGAACAGAAAAGTATGTGAGCTCCTCTAGAGCTTGAATTACAGATAGTTGTGAACACTCTGGGTACTGTGGACCAAACTCTGGTCTTCTGAAAGAGTAGAAAGTACTCTTAAGCACTGAGCCATCTCTCCAGCCACCTAAACTGTTTACACACACACACACACACACACACACACACACACACACACACACACACACACACACACAATTTGTTTTCCTATACCACAAGATCTCCAGAGTAACTTCCAGTAGGTGCTTAACACATAGTAAAATTAATTGTGTGGTTCAATGAATGAACAAGTAAAAAAGATGAATCAAAATACTCTGTAAAATGTAAAGTGCTTTATAAAAACACAATAATATGAGTATATCATAGGTAATACCTCTGATCTCAGAATATTTTCCCATAAGACCTTCTTGGGACACAAGTTTCCAAATGGTTTTCATGAACAAGTAAAAACTGATCATCTATGTGGTAGAAACTCTTCAATAAACAGTATTAGTTTTCAAATACAATTGAGTAGAAATGAAACAAAGGCAGAAGAACAGTTAAATGACAAAGATAAATAGCATTGCTAACCTGATGACCACAGCTGAGAAGGTGGGAGAGGGAACACATAAGGACCCTACAAGAGATGGAATTTGAAATAGAATAACAGCGTTTTTAAGATAGTAACAGAATACATGAAGGTTGTTTCATGTTTCATACTACAGTATATGATATAGAGAGCAAATAAAGTTGATTTTGTCATGGATTATGACTTTAACCTGTTTTGTTGTCTTAATTGCTTACAAGAAATGCAAGCAATAACAATTGAAACAAAAAAGACCAGTTGAGAATTTTAAGTTCAAAATCCACTTTGACAATAGAAAAAACTATTGTTTGTATTTAAGCCTTGGTTTTCTTATCAGCAAAATGAACAGGTTGTATGAGATGCCTTCCCACATTGTATATTATGTGAACATGAGCATATTTTAAGGTAATTTTATTCCTTTTTATAAAGTCTTCATTTGCAGAATTTACATTAAAAAGCAAGTCTCCATCGTGTTTATATTTTAACTTCATAGTTTCTTACATTTGTAATAGAAATAAAATAAATATGAGATAGCTAATATTTGCAGTATCATTTGTTTGTTTTCAAAAGAGCCTCTGCTAAGATCCTCAGATTCTTATTATTGTAAAATGTAAAGCATAAAGGCAGAAAAATAAGAGGCACCAAGTGATTCCACATAAGAAAGAGCCCAGGCAGTTGGAGGAGACACAGCAATTGTGCAAATAAGAAAAAGAGCCAGGAAAAAAAAAACATGAACCAAAACAAAACAAAAAAATGGACAAAAAATTCAAGCAGTTTTGCTATGTGCTTTGACACTTTCTCAAGAATGTATTGCCTTGATTGTCTTTAGTTGCTTTTTGGAATGATGGACTATTCTTACTTTGTGTGCAATTTGGTGCTGGCCCTACAGATGTGCTTTATAGATTGCATTGATGAAAGGTTTTGAAAGTCTTTACATCTGTATAACCAGTCTACAAAACCATCTTGCAAAAAAGACGGGATAACATTTAATTTTTTTTCCAACTTGAAAATTGAGACTCATGGAGATTGAAGTGATTTTTCCAAGAAAACACTATGAAGACACAAAGCCACATCAACTATTATTCTTTTCATTTCTCTATGAGGCTTCTCTCATATCACAAAAAATATGTTTGAATGTGTCTAAGAGATATCATATTTCCTTCCTTCCTTCCTTCCTTCCTTCCTTCCTTCCTTCCTTCCTTCCTTCCTTCCTTCCTTCCACTATTTCCTTCAAGAACAAGTAGTTTAATTGAAACATTATAGTACTTTATGGTAAAATGTTCTGCAATATGTGTGTAGCCCACAATGGTAGCCATGAGCCAAATACAGCTATGGGCCACTTGAAATGTGACCAGAATATTGAATATAAATTGTATTTAATCTAAAAATCACTAGCCATAATTGGCCAGTAGACATAATAGTAGACAGCACCTCTCTGGATTATATATTTGACATACCTAGAAACACCCTAGAAACCTTACAGAAAAACATTTGTGCTCAATTGCCCTTTACCGTTAACTTTTATCTTTCTATTTGTTAGTGTACCTTAAGGTCTCAACCATTCACAAACAAGCCAATAGATGGCATGTACCATCAGGTTGGTTGATTAATAACTCTGACCCCTGATCATTAATTACTCTTACAATTAAGGTAAAATAGCTAAGTTCCTTTACAGCACCATTTCCTTGGTTTCTCCTTAAGGTTGTATGCATCCCACTGTTATTATTCTCATAAGAACACCATTGTCATTCTTTTTTCATGCTCACAGAATGTTGGCTAAGGTACTTGTGTCTATCCTTTGTAATGCATAATTCATATAAAGTCCACAATACTGGACTCCTTTTTGAAATTTCTAGAAACCCTATATGCCCATCTTCTGAAGCAAACAGGATTCAAGAACAGACCAGGAGCACAAACAGAATTAAAGTTTCATAGAGCAAATAGACTCTATCAATATTTTTGTGGATTCTTACAAAACAGAACTTCTTATTCTCTCTCTCGGTTATCTTGGAAAGTATCCACACAACTTAGAATCCTTCTTGCTTCCAAGTCTCCCACCCTCCCCCCCGCCCCCTGTTACTTGGTGCTTTGATATACTGAATAATTCAGAGGGTCTTGTGTATTCGTTTAAGAGAATTATCAACTGTTTTAAGTAAAATAAAATGGAAGAGGAGCTTTGAAGGGTATAAGGACAATATTACTACATGTTGAAATTATGTTAGGAGTGAGATATAGATGCAAAGAGATTTACGTGGCTGCCAATTCATTGCTACTTGTAGGAATTACGTTAGGAGTGAGATGCAGATGCAAAGAGATTTATGTGGCTGCCAGTTCATTGCTGTTGGAAGTCATGCTTATTGCCAAAGCTTGTGAAAGCATCCTTATCTTATCCTAAAAGGAAAGTCGTCTATGTGGACCTTAGGTGTCTGTAGAATACCAGTTGCACCAGTTACATTGGCGAGTCATTTGGCTACTGCTTTCTCACCAAAACTATACCAACAAGAATGAGCTGAGATATTTCTTATAACTTGAGCATAACTGGGGCACAGATTGTCATCACATCCTACAATCATGTGACTCTTCCATCTCTGTTTCCTGATACTTTTAGTTGAGTTTAGGGAAAAGTGACCATCATCAAATCCTCCAAGGTGGAAAGCAAAATACATGTGACAGAAAAGAGCCCTCAATTATGTAAGAAACTGGGGATGATAACATGACATTCTGCTAGAGGATGGATGCTGTCCAGTGTAGACATTGTACACAGATTATACACTGTCAGTGAAGTGCTACTGTTGAGAATCTTTACTTTGTGAAACTTGAATCTGCAAATGTTGAACGTTGTACTTTGTAAGAACCAGGACTTTTTCTTGGCACAGAATGCAAAGGTTTTACAGGTCAAGTGATTGGTGGAATTCTATGCCACAGTACCTGAACTCATGTTTAGATACATGGTTTACCTGAACAACTTTCCTCCTCGGTTGGTGCATTTCCTTTCTTTAGTTAGGGAAAATTTTCAAAATTTGGATTGCAATCAGATTATAAATGAGAACTCCACTCAAGGGACATATACAACTGCTTCTTTGAATCAAGGAGCGAGGGGGTTGGTATGAATGAAAGAGTGGATCCAATAGGTGGCAAAACATGATACATGCTGCAACTAAATGAACCACTTCTGGAAGTGACATAAAAATATTCTAATGTTAAGGATTATCTTACAATGTTGTGGAAGAAATGCAGTGATACATCTTGCATTTGTTTTGCCTTGATGATAAAATACACTCTTTAGAGCCACAAGAGCCTGCCTTGTGTTAGTTATAAACAAAATATATTTATATTTATATATATATTTATGTAACTACTATGTGCTTTAAAGAAAATTGCTGCGTGATTCAGCAGGGTTATTTTATTCTTTTTTTCCCCTATCACCAGGAATATGTTGACTTGAATAGTTTCTTAGACAGGAATTGACAATGAAATGTGTTTGTCATACAGACATGGTGATCTTAAAAAAAAGAAAAAGAGTATTCAAACATCTTTTAAGATATTTGTCTCAAAAAATGATCACACAGTTCTCCCTGTTATTTCTGTCTTTTTCTATTAGCCAAGAGCAAATGAGGCTTCATGGGGCTCCAGGTGGGAGAGGAGGCGGTGCCTCTGAAAATGAAACTCATTTTATTCTGAAGTGAGAGAATGGAAAACCTCACTGGCTATGCCCTCCTCACTAGTCCTTAGCTTAACATTTGGAAACTGTGTCACAGCTCACAGAAAGGGTGTTCATTACCAAGGAAGAGGCAGGCATAGTGAACTTTTGAATAGATAAAAGATTTATCCTGTGAAGTAATGAACTTGCTGGAACAACTGCATCTAGAGCAAAAAATAAAATCCTTTTGCCGAAAGTCTGTTTTGGAAAAGATAGAAAAACCTCCATTTGTGTTTGGTTTTGCTCTCCTGTGAGCAAATCTTGAAACATTCATCATTGCTCTTTCCAGTGAAAGCATTCAGGCTTTGGAACATGGTTATCTTTGAGACATCAGAGAAGAACATTTGAACCAAAGGTATAGATCCCTTGTGAACTAAAGCTTTATTTATTATTATTTTTTTTCCTTGATCCCTTTGCAACCCTGCACCTAAACCAAAAACATTGTCATCTTGTCACACTTCTGGCAAATCCACAGATGTTCCTTGTGAACCATGGATGCCATTCTACTAGGGAATCTTATATTCAGTGTACATGGTGTCCTGTACAAGTCTGAGTTTTCCTTTCAATGTTCCTGGGCTGGGCTCGTCCAGAAATCTTGTCTCCCTTCTGGCTACAGCAGTTTAGGGCTCCTTTGTTGTGGCTATGGGTGTGTGTCTGTCTGTTTTAAAGGTATAAGCAAAGTTTAGTCTTAACACCTGTAAGCCAGTACTGGTGCTGCTCTGTCCTAAAATTTTAGCACTGCTCTGATACAATAAAACCTTCTTTCTCTCCAACTGGTTCAACTTCTGCATAGGCAGGATGTCCCGATCCTCTTCGAAACTTCATTGCTGGCCATCTGCTTGGGCGTCTCTAAAATGGGAAAGTGCAAAAACAATGAACATTACAGTGAGCTATTATCATCAACAAATCCACATTTACCAGGCTATGGATGTTGCTCAGTTGGTAGAGTGCTTGCCATGTTAAAGATGCTAGTTTCAATTCCCAGCATCTTGTACATCAGGCACAGGTGGCACATTCCTGTAATCCCAGCTCCAGGGAGGTGAAAGCAGGAGGATTGGAAATTCAAGACCAGCCTGTGATATATGAGCTTCTGTTTCTTTCAAAAAATATTTTCTAAATATTCTAGGTTAACTTACCAATGCATCACATTAAGTGACCTCTTACAAGAACCACCATTGGAATTAATATGTTCCCTGCTTAAGGTCCCTGAGCTCTGTGCTTGAGTCTACCAACATCCAGGAAGTGGCAGTCTATTGGCCACACCTACTCCCAAGTTTATCAAAGGCGAGGTTTAATACATGCCTTATAATCATTTATGTCTGAAAAGTGCCATATATAACAAGATAAACTATGATTTTAATATTTATTTACTTAGATTTCTGGATATATGTATTTGCCTACATGAGTTTATGTGCACCACATAAATGCAAGTGCCCACAGTGGCAGAAGAGTGCAGCTGATCCCCTGGAAATGGAGTTATAAGCAGTTGTGAGTCACCTGATGTGAGTTCTGGGAATTAAACCTGGGTCCTCTGAAAAAGCAATAAGTGATGAACCATCTCTTCAGCCCTTAAAATTCATAAAAAGCAAATAAAAACAAAACAAAAACTTCACATTTTTGTGAGACAGAATCTTACTATGCAGCTCAGGCTAGCCTGGAACTTGTAAAATGGCTACCTCTGTCTTCCAAGTGCTGGGTTAAAGGTGTGAACTTCCTCCATATGTAACCCTGATATATGATTCTCTTTTCTAGAAGTCAATACCAATATCACTTCCTTTGTCATCAATTCACTTACAAAGTAAGGTCATAAAATTCTCCAAACATTCCTATGGGTGTGTCTTCAATTAGCCATTAGATAGCCTAGCAAATATGATAGAAGAAATACCACTCAGTCTTAAGAAATTGTTTATCAAACTAAGCACATCTATTTATGACTTTTATGGTCAAACATTAAAGGTGTCAAATCTGAAAAACGGGACCCATCATCAAAGGTTGTAAACAAACTTAAGCCTGTGAAGTTAATATTGCATGTTAGACACTAATTCTAAAACACGGGCTATCTGTACTGACAAGAGGAGCCTTTCTCCCCACTGCTCTGTCTATCAAATAAACCCACTGTGATTTCTAAATAGATGTGCTGAAATGAATTATTAAGTTACAGTCACAGAAGACACTAAAATGCATTTCATAGCCACAGTGACGCTAGAAATGATTACTCCATTTATCAAAGTGCCTGCAATTTTGGTGTAAATAAGGCAATAAATATTGAGGGAATTTTATTTCTGTGTAAAGACTTTTAATGCAAAAAAGGTTAAACATCAGTGTACATATAGTGGCACTTGGTATCTTGCTAGATTTGCTAATGACATGCCAACAGCTATGATTAATGGCTGAAGGGGAAGTATTTCACACCAAGCAGGAACGAGTATTAGCTTTATGTTCTGGAAAAATGCCAACTGAGGTGATTACATTCTGCTTATTAATAATACTATGTACCATCCCCACAGCACCATGTGGTCAGGAAGTCTGATGTTTATTAGCTTGCTGTGGGATGGTCTGTATGTCAAATGTGTTGCTGATTGGTCAATGAATAAATCACTGATTGGCAGTGGCCAGGCAGGAAGTATAGGTGGGACTAACAGAGAGGAGAATTGAGAGAACAGGAAGCTGGGTGGGGGAGACACTACCAGCCGCCATCAGGATAAGGAAGATGTAAAGTACCGGTAAGCCACAAGCCACGTGGCAAGGTATAGATTAATGGAAATGGATTAATTTAAGCTGTAAGAACAGTTAGCAAGAAGCCTGCCACGGCCATACAGTTTGTAACCAATATAAGTCTCTGTGTTTATTTGATCGGGTTTAAGCAGCTTGGGACTGGCGGGTGAGAGAGATTTGTCCTGACTGTGGGCCAGGCTGGAAAACTCTAGCAACATTAGCTGATTATATCTCATGAGGTAAGTGACACTGAATGATCCTTGCTACCCAAAAGAAAGCATTAAAACTACTATGCAGAGTAGCACAAAGCAGAACAAGGTGCCTGCAGTGGGTCTGAAGATCATCTTTGATGAACACATGCTGAGTCTCTCTATAGGTAGGTACTGTAACTCATGGTTACTATCTATTTTAGGGAAAAATACTACATGTCTTGGGGCCTAATGTATAGTTTCATTTGGTTTCCATGACTTCAGAACTGGACTTCTCTAAAGCCATGACTTCCCCAGGCAAGCAGCATTGTTAATTCCTTGCTTCATATCTATTTTCTAAAAGGGAAAGATGCATAATGGCCTCTGGGTCCAGCTGGCAAGGGCAGTCCCACAAACTAATTCCCATTCCTAGCACCTAAAGATATTATACTCAGGGACTCGATTAAAATGATGTACAGGTAGCAAACAGCTGATGATGGCACTCAGGAAAGTTGCATATCAGTAAACTTTCCTAAGTCTATTTTTATTACTTATGCTAGATGATCATATACATTATCTACAAACTTGTAAAACTAGGAAACAGCAGCTGAGATTAACATGAAATCTATTTACTTACAAGGTTGATTTGCCTACTGTCTAAATTACTTCTTAAAATTCAATAGTTTGCACATACCTCAGCCAACATTTCTGGACATGATTTTACTTTCGTCTTACTCTTAAAGCGCAGTATCATTAACAACATCAGTAGTCTTCATATTTTGTAAATTTTAGTTAACTTTCTTTTATATGAAAAGACTGTTGGTGGTGTTTATTGTATTAAAAGTTCATCACAGAGTCTTCAAAACAGTACAAGATTATTGGGCGGGGTAAACACAATACAAACTTATTTTCAGAAGTTATTTTTTTTTTTTTTTTTGTTTTCTAGTGCTAGGAAATGAACGCAGGGCCTTGCACATGTTGGGCCAGTGATCCATCTCAGAGATTCACCCAACCTATTTTCAGAAATTTTTACATATCCTTAAAGAATATTTTGCTTGATTTATTATCACTCATTTTAGAGACAAAACCAGAAATACCCAAGCAAGATTTGGAATCCCTTGAGGTCCTATCTCACACATGATTTAATTATGTAGTTGTTCATCACTCACCTACATTTCATTAGTAAAGATGAATAAAATGGATACAACACAACTAAAAATTATCAAGATATTTTTCATTTATACAAAACTAAAATCTTATATTACCTTCTTTATGCTTAATTAAAAGAGATGGCATTTCTCACAATAATATGTTAAAATACATATAGGTTAAGTACTTATAAACTGAAAACTCAAAACCTGAATATTTGAATTACTTTTGTAGCACTGACAGAATGCTACAAAAGGAAAACTTCACACCATAAAAATCTGCTTCAAGAATGAAATGAGAAAAAAATATGATATCACCTCTAGTATGCACAAGATATGTATGAACCAAATCAACCTGTGTTTGGAATGTAAGAAATTTCTTCTTCTTTTGTGTGTGTGTTCTTTCACAGTTCCTTGATGTCTCCATTTGATGACTAAAACTGCGAAGGAAGAGTGAAAAGTTTGCCAACAATTAGCTGTCCTTTTAGAAGACCTTCACAAAGACATAGACCATGTCATTCCATGTCACAGAACAACCACACTATGGTAAATACGTCATGTGATGTCTCTGGATCTTGGTTTTCCCATCTTTAAACTGGTATCTAATGTCTCCTTCAAGCATCTAGGATCTTCATTCTTGATTTCCTGATTCACTTTAAAGTCCAAGGGAAGATAGTAACAACAGCAATAATAATATCTCTGTGCTCTGATTCCTCCTGCCTTGGTTTATTATATTAATCCTAAATGTATGGGAAATTTACATTCATTAGTCTCCCGTGAAGTTGTTGTTTTGTGCCGCTCTGAAGTTGTTCAGCTGTTTGAAGGCAGATATTGTTAACTGTGACATTAACTGGATGAGAAAGTATTCAGATCTCATAGAAAAGTGCTCAGTGTTGGTGCTGCAGTGTGATACATATCTCCAATGGGCTAAGAAGGGCATGGGCAGAAGAGTCTAAAAATCAGGGCATTATCTTGCCCCTGCTGTGAACTCAGAAGTTTGACTAGCGAGAATCAGCCATTTAGGGAAGGGATCCTTTGAACTTCTTCCTTGAATCCCAGACATTGCCAAATCTACTACTGTCTTTTAAGAATGGCCAATTCAAAGTGTTATGGGAACTGGCAGAGACCACAGGATCATTTGCTGGCAAAACAGAGTATATGCTGAAACCCCCAGCTTCAAACCAGAATGTAGAGAATCCATTAGAGATGCGATGCCTGCAGGGTAGGATGCCTGCAGACACAACGGAGTGCAATGTGTGGGTAACCTTTAATTTCATTTCTGAGAATTTATGTGATTAGTCACATTCAGGAGAAAATGTTCACAGTGGGCACTGGGGTAAATCAGGCAAGCAGGAATTCTCCTTAATTACTCCTTCAGTACTATTAATTGAACAGTCATCCATATTGTCTCAATGGTCCATGGTGAGAAAATTAGTGCAAATATCCACAAACAAACCTGCAGGGTGCACTCAGTTAGCGGTGTGAACAAAACTACGGTTGAAGACCTGTCCTCAGGTGCACAGAGCAGATAGACAGGGCTTTCTGTAGGCTTAAGTAGCTCTGGAAAGGAAATAATTGGCACTTATGTTAAAGAAAAGGATACATGTGAAAGTCATAGGCCAGATAGAAGACACCTGTATATGTAACAGTCCTTGATAAGCAGCCAGCTGGGGTCAGCCATTTCATGTTGCTTTCTTCTGTGACTCAGGAACTGGACAGTGGTTAGAGTCACCTTCAAACACAGGGCTTAGGCAAAGTCAAGTGTGTTGTTTTGTTATGTTTCCTTATTGGAAAAACGAAAGGAACTGAAGTACATGGACATTGGTTTCTACTTACTCCCCTCTTAAAAGGCTTTCAAAGCCCTAGTCTCTTTTCACTAATACAACCTCACTAGCTCTCACTGGACCCTGAGGAGCCTATGGCTGCCTCCTTCCTTCTCTTTCTTCCTTCCTTCCTTTCCTCCTAATTAAAAAAAAAATTCATGATTTCTTTCTTTAAGCATGTTTGCAAGCTTTGTATTTAAATCTTCATATCTCAATATGAGCCTAGCAACCACAAGGGAGCCTGTTTGCAGTCTGGGAGGGCTAGGAGTCTGCATTTCTGATCAGCTTCCAGTGCTATGGCTGCTGTACCATAAGGTATCCCCTGAAGAGGAGAGGTCATGGTTCTGGAAGGTTTCTTCAAAAAGGAACCCCCTCAAAACGAGTGGAAGAATATGAACTTTAGCCTCCTGTACCCAGCACACAGATATACCAGGAAATTAAACACACATTTTTTTTTTTTTTGCAGTCATATTGGCTTTTCAACATTTAGCTTTGGTAAACTTTGGCTGGGGAAAGGAAGGGTATACTTTTGTTTTTCATACCTTGAAACATAGTCATTGGTAATTCCCTTTATTCTGTGTTGAGTATTTCTTGGCTTAGCAAGTTACAAGGCTGGAGTTTCCAGACTTAACAAATAATTTTAAAAGACACCAGTCAAATCTGAATTTCAGATAAACAAGTCACTTTTCAAACTGTTTAATTCCACAAACTTAAACAAAAAAAAAATGACTCATTCTTGTTTGAAATTCAAATATATTTAAGTGTCCTGTATTTTATTTGGCAATATAGCTGTGTGAAAATACTGGCCTTGATTTCCAGCCAATGAAACTTGCCATCTAATTAAAGTCAAAGACTTCTGTTTGAGGCTGTGTCTCTGCCTCATGGACTATAGGAATTTTTTTCCTTGAAAAAAATGTATTTTACATTAATTTTCTAGAAATAGCTATGAATTGCCAGCAATAACTCAATACCTATGTGACTTGAATCTTGAGTGTTTTACATATTTCCTGTTTTCCTGACTTTAGTTTTTCATCATTTGGAAGTCATATATCATATATAAATTATAAAATTTAGAATCCCCCCCCCCCCCCCCGTGTGTATGTGTGTGTGTGTGTGTGTGTGTGTGTGTGTTTGCGTATTTGTGTATGTGTGTGGTCTCCTCAGAGGCCAAAAGAGAATGTTGCAATGCCTGGAGCTGGAGTTCCAGGGGTTGTCAGCTGCCTCAAATGGGTGCTGAGAACCTAACCTGGGTCCTCTGCAACAGTACCAAGTACTCTTAACTACTGACTCAGCTCTCCACCCCAGAGTTCAGACTCTTCCATGTGAGAACTAATGCTTTCAACATCTAAATCTCAAGCACTCAATGCCTTATTTTCTTTCACTGTGAAGTGGTTTTCAAAGCTGAAATTAAAATCACTTTGGGAGGTGAAAGGAAGACAATAACTGATATTGAGAGACCCTGATGAGTTCGTTCACTTCAGTGCTCCAAAGCAGGACTCAAGCAAGCACATAAGATCAATAATCCCCAGAAAGTCAGTGGTAAACACTTCCCACTATTTTCTCCATCATCCATATCAATCATTTCCTTCCCTGAAACTGTCTGGGGTAGTCCTCCAATAAGGAATGCCACTTAATTCATCATCTTTACTTATATAAACCGTCCATTTCTGTTTATTTCCAAAAAAAAAAAATTGGTCCAGATGCTCATGTGCAGATTAGAAGTCACTTCTTACCCAGCTGTGCTATTTCAGATATTTCCTGGTGTTCTATCAACCTCTCTCTACGCACTTTTGAAACATGGAGGTCACTTCTGTAGATGCATTCTTGTGGTATCTGTCTATTTGTCCTGTTCTCTCCAGATATCCTAAAGGCTAAGGGCCACAGCTGCTCGACTCTGAAAGGTCTACAGCAAAGGAGTACCAAAGACAATTTACACCTGGAGTGGACCCTGTTTTTGTAACACTTGTGACCTAACATTCCTCCCAGGAATAATCACAAAAGGACATGGGCTAAATATGAAAACTTAAAAAAATAAAATAAAATTTACTGTTCTAGCTTTCTTTCTGTTGCTGTAATAAAACACTTTAATGAAAAGCAATGTAGGGAAGGGAAGGCTCCATCACTAAGGAGAGTTCAGAGCAGCAACTCAAGGTAAGAGCTGGCAACAGAAATCACAGAGGAATGCCACTTGCTCCTTATGCTTAGTTAGCTTCCTTATATGGTACAGGACCACCTATCTATGGATGGTGCCACCTCCAATGGGCTGCTCTCTCCTCTAGTAGTTAATAATTAAGAGAGATGCAGCCAAATGTCAGTCTGATTTAGACAATTCCCCAATCTAGGTATTCTTCCCAGATGATTCTCGGTTGTGTGTATCAAGTTGATAATGAAATCAAGCTAGGAAAATTATCACATAAAATAAGAAAATAGAACTGAATGTGTACTCTTTGACTAACAGAGAAAGGGACATGAAGGAGTATTGCCAAGTGAGTGAACTCCACCAAACTCAGAGGATGGTTTGTCCCATAATAACTGAACCAAATGCGCTAAGTCCTGTGTTCTCATCCATACAATTGTGATGCCAACAGGTTTCTCTGAGTCTACTTTTTAATACAAGTGTACAAAGTAGTACCTGGTGGGCTGGAGAAAACTCTGTGCTTGAGACAAGTGTCCAGGATCCTAAGTGCTTCAAATCCACTCTCTAAATGAATGCTTGCCACAGAGTCAGCAACCAAGTATAAAACTGGATGTTCTAGGATTAGCATCCATGTAGCAGTCCATTTACTTATGGACAAAAATTGAAACTATGCTAAGCTGACGTTCACATCAACATTGTGTTAGGAAAACCCAACAATAGCAGAAACCTACTCTTTAGCAATTAGTTTTGAAAACTTGTTTTTTTTTTCCAGCAGGAAATATTTTTTCCCACTACAGTTTAGAATTTCTGGCATATGATACTATTTAAAAGCTAATCTTATTTTAATTTTTACCCAACAATGCACCCTGCAAACAGACAATTTTTCCTCTTAATCTCCTATACCTGGAGCAGGTAAAACCTTAGGTTAAAATAAAAACAAAATGGTATAGACAAGGAGACTCACAATGAGTGTTGGTGATAATTTGCAGAAAGGTTATTCTATTGTACAGCATCTATATTCTTGAGTGATATGCTCTGTTCATGACTCCCTCATTCATTAACAGTCTTTTTGGTGCCCTAACTGGGCATGATTATAATGACCAAGAATGAGTGCACTTAGCCACACATCTATTACAAACACACTGCTACGCTTATGGCATATACATTGTGCTTGGAGAAAGTTATTCATTTGCATCTAAAAACTTAAAGAAGAGTTAATAGATAGTATTACCCCAAACCACACATGTAAGATTTGAAACTGCATAAGATCAAGGACCCCCTTGATACAATATGTGCTATGTGTTTCAAGGAAAAGCCTTTCATCTGAAGTTGAGTCAATAGAAATGGTTCCATGGACAGAATAACTATGGAGATCAGACAGAATGAAGCTCCCCAGTGGTGCACCACACACCCCTGCTACTTGGGGGACATATTCCTGGTCTTTAGAAGCTGTTAGTCCCTAGTTTTGTGTAATTTGTCTCCTTCCGAAACTTTAGTAACCCTTTTTTATCTCAAGTTTCCTTCCAGATGGTTTTGAAATTATTCACTCTTCCCTTGATCATTTGACCTCACACAACCTCGTATCAGAGCAGTCACCTAAGAATCTTAATGTCACATTGACCTGTACTGTGTCTATATCCTTTGGCACAACATGGACTCTCAATAGTCTCTGTCACCCACCCAGCCTCTGCCTCACACCCTTTCGGCCTCGGAGAACTTTTATTCCATTCACAAGTTGCTCTCTCATCTATCTGACAAGCAATTCTAAATAAACCTTTATCATCTTTATCAACAATGACTATCTATTATATTTTCTGATTCCAGATTCTAAGCGTCTACATTAGTGCAGAAAAGGTCACATTTCCAGCTTTGCTCAGCACAAAGAACGTCACTCTACCTTCAGTTAGGAAGTCAGAATATTGTTTGCTAGTGGCATTCTCACAGCACACCCAGGACCCACCCATTCAATTCCCAGAATTTACCCCCTGCTATTCTGCAATTCTGTACAACTCAAACCTATTTCCACTTAGAATGTATGCTTTCTTCTTACCCTAAATCCCCTTCTCTGTTGCATAATTTTTTTGCGTGCCCAATATTCTCATCTCAGTTAGGAAGTGACCTATTCCTTTCTCCTTTGCATACTCTTTCATTCTCCCCGTCCCTTTTTCTTCCCTCCGCTTCCTTCCCCCTTTCTTCCCCACATCTTTTACTGAGCCCAGACTGATCTCAAATTTGAGAACCCCCTGACCATGCCCAGCATCCTCTCTTCTCCTCTAACATCCCTGTTGCACTTTGTACTGCTTCTGAGCTTTTCATTTTTCACCTACTTTTTGCAGATTGATGACATATGCTCTCACATCTTGTTTTTCTTTCCATTTAAGCTGGTCCGCTTTACTGATCTGTAAACAGTGAATGTTAGTGTGCTCTAAGTGTCATATCTGAACACACTAATCTCTTCTCAGTGGGGTTTTATTTTTCCTCTCCGACTTCCTATTCCACCATTATAATTTACATATTTCTCTCCCGACTCTTACCTTCATCTCTTCTCCTTTGGTTGCTCCTGTAAAAAGGCTCTGCTGTGATTTGGCCACAAACTCAGATCCAGCTTGCCTCTAACCCTTCACTTTCCTTCCTTAAAACATCACCTTCTGTTATGGTCAATTCTCTTACTAGAATATTTAATTTCCTGGTTAATTGCACTCCACCTTTGTAGTTATCTTCAAGTCCTTTCTTCTTCATTTCACATAGCTAATGAGATAGTCAAGAGGTTCCTTCTTTACCACTACAGAACTGTAGGGGATTTAGAGACTGTATAACTTCTTGGAATGTCAGTCCCTCTATCTGTAACAGTTACTGTGCTCCCTGAAGAAACAGGGAGCATTCAAACAAAATGATTGCATATACTTTCAGATGGGCAAATGAAAACTTTAACTCTATCTTTAGAACTGACCCCATTCCACCTCCTCTGTAAAGGCCCAAATTCCGCTCAGCAACCGCCTCACACAGTCTTTGACAGAATCTTTAACTGTCTTCTGAGGGTTCTTAATCACCACAAGTGGCTGAGTCATAATTTGTCATCAGACAGGCAATTTACTCTAAAGAAAAGTAATTTGCTGTGAGTGTGGAAACAGGCCGACTCACTACTACCCAGTGATTGGGCCAAGTGACGAGACAATGCTGCTGTGGCCATAAATGTTCTAGTAAAATCAAATGTGAGTTAGTGCCACTTGCTTCAACAGAAAGGGGCCAAGTTCCTCAAGAAACTGCTCTCATAAAGTTATTTGTTTTGGGAGCACCGATGTGTTTCTAAGTCAAGAGAAAGGGAGCTGGCAGGTTTGGCTTTCATCAGCTTTGACCGCAGGGATGGTAAAAGAAGAGCTATTCGCTACCCTAAAGTAGTTATGCACTTTAATCAACATTTTAATCACACAACTGGGCAACAATCTCTCATAGAATAATTTAGACTATCAAATCTGTGAGAGGACACTATTTGAAAATTCAATGTGATGTCTACCAGCTAGACTGGGACAAAAATAGATTTTTTGAAATGATCAGTATATTTTGACATTCTTTAATTTGTATAGCTTTGATTGAAATTAACACTCTAGCACATGTTTTATCTACTTAAGATTTAATGGTAATTGCAGTAATCACATGCAAAAATAATTAGAAAATTATACATATGATACATTGTTTGACTACAGTAATCATTTTTCTATGTATACATACTCAGTGGGTTTTGTGTGTGTGTGTTTTAAGAGAGCACAGGAAACTGAGAGGGAAAAGTGGTGTGAGGGAGAATAACTTGAGGGGAGGGAATGGGGTAGATTTGATCAAAACACATTATATGCATGCATGAAATTTTCAATAAAATGAATTATATACTATATATACATATATGTATCTATATATACATATAATTTATTTTATGAAGTAGTTGAAGTCAAGTGTGGTACCCTATGCCTGTAATTCTAGCACTTGGGAGGTGGAGGCAGGAATTCCAGGCCACAGTTGGCTATATGAGGCCCCTTTTCAAAGGATAGGTGGTCAGGAGATAATTATAGACATTTCACATACAAATTCTTCCCAACTCGCTTCTTCTCCACCTTTATAGAAATGTATTTTGCCTCCATAATATCTGTGGTCCCCATTCTATTCAATTTTTATTCCACTTGGTGAATTTTCTGCTGGTGTGTGGCATTGCCGGACAGTGGAAGTTGAGCCTTCCTGGTAACTGGTGAGCATTACTTGGACCTATTCATGGATCTCTATCAGAGTGTTACCAAAGACCCTCCACTCCCTGCAGCTGGAGTGCGCACTTGCCCCTCACTGACTCACTGCGACTCCTGGTCAATGTCTTTGGTTATTCTGTGGCTCTCCTGTTGACAGACCAGCCAGGTCTCTGCTTCCCCTTCCCTTTTCTCCCACAGTGATAAGACTATGATTATCTTAGGCAAATGCCTGCATTTGGCCTTTACATCATTAGCTGGTTCTTTTGTAAATGTTTCCTATTGGATTATGATTTTGATATGCAATTGTTCTTTGGGTTTTCATGTGGAAATTTGGGGAAAGTATGCTGCTACATTCATTGCCAACTTCCTGGAATCATTCATTAAGCCCAGCTTTTGATGCTTAAAGATCTTTTGTATTTACCATTAAATACATTGTGAGTATCTCTATATGATACTTTATAAATTTATTTTGGTACAATGATAATTTAATATTTTATTATTATACTCAAAATGTTACATATGATAGTTTAATATTTTATTATTATACTCATCTTTCATTTCTTTAAAAAACATGGTTTTGCTTTCCTGAGATAACAGACCAAATGAATATATGCACTTGCACTCTCTCTGTCTCTCTCTCTCTCTGTCTCTCTCTTTCTGTCTCTCTCTCTGTCTCTCTCTCTCTCTCTCTCTCTCTCTCTCTCTCACACACACACACACACACACACACACACACACACACACACACACACACGTATGTATACTTCTTGGAGTTCAACAAAAGATACTGTATTTCCTTAAGAATCATGGAGGATAACTAAATAGTTGCAACTTTCTCTTAGTTCTTCTTGATCAAATTCGATGTAGTTGGATGTAAGTCATCTACATCAGCACATGAAGTTTAGTCTGAGGGAAGCATAAGTGAAGACTGTGCTTGTTAAGAGACTGGATGGGAAGCACCTTTGCATGATAAAGACACAAAGATTACTGATGCCCAATAAGACCAGAGTGGGGAAAGTATCACTGTTAACTTCTGAAAAGAAAATTGGGGTCCAAATATTTACAAATTCCACAAGACAGCTTGGCAGAGAATCTGAGAAGGAAGGAAACTGAGGAGGAGGTGATGATGCTGGAGCGGCCAGTGCTCACAAGGTAAGATGACCACAGAGTGGCCAATCCCAAAGCAATCAAAGCCCTAAAGAGACAATTTAAGAAAAAAGGAAGAAAAGATAGAAATGTAAAGAAAAACAGAATGTGGCTGATTTGTAAGTACAGAATTCCACACAGACTTCTCCTACCTCTTCAGAGAAACCAAAGCTCCCAACTCTCAGTGTCTCAGTAAAATTGAACAGATGTGTTTGTGGAGAGGATTGTGAGAAACATCAAGGAACAATGTTCTGTGTCATTGGCTCTGTTACTTTCTCCTGTTTCAAGGAACTCTAGGGGGAATATTTGTTTAAGGCAGGCACTCTGAGCAGTTATTATTTTAGTAAGTCCCTTGATTGATATACAGACTTTTCACTAAAGGCAAATCTGAACCTTGCTTGTCTCACTCTGACATGAAGATGAACTCCAACGTATTAACCAATACTACAAACTTTAATAAAGACGGAAAAAACCTTTCCTCAAATATATATATAATATATATATATATAATATTATATTATATATATATTTGCAACATTGCTTAGATATGTATGTTTTATTTTTTTCCTTGGAAAAAAATAAGATGTCTTCATATACTGCAATCATGCATTTTTGTATTTTTTCTGAAGCATATAGTTCTTGGAAGAGAGAACAAAATATGCTAAATTTAAAAGAAAATGTGACCTTAAGTTAACTCCTGTTAGACTATGTACATAATGTTTCCTCTCCTCCCCCTCCCTCCCTTCCCCTTCCTTCCCCTTCTCTTTTCTGCTACTTCTCCCTTTTAACAGGTTCTCACATCCTAAGTTCACCTTTTCTTTACTGACATTACAGGTATGCACCACTACAACTAGATCCACATGTATGCAGTTATAGGAGTTGAACCCAGGGCTTTCTCTGCTAGGCAAATGCTCTGCCCACTAAGCTCTATCCTCAACAAGCTTGACAAGGGCCTTCCTTAATGCTTGAGCGCCTCTGCAGAAACAAAGTTTATCACTCAGGAAGCCCATTGCATCTCTGGGTCCTTATGATTAGTAGAAGCTCTTAAAAATGGGCCCACATATGCACCTTCTCAATTTCTCCTCCCAGATCCTGTACTATGACAGAGACCTTTCCAGAACAATTAGCTCCCTGGCTCATATGACATCCCTTTACAACTAGTGGAAGAGCCACCATGCTCCTCCTTTGCTTATTTCTGCTAGAACTCCCCCTTTATCTCATTAATTTGTGGTACGAATTTCAACTCTTAATCCCTCTCTGCTGAGGCTATATTCCCATGCAACTGGATAGAGAATGAGCACCATCCTCCACTTCCTGTAACATGATTCTTTGTTCTCACCCTTACATAACTGGTGGTGCTGGGGCCCTTGAACCCAGCACCTTGCACATGCAAGGTTACAAAGGAGCTGAACTTCAACCCCACATGATGCATTTTACATGCCCGTCACATAATATGAATGATACATATTGTGATTACTTCTGACAACATTTCAATTCTCTTTACACAGGCTCAGGCTACATCAGATTTTCTCCACATTGAGCTTATGCATATTCAAGATTCTTGTCTAGTTATAAGCTACTGAACCAGAGTGACATGTTCCAAGGTCAACACCAAATGAGAAAACTAAGAAAACATAAGCTGAGACATGAACTCACATAAAATGAGGAGAAACTGGAAATATTAGTAAGAAAGAATTATTCTTTACAAAATCCCCAGGACTTCATGTCACCCCATGATGATGCATAATTATAACAAGTTTATTTCTTTTATCAAAGAAAAGCTTGTCTCATTTTCATAAAGAAAACAGCAATTTTACTTCTAAAACTGTGCTGAATATAACCTCGTCACAGAACCAGTGTTCAAAAATGAATTTTAATACATGATTAGGTTTTTTATCTATTTAAAATTTATTTTAATCACATTGTTGATTAAATTATAAATACATGAATTAGCTGAAATTTGAACTGTAGACATAGAACTAATGACTAATAATTCACTTGCTAAAGTTGTTTTTGCTTTGAATTAAAAAATTACTTTGCTTACACTAAGGTTTAATAGCCTAATCATCACAATAAAAAGTAAAATAATTCATTCATAAAGGTAAAATAGCCCACTTGTAAATGTAAAATGCCTCTTGTTGATTGCTTCTCATATAGTAACAAAAAAATCACGATTAATACCATTATTTATAATAAATTTCTTCATAGTTATTATTCCCTGCATTCTTAATTATTTTGATCTCTGAAATTCAAATTTAAAGCATAATTTTTATACACTGAAAATAATGTAACTTAAGCATGAACATGCTGATAATCCATATATTTCAGATAGCAGTTTTACATCTATGCCTAAAATGTCACACATGTGGATTCCATGGAAAAAAGTAATTTAATAATGGAATACATTGGCTAGTACATGGAACAATAATTCTTGTTGAAATCAACATTTCTATGATCCATTTGCAAAAATAGGCTTAAGTATTTATTTTAGTAGAAGAAGGTTACCAAAGCTACAGGAAGAAATTACTTAACAGTTGGTACTCTATGGACAGAACCCTAGAAGAAAGCATTGGGATATCAAAAACATAAATTATGTGCTTTAAAATGACACTGTTCAGGTTTGCGAAGGCTCAGGGGAACTAGAGTTTTTCATTCACTTATTTATGGCAATCTTTTATTTGTGAAGACCTTTGCTGTAGACCTACCCCCCCACCCCTTGTGTGTGTGTGTGTGTGTGTGTGTGTGTGTGTGTGTGTGTGTGTGTGTGTGTGTATGTGCACACCTGAGCACACACATCTGTATGCCTGTGTCATACATGTTCCGAGTTTCATGGTCTTATCTACCATGAAAAAAAACAGTTAGGAAATAGTGATTAAGAAGGACTTTAGTAGAAAGCTCAATGAAGTACAAGATATTTTACTCAATATTTTTAATAATTATTCCCAATGAAGTGAAGTAAATATTTCATTAAATTAGAAATGCCGTTTTAGTTTTGGGAATTTAAGTGAAAATTTACCAACCAGCAAAGTAAATGAATGATGACAGCTAGTAAATGAATCTTATTTTGATGACTACCTGTAAAAAGTAACCACTATGAACTCTACATGATGTCTCAGAGTATCTAGTGATATACATGATAAAATTCTAGCCTGTTAGAACAAAAAGTAAGGACAGAAAAAACACAGACATCTGAATAGTGACCCCTTTTCAGTTTTATTTTACAGTGTGTGTGGGAAGGCGAGTGGACAGCTTTGGGGACTAAATTCTCTCCTTCTATTATGTGAGATCCCAGAATAGAACTCAGGTTTTTGGGCTTGGTGGCAATCACCTTTACCCACTGAGCCATTTTGCTGGCCCTCACTTTTTGAAGTAACATTTTGTAATCTACTTTGCTTATGTTTTGTTTAAGCTTTGTAAATTGTCACCCAATGACATAGCTTCTTTGACAAGGGTGTAAGAGCATTTCAACCAGCTTTGCTGTCTTACCCCGCTTGCAGACACTCATGAAAACTTTTACCCCTCTAAGAATATAAATGAGAAGTAATATATTTTGGTGCATCATTCCCCCTGCCCTCCGTTTTCTTGAAGATAACTAAGAAGTACCTTAAGGGCAAAACTCCCTTAAAGAAATGTGCCACTTCAATAAAGAAAGATTTCCTGGTCCTCTGGAATGGTTTCTCTATTTACTATATGGGTTTGCTAATGATTATGTCATCCAAATTCCCCAGTGTTATTCACACAGCAGCTGGAGAGTGAGATGGCAAACCTGGTAAACATGCTTTCTTCCCATGCAGCAGCAGCTGGGCCCTTGCCTGTCTGTCTCTGGCTCCCTTCCTGGTGGCACTGTAGACTGCCAGGAAAAGTTGAGGACCACAGCTGCCTGTGTTCCTTCATATTCTCCATGAGTTGTTGTTATTCACAAATATTTCTTGGGATAGGGAACCCACAAAGTATCCAGTGGCTCAAAGAACCCTTGTCTTGCACAGACTGCACACCAAGCTGAGGAGTCCTGAGCTGGAGTGACGGCCTTGCAACAAGCTGTCCCAGAGTCTGAGCAAGAGGCTTTACCATCTTGTCTCTATTTCTCTGCAGGATTGGACTTGAAATTGAGTTGGAAACACACTGCTCATGCAGGTTTTAGGCACTGAGGTTTCTGCTTGTTAGTATTTATCTGGGTTTTATAGTAACTACAGGATATAATCAGAGTACCAATAAATATACAATTAAAAGAAATAAGAATCACCCTCTGTGATGTTAACATTGATAACTATGTTATTTTCTACATCCCCATGAATGCCTATACTACAGAGTAAAATGCAAAGCCCTTATAGGTTTTTAAGCTACAACTCAGCAGGAAATGCACTTGAGGTGAACACTTGGGAAATCCTGTGCTTCAGTTGGGGGAAATCACAACATCCTCCACTTGCATGCATGCTGAGGTTTCATTTTGCTTCATGATTCTGTGATTTTGTTCATCAAAAACACTGGGCACTTTCGTGAAAGGCAGATGTTTTGGTTCTCCAGAAATAAAAAGACTTTCAAAGCACAAGGCAAATGTTTTGACTTTGTGTTGAAGTTTTTGTGAAATTATTTTGCAGCTTCTGAATCAAGTCAGGGTGCACCATGTAGGAATAGTGGAGTGGGTTCTCCCCTTAGAGAAGTTCACTGTTTAGGCCAGCAATATGATTTTATTTATATATTTTACTTAATGTTGCTTTATTTTATCAATATATGCCAACAGTTCCATAAAAGTCTTGTGATAATGGTAATCATACTTACTTCAAGTACTAAACTTAAGATATATTTAAAACTAACTATTCAATGTGAAATCTGTAATTTAAGCCACGTATTATCTCTTCCCTCACTGGCCTGTTGGTCCCATGTGGTGGGCAGCTCTTATTCACTCTGTTTAGGGTGGCACACATCAGGAGCTCAACAAATAATAAACAAATGGACTAGTCAATGGTCAAAATGTCAGTTGCTCATTGAGCTTCTGTGTCCTTAGGTTACTAATTTCTTGTTTCTGCCTTGTCACAATTGGTTGATTTCTAACTTGTGACAAAGAGAACCAACATTAACACTTCTTTTCCAGTCTTCCTTCCCCTTCCAAGATTATTTTCATAAACCAGTATTTTCCAATAGAATTTTAGGGCAAGTCATATAGGTCATTCAAATCTGTCTAGTGGACATAGTCAAAAGGAAAATTCAGAGAAAACAATTTGCAGAGAGCAGGTTTTTTTTTTTTTTCTGCAGCCCAATCTGGTCTTAAACATACAATCTTGCCTTAGCCTCATTAGTGCTGGAGTGCATCAAAATGACTTTTGATCATTTGTACTTATTTGAATTGTCAAGGAGATATTTAAATTCATTTCTGTGCGTGCATATGTGCATGTATGTGTGCAGTCATTTAAAAAAGAATTAAAGTTAGTCACACTTCAAGTGATTCATCATTATATAGAGTGCTGTATTTTTGGGACTACTTTATACCCAGAAAGTTCTTCAGAGGATGAATTGGTATGTTTACCTACAGGCAAAACCAGCACTAATGCATCATGTTAGTGCCTTTCTGAACTAGAAATGGTACTGACTGTTCCTATAAGCCTTGACATTATCATTTTTATTTTGTTCTATCTTCATCTTATACCCTTGTTGGACTCCTTTCTCTCTGAGGATATTTGCAGCATCATCAGCAGGTTGAGATATTCTAGGCTTTACTTTCCCATTGAAAACAAAACTCCAATGTTTGGAGCTAGAGAGATGGCTCAATGGTTAAGGGGGCTTGATACTCTTCCAGGAGACCTGATTTCAGTTCCCAGCACCTACATTAAGCAGCTTGCTGCAATTGGCTGTGATTCCAGTTCCAGGAGATGTGACACCCTTTGTAGTACACACACACACACACACACACACACACACACACACACACACACACACACACACACAGAGAGAGAGAGAGAGAGAGAGAGAGAGAGAGAGAGAGAGAGAGAGAGACAGAGAGAGAGAGAGAGAGAGAAAGACAGAGAGACAGAGAGAGAAAAAGACAGAGAGAGAGAGAGAGAGAGAGAGAGAGAGAGAGAGAGAGAGAGAGAGAGAGAGAGAGAGAGAGAGAGAAGGAGGGAGGAGGAGAGGGAGAGAGATGAATGCACATATGCACTCATACATAAAAATTCCAGTATTTCCCTCATATAATCTATTTCTCAGAGTTGTACTATATGTCTTGAGTTTTCAACAATTTGTTTTTAATGCAGACAGAACAATTAACCCTACCCAGGTGTTCAAATGTGAAGTATTGTTTAAATGTGCTAAGAAAATTCAACAAAGTGGTCAGTATGAATTTTCTGAGGATTACTAATTACACTATTTTGCTTGAAATCTTAATAGATTATTTCTCTCACGGTAGTGGGCAAGACTGAGGATGTACCTCAGTGGTAGAATTATTGTCTGGCATATGTGAGGCCCCAGATCCACTCCCCCCAAATGTAAGAAATGTCTATTTTGCATGATTTTATTTATATAATGATGTCTTTTTGTCCAAGCCTAGATTTAATTTTATGCGTTTTTCTTATAAACTTTGAGTTTTCTATTCTTTATCTTTAGTGAAAATTATCACAAATCACAGAATTTATGCCTAGAAATATTCAGCAATTGTTAAATTTAAAAAGGAAACTTGGACATACTGACTCATCCAAAGAGGTACCAGTTTTATCAAAATTTGTGAAAAATTTTAAAATACATTTTCATGTGAATCACTTTGTTTGAAAACAATATACTGTATTAAAAACATTTTAAAGCACATATAGATATGACAGATTTTGATCAAAATCAGGTATCTTTTAGAAAATAACAATAAAGCTAGACAGATACCAAAACTACAAGCTGGTCAGCATAAAACTCAAAGAAAATGCTCAATCCTAAATCTGCTGAGGATGATGGAGAATTACAGGTGATAAGATAGTGAGAATGAGACTATGTGCCAGGCTAAATAGAAGGATGGGATAAGAGGCTGGGGCTCCTGTGTGTGAAGACAAATATGTAAACCATGGATTCGCCTGTCTGAACAGTTTATGGAGTGATGGTTTGCTTCATCACCTCATTTCCTGCCTACACACAAGATGTTTAAAAACTGACCCCATGTAAACATTATATGATGACACATGTCTATGCCTACAAAATGTGTAAAAGCTGGTACATATTTTCTGCAAGAACAAAATATACAGATAACAGCCTATGTCCTTGTTATCATTACTCAAAATGGAAAATAATAACAACAACTACATGAATGGGTACACATATTTGGGCAATGGTTTTGGCATGGTTTATTAATTATTTAAACTGTTTAATTCTTTTTGATGATTCTACTTTGAGGAATCTATTATAAGAGCGTAGCGTGTGTCTTCAGATATGCTTTACACTACATTTTCCCTCATAGCCAATGAAGAAAACTCCTTAGCAGAGAGGAGCAGTATGCAGCACTGTCAGTGGTTAAAGGTTTGATTTCCAAAGCTGGAGCATCTGGGCTCAAATTTTGACCGTGTCACAGAATGAATGAGAGATGCTGAGTAAATCATTTAAGGTTCATGCCTCAGCTTCCTTAGGTCTGAAATGAATATCATCCCAGGCCATATTCCTTCATTAGGAGTTAAATGAGGAAAGAGGGGAGAAAATCTCTTTCTTCATTATGTATGCTCACAAAAGGGCTAATTATAAGAGGAAGAAAAGAGAAGAGTGGGTTTGGGGAGAGATGTCATAAAGCGGGAAATTAGTTGTGTGAGTTTTGGTACATGTACGCAGGGGGTCACTACATTTAGTTTGTGTAATACAGGAAAAAAATATTTATTGGCATTGAGATTTCACTATAAAACATACAGCAGTATATGTTGAGTGACACTTTTGACCTCATTGAACTTTTAATAAATTACTAAAAATTAGTCTGTTTTGCTAGAATCACTGACAACAATGTGTTATAGTTTCATTGATAATGTGCAATTTGTTTAATGAAATTTGTGTTTGACAGACTAATGGTCCCTAAAGATGTTCATGTGAACTGGAAAACCTACCAGTGCTACGTTCTATGTCCCAAGGCACATTGTAGGTCATGGGATGAAGAGGTTGTTATTACTTAGTCAAGTGGGTCAAATGGAAACACCAAGGAGGCAACAGGGTCAGAGTTGCTGTGATGGTTGAAACAGACCATGGAATGGTAGAAAGGGAGGCCAGGAACCAAGGAACACAGACAACCTCTAGAAGTTAAAAGCAGCTGTATGGTGATATTTTATTTGTATTAAAATGTTATTTGTATGTTAATAAATAAAGTTGCCCTAGGGTCAGAGCTATTAGCAAGCCATAGGAAAGCAGGGCAGTGGTGGCATACACTTGTAATCCCAGCACTTGGTAGGCAGAGCTGGGTAAGTCTCTGTGTGTTCAGGGATACAGCCATTATTGGATACACATGCCTTTAATCTCAATACCAATCATGGAAAACCTGGAGGCCTATACAGACAGGCCGTGAAGAGGCGGTCATGTGGTTGGGTTTACAACCAATGAGAAGGCAGAACAGGAACTCTATATAAAGACTTTAACACAGGGGTAGCTCTGGTTCAGAGAGGTAGGACCACCGCAGGAGGAAGGGTAAGGTTTTAGCTCTTAGCTCTGACCTCTTGGCTTTCTTCTTTGCATTGGTTCTGTGTTTCTTATTTAATAAGAAAGTTGGTTACATCTACACAGCTGGGGAAAGATTCTCCCTGGAGAAGTTAGGAGGACCTAGCCCTGCCAATACCTTGACTTAGTGAGGCTGAATTTGAACTTCTGACTTCTTGCACTGTAAGATAATCTGTGTGCTGCTTTAGGTTTGTGGTCATTAGTTTCAGCATCTATAGGGAACTAACATGGCATCTTAAATGGTGAGACAAAGCTTTTTCTGATTTTAATTTCTAGGTCTTTATTAGGCTCTTCTGCTTTCTGAATTACTTCTTGTGTGCATAACTCAATCAATATACAGCTATTGAATGGCTTTGAAATGGAATAGTTGATAGCCCTTCCAAAGAGTTGATAATAAAATAGAAATATGGCATTAAACCAGAGTATCAATTTACACTGCAGTAAAGTTACACTGTCATTTATTGGTTAAATATTAAGTTACGTTACAAAGACTTCCAGAAGATTGATTAAAGTATTAATGGTGTTATTTCTGTACCCCACTACTATAAATGGCTTTCCTTTTTGCCTTTCCACTGTCCTAATTTTCTACAAGTAGTATCACTTTCATGATGACAAAGCACATCAGCATTTTAATAAAGCAACAGCAATCTACTATGAAATATGAAACCTAATATAAACAATACCACTATATTCAACCACAGGTACCAAAATACTAATCTAATGAACAATTAAACATTTTCAGAATCATAGGCCTGCATGTTCCAAGTTGTATGGTCATCATGTGTCTGTGGCTTGGTTTAAAAAAAACAGTGATTAGCTTTAATAACGGTCCAGTTACAAACATCCACTGATTAGCTCCCATGAAATGCATGACCAGAACAGCAGGTGATTTGGAGAAAACAATTTTAGCAAATTCTGGCAATCAACTCAACAAAAATGAAAACGACAGAGATTAGAATAGGCATGGAGCTTGCAGACTGATTCGTCTTCCATTTTATGAAAGTGGAAAAATGAGTTATTCCTGAACTATGACTGTTTGCTCTTGGAAAAGTCCTTCGACCCTCAGAAGCCTCATTCTTTCCCTGTTAGATATGAGGGTACAGGTTTAAATTGACCACAATATTCTCCATAGCCCTAATACTCCACAAACGTGTGACTACAGAACAGTGCATACACAATCAGGATTATAGACTCCAGTTATTAATCCAGGAGACTAAAAGAAGTCTTCTCCTGGGTTTTATAGTTGCATTTTGCCTGCATACAGGTGTTGCCATGAATTAGCTTCAACCACGTCCATCACGGTGACACCCTACAACATGCTGCTAATACCCTTAGAATCCATTATTTCACAGCATCCTCTTTTTTCACAATGTCAGAAAATAAACTGCAGTGTACTAAAAGATTGAAACATGTGTTGGCTTCAGGCAGTGGCAGCCTGACGCCTGGCTGGTCAACTGAGACTTGCAACTTGTCTCTTGTCAGCTCTTTAAGGAATGTGTTCATAACCCCGGGTAAGGGGTCCACATTTTTTCTAGGAAAATCAGACACATTAAAACAACTTAACTGCTTTCTAACTAAATACAAGCCCTGATGCATGCCCAATAACCATGAGGTGAAATGAGGATGCCATGTCTGGAGTCTGCCTTAAATGAAGTTTTACTCTAAGTTTGAAATGTCAATAGATATTTACAATGCCTTTTGTATTTTTTCCAGGAAATACTGATAACATGCCTGTTCTTTGAAAGAGACTTGGGTTACTTAACTTAGATTTCAAGAAATTTATGAGTCTTGTAGGGCAGAATAATCACACACAGATTGAGCACTAATACAAAACAGAAAGATAAATGTCCAAGGAAGATGCGGGTAAAAGAAAAATCAAGTCCACATGTTCTGTCAGGGAGATGTATGTAGAAAACTTACATGGTGCATGTCACTGAAGGCTGCTGAACACCTGAATTCAAGAACTAAGGTGGAAGGAGACAGCTCTTTTGATGGAAGAAATAGAATGAACACTTTTTTTAGGGGTAGGTTTTGGGGCATTCAGGGTATATCTGGAGAAGATAACAGTAAAATACGGTGGTAATTCCCATTCCAAGCTGGAGAGCCATGGCGGAGAGATGGAAATAATGGATGAAATATGGATTGCAAATATACTGAATAGCCACATAAGGAGACCATACTTTATTCTATAGATAAAAGAGAGCCATTTAGGACTTGGACACAAATATCTAATTGATCTATACTCAGCCATTCTTATTACAGGTGCCAATGGTAATTTTCATCCTGTTGCTGTTAACGCATTATCATTTCTCACTCAACAAGTGGACAAGATTCCAAACTGTTATGCCACATATTGTGCAGTGAATTCAAATTCAACGCTCATGTGCCCGAAAATCTGCAAGGGCAGATTCCCTTTGTCATCCTAGCATTTCAGCATGGCCTGCTGTTAGAAGAGGAATGCTTCTATAAAATCCTACCATGAAAGTTGCAATTGTGAGGGACATAGGAAACCCTTCTGGGCTAAAAAGAAGAATTGGTTATGCTGACTGTATCTAGTGGTTTTGAGGCTCCCCTGATCCAGCCTTCTAGTACCTCATGTTTGGCCATGGCTCCTGTACATACTCCATGTTTCTTTTGGCATTGAGCTAAACCTAAGTTCTGTATAGGACAGAACAGCATCACATCAATCTTACTGTGGATATATGGGTATGCACTTATGCAGAAATGAATAAATATATCCATGTTATATACAATGGCAGAATCACATTGTATCTCATTTTTATATCTGTCATTTTGTGGTGAAAGTTGTATTTTCTGTATACTTTATGAGCATTTTGAAAACAGACCTACTTTATTGTATTATATACACAGCCCATTTTCAATGAATATTTATTTATCAATTTTGTCAAGTTCTTCTGTCTCCAGGATAGGCTGGATCTCCTCCTAGCACAGGAGAACAGCTGGTTAACATATTTGATATAAGAGGACCGGAAAGTATGGTTTTTATTTTCCCTTAGGTCTCTAAGGGGAAGATGGCTTGTTGGTTTAAGAGCTTCAGAGATAAGAGGTCTGACCTCATCATCTGAAAGTAATCTATCAATGTGGACATGAGTGAGTGCGATGTGTGTGACATCAACCAGCCTGACACTGACAAATCACGTGCCAAACATTAAATCCAGGTGGTGTTTGCTATTTCATACAGTCCATCCACCAGCATGGCTTTCATGGCTGGATTTGGCACTCACCTCAATGAAGAAGATGCTAGCTGCTGATGTTGGGTGGTGATACATATAAACTGTCACCAGAATGGCCGCTGCTATAATGAGGACCAGGATAAGAATTCCAACGATGAGGCCGGCATGGAGGGTTCCTCCTTTCTTCTCAGCTGCACTGTCATCTGTGGAGGCTGAAAGAAGATCCCAGCTGTCAGGTCCTTCATATGTGTACTCTTAAACTCAAATTTTCATTTGTGGAAAATTTGTGTATGTAAGGAAGTAACACTGAATCTTTATTATGTCAGTTCAGGCTTGAGTGTGTCCATACAACTTATATCTGAAGTTGTTTAAGTAACCAAACCCATAATATTAATGACTAAAAATAAATTTAATGTTTTTAGTGGTGCTGGGAGTCAAACCCATGAACGTGTGCATGTTAGGCAAGCACTTTACTGCTTAACTACATCTGCAGCTCCTATAGTAGAATATCAATTTCTAGTTTCATAAACACAACTAGGAGCCTTTTGGGTATGTGTATATATGTTTGTGTGTGTGTGTGTGTGCATGTACGTATATGGGTGTATCAATCTTGTATGTTTGTTGATGTGGGGGAGCAAGTCAATGTTGAGTAACTTCCTTAATTGCTCTCAACTTTGTTTTTAAGACAGGATCTCCTGCTTTAAGTGATGCACGTTGGTTGGCTAGACTGTCTGGGCATGCTAGGACTGCAATCACAGGCTTATCTTTTTACGTGAATGATGGGGATCTGAATATACTGACTAAATCCTCTCATGAAGCCCTCTTTGATTAATCACTTATAACCACTCGAATTGTGAGAGAATCTCAGATTCTGTTTAACTGTACAATACATTTAACTCTCTCTCTCTCTCTCTCTCTCTCTCTCTCTCTCTCTCTCTCTCTCTCTCTCCAAACTGACACTATTATTGCAAAAAAAATGACTGCCTTTCAAAAAAACTCATATTCTGTATAAAATTTTACATAGATGAGTATTCCCTTTTTTCAGTTGGCAACTTAGACGTTTTCAAAAAGTCTATGCATGAACCTCAAAGCACAGCTTTCAAAACCCGTTTCAGATGGAAAAGCTTTTTGGAAGCATAGCAGTTGGAGGCAGAATGACCATTGACTAATTTCATTGCTTTCTAAAGGGAAGACTCGAGCCCAAGAGAAGATTCCAGGATGTCACAGCCTGGTATCATTTTCTCTGAATTCTAATAAGGTATGTGCCTTTGTATTGACAGTTTTCTGAGTTAGTAAATGGGGGAATTTAACTTTCAATATAATGACTATCCAACCCAAAGTCAATCAACCACATAAAATAACCCACGAAGTATTCTAAGATTCTGAAATTTTTGATGACTACTCAGGCATTTGGAGAGCATCCCACATTATGTGTTGTAGGTAACTGCATGCTAGTGTGTAATGTGATTGGTATTTTTGAGGCATTAGCTAATTCTCCAGATAGACAGCTGTTCTAGAAAAGTGGTTCATAATCATTATATTAGCAGCTCTTCTCTGTGCTATTCTTACCCCTTGCTTCTATGTTTTAATATCTTTTCTATTAAATGACTTCATAAGCATCGAGGTTTTTAGTTTGTTGCTGACTTTAAGAATTTGTTAGTAAAATACAGACATGGTTTCCTGTCAGGATGAATGGTTGAAGTGAACTTACAGAATTCTAGATAAAGTAAAGAGGCCTCATAAAATCCTTCATAGTCTCTCTTTAATTCCCTTTCTTCCTCCGTTCTTCCTCCCCATCCTCCTTTCCCCTCCCTCTCTCCCTTCTTCTTTTCTCTCTGGCCTTTTGTCCTTTCTTCTTTCTTCTCTTCCTCCCTCCCCACTCTCTCTTCAATGGTAGGTCCTAAAATTAGAGCTTAATCCTAGATCTCCTTTCATTTTCCTAAATTCATCACTTGCTCTTTGCTTGACCCTTGGTATTCAGTGATCCTTTTCTAAATCCTAATACTCAAAATGCTAGGGTTTTTTTTTCCCATTACATAAATTAAATAGAAAAGACTATAAAATTTAAAGGGCAATTCATTATATAAAGTTCCTTTGCAATAGACAGATATATTTTTGTTGTTTTGCACATATCCTGTGGAAAACTCTAAGAGGTAAGCATTATGGATGAGGTAACTGAAGCACCAGGAAATTAAGAAATTCGCTAAAGCTGGAAAGTTACTAAATTAGATCTGGGCTCAATCAGGGCAGGCTGACTGTAAACTTCAGCTCTGATCATCATTTCCTCAGCTAACACTGAGCTCTTAGCACTTCCCTTCCTTATTATTTGACATCATGAGTCTGGCATATAATTCTGGAAAAAATCTGGTAATTTTAAGTAAAGGAAAAATAATTTAAAAGACAGTTCAAAAATTAGCTTTGTGCCATTAACAAATGTGGTGGTTGTGCTTCTCCTGTGACTCCTCCTAGGCCAGTGCCTCTCCTGTGACGTCTCCTAGGTCTCTGGTCAGTGTTGCCATCAGAAGCACTTTCTCAAGTTTAGGGAAAGAACAAGTTGAGAGTGACTAACAAAGAAAAATGAAAGAATAATAAAGGCCATTGAGAACAGGTGACAGCCACTGGAAAGACATTTCCATGAAAGTGGAATATGGCTTTAGTAAGTGACTTCATCCCCCTTGGCCTCAGTTGCCCAGTCTGCACTATGACATTGATGACACAGAGTTCCTGGAAGAACTCAACATCTGCATACATAGGTCTTAAGGGGAGCCTCTGGCACGTAGTAAGCATTTATTTAATGCTAAGCTGTAATATTATTACCTTATGTTTTTATATGAAGCAGATTGAGGGAAATTATAGTGATGGAATCCTAACATCATAAAACCATATATTTGGCTTCTTTACTCAGTATGCATTTATGACTGCATCTTACGAATTGATGTATTATTATTTTCCAAGATTATGACATGTTACTTTCTTAAGAAAACAGGATTGATTAAAAATGTTACTGTGGGGCAGAATATGGTAAAATTGGATACTTGGGTCATATAAAAAGTCTTTAATGTTTCTATGAACCCATGTGTAATCCCACCCCTCCCTCCCACCACCTCTTGCAGCAGCCCTTTCTTGTTCTTGTCTTTCTCTGAACTCCTTCATCTCTGCATCCTCCCATTTCGCTCTCCATTCCTTTACTGGTGTTTTATCTTTCCCTTTTCTATTGATCCACCAGGCAGCCAGCACAGGTCCTATGGTCTCTATGGGGTTCACGTTCTCAGCCTCACATGTCTGATGAGTGCAAGACATCAAAGGGGATATGAAACACTGATTTGACCTCAGGCTACGGCTTACCAAGTGGACCAGAGGATGGAACTGCTGAAGAGGCAAGGAGCTTCCTTGGCCAGGAGGAAGTGAGCAGAGGATATGTTCTATTTTAGTAAGATCCCAGTCAGAACTAAAACCGTTACTGAATTGCAGGACCTCAATTCCCAATCTTTGGAATAGAAAATAAAACCAAATGTGCATATCCAAGGTTGTAAACCTTATTTCGTCCCCTTCTTAAGGCATCAATGTTAGCTCTCACCATCATTACTCAGTCATGCTAGACATAAGTTATGTTATCACCCTCTGAAGTATACATTTATTGTTTTTTTAGATGTTTAGATTCCTAGTGATGTCTTGTATTCTTTGTGTAGAGTTCGAATTGTTGCTAGGTAAATAATCACTTCACAGTCTTTCCGATGATGATGATGTTAATAAAAAGCCATTCTCATAGTTTATTAAACACTGGCAATTATAGACAAATATTTACTGACCTATTAATGTCAAGTGACCCTGATGTGTCAAATAACATGTGGTCCTAAGAACAAACAACTTAAGGAGAAATGTAACACTTAATTCTAAAATATTACAAAATACATTAATGTTAATTTCAGAATTATTTCCAGGGATCATCTATGAAAAGAGACAAAAGGCACATGTAATTTTTTTGAAGAATATATTTTTCTCCTCCTATGTAATTCATCCAATATTATTTCTTCTCACATGATTCTACAAACACTGCAAAAAGACTTTAGCTGTTTTCTAAGGACTTTACAGATCAGAAACCAAGATGCTATTGGGATGTTAAAGTGTGCTGAACTGGAATATTTGCATCGATATGTTGGATTCTAAGTTTTCTATTTTGTTTCTAATTTATCACCACATCTTACACAATGCAGTAGGATATACATATGGTTATCTGTGGACAACATGCTGGGGTCATCTGTGTCCAAATTTATGAGCATCTCAATGCTGAACTGAAATATTAAAAAAAAAGTGAAAGTGAGTCCTTGGTAACACCTATCATTGGGAGTTAATTCAGGTGCCTCAAGGGAAGACCCTCCAATGAATTGATACTAATACTCCTTCAAAAAAGACAATAAACTAAAATGTCAACTTTGGAAAATAATCAGTGCTGATCTTTTAAACTGGCAGAGAGAAGCATGCCAAAGACAGCACATGCACAACTCTGCACATGCCTCAGGTATAGACTTCTTGTGATGTTTCTTAGAGTCCATAAAGTGGAATGTTCAAGCATGGTCACAGGAGTCTGGTCATGAGACCAAAATTCGTATGCTTTTCTTAGAAATAGCACAGGCTTTTTTATTCATGTCCCAAAAGAAAATAAACCAAACAACTATAATTCAATATTATACACCGAATAATTCAAATCTTCAGTTATGTCTTTAGCTTTAAATTGAGTACTAAACTAAAGGGGATTAATGATGAAAAGCAGTGAGACATCATAAAATGAAAACTCCAAAGAAGTGAATATTAAAAATAAACATTAAAATCCACACAGTGAAGGCATTTTTGTAACGTGTTTAAGATATGATTTAAAACGTAAGTGGAACATAGAAAATCAATAATATCAAAGATAGCACACTCTCATCTGATGCTCTGAGTGACCCACGGAGGACCTGTGGCTTCTTAGGAGTTCACAGAATGATGATCAGCATTCAGATACAGACAGGACTAACAACTGTCACATCTGTCAAAGCAATTTGTTGTTGCTTGCTGAGTTTTCATCACCAAAACGGTGAACACAACAGATTTCTAAAAAGGAGAAAATATCCAAGACTTTATGTGAATTGACTTGTTTATTCTATTTCAGGGAACATTTATGACTAAATGAGCTGATAGGAGGAAAAGTGGAAGAAATAAAGAGATAGGAAAAAGATGGAAGGGTGAGAGGACTCAATTGTAAAAGTTTCTTCAAAGTAGAGTGGTGGATTTTTAAACTCTGTGTCTCCTAATTCTTTATGAGACTTTTCTTAGAATTTATGTGTGCATGGCAACGACATTCTGCATTTAGAATTAGGCATCTGTAATATGATAAAAAATATTCTAACACATTGCTAAAGAGACTTGTGCCTATTATCACTAGTCCTTAAAGTCTGAGAATAAAGAAAAACTAAAAATTCTTGTCTAAAATTGCATCCCCTTTAGAACTAACTCTTCTTCTGGCCTAAAAATGAGATGCTTCAGCCTATAAATTCCACACTTTATTAATATACTTTGGGGATTCAAGACCTGATGGATTGGGCAAAGTCTTGTACAAATTTGCTCAAAATCCATAAATCTTACATGGACATTGCCAAAAGGTTCTTTCTTAAAGCTTTGGAATGAAGTAGAACTAAAAATGTCTTAAATATCAGTGTTCCACGTTTTGATTAAAAACACACAGGCACACACAGTTTTCCTCGTGGAACATAATCCAACCCATTTACATATTAAAGCAAGTACTGGAAAATCATGTGATAAATTTTTTTAACTAAACTAATTTTTCTTTGAAAGTTTTCTTGTAACTGATCTGATTTTGTAGCTTGTTTGTCTCCTGCCTCTGCCTTTACTTTTTATACTCATGATCATGACCTTGACTGAATTCAATTTTCCCTTGATAATTTATGCATTTTACAACTTTTCATGATTCAGTTTTCAGGTTCTTAATCTGGCAGTTACCATTTTATAGATGTTTCTTAGTTTACTGATATTTCAAAATATTTATGGCATGTGTTCACACATGTGCTTTCACGTGTGCTTGTGCACATGCATGCATTCATGTGTGTATGTGTGTGTACGTGATTTGTGTATGTGTGTGTATATGATTTGTGTGTTTGTGTATGTGTGTGATGTGTGTGGCGTGTGTGTCTGTGTATGTGTGTGGTGTGTGTGTCTGCGTGTGTGTGTATGTGTGTTTGTGTGTGTGTGTGTGTGTGTGTGTGTGTGTGTGTGTGTGTGTGTGATGTGTGTGTTCCAATCAGAGTCCAACACTACAGAGTTGTGTCTCTCTTCTCACCTTTATGTGGTGGGTTCTAGAGATTAAACTCAGGCTACAAGGCTTGTAATGAAGCATCTTTTACTTACTGGGCCCAAAAGTTTTCAAGGATGAGGGTGACCTGAAGTATTTGATAAAGCATACCCGACATACCCGATTCCCAATACTGCCATGATGCATACTGTGACATTGTCATTTATGGGATTTAGTAAGTTCAGTAAAGAGAAATAAAGGCAGGTACACACACACACACACACACACACACACACACACACACACACACCCCAAATGTATATTATATGGTGAAAACAGCATTCGCAAAGGCAGTGGGTGAGCCCCACTTTTCCCAGTCTTTCTTACTGCCAGGTGACTGTGAAACTTCATTCATAGATGACTTTGAAATGTTCTGAGATGAGTAAACTTAGAGTATGAAAATCCCATTTTAAAATCAATAATACATCGCTTTTTATCTTTGAAACTGAAGGTAATATATCTTGAAACCTTAATATAAGAAATACTTGATTTAATCAAAATGAAGGGTTGAGACAGTCATCTACAAAGTGAAAGTTTGTGTCTAGACATAATGAGTTGTTAGTACTTTTACTCTGAGTGTGTGCAATCTTCTCAGAGCGGATTGATGATATTTACAGCCACTAAAGGGCCTCAGATAAAATGTTGGGTTATCCATTTTGGCTTTTCCATTCTTATGTTTACATGTGCTACTCTCTGTCATCATCTCCTGGCCCTCAAGTATTTGCTTTTATCATTACCTGTAGCTTTAAGGCTTTAAATTTTTCCTGTTAGCTTTCTACATCAAATTATCTTCTTTATTTAAGATGCATTTACACTTTTCTTGGTTTTTTTTTCCTTTTAAAAGTAATTTGGAAATTACAAACTTGGATATACTAGTTACAGGCATGCTCACACCCTCCTCCCTCCTCCCATCCTCTCCTCTCCCCTTTTTCTCTCCCACAAGTCCCATCCTACTCTGATGAACTTTCTTTTGACCCACTGAGTTTAATTATGGCTATCTGAATGTGCAAGAGTAGGGTCTTTCTTAACTGGAACACAAGCACCTTATTATCAATAATTATACTACTGACTCCCTCTTCTCAGCATCCATAAAAATTGGGGGGGGGGGATCTACATTAGAAGAAAATCTTATTGTTTAAGTTTTCAGCTAAGTGTAAAGTTGAAGGACTTCGTGGGGTATTTCCTTGTATAAATTCCTGCCATATACTTGCATGGTTAAGTTATTGGGATTTTCAATTATAGGAAAAGTTAGCAATAGTTTGCTAAGGAGTGTATTAATTATGAAACACCAAAGGTGTGGTTGAATATGTATTGTCAAGGTTGAGTAAATGAGAAAAAAGTGGTTCTTTTCAAACCCATCTGTACCATATTAAAGTCATTAATGTTAAAACAACATTTGTATACATAACCTAGCTATTAAATGAATCACCTATTGTGAACATAGACAAGAATCCTCTTCAGGGCTAGGCATCTAGCTCAATAGTACAATGCTCATTAAGAATTTGGAAGGCCCTGCACTCCATCCCCAATGCCAGGAAAAGATCTGGTATGACAATAGATACATTTCTTTTTTTGTTTTGTTTTTTTGAGACAGGGTTTCTCTGTGTAGCTTTGTGCCTTTCCTGGAACTCACTCTGTAGCCCAGGCTGGCCTCGAACTCATGGAGATCCAGCAGGCTCTGCCTCTCGAGTGCTGGGATTAAAGGCATGCATCACTACCGCCCGGCTGACAATAGATACATTTCTAAAGCACTAACCTGATACACAGCCTTCAGGCTATAAGAATAGGAGCAGGTCACACTGTCTGACCAAAAGGACAAGAGTGTCTCTTCCATTCTGTGTCCTATTCAAAAATGGGCATAATAGTGCTTCCTAACCCATGATGGCTTTGAAGACACGGGGTGATGCTTATAAAGTGGTTGGCATTGGTCTTCACATATGGTGGGTATTCAGTGAAATGTCTGATGATACTACACATTATGATGCTCTATCAATCATGCTAATATTATCATTAATGTTGTTACTGAAATAAATATACCATAGAGTTTAACCTGACCTTTAAAAAAGAACTAGGCTGAAGTGTTTCAAATTATTCCATATGACAGAAAAGGAAGGAATACTTTCAAATTTATGAAGCCAGAATTACACTGATAGCTAAAGCTAAACTTAATAAAGATGCAATGAAAGAAATTATAGACCTATTTTCTTGATGATCATAGATGCAAAAATTCTCAACAAAACATTTGCAAATTCATCTACTACAATCAAATATGCTTCATTCCAGGTGTGCAGAGATGGTTCAACATATGTAAGTAAACACCAGTGCTTCAATACAGACTCAGGGAAAGAAATCACTTGATCATCTCAGTAGATGCAAAAAAGTCCTATGAAAAATTGAATAAATCAAAAACTATGATAAAAGCCCCAGCGAGACTAGGGATAGAGGGAACATTCCTCAACAATGGTTATATAAAACATGCCTATATATAATGTCATGCTAAATGTGGAAAAGCTAGAAGCATTTCTATTAACATCAGTAACAAGATGAGGATGACCAATGTCCATGCACCTTTTCAATATAGCACTTGAACTCTTAGCTAGAGCAATACAACATAAAGAGAGATAAGAGTCACAAATATGAAAGGAAGAGGTAAAAGTATTCTTTTTTAAATTATGTCTTTAAATTTGTGAGATATAATTACATCATTTCCTCTTTCCTTTTCCCTCCTCCAAATTCTCTTTCAAATTCACAGCCTCGTTTTTCATTAATTGTACCTAGGTAGGTAGGTAGGTAGGTAGTTGGGTAGGTAAGTAGATAGTACTGAATCCATAACTACAACCTGCTCAGCTGTATATATAATGTCTGTATAATGCTACTTGTATTTTCAGAATATATACTTAAAAGAATCTGAGAAGAATCCATCAGAAAACTTCTATCACTGATAAACATTTTCAGCAAAGTGGCACTGTAAAAAATTTAATGCACAAAAATCAGTTCCTTTCCTATACATATATACTGAGAAAGAAACCAGGGAAACATTTTACAATCGGCCCCCCTCCCCACAAAAATTACCTCAGGATAACCTTAACTAAGAAAGTAAAATTTCAAAAAACTAAAGAAAGAAATTGAGAAAGACAATGGAAGATGGAGAGACTACCAATGCTCACAGATCAGAAAAATAAAATTTGTGAAAAAATCCATACAATCAAAAGAAACCTACAGTTTCTATACAATCCCAATAAAAACTTCAATTCCACTTTCATAGAAATTTTAAAAAAAAGCAAAAAATACAAGCAGAAACACAAAAGATCCCACAGAGCCAAAACAGTCTTGCGCAATAAGAGTACTGGGCAAGAGTTTTCAAAGTGAAAAATGACGGTCAGTGACACACGTACTTGTCCTACATCCCCACCTCTAGAGAAGCATGTATTCTGGAGCCATAACAGGAAAGTGGCAGACAGGAGCAGACCTGGGAGCTGCCATCTCAACCACAGTCTTCTGATGCTGAGGTCTAGTAGGGATCTAAATAAAGTCAAGTTGCCTGAGGTCATAACTAAAGGGCTGCTCTTGAAAATTGCAAGGTCCCCAGGAAAACTCAAGTTCACTGATCTTAGAGCTGATACTTAAGATTAAATACCTTCGAATCTCAAAAAAAAAAAAGCAAAAATAAAAACATGGATTCAATTAGCTGCTGAAGATGTTAGTTTGGCAATTTGTATACCTCAGAATTGGAATCCGAGTTATTGATGTACTTACAATCCAAATACTATTGTGGCCTGATGTCTGCTTTAGGTTCCTAGATGGGAATATGAGCAGGATTCCATTTGTGGTGTATGTATCTCAAGGAGACAGAGACTGGTGGGGACAATACCCTCCCCCTAAATAACACTTGGCTAGAGCTTTGAGTTTCAATTTAGATCATGTTACTAGAGTCAGTAAATGAAGTTTCATGTATGAAATAGAGGAAGGAAAACCTGAAACTGCTAAGGTACAGTTTGCTGGGTGTGTACAGTTTAGGAGTCAGTATCATTGAAAACACAGGCTAAGACTTTCCCTCTAACAGTGACAGCAATGTTTCCACACTGTCTGTTTCTCAAGACCTGGGATACCAAGTCTCAGGAAAAATACATCATCATGCATTGATGATTAGAGAGACTATTGTTTGTCTGTGGGTGATCATGAGATGAATTTCACTTGTTTCAGTCAGTCAACTGTACGAAAGCCTCCACCTGACGGGTAGCTAACTCTTTCATGATTTAAACAGTTGCACGGGGTTTGTTTTCAGACTGTTGAGGGATGGGATCTGAGAAGTAACAAGGCTCCTTTTCATCTTACAACGGAGTTGGCAAAGTTGGTGTTTCCTGTCTAATCTATAGGATAGTTTTAGTAGAGGAGAACTGACTACTAAATGAATGTAGAATCACCTGAGCAACTTGAGAAGCAATAACCTTGGGAGGGCAGTGTACCGGTAAAGTGCTACATACATGGGACCTTTGGGCAAAGGACAGACTCTGTGCTTCTGAAACTTCATGTGTGAAAGGGATGACAGGATGCTGTAGAGCAGCAGTTCTCAACCTTTCACAGGGGTTGCTAAGACCACCGGAAAACACAGATAATTGACATTATAATTCGCAACAGTAGCAAACTTAAAGTTATGAAGTAGCAATGAAAATAATTTTATGGTTGAGGGTCAGCACAACATGAAAAACTGTGTTAAAGTGTCACAGCTTTAGGAAGGTTGAGAACTCATGCTGGAGAGGCTGAGTAGGTTAAACATGCCACACTCTCAGAAACTGCCTGGTGTAAAGTTATTATTCCAAGGATTAGCTAAATTTACTATTAGCAAATAATTGGAAGGTTCTATAAAAAATTTAAAGTAAAACATAAGTAATTAGAAGTGTCCAATTTTCCAACTATTAATTTAAGCAGCTGATTCAGTAAAGATAAATCTCTTGGCTTTAGAGGAGAATTTCAAGACATTTGGAAGCATTTTCTTAAAAAAGACATGAAGAAAGTAAACATACTTTGAAGAAAAGCACACCAAAATGTGCTCTTTTCTCTTTTTTTTGAGATCAAGGTAAAATTTATATTATTGAAACATACAGATTGTAGATATGCAAATTAACAAACTTAAATAACTATATCTACCCAAGTAACCTTATCTAAAGCAAGATATGGAATGTGGTGGCCATGAGGACAGCTTCACAGTTATGAGGACTAACTAGAAACTTAGTCAATTGTCCTAGTCTAGTGAGATCATGGATCTCAGAAGAAAATCTACTATTGCCTCTTTGCATAAATATTTAACTAAATTCTAAATCTTATCCTCACACCCACAGATAAGTGTAACCATCACCCCTCATCAAAGAAGCTTCCTTATATAGCAAATGGAGAAAACCACAACTGGACACACCACAAAGATCAATGGATTGTTCCAATGGATACAGCTGCAGTACAACTTCTGCATCTATGGCTCAGGGAACATCACAGAAGAGGGGCAGAAAGATTTTAAGGACCAGAGTACCAAGAAGTCTGCTATGAGACTGCCTCTCCTAAAAACGGCTGCATAAACAGCATCTGAACAATGGCAATATCAACAGATAAGCTAACTCAGAAGAGGAAAGATCTCATAGGGTCCCACCCCTAGACAAAGAACTAAAGGCAACTAACGACTACTGAGAGACAGGGAGAATTAGATTCTCCCAAAGTTGTGCCTCCTGACTTGGTTAGTCAATATTAATTGGTCACCACTGAAACCTTATATATCTAAACAACAAAAATGGACTCAACAGGTTGTATTTATGTATACACGCATATGTAACAATAATAATCAAAGAAAATGAGATTGTCAATTTGAGAGTGAAGGAGAGGAGCTGGAGGGAAAAGGGGAAGTGATATAACTATATTTTAAATAAAATGTTAAAGATTAATCAATTAAAATCCAATATAAATCTCCATGGCTTTAGAATGGCTACTGTAATTGTGTAGAAGTTCAGTGAGATGTAGACTTGGGTGTCGTTAGTTTCGGTGTATAAAGTTTTTATTAGCAAATTCTTTATAATAAAGTTTTAACTAATAAAAAAATAAATAAAATATTTAATCCTTTCAAAAAAGCAGGCTAATTTCTCTTACAGAGATCCAAAGTTCAGTTTCCAGCAACCAATCTGGGTGACTCATATTGCCCACAACTCCAGCTCCAGAGGCATCCAAGGCCTCTGGCTTTAGCCTCTAGGGACAGCTAGACTCACCTGCACATATCTAGAACACATACACATAATAAATAAACAGGAACAATTAAAATATGATACTGAATAATTTGGTTTCCTCCAAAGCTTTCTTGTTCCTCTTTCAATCTTTATCACTCTTAACCCACAGGCAAGCGCTGAACTGACTGGTATTACTGTAAATTAACTTCGTATTTATATGAATTTCATATAAACTGAGTCATACTATAAGCAATCTGAAGTGGCTGGCTGGTCTCTTCACCTCATTGTTCAAGGTGTCATTTTATTTTTACTTCATTATTACTTCTTTGAGTATTATTAAAATTTTGTTATAGTCTCTTTTTAATCATACATTATTCAGTAATATTGACTTGTTACATATTTGGGGATAATCCAAACATTGTATTTTCTTCCTAACTCCTCTTTAAAATTTATTTTATTGTTATTAGACAGGGTTATATAAGGGCACACTCCTCCACACCTCTTCCTCCTGTTAGTCCCCTCTGCTCCCCAGTTCCCCTCCTTTCTTGTCACTGCTACTTGTATGATTTTATGAGACTATAAATTCTAAGACACACAAATGAGAGAAAACATGTGGTATTTGTCTTTCTCAGACTAGAATACCCTAATTGTCATCAGAGCACCTTCATCGAGTAACTGATGGAAGCAGGTACAGAGATCCATAGCCAAGCACTGGGCTGAGCTCAGGAATCCTGTTGCAGAGAAGGAAGAAGGACTGTAGAGCCAGGGGGGGTCAAGGTCATCACAACGGAACCCACAGAAACAACTAACCTGGGCTCATAGGAGCTCACAAACTCTGGCCTGACAGCTAGGAAGCCTGCATGGGACAGACCTAGGCCCTCTACATATGTGTGACAGTTGTGTAGCTTGGTCTATTTGTGGGACTCCTAACAGTGGGATCGGGGCCTGTCCTTGGCACTTCAGCTGGCTTTTGGGAACCTATTTCCCATACTCGGTTGCCTCCTCGCCCAGCCTTGATACAAAGGGAGGAGTTTAGTCCTACGTCAACTTGATATGCCATGCTTTGTTGACACCCATGGGAGGCCTGCCCCTTTCTGAACAGAAACAGAGGAGGAATGGATAGGGGGCTGAAGGGAGGTGAGGGGGGCAGGGAACAAGAGGAGAGGAGGGAAGGGAAACTGAAGTCAGGATGTAAAATAAATGAAAAAAAAATAAAAAATTTACTTAATAAGATTAAAATGTGTATATTTGTATTGACATTTTGTTGCTCATACTAATAACTTTCAACCCACACATGTGTATCACTTCTTACTGACAGAATTTAAAATAAGCTCTATTTGTCAACAGACAGTATCATTTTACTGACCCATATTTGACTCATTTTTACAATTTTACATAATTTATTTGTGTATATGTGCCTACATGAGTATATATGCATGTATGTGTGTGTATTTTTTTTATTTATTTATTCATTTTTTTTTTTTGTGTGTGTGTGTGTGTGTGTGTGTGTGTGTGTGTGTGTGTGTGAGCACACGCGCATGCGCGCGCGTGCAAGCAAACGCTCATGTCCAAGTCCAGAGGACAGAAGAGGGCATAAAATCCCTCAGAACTGAGGTTACAGCCATTTGTATCACTGGCTTGTAATGTGGGTACTTGAATCCAAATCTCAGTCCTCATGATTGCACAGCATGTGCTCTTAACTACCAAGTCGAATTGATTCATATTCTATAGCTGTTAGAAACAGAAATCTAAAATCATCAATCATATCCACATTGGTTGATCATGTGGTTTAAAGTATAGCATTCTTTTCCCCTCTATTTTTTGACTAATTTTTCAAAAATTGTAATGTTTTCCTGATGAACTGCCCCTCTTATATTTTCCTGCTTATCTCTGTGTGTTCAAGTTTAGTTTGATACTTAATTACTCCTGGTTTTACAATTTGTGTTTATGATATACATATTTCCAGTCACTTCACCTTGGAGCTCTTTATATTCATAACCTTTTGTTTTCCTGGCACAGTAATTATACACTACACATAGTTGGTCTTGATTTGTGTTTTCTGTGGTGCCACATATTGAATCCAGGGCCTCATGTGTGCTGGGGAAGCACTCTTGTCACTTAGCCTTACCTCTGGCATGCATCTTGCTTTTGAAGATGCCAGTCTGATAAGCAATGCCTGATTATTAGTTTCAACTAAGACAACTGTTGTTGTTGGAACTCGTCTGCCATTTTGTTGCTTTGGTTTGCCTGTCTGGTTGGATCTTCCTGTTCTGGGTTCCACCTCTTTTTCTCTCCTGCCTTCTTTGGGTCCAATAAATACATTTTACACTTATATTTAAATGTCTCCAAGACTTTCAGCTTAACTTTTAAGACTATTGTTTTTCCTTTGGTGGTTGCTGAACATTAATGTTAACATGTACTAAAAGTACTTTTGCTTAAATTTTATGGAACAAGTTGATAATTCATTGTTGTAATTGCAATAATAGCATTTGGCCAGAGTTAGCTTGCAACATTTAAGAATTAGTGTTAAGTAATTAGCCTTTGTCTTTAAATTTTTGCATGGTGTTATTTGAACACCAAAGAAGAAAACTAAAGTAGAAATTAGTATTAATTAATGAAGCATCAAACTGTTATAAAAAATTAGTGTTTTTGAAGAATTATGATGTTTTTTTAAGTGGATCGCTGTATCATATGATAACTAAAAACTGTTTGTTCACATAAAAATGAGCAGAATTTACTGCTTAACTCTACACCTCCCCCCTCTTTTTGTCCCTCTCCTTTCCCCTCCCGCTTCTACACAGTGTTTTTAAGACAAGATCTCATGCAGCCCAGGCTGATCTTGAACCTACTGTGTAGCTAAAGATAACCTTTAACTTCTGATCCTCTGACTTTTACCTCCCAGCTGCTGAGATTACAGAAACACCACACAAAGTGTCATGATTGCTTTTCCATTACTGTGATAAGACACCATGAGTAAAGCAAATTGTAGAAGAAAGAGTTTACTGGGGACTTGGCAGTCTCAGAGTGTTAGTGTCCGTTACTATCACAGTTGGGAGCATGGAAACAGGCAGCAACAATGACATTGGAGCAGGAGCTGAGAGCTCACATTCTGAACCACAAGTTGGAGGAAGAAAGAGCTACCTGGGAATGGCATGGGTTTTTGAAACCTCAAAGCCCACCCCCAGTGACACACCTCCACCAATAAGGCCACACCTCCTACTCGTTTCCACACAGTTCAAAGAACTGGAGAGGAAGCATTTAAACATATGAGTCTATTGGGGTGAGTTAGAGTGGGATTCTCATTTAAACCAGCACACATGGCTAACATGCTGGCATGACTTGTATATAAAACAAGTTTCTGAGATCACTCATAAGTGTCAGGTACCAAAATCCAATATAGAAGTTTCTTTCTTCTGGAAGGATATTTCCTAGTCCAGGAATGGGGCAGATAGATATAAAATTAGATTTAAAGAGAAAGTAGTTATTGATCAAATGGACATGGTAGGGCATTTGAAAGCAGCTAATAGAAAACATATTTGCAGTGTCTTAAGTGGTACATAATATTTTATTCTATGTTCTACTAGAAGCAGAAATTCTGACTACAAATACCACCTACATGTCAACATAGAAGATAAAGGGCCATTACAATGTGAGTTGTTTTTATTTTTCTTTCCTCATGCCAGATAACAATTTTTCAAGCTATTAGGTGAAACAATGAAATCACAACTTTTAAGTTAAAAATGACTTTAAAATAGCAACTTCATTTAGTTCAACAAAGCAGAAAGCATAACCATGTTTACTAAAACAAACTTGCCAACATCTTAAACTGACGAATTCTTACACACTACATTCAGAGGAGTTACAAGAGTAACAGAAATGATGCTTTCAGGTACTTTGTATCCAAGAAGGCAGATGCGTTCTTCACGTGGAAATGGAACCAATTTTTCTTTGCCAACAATAAGTGTTTCAGGATAGTCACAGTCAAGACCAAAGAGTGGATTCAGAGATACATGTGCCATTCTTATTCTAAGGATTGGCCATGGAGAAATCGAACACTCAACCTTTGATAATCAGGTGAGTTCTGAGAAGGGGTGGCAATTTCATTACTCTAGAGTTAGTAAGAAATACAGTGGAGTCATTAGGCCATCTTGAAGTAGAATATCAGATTTTGATTGATTGATTGTTCTAGACTGAACTAAGGTCTTATATTTTCCCAGAAAGCATTATCTCTCTGATCTATAACCCCAGTTTTCTTTCTACTTTTTATTTCCATGCACGTTAGCACTGGTTTGTCCAGGCTGGCCTTGAACTCACGATAGCCCAGGTATGCCTTGGTAATGTGAACCTTTCTGTCTCATCCTCCTGACTAACTGAGGCTACAGTTCTGTTCTTCTAGAGCTTCCATTAAAATGTATATATTTATCAAGACTCCCTAGCCTAGTCTTTCTGATGTTCTATATTGATTGATGAAGTTTGATCACACCACTCTTACTGGAACTGGTGGGAATATTGAACCCCAGGACCTAAGCTCAGATATTGAAATTGAATTGGGACAGTCCCAACACAGAATATTTTTGTAATTTTGCAAACCAAAATAAAAAAATTAGCAAACAACAACATGAGCTCATTATAAAGAAAGAGATGAGAACTATAACTCTTTAAAATAGTTGAGGAAAGACAGACTTAATACTGGGGCAGTCTCAAAACATTCAAAGCATAAAAAGTGTTCACTGTTACACTAGATATGTGCTCAGAATAGAGTTGGGGCTAGCATGAAAAGTAGCCAAACAAAGCCAGAGATAAAACATAATGCCAAGATATTTTACAGTGTTCCAAACAGAAGGTGATAGATAGTCAATAGCCTGTCAAAAGCAAATAACAGCCTCCCTTTGTTTCTGAGACTGTGATCTCCACAAAGGAAGTAGATGAAAAACACAAGGCAGCACAAACACAGCACAAGACATGGAGCTTTGATGATTTATGTATGAGAGACAAAAAATAATTTGACTGAAGGATAAATGTAACAGTAGATGCTTGATCTGCCACAACAGACTAAACAAAAAAATAGGACCTCAGAAGCAGTTTTGTGTAAGTCAGGATCCTGCACTAACATTCATTTCCAGACAAAACCAGGATTAAGCTCAGAAATAGGAAACTGAACACAACAGAACTTGAGTTTAACCAGTCAGGGAAGCATCAAAGCTCATCTCTGTTGGCTTTTTACAACCTTTCACTCTAGAGACATTCACTCCTGAATTAACTTCATCAACATGCTGAGATATAGCAATTGCATCATCTCTTGGGGCAGACACCACCCTCTGACTTAGAAAAGCCAGCCTCTGTGCTCCAGCGATAGGACTTTTATAGCAATGAGAAGGAATGGCAGTCTTGGCCTTTTATTCTACACCAGGATTGTGTATAAGGCTGACTTTAAATAGTAGCAATTAAAAATGTATGCTTAAACATTAAAAAAAAACTCAACTAAGTCAAATAGAAAAACCTTTAAGGCAATCAATAAAGAATACAATTTTGGTACTTTAAAAGTTCTGATGACAAATTTAAAATAATGAAATCTGTTCAGGGCTATGAAGCTTGAAATAATTTTTCACAATTGCAGTATAGCAGAAAATCACCATTAGGATAGCTAAGTTTAGTTTAATTCTAGTCAAAAATGTTATGTTTCAATTAAAAATAATGCCCTTGATTCAGCTAGAAAACTTCTTCTGTGTCCTGGATAACTGTCTTCAGTTTGCATCCTGAAGACATTTACATTCTAATTAGGTGGTGAGTGCCATTTGAAGGCAACCTATTCAAATGTCCGAAAGGCAGTTATTAGTCATGGCTGCTAATATATACAGTTCAGACATTCTTAAAAGGTAAAATTTGCCGGGCGGTGGTGGCGCACGCCTTTAATCCCAGCACTCGGGAGGCAGAGCCAGGCGGATCTCTGTGAGTTCGAGGCCAGCCTGGGCTATCAAGTGAGTTCCAGGAAAGGTGCAAAGCTACACAGAGAAACCCTGTCTCGAAAAACCAAAAAAAAAAAAAAAAGGTAAAATTCTTCTAATAAACCATCCCTGGAATCTGAAAATCTGAAAGAGATTTTGCTTCAAGTGCATATAACCATTATCCACATATTTATGAATTCTAAGAACACAATCTGGGTTCCCTTGCCAAGTGAGTTCAACAAGAATTTCTAGAGAAGCCAAGAACTTTAAATTAAATTAGGCTGAAAGAACTTTAAATTAAATTTTGGACATGTTACAAGATATATCTGGGTTTTGGAGACTGGAGACCACTGACTGTGATGCAACTGGGTTCCACAGGAGCCTAATGCATGCCACTTTCAGCAGAACAGATGAAACGGAAACTAGTGTGTGACTGTATAAAAAAGAAATTTCATTTTTAAACATTAGCAAGTGTAATCAATCATTACAGAAAAGAAATACAATGAAGTGGGTGTAAATAGAACAGCTTATTGTTGCCATTCCTTAGGTTCAGGTCAGGTGTAAGTAAAACAGCTTATTGTTGGCATTCCTTAGGTCAATCATAAGAGATTTGTATTGTGAGAAAGAATCAATTTTATAAAGCCATTGCTCATAGAGAGTCTCCTACATAGATCATCATCTCTACTCTGCCCCAAAGAACTCTAGTAACTTATTTTGTTTGTTTGTTTTTATTCTGTTTCTGTTTTCCTTTTTGTGATGTTGGGGATTAAAACTAGGGTCTCCATTTCTGCTAGACAATCTAAATTTCTGTATTACTTTGAAGATATTTATGCTATTGTTTTTAATTATGTGTATAAATGTGTGGGTGCCAAGAGTGACCAGAGGTGTCAGATCCCCTGAGCTGGCTTTACAAGCAGTTTTGAGTCTGCTGAGGTGCGTTCTGGGAACTGAACTCTGATGCTCCTAAGTGCTTTTTGTTTCTCTATGGCACTAGGGCTCAAAGCCAAGGCCTTTGAAAGTCTATCAAGCTCTGTCTGCAGCCAAGCATTCTTAGAAGAGACACAGTTAGATTCAGCACGGATTGGTATATGGCAAGGGCACTTGAAACAGTCTGAGGCGTGGAAAATATTCATACTCATTGTGATTATTTTGGAATTGTGATGGCTCCCTGTTTTATCCATCATCTTGATACTATTTCAAAATGCAACAACTCCTTGTCAAGTGTACTTCAAATGCTACATTTTTTATTATGTGGTTTATTTAACTCCCAACTCACCACTATCACTGTCTATTTCTAATGCACAGTTCAAGAACATATTTTGTTGTGTGATTCTTTAATGCTTTAAATAAAACTAAGATGTTACTGGGAATAATTGGTAATATGTTAGGGATCTACTTTCAATGTGCATTCTACAAAAATTAATTCTGTAAGAGGCTACTTGTAAGACAATTTTATAGCCAAATACTGGAGAAATGCTAGACAGAATATCTTCACAATCATCTTGAAGATTCTTTGGAGGACATATTCACTGAAGTAAAGAATTTATTTAACAATCACCCATTATTATAAGCTTCAAGCCTGCAACAATGCTTGGTATAGCAAGCATTCAGAAGATATGATTAAATGGATGAGTGAGTGAACCAAGGTGGTAAACAATTCTTCACTGAAGAAACTTTAATAATCATCCACTCAGAGAATCTCATACTTATTAACGAAAGATCACAGGAATCATTTTTCCCTGTTAACACTATAGAATCTTCTAAGCAGGTTAAAATTAAACAAAGAAGCAAACAAACAGAATACCAAAGAAAGAAAAATACAACAAACATGAAACTTCTACTTAAGTCAAAAATTTTAACATCACAAATATAACAGAAAACCCAGCAGTATCTTGGGAATGCCTTCCTTACACAGAGAGAGGACTTCAGAAGCAGTGTGAATGAACACCCCACTTCACAGAATACAACATCTCCTCATTCCTGAAAGTGGGGTGACCTGATATTAAGACTTAGGATCAAAAGAAACTTACCAGCATCCTTCTCTGGAAAACCTTGAATTGGGGAATTGCTAACATCTTTTGTGACCTGTGATTTTAGTTTTTTACAACTGTAATTCACAAGGGCCATCTACAAATATACCCATTTACTGATTTAATGCAATAATAAATAAGAAATTAATGCATCAAAACATGATGGGCAAGTATGAAACGGTGGACAACTGGTGCAATGACACTTATAGAGAAATCAAGCTGCTGTTCTTTTAGATGGTCTGGTGTAAACTCTAGGATGTGCATACGCATAAGCATTGACCCGAGAATGCACAGACCATTGGTTATTTAATACAGATTGAGTGGTTTAGGAACGATTTTCTACAAGTACAAGGGAAATAGACTCAACTACATCCTCTATCTATCTATCTATCTATCTATCTATCTATCTATCTATCTGTCTGTCTGTCTGTCTGTCTGTCTGTCTGTCTGTCTGTCTGTCATCTGTCATCTATTTTGTTCCTTTCCCCCTTCTCTGTCAGATTTTTTTTGTTGTTACTTTTGAGACAAGCTCTCCTTACTTATCTGAGACTGATCTTTAGCTCATCATCATACTACTTCAGTTTCTTGTGTGAGGTTCAGCTAATAATCATATGAGACTGCAGAAGTAACCCATGCATAGGCCAGTGTCAAAGTGTTTTCATGTCTGTATGATAGATACTATTAAGAAATAGCAATATTTCCTTGAACCAAATAAAGAATTTTTTCATAAAAATACATTTGGTCAGTATCTATCATAGCCATGAGCTAATACAGTTTAATAAAAGTACATTTTAAAAGACACAATTAATATTTTTCATGGTATCGTTTAGTTAAAAAGCCATTTTCTTCAAAATTTCAAGTGCCAGTATAGATACTCCTAAATTCTCTTAGGAAAACTTTGTGACTGGTAAAATGTTCTTTTGAATATTTAAATTTTGTCCTTTGCATCACATAACAGATGAAAAGATTGATCACAATATATTTCAATACTATTGTCCTATTTTTTATTGTTTGTGCAAAGCAACCAACCATACAATTCAGTGAAAGAAAACGTTTGTAACAAGTGTCTGCCGCTGTGCAGATAACTATACACACGCTGACCTAAGGAGAAGGGCAACACAATGCAGCAATACATGTGGATGATTGTCTGACCTCATAGATGGTGGCTGATGTCATGCAGTTGTATAGACAAACACAAGGATTAGGATTTTGTTTCATTTTTTGACCCAAACCACTGAATTCTTCACATGTTAAACACCAATTGGAATGAAATCAAACCTTATTCTGTCTTTGGAATCCCACATGCCCTTTTATCACATTAAAATGAATACAATGAATTAGTGTCTTACAAGTATTTATGAAAGAAAGATAAGCACTCTTACCTCCATTATCTTTGAGATGCAGTGCTATCTTTGTGTCATCTGAAAGAGAAGTTGGAAGTTATTACAAAAGAAAAAGATTTTAAAGATGCTTGAGTCTCATACTGGCTAACTGAATTAACTGCCTTAACTCAAACACTTGCCTTTCAGAATTTAGAGAGTAAATTCTAGCTTAGTGAGAGAGCAAGCACCAATTTTACATGTTGTAGTAATAAAATTTCTCTCAGTGATTGTTTGGACTAAGGTATTAGTTACATATCTGAGCCCCAACTCTGTGAGAATGATAAAAACTGTAGTTGTAGCATGAAATAGGTTTTTAACTTTCTAAAACAATTTACAATAGGACTTCACTTATTGAAATCAAGACTCAAAATATTACAGATTAAGAGGAACAGCTAGGATTTATCAATATTTAAAGATTTATCTTAAAAATTTATATCAGTAATGGATACATCTATATCTGAATGGATAAACATGGGGTATAATTTTCCATTTCAAAAGTTATATTTTACTATGAAAGTTAGTGTTTCAATTAAAGCATTTTTTCACAGTCTTTAGAATAATGACCCAAAATAATTTGAATTTAGCTATATGTTGCTTTTAAGAGAAAAACAATGCAGTTGGCATTTAACCTCCATCTCTCTTTATTCCACTTACTTTATAATAGCCACTTAAATTTCAATCGAAAGCTAAGACTTCAAATTTAACTTCCTATTCCAAAGAAAGCAGCACTTATGACAAGATATGAAAGTATGTTCTCCCCTTAACAAATATACTGTATACTTCTTACTAATACCATATAGAATAGAAAGTTATCAAATATTGACTATTAAATTTCCTCCACACATGAATTTTACCTAAAAAACTCTTTAGTAGTTTTATTTTCTCCATAAAAGGAGGTACCCTTCAAGAACAATTTTGTGATGCTCACAGTGTCTCTGTGATTGACTGCATTCAGAAAATACTACTATATAACTGTATGTGAGTAAAATGATCTACTGCTCAGAATTTCATATCAATAGTCATTTTATGTGCATATTTCTTTTGAATCCTGTGTCAGGAATGTAGTTTGGCGACAACTAAATTTAGTCACATAAAAAGAAGCAAATGGTTCTTTTCTGGGGGAACAAAGAGCCAGATTATTTATAACCACTAAGGCTTAACAAGAGGAATGGCATATATAAAGAATTTCAGCATATGTTTTCAGCCCATAGTAATTCAGAATCTGAGAAATCCTTTGGAAAGTTAATTGGCCAAACAACATTCTTTTCCTCTAGTAAACAAGAGTTACCCAGTAATCTCTTCTTTCCTATAAAAATAAGCAAACCATCTTGGCACCTTCCGTGGGCAGGCTGGTGGGCAGCTGGGATGTCACGGCTCTCCTGGTGGTGGTCAGGACTCTGAATTGCAGGGTCGTTGTGTGTGAGGTCGTGGTGGTTTGAGATGTCTCCGCTGGCTCTGTGCTCTCACACATCTTCTCTTTTGACTAGCAGGAGACACAGAAGTGAAAATCAGCAGACTGGACACATTTGTGTCTTTTAAACTTACGTCAAAGAAATTGGACTGTAAAGCACAAAAACATCCCAAATTGATAGGAACAGTAAATCATTTTGGGGTCAGACTATTTATACAATTTGCTAATTTATGAAGAATATAAGATAAGAGAGAGGGGGATGTAACAAATTACAACAAGTTACACACTTCTTTAGATATTTGGAATCATCATTTTCATCTGTGTTTAACCTTTTGTATTATTCTTTATCTTGCCTTTCTTTATATGATAGATATATCTAAGAAAATCGATGGTGCCTGGAAACGACTCTGTGTTTGGATAGTCGTATGTTTAAAGCCGGGGTACCAGTTCCTTCACTCTACTTAACAACCACAATCCCACAGTGATTCTCCCTGTTTTGGCCTGGGTTCACCTTTCATATCCTTGATGAAAGAGACCATCAGCAGGATTTCTTTACACATCATACTTGTTTGTGCCCGAACATATGCCCCCTTTCTCCTATTCCAGAGGACAGCTACCAAAATTCCTTATAGATATTCTTTCCAGCTGCATTCAATTCAGTCCACTCTTTCGGTTTTGTAAACTTGATATTTGGATGAATTTTTTTTTCTTTTCAACATCAGTCGTTCGTCATTCTCTGATGACTTGTTATTGCTAACATTCAAACATATGTAAGCATGCCTAATCTTATACTCTATCTCCACCCCCTCCACACACACACAGTGCTCCACAATATATCCTGGCATTGCATTATTCTACTTTTCCATCCAGTCATGTTTAGACTTCCTAGCAGTTTGCTGCATCTTGGTCATCTCAGATTCTGGGTTTCCTCACTTAGTTACAATCCTACTGTAGCATGTTCAACTTGGAATTTCTCCTATCAGTGTTTCCACATATCTCTATAGTTACTAAATCTCCCAATGGACACCCATGGCTATTTCACATTGGTAAACACAGATGCCCACTCTCGGTTTCTGTGACACATACCCACTTATCTTCTGACTCCTCTCTTACAGCTCCCTTGCTTCCTTCTCATTCTATCTCCCTTTAGGTTTGTAATTCTTATGGATATTTCTTGACCTTCCCTTTCACTCCGTTTTTTCATGCACTTCCATCTCTATACCCAGGATTTCATTTAACATCTTGACATTGAATGTTTACAAATCTGCATCTCAAGTTGATCTTCTTCTCTTGAAAACTAAGCTCAAGCATTCATTGATTGAAAAGACATATTCATGTGGATATCCTGGACAACTCCAAATAAAGAAGTCTGAGATGGAATTTGCTATCTATTGCTCTCAATGAGTAGTTATTGTTAAACATCTTTGTGTTTAAGGTAAAGTCTTGGATTTGGTTTGCTTTTGCATTTACAAAAGAAGATGGTTGTGTTTATAATGTAAAGTAAAGCAGTATTAGACTTTTCAAGACATGAGAAAATCTCTAAATATGCTTTTTAATTATCATCCCATCATTCCTCCCCAAAGCCCTATATGCTCTAAAGACAGTAGGAATAAAATACATTAAGTAACATTTAAAAGCACAAATATAAAAGCAGTGTTGGCCTGGAGGAACACATGCCAATAAATATTGCTTAAAGGAGACCAACCTTGCATCAGCAGTAGATGAGGTGATAAATATAAACCTTCGCCTCCTGTCAAGGCAGAACCAGGGGTATCCTGAAGCCCATGAGTCCTATAGGCCAACTCTCTTTGGCAGAAAGCATAGTCTACCCAGGCAGGGGGAATTCCCACAGACTAAGATGAAATTAATGCACATCTCTAATTACATGAAATGAAAAGAAACACAAAGAGAAAGAGTCTGATAGAGAGTTAGCAAAACCAATGGACAACTTGTGTCTGCTACTGAAACTAAAGTGAAATTCAGAACCTAAAGTGCCAGCACATCTCACACTATAGTGAAGACTTTAATGTGAATGTCAAGGGTTAAGGTACTTAGAAGATTTATAAAATATTGATAGTGGAGGCTAAAGAGATGGCTCAGTAATTAAGAGAACTGACTGCTCTTCCAGAGGACCCAGATTCAATTTCTAGCTCTCATGCAATGGCTCACAAGCATCTATAACTTCAATTCCAGGGGATCTGATACCCTCTTCTGGCAATTCACTCACATAGCAGCAAAATATGCAGGCAACACACACACACACACACACACACACACACACACACACACACACACACTGTCATAAAACTAAGAAGCTCCTGCTATGTACATTTGAAATGTATTTGCTATGCACAAATGCTGGGGGATGTCTTTCTGTAAGCTGTGAATATATGTTGTTTCCATTGGTTAATAAATAAGTTGTTTTGGCCTACGGCAAGGCAGATTAGAGGCAGGCTGGAAATCCAAGGAGAGAGAGACAAGAAAGAGAAAGGCAGAGTCTAGGGAGACACCAGCACTGCCAGGAGAAGCAAGATGTGAAAGCATCAGTAAGCCACGTCCACATGGCAACTTATAGATTAATAGAAATGAGTTAATTTGTAAGAGCTAGCTAGCAAGAAGCCTGAGCCAATAGGCCATACAGTTTGGAAGTAATATAAGCCTCTGTGTATTTATTTCATCATGAATGTGGGACCATGGGTGAGAGAGATTTGTCTGGACGGCAGGGGGCCAGGCAGGACCCAAGAAACTTACAACTACACAGGAGTTACCAGCTCACTTGGTTCAGTTAAGTAGAACATCACAAGCAACATGGTGAATTTATCAGTCAGTGGTATAATATCTACATATTGTGTTGGAAAAATACTCTCGCTGTAGGCTGTGTAGCAAAAAGGCCAATATGACAACTGTCAGGATAGTCCAGGCCAGAGCTGTGGGTCATTTAGACTAATGTGGAGACCACTGTGATGGTGGTGGTAAAAGAATGAGTGGAAACACATGAACTGTGAACCACTAGCTGAGGAGCCCCCATGGAACTGGATCAAGCCCTCTGGATAAGTGAGACAGTTGATTAGCTTTAACATTTAGGAGGCCCCCAGGCAGTGGGACCCAGACCTGTCCTTAGTACATGAGTTGGCTTTTTGGAACTTAGGGCCTATGCTGAGACTTTTTGCTCAGCCTTGGTGTAGGGAGGAGGAGACTGGACCTGCCTCAACTGAATCTACCAGGCTGAGCTGAATCCTCAGGGGAGACCTTGCCTTGAAGGAGGTGGAAATGGGGGGAGGATTGGGGAGAAGGCTGGAGGGTGGGAGGAGGGAGGACAGGGGCATCCATGGCTCATATGTAAAATTAAATTAATTATAAAATAAAAATATATTTAAAAAATAAATAAAAAGAATAAGTTGGTTTAATGGAAATGAGAACTAAGAAAGTATTTTAGATTTCCTTTTATATTCTTTAAAAAATATCTGTAATAGTTTAGTAAGACTACTGTAATTCTGAAGTACAATATGAAAATGAGTACATGTGATTGTATTGTGAAATTTAAGCACCAGAACTATCAATGACCAAGAATGTGTTTGTTCCTAGTATTGTATGTTACTTTCCCCTATTAAAAACACAACTTCTCAGACTTGATTCGTCACTGAAAAACATTGTTGTTTTCCCACTTATCTGTGTTAATCTCTGTAGTTGTGGTTTCTTTATTTTTGAAGTTCACTATCCTATGCCTGAGAGAATATTGAACCCTCATCTTATGCAAGGAAAATAGACTGGAGTTGATGAAATTGTGTACTTACCTGTGAGGAAAGGATTGCTTACCACAAAGCTAGTAATGTGGATAATTTAATTACAGAAAACAGGAAACATGGATTATTACAGAATGCATTAGATTCTGACCTTCTTTAATGATATCACAGCCCAAAGAACATGGTAAATTATCCACCATTGTACTTGGGAGACTTTTCTCTGCCTTGTGTGTTTTATAGGGAGAATACTCTGGAGGAAGAAAACTAAAATATCTGGATCATATTCTGAGCATTTACACAATCATGAACATTCATTTCAAGTATTTTTTTGAGAAAACTGTGACTAGGTGAATGTGCTGGCTAGTCTTATATCAACTTGGCATACAAACCAGAGTTATTTGAAAGGAAGGAATGAACAAACCTCAATTGTGAAAATGCCCTCATAAGATCCTGCTGTAGGGCATTTTCTTATTTATGATTGGTGATTGGTGGGGGAGGGCCCAGCCCATTGTGGGTGGTGCCATCCCTGGGCTGGTGGTCCTGGGTTCTATAAGACAGCAGGCGGAGCAAGCCTTAGGGAATGAGCCAGCAAGCAGCACCCTCCATGGCCTCTGCATCAGCTGCTGCTTCCAGGTTCCTGCCCTGGTTGGGTCCCTGTCTGATTTCTTTCAGTGATGAACAATGATGTGGAAGTGTAAACCAAATAAACCCTTTCCTCCCCAACTTGCTTTTTGCTTATGGTGTTTCACTGCAGCCACAGAAACCCTAACTAACACAATGAACAAAATAAGGATCTGAAAACACAATCGGATTTATCAATGTTTTGTCTTTGGACCTGTGTCAGATAACTGAGATAGACGATTTATGTAAATCACTCTAATTCTCCAAGTGAATGTCAAAAATCAGATTAAGGCTTCCATAATAATAGTGTACTTAAAAGCTCAACAGTGTTGGCTGGTTGATTGGTTGGATTTTTGACAGAGAGTTTCACCATGTATTTCAGCCTCAAATTAGCCTCAAATTCATATGCATGCCATGATTACACGTATATTCCATGTTGACTTTCAAGAGTGTTCCTTTTATTTATATATCTTAAATTTTATTTTGTGATACTGAGATCTGACTGAGGGCCTCACACATGCAAGACAACTGTTATATCACTGAGGTGCATTCGGAGCCCCAGAATGTTCTCAAAGATCTCTATGAGTCATCCAACCCTAAGTGTATTTTCACAAAGCTCCTAGTAACCCAAGATATTCCTAGTGGTTCCCACAGTAGTACTGCAATTTGACTAGATTCACTACATGAGAAAATTCATGTCATTGTTCATTGTCATTACAATTTATTCTTTAAAACTTAACAAAGGAGGGATCTGGAGAGACGGCTCAGTGGTTAAGACTACATACTACTCTTAAAGAAAACTGAAGCTTGGCTTTCAGTACCCACATCAGGTGGCTCACTGTTCCCTGTAACTCCACCTCCTGATGGAGGGACCTGCTGTCCTCTTCTGGCCACTGTGAGCATATCACGCATGTGATGCACATACATTCATACAGATACTCACACTTAATAAGAGACAAGAAATACTTAATGAACAATAAGAAACTTAGGGAGCTTTGAAATGACTGGCAGTAAGATTCAGGGAAACTTTAGACAGGCTAAGATTGATTTTTCATGTGAAAAAACAATAATCACATTATCCTACTGTTACACCACTTTGCTCTTAACAGAGCACACCAGTTCCCTGTGATCAGTTTTCCCCCTCATACAATTGTTTTGCTGTTTGAGATGAGAAGAGGAGCAATGACTACTTAAATGACAAAAAAGAACAAATATTTAGGAGATCTGCCTTTTGTGCATCCAAGTTCAAATCCTGGATCTCCAATTCTCTATCCAGGTACCGAAGGCTGTGAGCTCTCATTTACACTCCAACACCATATTCCTTCACCTCTTCTTTCCTTCATGACAGTAACGGTATCTTTTCAGAGGATGGGTAAGAATAAATTGTGGTGATACATGCAAACCATTAGCCCCAACATTTGGCATACATTAAGGATTCACTTTCAATGTCTATAGCTTTTTTTTAAATAACTAAATTAGATACCATTCTAATTAGGTTGCAATGTCACAAGTTATGTCAAGTTGGTCCCAGTGATTTACAATAGAACTCACCTGTACCTCTTCCGGACATCCACTATCCACCCAGTCCTGCCGATGGCGATCAAATCCACTGGAGCATCTTCAAAAAGACCCCATTGTAGTTGAAGAGAAGAAGCATAGCATGTAAGGAGGGGAACAGATAGAAAAAGACTGGTAAATAGATAGTTCTTGGATTTTCAGTTTAGTACAACATCAGTTTTCTTCAGAAGAACTGAATACTCGAGACATACTGTACCATTCATTGGGTGACTTCCCTCACTCACTGTGAGCATCACATATAGAAAAACATCACTCCCCTGAGGCCTACCACACTACACAGTGCAGACATAATCCTAAGCAAAATAAACAAATCACTATTATGTAATGTTGGACTTCTTCCCCTCATTTCCCCAGTTAATCACTAAAGAAATGCATACAAATCATTTGGAGTCATCATTTTAGAAAGATTTCTTGTTCATTTATTTATGTATCCCCATCTTGTAAACTCTTGATGGTGTAGTAAACTCAGAAGTTTTGAAGTCTTCAAACAGCTTCCAGGGGATAACCTTTAAGCCAGTGGTTCTCAACTTTCCCAATGCTAGATGTTTTAAATACAGTTCCTCATGCCATGGTAACACCCAACCATAAAATCATTTTTGTGGCTACTTCATAACTATAATTTTGTTACTTTTGTGAGTTGTAATGTAAATATCTGGCATGCACAATATCTGATATGCAACCCTTGTGAAAGGGTTGTTTGACCCACAAAAGGGTTGTGACCCATAGGTTGAGAACTTTGCTTTAAACCCTGGTAAAAAACCTGCTTGATAGTAGGGTGATCTTAACTCTTAGGCTATATAGGATAGACTACATTGAAAACATGACTTTTTGTGAATGTCAGAGTTTATTCCAAGATAGATCCCTGTTCCATTCTGAATAGGTTGATTTTTTGGAGACCTGGAGCCTGAGATACAAATAAGATGAAAGCAGGCATATTCCGTCCCTGCAGGACTGATCCTCTGTGAGAACCCTGGACATCCACGCAGGCTGAGCTCCTTGGTTGACAACATTCCCGTTGTCACACATTACTGCCCAAAGAAAACAGCTGGAAGCTAATGCCTGGTCTCACAAGGTCTGTTGGGCAATGTCATATGAATCTTTTCCCAATCCTACTTTTGATTCATTTTCTTTACCTATAATAAATGACAACTTTGAGCACAACATGTGAGTCTCTCCAGGGATCTTGAGTATGTTTTGGGGAAATGTTCAGCTATGCATGATTAGGTCACTCCAAAAAAGTCGTCTGATTTGGCAAGCACCACATCAATAAAATCTTGTTCAGTCTTTTCTTCAATGGGAATATTTTCCTGTCTATTTTATCTACCCTTCACAGCACATTCATTTTTAAGACCCAGCAGTTTTAACCAAGAGCATGCCCCCAATGAAGCTTCGTAAGTGCTGTGGCCAATTATTTTATTTTTCAGCTTTTCTCCTTCATAAAACAGTTCATTTACCTTTATCTTTTTTAACAATTTAATTTTGGGATGTGTGTTTGTGAGTGTGTGTGTACGTGCATGTGCGTGTGTGTGCGTGTGCATGTGCATGTGCGTGTGGTGTGCGTGTGTGTGTGTGTGTGTGTGTGTGTGTGTGTGAATGAGTGTATGTGTAGCATATGTCCATGCATGCTAGTGGTTGTGCATGCCTGGATCTCACAGGAGGAGGTTGTCAGTTGTCCTGTTCTATCACTCTGTGCCCTATTCTCTTCAAAGTTTCTCAATGAACCTGTAACTAGGCTGGTGGTCATTAAGCCACCAATCAATTCTCTACCTCCAGCCTCCCAGAGCACTAGGGTTTCAGGTGCATAAGTGACTATACTCAGCTCTTGTCAAGAATTTTGGGGATTTGATCACACACATATGAACATCTGATTTTTGACAAAGAAGTCAAAATTGTATAATGGAAAAAAGAAAGCATCTTCAACAAATGGTGTTGGTATAACTGGATGTCAACATGTAGAAGATTGCAAACAGATTCATATCTATTGCCATGCATAAAACTCAATCCAAGTGGATCAAAGACCTCAACATAAATCCAGTTACCCTGAACCTGATAGAAGAGAAAGTAGGAAGTAGTCTTGAATGCTTTGGCACAGGAGACCACATCCTGAATATAATACCAGTAGCACAGACACTGAGAGCAACAATTAATAAATGGGACCTCCTGAAACTGAGAAGCTTCTGTAAGGCAAAAGACACTGTAAATAAGACAAAATGACAGCCTACAGAATGGGAAAAGATCTTCACCAACCTCACATCTGACAGAGGGCTGATTTCCAAAATATATAAAGAACTCAAGAAACTAGACATCAAAATACCAAACAATCCAATTTAAAAAATGGGCTAAAGATCTAAAAAGAGAATTCTCAATAGAAGAATCTCAAATGGCCAAAAGGTATTTAAGGAATTACTCAACATCCTTAGTCATCAGGGATATGCAAATCAAAACAACTCTGAGACACCATCTTACACCTATCAGAATGGCTAAGATCAAAAATACTAATGACAGCCTATGTTGGAGAGGATGTGGAACAAAAGGAACACCCCTACACTGTTGTTGGGAGTGCAAACTGGTACAGCCACTTTGGAAATCAGTATGGAGGTTTCTCAGAAAATTGGGAATCAATCTACCTCAAGACCCAAATGATACCATTCTTTGGCATATACCTAAGGAATGCTCAATCATAATACAAGGATACTTGCACAACTATGTTCATAGCAGCGTTATTCATAATAGCCAGAACTTAGAAACAACCTAGATGCCCCTCAATTGAAGAATGGATAAAGAAAATGTGGTGCACTTACACAATGGAGTACTACTCAGGAGTAAAAAGGCAATGACATCATGAAATTTGTAGGCAAATGGATGAAGCTAGAAAATATCATCCTGAATGAGGTAACTCAGATTCAGAAACACAAACATGGTATGTATGCACTCATAAGTGGATACTAGTTGTAAAGCAAAGGATAACCAGACTACAATCTACAGTGCCAGAGAAGCTAGCTAACAAGGAGGACCGTAAGAGGGATTCATGGATTGCCCTGGGAAAGGGAAATAGATGGGCTCTTCTGAGTAACCTGGGGGCAAAGGGGGAAACAATAGAGGGTAGGGGGTGGGGGATGAGAACATAAGGGAATGGGATGGTCCAGCTGGAACAGGGACAGAGTAGGAGAGCAATAAAAAAGGTATCTTGACAGAGGGAGACATCATGGAGATAAGGAGAAATCTGGTGTGAAGGAAGTTCTCAGGAATCCACATGGATGACCCCAGCTTAGATTACTAGCCATAGTGGAGAGGATGCCTGAGCTGGCCTTCATCCAGTAACTGATGGAAGCAGATGCAGAGATCCACGGTCAAGGATGATCTCCAGGAGTTCAGTTGAAGAGAGGGAAGAGGGATTCTATGAGCAAGGGGCATCAAGGTCATGATGGGAAAAAAATCTACAGATACAACCTAACCAAGCTAGTGGGAACTCATGAACTTTAGTTCATAGGAGCCTGCATGGGACTGGACTAGGTCCTCTGTATAAAACAGACAGTTGGTCCATATAAGGGCCCTTTGGCAGTGGGATCAGGATCTATCCCTGATACATGAGTTGGCTTTTTGGAGCCCATTATCTGTGGTGGATACCTTGCACAGCCTTGATGTGGTAGGGAGGGGCTTGGACTTGTCTCAACAGAATGTACCAGGCTTTGCTGACTCCCCATGGGAGGCCTTATCTTTTCAGAGGAGGGGATGCGGGGAGAAGGCTGGGGGGGAGTGGGAGGAGGGATGAGAGGGAGAATCTGTGGTTGGTATGTAATATGAATAAAAATTTCTTAATAAAGAAAAGAAACAAAGAAAAAAAGAATTTTGAGAATTTAAACTCAGACCCTTAAACTTGTGTAACAAGTGTTCTTACCCACTGAGTCATCTACCAAGCCCTATTTACTCATGACTTAAATTCTAAATTTGATTGAGATCATTTTAAATTTAAGTCAGAATCTTATACTGATTATATCTAATATATCTGACTCTGACAATCTTTTTTGTATCGAAATTCAAATTAGCTTTGACAGTCTATTGGTATTAAGGATATTTATACTTCCCCTTAATTTTAATAATTGAATATATATTTATAGTAAGAATGTGGTGATATATTTTAATCTAACAGGAATTTATTGACTTAGCAAAATAAATATGTCATCCAATTTTTATTTAATATTCCTTATGGTTTTAATTTGTAACCTTCCTTTTGCTCTTTGTGGTGCAATGAGTTCACATGATGGCTTTTTCTAAGAATCCTCACCAGAGACAAAGCTCTGCCTGAAAGAGCATAATTTAATTCAAATGGAATGTGAAAACAACATTCCTGTCAACAAGACAGACCGTATTTATCATTTCCTCCAGAATGACCCATTGGAAGATTGACCCATTGAAGCCTGGCTGCATTACACCAAACACCTGCATTGAACAAGCTCAAGGGTGTCCTCAATGTCCATGTGGGCTCTGGCATCCTGATGCTGGGGATCTCCAGGTGGCTGCAGCTATTGCTGCTGCTCAGTGACACTGTGGGATGTGGTGCCTATTTATTTCTGGGCTAGTGAGATGACTGTTGCATCTTCTTTTTATCTGTCCCCTTTTAAACATTAAAGAATGTGTTGATACTCATTTTTGGTAGGTGTGAATAAACCTTTTTTTTCCAAAAATTTTTTTTTTTTTTTGGTTTTTCAAGACAGGGTTTCTCTGTGTAGCTTTGCGCCTTTCCTGGAACTCACTTGGTAGCCCAGGCTGGCCTCGAACTCACAGAGATCCGCCTGGCTCTGCCTCCCGAGTGCTGGGATTAAAGGCGTGCGCCACCACCGCCCGGCTCCAAAAAAATTTTGAGGAGTCACTTAACCACCAGTAATTAAACACAACAGATAATTTTTAAATAAAGTTTGTTTTCATATACTCTCACTTAAAAGTATCAGTTGGATATACTTACATAATTTATAATAAAATTGTACCAAATCTTACAATTGTGTCACTGACTAAGATCCTAACTTAGAAAAATTAGTCACTTAATTTGTTAAATTTACCAGGGAAAAATAGGAACACACAGTTTCGTTGATTTATTAAACAATCCTCAAGTTATATTGTGTGAAATTAAGTTCTATGTGAAGTCAATTAACTAACTCACTTGTTTATTTATTCACAATTCATTGCCTAGTAATTTTCTATAGTTTTTGGAAGGCGGCAAGAACTGAGGATGACAAAGCAAATACAATTTGCTTTGGAAATGAGCAGAACTAGAACCAGGGAGGTGGCTCCATGCATTAAGGGATTTCCAATCAAGTGTGAGGACCTGAGTTTAGGTACCCAGCATGTATGGAAAACAGTGGGGCAAAGCAGGATGAACCCTTAGTCACGGTGCCAGGGAAGTAGAGATTGGGTTAGACTGACCCACAGACAGCTGAAGAAAACATGATTAAAATGAAAGGCATGAGTTAAAATTTGCCTTATACACATTTTTGCTTATTTTTCTAAATACTCTATTGTTTTATGACAAATTGGCATTCAATTTTCTTCAGTTGTCTGTTTTGGTGTGTGTCCACTCAAAAGTTATTATTTCCATATTAAAAACAATCCCTGAGGCTTGGTGGTTGGCTTGTCTAGCTGAATCTGTTAGATGATGTTTCAAACAGTAAAAGAGGGATTAAGAAAGATGTTCAACACCAATCTCGGTCTCTACATTCATGTGTGCAGCCATGTGCACATGTACCTGAACTTATATGATACATATGTATATACAGACATACCTCATGGAGTATGAGTAAAACTGAGGTTTTCATTCCTTATTTTCTTTTAAAATTACTGATCTAAATAGTACCTAACAGCAATTGGTGAGCAAGTACATATATGCTATATAAATTTATATTATTTCTAAACTCTATGAAAATAAAAAGGAAGCATTCTGGGGAAGACTTTGCTGTCTCCATTGAGATGCTTTTTAACTCCTTGTCCTCAACACAATCCCACAAAGAGTGACCTTGGCCATGGCATGTCTCAGTATATTGATTTTCCAACATTTTAACAGTGCTAATCTGTGATGCCTGCTAACTGACTGAACTGAGCAAGATTCTCTGGCAACTGGAGCTCAGTAATTTTTATGGTAAGCAAGCATCTCCCTTTATTACTCTTTCAATACTGACATTCATAAACTACTGCTTCCTTGTAGGCTGTGACCAGGAGCAATGCCCACTTCTACAACCCACCTAATACGACCTATCCTCGTGCTTATCACATCCAACAGAAGCAAACAGTTTGTCTTTGGCTGCTATTGCTATGTTATTTCACAATGCAGAAGTCTTCTTCACCCAATTAGTCAATCCAAAATGCAAGCCTTCTCTCTGCTCAGAGAGACATCCATCTGCAAATCATCCTTGGAAGGCCCCAATACCAAGTCCAAGAATCTATGTTACAACCAGCTGTGTTCAAATTTGTCATATAAGGCTTTCAAGGAAACATGATTAAAAGTAAGGTGCTTGAATTAGAATTTTTTTCTGTTCAATTTTCTTGTCTATTTTTTAAAAAGATTCATTTATTTTTGTATGTGCAGCCCTGCACGTATGTCCATGAACACTTGGCTGTAAGTGCCTGTGGGGGTTAGAGATGTCAAATCTCCCTGGGGCTGGAGCTGGAGTTAGAAGCAATTCTGAGCTTCTTGACTTAGCTGCTGGGAACTGAACTTGGGTCCTCCCCAGTAGCAGCAAGTACTCTCAACTACTGAGCCATTTCTCCACCCCACAATTTCCCTTACTTAAAAAAAAAAAAAAAACTGTATTGTATTGTGACAATCGGAATTTTGTTTCCTAAGTTGTCAGCTTTGCTGTGTATCCACTACCAAGATAGTACTTAGGTACTAAAACAACTAAGATATTCCACAGTTTTACCATAAAGCAGGCATTCAACTACACACACACACACACACACACACACACACACACACACACACACACACTATATGTGTTCCTTTGAAGTGAAGTGATATCACAATATGGATTAATTCAGTTAAATTAACTAACATTTATCTAGCATCTCATATATTTACATTTTAGACTGAAAACATTTGAAATGTACTTAATGATTTAAAAACTATGCAATACCCTATTAACTTTAGTAGTGGCTTATGGAGCAAAAACCACAGTACTGCTCTTCTCATGTGATTGGAATTTTGCTATTTTTCTTTTCTAAGTTTATTTCCTTATCTATAAAAGAAGTGGGAGACATGAAATAATCACAAAAAGCAAAAGACTTGCTTTTAAGGTAATGATCTAGAAAATGCTGTTTTTAATACTTGAGTAGTATCCATGTGGTAGGCAAGCAGGAAAGCAGACACTTGTGAACAGAATTTCTTCTCACAGACAAAATTGATAAAGTATTTAAGAATTTATCCTATATTTCACATTACTGTGGAATGCACACTTTATATAGTATAAAGTTAATAGTATAAAATTCTTATCACATGGAAGATTTAGCACCATAGACTATCGAGGGAGAAATCAAAGTTGCTCTTGCACATGGGCCCAATTTTTCTTACTATTTGAAAACTGAGACTACACAGTTTGGAAAATATTCTTCAAATATTCATTTTGAGGAACCTTAAGCAAGTGTTCCCAGTGTTTGTATTTCTGAGTTACTCTCCTCTTAGCATCACCTAGTTCCGATTTGCTAGAGAGCTACAATTCATATTACTTCCCCCTTTTCACTCAGTTTCAATGAGGTGTTGATTTAAATGGTTCTTCCAAGACATGCTAAAAGAACTCTCCTAGCAAGGCAGCCCAGAAAGCAATGTTCCCCTTGCTTGCAGCATCTATCAAACCAAAAGATCAAGTATAAACCTCAACATACTTCATGTTCATCTCCCTTAAAAATAGTTTATTGGATAGGATTACTTTTGCAAGGGGAGTCTATACTGTTGGTAGAAATCAACTATTAATGCACCCATTAGGGAAGCAAAAGCAGTTTAGATGACTTAATAAAGCACAGTGATTTTTGTTTCTAGCAAACTCTCACAGGGTAAGGTACATAATACGGTGTGGATGGTAAGTGATGAGAAACACTAGTCTTTTGAAATCTTAGAATGTTTAAGCTTGGAAAGTAGTTCATAAAATTTAAAATGTTGACCTTTATCATCAATACTTTTAAATCAAATTTAGTAAAATAAATGATATGTCATTTTCACTATGGGGTGTGACTGCCATTCTTAATTGGCTTAGGTGTGGTAATAAAATTTTTATCCCCCAAACATCTTCTTAACTCAACAAACATGATTCCTAAAGCACTCATGGCACACATCTCTTGGAAAACCAGAATGACGGATGAATCTATTACCACCCTAGTAGGCCGACAATATTTCAGGACTAATTATGAAATTTCACCTTGATATATAAGAATGTGCTATATGCTATAAGAATTTGACTTATTTTTTAAATGCATTATTAACTGTAGGGCATCAGGTTTGTTACATTTTCATACATGTGTTTAAGGCACTGTGACCATATTCAGCAACCCATTGCTCTTTCTTGTCCCTTTCCCCCTCTTTCTCTTTCTCTTCCCTTTTCAACGCCTTATGTATTTTCTTTGAATTAAGCTCTTGGTGTTAACTACAGCTCAAAATCATAATTCAGTGTAAATAAGTATAGTTCTCTGCAGAATTGAGGAAAGTTTCTCTAAGTGAGAAGTTCAATGGAAAATAGGGATGAAATCACCTAATATTGTATATCTATGATGATGTCCTTCATATATGGTGCATACACACACACACACACACACACACACACACACACACACACACACACACACACACACTGATATCATACATTTAAGGCTCAATTTTTTCAGGTCTTGAATATATATTAACTCTAATAACTATTTGCCAAACATAACAACGTCAGGGGTATTCATCCTCCCATTCTGCTAAGTCAGAAATCTACATTATTCCTGCCCTCCAAAGAACTGTTAAAGAAACATACCATTGTTAATTTATCTTTCACTGATCTGTTTTTCCACAGGGGGAAAGAAAAGATTTTCACAATCGACTTTTCGTGCTGGAGTTCTTATTCCCATGTCACCCGCTGAGGACTAGACTCTGTTGAGTTTCACAGCAGGCAAGAATTAACACCAGAAAGAACCAAGACTCAGGCTTATCTAGATGTTAGGTGAATCTTTTCATAAAGCATTCTGGTTAAAAGCCACTGCCAGATGATGGCAACATCATCTCAATTTCGAATTTTCTGGGCCTTGAGAGAATGGTGAACGTGTGAGAGCTCAAGGAAATGTGCTTCAAACCATGATGCATGGAAACAAAATCAGTTTTACATGCAGCAATCCACTACTCCCAGATTAGAGCAAAGGAGTCAGAAAAGGCACACAGACGTTCACTACTAGTGTGTTTACATCAAAGTAATTGGGGTTATTTGATTTAGGTTATATATTAAATTATTTGTTAAATGACATCATTAAAAATGTTTAAGTACTGCTTAGGAGGTACCCAGAATAAAACATTTCTTCATTAGGAAATAGTTAAAAAATCTATTTGAAGAAAATAACCCGAGAAAAAGACTTCAATATTGTTTTGGTTGATAATTTTCACATGCACCTCTGTTCTCTACTGAACTCAGAAGTGCCAATTCTCCCAGTGAAACAGCTGCTTAGTGGTAAATGATGCAAGTTTGACTGTGTAATGAGTGCAAGGATCCTTCATTACCAAGCATCCTGTCTTTCATAATTTTATAACTCCAAGTCCTTTGCTTGGATATTGAGTTTATTTTTTGTTTTCCCTTTCTTTTTAAACAAGTAGAGAGAGAGATAGTGAAGAAGAAGTCAATGGATTTTAGGTAGGCAGTCAACTGCATGAGAAAGGGTTACAAATGCAAAGTAAGGACTTTAAGGAATCTTTATTCCTGTCAAAATGGAGTACTCCAAGGAGGATGGGGACAGAGACTGGCAGATCTCCTGAGCTTACTGCTCAGCCAGCCCATTTAAGCAGTGAACTCCAGATTTAGTGAAAATCTCTGTCTCTAAACACAGGTGGAAAACCATTGAGGAAGATGTCTGGCATCAGCCTGTGGCATGCACACACATGTACACAAAGAATGTCCAACACAGAAGACTTTCAAACACTTTTTAAAACATCACATGACAAATATACTTTAAATCAAGTTTCTGTGTATATACTGATGCTAGGTATACTTGGATTTTTTTTTCTGTTTCCAAATGTCCACATGAAACACAGATATGTTTTCTAATTCATTCTAATTCCTTTTTTTTTTTTTTTTTTTACATGCTGGTTGCAATCTACTGAGTAGTTGGTATCATGTTCCCCACCTCCTATAGAGAGGCCCAGTTTAAAAACACTGTCCAACAAATACTTGAGTGGGGGTAATGAAAGGCGAGGGTCGAGGGAAAGAGAGCTTGGGGGAGTGGGAGATCCCAGCTGGATCAACAACAGAGAGGGAGAGCAGGGAGTGGGAGACCATGGTGAATGAAGACCACATGAGAACGGGAAGAAGCAAAGTGCTAGAGAGGCCCACAGAAATCCACAAAGATACCCACACAACAGACTGCCGGCAATGGTCGAGATACAGCCCGAACTGACCTACTCTGGTGATGGGATGGCCAAACACCCTGATTGTTGTGCTGGAAACCTCATCCAACTGCTGAGGGATCTGGATGCAGAGATCCATGACTAGGCCCTGGGTGGATCTCTGGGAGTCCAATTAGCGAGAATGAGGAGGGTTTATATGAGCGAGAATTGTTGAGACCAGGGTTGGATAAAGCACAGAGACAAATGGCCAAATGAATGGAGGCACATGAACTGTGAACCAATGGCTGGGGGGTCCCCACTGGATCGGGCCCTCCGAATGGGTGAGACAGTTGATTGGCTTGATCTGTTTGGGAGGCATCCAGGCAGTGGGACCAGATCTTGTGCTCATTGCATGAGTTGGCTGTTTGAAACCTGGGGCCTATGCAGGATTGTTTGGCTCGGCCTGGGAGGAGGGGACTGGACCTACCTGGACTGAGTCTACCAGGTTGACCTCAGTCTGTGGGGAGGGCTTTGCCCTGGAGGAGATGGGAATGGGGGGGGGGGCGTTGGGGGGAAGGTGAGGGGGACGGGAGGGGGGAGAGCAGGGGAGTCCGTGACCGATGTGTGGAACTGGGTTGTATTGCAAAATAAATTAAAATAAATTAAAAAAAAATGTTAAATAATATTCATTCCTTCATAATCATTCCATGAACTCTTTTGACTAGCCATTTTATTAGAAATTTACAGAAAAGGGGTATGGGTGTGGTGATGCATGCCTTTAGTCTCAGCACTCAGAGGTAGAAGCAGAAGGGTCATTCTGAGTTCTATGCTAGCTTGGTCTACATAGAAAGTTCCAGAAGGAACACATAGTGAGACCCTATAGAAACAAAACAAGCAAATCCAAACCAAAACCAAAATAAGTAACATAAATTTAAAAAAAGATAACACTGAGCATGTCTCAGTGCTAATATAGTTAATTTTTTTAGTCAGTCATTAAAGCATATTTACTTATATCTTTATAGTAATCAAACTGTTATCCCAATATTAACCTCACTTTTCTACATGTAGTAATTTAGTCATTGTTTTCATGTCTATAATAATCTCTTAAGAAATAATGGTTAATAACAGGATAAACTTCATTTTATGACCATGAAATTATTCCAAGTATAGATGAAAATATCTGTGTCATTGTATCTATTTTTAATTTGTTTTCTGCTTGTCTGTTTTTAAATTTTTGGGAACTGACCTACCTACATGCAAGTACTCAACTGAGTTACATTTCAGTTCTCTATGGAAAGCTAACATTATAAATACTTACTGTATTTTTTTGGCATTTAGGTAAAATGCTATATGGCAGGTGATTATGTATTTTTATCTACTATTTCTTCCATTTTGCTAATCATTTTTTGTATTGATATGAACCAAGACTTTCAAATTGTTACGTATTTCACATGTCTGTAATTTGCTGTTTAATACAAAACATGAATTCCATAGAGAAATATATAATTTTCTATATTGAATATCTCAATATTTTAATTCTTTGGTATAGTTTATTTCTCTATACCCCTCTTGAGTTTTCTTTGATATATAACAGGAAATAAGACCTGCATTTTAAAAGTATTTATTTCTTTAAAATAGATAAGAAAGATGCCTAGGGCCACACACACAGAGCATGCCTAGTGCTTATATTTTCAAATACTGATCTTATTTTCTAGAACAGTTTCATTTCTTCTTCTCTGTGATTTTTATAATCATACTCTGAAGTTCCAAATAATAGCCTCCTTGTGCATTTGACAGAATTGATGTGGAAATAATTGAAGTCTTAATACATTCGAGCTTTTCAGACATTAGAGTGTATCCAGGTCGAATCGAAGCAGCTTGTCAGCATTTCAGTGTTTCCCTTATGCAGATTCCACACATTATTAAATTTGACGGAGACTAGTCTAACTATTTTTGCTGTTATTTAAGTTTTAGTATTGCATTGTCTCAATGGCTATTTCTGATACAGAGAGCTATTGATTTGTGCAATTGTTTTGTAAACGGGTCCTTTATTTACAAATTACAGCTTGTTTCTCTTGCTAATAATCCTATCTCTTGTTTATGTGCTTACCACTATGCATTAACTTGAAATGTCACATAATATTGGGTCTCACAGTCTTGGTTCATTCCCTGTTTTAATAGGAATGCCATTGGCTCCAACAGTATATTTTATGTTGGGAAATGATATTTATTGGTATATTTAATTAGTATTCTACTTCAGCTGGGTGATATATTTTTAGTTATCATAAAAAATACTGGTTTTTTTTCCCCAAAATGTCCCCTCAACTTTCAAGATACAAAATGATCATCAGTACCAGTGCTATGTATTTAACTAAATATTTCTTTTCTTCTTTGGAGACACAGTTTTGCTTCTGTATCCCAAGCTGACCTTAAACTTGTAACCATTCTATCTTGGCCCATGTGCTGCGATTGTGGGCATGAGCCGTATAACATTCATCGATTTGTTACAGTAATGTAGTCATGTGCTAAATTTATTATTTGATTATGTTTTAATTTTGCCTTTTATTTGCATTTGAGTTTTAACCATTGAGGTATGAAAATTCAATACTAATAAATCTGTGTGCAACAAAAAACTAATGCCATACATTATGAGGAAAGTTGAATTTGATGATCAAAAAGATCAAACAGCCACTCACTACTGCCAATCTATGTAGATTGGTACTGATTTTTAAAAATAAGGAGAAAATAGAACCTAAGAAAGTCAATATCTGGAACACTCAAGTCATTGGTTGCTTCATGCCCTGTGGTCTTCTTTTCTAAGAATACAAAGTAAAAGATCAGCTCTGAGCTGGATGGTTAAAAACAAACAAACAAACAAACCAAACAAACAGCAACTACACCAGATTAAAGGATAATCATTGAACAGTTAAGACTAATCCTCTTCAGTGACAAAAAATATTATCCATTATGTTATTGAGAGGTTTGGGAAGCAATGATTTAACAAGCACTAAGTTAAATCTAGAAAGGAGGCATCAGTTCAGCCAACAAAGAAAGCACTTGACTTCCAAGCGTTATAACTTGAGTTCCATTCCCGGAACCCAGGTGAAATGCTGGGTGTGGAAGCATGTGCTTGCCATTTCAGTCACAGCGACACCAGAGGTGGAGATAAGTGGGATTCTGGACCTCACTGGCGAGCTAGTCTAGGCTACTTGGCAACATTTCAGGTCAATACAAGACCCTGCTTCAAACTAAGCACATTGAGATTGTCCTCTGCCTTCCATTTGCATATGCACACACATGCAGCAACATTCATCTGCATGCTACATGTACACACTTGCACACACATCCACAAAGCACAAAGTCATGAAGAAACTTAAACAGTCCTGGGGGTTAAATGTACAGAAGTAGATGGTATACTTTTTAAGTAGGATATGAAGTATAAGCTATTATGCTAATGAAATAAAAGTTATATGTATTCCTAGTTTTGAAACCCAAGAACTAATATCTATCCCTAAATGAGACCAAACATTTGGGCATAGTGCACCTGTCAATATTGTTATCTCCAGAAATGACCAGTTCCAGGGTTTTCAGGAAGGTGTTTGTTGGGACTTAGATGAGACCTTAAACTTTAAAACACCCCTCAAAACAATAAAGGGCATTTCATTGAGCTTTTCCATTGTCTTTTGTAAACTTCCTTCCAAGCATTTGCCTGTAGGAGCTAGATCACTTTGGTTGCTTGCCTTCTGCTCTGAGTTACCACCACATACTACTTTTATCTTCTCTGAGAGCATACAAGTTTCTCTCCCAGGAAGAGTGTCCCTTAATCATAGAACATCCTTCACTCCACTCCAGTTTCTATGCAAGGTCACAGCACACAGCTGGAGGACAGGAAATTGATTATCTAATGAGAATTTTTAAATTAGAAATGCGAACGTAAAGTTTGAGTTTACTAGGAGTGACGAACAATTAAAATCAAGCAGGTTATTCCAGTATTATGAAGAAAATATTTCTTTGGTGAATGATCTAAAATATGGCTTTTCAAGTACCAGAGTCTGTCCCGAAATATGTTTTAGCAATTTGAATCTTTATTTATGAAATATTTTCAATTTGGAGTTAGCTATTTTAGCTTTTCATGGGTAAATGATAATCAGAAGCTGAAATATTTTTATTGAGAAAGATTTTTATATCACTTAAAAGTTTTATTTCATTTCTTCAAACCTTATATGTGTAAACGAATTGTTACCTGATATTTTCATGCGTATGTGTATATAGATGTGCATACATGTGTGTACCCATGAGAGTGGAGGCCAGAGGACAATCTTGGATATTGCCCCTCTGGAGCTGCCTACTTTGTTTTTTGATTCAGGGACTCTCACTAGCCTGGAACTTGTCAAGTAGGTTGGGCTGGCTAGGTCAGCAAGTCTCAGGGATCCACCTGTCTTTTCCATCCAAGTGCCAAGATTAAAAGTGTATGCCACCATGCGTGGTACTTTAATGTGGCTTTGGGGGAATTAAACTCAGGTCCTTATGCTTGCCAAAGAGCACTTTATTGACTGAATTCTTTCTCCATCCCAAATAATAAATATTTTTACTTTAGAAAAGAATATATTTATTACTATATCATACCAAAAAGTAAAGTTACCACTTTTGTAGCTTTGAGGACAAATGATTATAAAATTTATGAATTATAAAATACTTTTATTTTTCTACTTAACTAAATACATAACATAGAATCCTGCAGACAGTGGCATTTAGGATAACCTAAAGAAATGTATTACAGTAGAAAATATTCTATTAGAAAAAGTATTCTATCAACTAACCTGGGCTCATAGGGGCTCACAGAGACCAAAACGACAACCAGGTGGAGCCTGCATGGAATTGACCTAGACACTCAAAATATATGTTACAGTCATGTGGCTTGGTCTTCTTGTGGAACTCCTAACAGTGGGAGCAGGGCTGTCTCTGACTCTTTTACTAACTATTGGGAACCTACTCCTCATACTGGGTCTCCTTGCCAGCATTAATATATGGGGAGGTGCTTAGTTTTACTGCAACTTTATATGCCATGTTTTAGTAATACTCACAGGAGACATGCTCTTTCATAAACAGAAATAGAGGAGTGGATTGGGGAATGGGAACAGAGGGGTAGTGGGGGGAAGGGCTGGGAGGAGAGAAGAGAGGGTAAAAGGCGGCCAGAAGGTAAAATCAATAAAAAAATAAACAAACAAACAAGCAAACAAATGAATGAATGAATAAAAATCATTTAAAAAGAGAAAAAGCATTCTATCAATATAGAATATCAAAATAGAATTATTTGATTTAATTTTGAGTATCAATACAGAAAAATAGTCTATATTGCATAGTTTACTCTCATTCCAAGATAAAGCAGCCAAAGTCTCTTGAGTCAATGAGCCATGAGTTAATAATTAACTATTTGATTAACAGTTTTAACATGCATTTCAGGGGAAAATACAGCCTTGTTCTCTGTGACTTTCACAGGGAGAAGAAATAAATGGAAATAGTGAAGGTCTCTGACACTTGTTTGAGTGTGCATTAGAATCCTGACTTGAACTCCAATCAACAGTTGTCCACTACAGAATTCTCACCTTCAATAGTCTTCACAGTTATTCTTATTTGATTATTGCAAAAACTCAGGACCATACAACTTTATGGGAGGAGTTGGAGTTTTAAAGTTGCATACATGAGGGACTGGAAGAATGGCTCCATGGTTAAAAGCACTGACTGTTCTTGTACGATGCCCTGGGTTTGTTTATCAGAACCCGTGTGGCATCTAACAACCATCTGTAACTCAAGTTCCAGGGGATTCAATCTTCTTCTCTGGCCTACACAGGTACTGCATTCACATGGTATACAGTTATACGTGCAAGACACTCTTACACATACAATAAAATAATAAATAATGAATGTTAAAATTGCCCTCACAAATCTGGAATCAGTTTTTGGCTCTGTTAGCTGTGGTGATCTCTGAATGTTAACATGGTTAACAGAGAGATGCAGTTTTGTGAAAATGGAGACTATAAAATCTATCTTGGCTGGGCTCTTATAAGGAATAAATGAGATAATGTAGGTGAAGAACTGCCTTATCACTTTGCATAGTAGGTTTACAGTAAATATGTTTTAATACCTCTACCTTTATTCTAAAGTGCCTATTAAAAATGATGTAACACAATGCATAAAGGAAAATCCACACAATGCAAGGCAAGACCTGAAAAGACTCCAGCTTCCTTCCTCAATAAAGCCAGAGAGACAGAACTGAGGAAAAAAAACCTCACTTTTGGGTGAACGAATTCTTCTGGAATCAAACATTCCCTTGCTAGAATCTAACTTTCCTATTTTGGTGGAACACAAAGAAACACTGTGTCTTTAAGAGAGGAAGTAGGTCCAAACCCCTTGGTGGCGGGCCACTGAGGCAGACACTGAGGAACAGTCTACTTCCAGAAGTTTCAGGATTCCATTTCTGACATTCCTTCTTAAAAATTCCCAGCTTTAATCCAAATGCCCCACAGTAAGCTGCACATCTCCCTGCCCGAGAGTGAACATTAACGGACTGTGCATGGCATTTGTCATGTCGATGGTTCTGAAAAAGGAATGTGAAATCTGGAAGTATAAGTTTGCTGTGCCTAATAAAACACTCTCCTTGTCTATAAATTTTGACTCAGCAGTGCTTAGTTTCATGTTTTCTGTTCTCGGGCTGTCTGCATTCCTCAGAAGCACCGATAATGTGTGATTCAACTCACCCTCAGCTTGTCAAGAACAAAGCTGGATTCAAGCAAGGGCTGCAAGATCACTTTGCAATGATGGTCTCTTCAAAGGAAAAAAAATTCATCCTAATTTATTATTTTACTGAAGGAAAGTCTCAGAATTTCCCTTGGGCTGTTGAAATTGGCAGAAAAATGGACACAGGCTGTATGTGCAGATTCTCAGAACTCTAGCATGAATTTGAATCCCATTTTGAGTCATAAACAATGGGGGAAAGGCATATTTGGGGATAATAGAAAGCATCCTTATTTCCCACTGTCAGAAAACAGATACCATTGTCCTCCCCTGACCCTTCAATTACTAGTAGAGACAGCATTGTGAATCCTAGGTGGCTTGAATCCTCACAGATGATCTCCAGAAAGGACTGTGTGGCTTTGGAAGGGTTTTCACTGAGCAAGCGTGAATTTATCACTGACTTTCTTCCAATGCCAGAGTTCAAGTTATGTTTTCTCAAGGACTTCAGTAGTTGGGAGCTAAAGCAAGAAGGCTTGGCTGTGAGTCCCCATTAGGCTATACTCAAGAGAGTTTAGTTTTGTCTGCTGTGTGTCTGGAATTCCACTTTCAAAGTGTTCCTCCCACATAAGAAGAACAAGTTTGAAAACCATGTCATTGATTCTCTTGGACACTCTGCTCATTAATTAATACAGACTCCTTATCATTATATTTTATAGTGTCATTAAATCTTTCAGACAAGCAGTATGAGCTCACTTGATATATGTTAACGGTCAGGGAATAGGAGAAAGCAGTAGATCCCCACTGTTGCTGTATGTAATGCTAGATAATCATAACTATGTAAATCATAACCATTAGAAAAATACAAACTCCTGTGTTGTGGGGTGCCTCCATGGCCAAATGCTCTTGTTGCTAAAGTCTGATAAGGAGAGAATAGACTTCCAAAAGTTGTCCTGTGGTAGCTACTCATTTCATAAACACACACACACACACACACACACACACACACACACACACACACACACACACGCACACGCACACGCACACGCACACAAATAATAATATTATACAATATTAAAATATTTCTGCAAAGACTCTTAGAATTTCCATTTTATATGCACTAAGAGATTATATAGCTGAGATAACTTTTCTAATGTTTCTGTTAAGTTAAATTTTTTCATAAGTATATATCATAGTCAATATTCAGTTACACTAACCATGCAACATGAAAAATATTCATTTTTCAGTATCACTAACTTATTTGTATCAAAGGACTTTGTTCCCCCACTCACATTTACAATAAAATGCCCTCTTTAAGATTTCAAGAGATATTATTGCAAGGATAAATAAATTAAGTTTTATGGAAACTTTTTCTCATGCTTATTAGAAATTGATGCAACGTTACCAAGGTTATTTCTTTATTAAGAAGTATCATGTCTGAAAAAGTTGAATTGCATACTTAGGTACATATGAATGTCAGATATTATGTTGCATATGTTTTTGTGTCTACATGTGTGTATTTGAAATTCAATTCATCTCTTGAAATTTAAGTTGTAGTTTCAATGCTTAGAAAGTGAGAAGGTGGGGACTGGGGGTGTCCTTCAGTGGTAGAATGCTTGCTCAGCATAAGGTCCTGAGTTTGATCCCTTGCTGCCAAGTAAAGATGGATAATTTTTTTTTATTTGTGTCTTGCGCAGATATGTGTGTTTGGTATGCATTGGTGTGTACACACACGTTTCCATGTGTGTTAGCTCACGTATTTGCAAATACCTATAGAGGTCTGAAGTTGATGGTGGGTGCCCTGCTTGGTGGCTCTCCACTTTATTTTCTGAGGCAGGATCTCTTGCTGACTCCAGAGTTCAAATTTTTACAAACTGGCTCCAGAGAGTCCCTGCTTCTGTGTCCAGATCCTCGGTTTGCAGACAAGTTGCCACATTCACCAATTTTACATAGGTCAGATGATCTGCACTCCAGTTCTCATGTAGCACAGCACACACTTTACCCCCAGTTGTTTCCCAAGATCTTTGCTGTATAATTTTAGTAGTGATTGTAGAATATAGAAAACTTGGTTTTCTTTTGGAAACTTTGTTCTGATCTCCACATTATCCATCTGTGGACTCATCTAAAAGTCTTGGAAGATTTCTAACAATCCACAAGAACAAGCTACTTAGCAGATAGATGGCCCACAACACATTAGTAAACTCCTATTTTAAGGAATAATTTTGGTCATAGGAGAGTGTGTTCTTCCATATTTCTTAACTTTATTCTACATCAGTCTTGTTGGGCATATAAAGTATCAATTTTTTAAATGCTAATTCTATTTGAGTTTTTATGCAGCTCATGTTTATCAATGTTCTATATCTTATTAAAGAGAGAAAAACGAGGAAGTTTTTTAAGAATTTGAGTGTGAAGCAATTTTCCACTTCATAAAATAGCCAATGTCACTTTGTGTTAACTGAAACACTCATAGCTGGGAAGTTCCTCTTCAGCTTTGATTTTTATTCTTGTTTTAAGTTTGCATACAGTATAATGAGTTTCTTTATGGCATTACATGATTTCTTATTTGTATTTTTTACTTGGTCTCCTTTCTTCAGAACTCTTCTTCTTTTTTTTTTGGTTTTTCAAGACAGGGTTTCTCTGTGTAGCTTTGTGCCTTTCCTGGAACTCATTCTGTAGCCCAGGCTGGCCTCGAACTCACAGAGATCCGCCTGACTCTGCCTCCCCAGAACTCTTCTAGATCCCATCTTTCTACTAGTCACCCTTTTTCACCTACGTCCCATATATTCTGCTACTTTCTCTTCCCTGCCTTTCCCACATCCCCCGAAGACCTCATTTTCCTTAATGTCCTGTTTTATTTATATGGCATCATTGCATACTTCATCAAGCCCATCAAAACCAGACTCAATATTTGTTTCCAAATTTGGTGTGAACAGACTTTTTACTTATTAACCAACACGTTGATTAGATGTCCTTCATAAAAGGTCAGAAAGCAATTTGGCTAGATGTGTGGGCCATATAGTCCCTTCCACACGGTAGGTAAATGTGGTGCAGCATTTGGTGCTGCCTAAATACTGAGTGCGCCAAACATGGCAAACTCAGACAACAGCAAGGAGTGGGGAGGAGGTCAGTAGAATGGTGTTTGGTGGGATGCCCGTGCAATTTATTCTAGGTAAATATACCAGGTGTGAGAAGGAAAGGAGAAAATGGCTGAATGGGGAGATGGGCAAGCCTCAGTCTGGCTTGTCCTGAAGAACCCAGCGTGTTTCTTTGGAGAGATGTGATGCTCTCCCTTCATACAGTGCACTGTCCTCATGCCTGCAGTGTCTGTTCTCAATGAGCCTTGTTAGCCAAATTTTCTGTAAGAAAGCCATCTCTGAATATTCATACTTTATGACTTTGGGTAGCTCAGTTCATGACTACACAGTCATAACTGAAGTCTCCATAGTATTTTAGCCCCCAAAATACTGTCTTTTTGCATTGACTGCATGCTTCAGTTTAGGAGTAGAGGCAGTGACAAACTGATGCTCCACATTCTGATAAATGTGTAGAAAATGAAATATAGGAAAGCATAATAGACATAATTCTCCCCCACAAAATGAAGTTTCCATATACTCTTTTCAAAGCATAGGCTCTAAACTGATTATTTTCAAATCTTGTTTTTTTACCCATGAGAATACTATGTACTTACTATCTTTACTACTTAGCTTCATCTGTGATATTTATTTTTCATTAAAACTTTTATCTTGCAAATCCTGCATTTTACATGAACATAATCCCAACTACAATCGAAATAACAACTCTGTATCTTCAAAATGCTTTACAATGACCAAGCATCTGAATATGTTTTGTATAGTGGTTAGTGTTGTAGCTGAAATTTTTTCTGTGTCCACCTGATCTGCATCTGATCAGACCCAAGTAAACATACAGAGGCTTATATTAATTAAAACTCCTTGTCTATTAGCTCAGGCCTACTACTGACTAGCTCTTACATTTAAACTCAGTCAGTTTCTGTTAATCTATATGTTGCCACGTTTTCCATGGCTTTACCTATGTGCAATTACATGCTGTTCCCTGGACGGTGGGCTGCCATTTCCTCACTCAGCCTTTCTCTTCCCAGAATTCTCCTTGTCTGCTTATCCTGCCTATACTTCCTGCCTGACTACTGGCCAATCAGCATTTTTTTTTTTTCGAGACAGGGTTTCTCTGTGTAGCTTTGCACCTTTCCTGGAATTCACTTGGTAGCCCAGGCTGGCCTCGAACTCACAGAGATCCACCTGGCTCTGCCTCCTGAGAGCTGGGATTAAAGGCATGCACCACCACCCCCCGACCAATCAACATTTTATTTATTAACCAATCAGAGCAACACTTCATAGCATACAGAACATCCCACAGTACCTCCCTTTTTCTGTTTAATTAAAAAAGAAAGTTTTAACTTTAACATAGTAGAATTATATATAACAAAACAGTTATCAAGGAAGAATTACAGTTACAATAACCAGTCCATTTATGGTTGGCAAATTTAAAGAGAATATTCAGTTTATCCTATATTTGTGAGTATTAGGTTTCATATCTAACTTATCTTTTATCATAACTAAGAAAAATTATAATTATCTAGTCTTCAACTACATCAAAGACCCCCGAAGGATACAATATTACCTAAGTTAACAAGAAAAGCATTGTAAACAAGTTTCAAAAATCTAGAATGACAGAGACAGCTGCCTGCCTGGACAGTCATCCAAAGTTCCTCTATCTACCAAATAAATGGAGTAAAAAATTAAAAACTTATATGAAAAAGATCTCTAACTTGATTTTAAAAGGAAAATTGAGACTTCGTGAATTAGTAGGAATAGACCAAGCAGAAATTATCGTACTTTTAACTGAGGAGGACATTGACAAATTATGGACAGAAAGTAAACCTTGGCAAAGAGCTAATCAGTAAAAAGCCTAAACTAATGGACAAGCAGTTTTAATTAATATAAGCCTCTGTGTGTTTACTTGGGGGACATGAGTAAAAGAGATTTGTCCCAACTGCCAGCAGACAGGGACACAAAAAAACCTTCTGACTACATAGTGTCAGTAGGGTAACAGTACTTTCTTCAGAAGCCAAGTGGGGACTTAGTCCTCTGTTTAGCATTGCCTGTACAGCCTATGACATACTTGGGAATGTCATATGTGCTAAAGTTTTAACCCTAATTTTTATTTGTTTATCATCTTCCCAAATGTACACCCTATATTTATTTTTTTAAATCCCTGCTCTACTAATTACTTTTTTTGTTACCTAGGTTCCAACTCTTTAATGCTTATTTACTTAATTTATCAAACAAGTCGATATCAATTTTATCAACTTTTCCCATAACTGTTAAGACTGAATGGGACCATCAAACTGATAGACAGTAACAGCAGGAAAGGTTTCTGGAGGTGTATGATTCAGAATACACATAGAGCAAAAGTTAGTTACTATAATTGCTTTAAAAATGTCTACGTATATGGCATTCCTACCCTTCAGTCTCCCTGTCCTTTCTGTTTTTTAGCAGGAATAGCAGCAGAAAATCCAAACAGTACTAAATTAAATCTATGTGTTGCTAGAGTCCAGAAGAGAGATAGATAAATTCTGATCGGGGCACAGGGCAGTACTGAGGTCTTCTCTGGGGGATCACAAGGCATTGCATTAGGAATATAAACCTGTGTACTTTTAAGAGAACCAATCTTCAGAAATTGTTATAGTCGAGGATACGATTCATGGAGAGAATAAAAAAATTCTCCCTTGGCCATGAATTGTCACAGAAAAGAGAAATCAAGAGCTGGGGTGATAAAAGGAAAAGTAGTTTTCTAGGAAAGAGAGAAAAAAAATGAGTCTCATGATTCTCCAGAGTCTCCCAGTCATTTCTATAAAACTCTAGAGAGGGAAAGCAAGAACGCTGATCTCTATTCAACTACTAAACTTCACGTTTCCCCTAAAACGGATCCTACACTTCTCAGATTGCTGTGCAATTTTATTAAGATATCTACCTTTAAACTAATATCTAGAAGTTTGTAGAACTACCAGAACTACCCCCAAAAAAACCCCCAAAAAACCAAAAACAAACAAACAAAAAACACCAGGGGGATTAGTACATGCATTGATGAATTACTCAATTTCATGAAAGTGGGCAGTACCATTCCCTGGTTTGGATTCTCAAAAGAAGAGGAATGACTGCTACTCATGCATGCATTAATTTCTCTCTGTTCTTCACTAGGAATGTGACATAAGCAACTCTCTCAAGTTCCTGCTACTGTGTCTTCCAGTGACGGTCCAGAATCTGCAATTGTAAGATGAAATAAATCTGTACTCCCCTGTGTTTTTGCCATCACAACAACAGAAATGAAATGAAGATGATGTTCCTTTCAAGGATTACAAAATTGTCATATTCTAGTTTTGCTAGAGGATACATTTTAATGAAATGTAAAAAAATCAGAGAATACTTTAATAATAACTTGTATATTTTTATATAAATATTGATGTGCTGGCTTGAGTATCATCATGTCATGTTCTGAAATTTAACATGAGATTCCCAACAAGGCAAACACACTATGAACAATTCTTGCTACTGTTTTCGTTAAGCATCATATCATCCTTTTCAAGAGAATATTGTCAACCTAAGGTTCATCAATATTCAATACTCATGTCTGCTGTTTTAACAGATGACAACTATAAACTTTTCTTTAAAAATGTTTATTTCCTTGTTCTTTAAGGACTCCATTCTTATTCCCATAATAGTTTGGCACGTACTGTTTTATAAAATTGAGCATACATAATTTTATTCTTAGACAATTATATTTTAATTATTTCAGGGGAACTCAATATCTTATTAATGCCAACAAGCTAACAGATTAGAATTAAATTTAACATTAAAATGTGCCATTTTAAGAAATTCCTTATCTGTTCCTTAGACTGAATATGTTGAAGTATAGCCATCTAAATTATAAACACACGGTGGGTTAGTGTAAACAAAACTTTCAAATCATTGAACAGTCTTGAAAAAACTGTTACAAACACACGTGATGGTAAATAGCAGGACAGATTTTTCTCTATAATTAGCCAAATGGTGCTCAGATGGAGAGCAAACACAGTGTTTGTCAATTGGAAAATCAAAAACAATTTAGGAGAATGCCTTGGTGTCTTCAAGTGGTACTTGAACATCAGCAGACGTTGATCAAGCATGTACTTATTTAGAACTCAGAAAAAAGGAAAGTGACTTCTCTTTTGTATTCATATCCTTCCCTGATTCTGATAGAGAAGCAATGGCCAGAGGAAACAGAAACCAAAATGTAGAATGTATGATGGGTATGTGCAAATACACACTTTTCAACACTGTATTTTATATTTTAAAGAAGAGAGAATAATCACATACATTCTATATCTGAAAGACGAGCAAATCTAACAGAATCTTTCCAGAGCAAAGAGATGTAGATTTGCAGAGGGCATTAACTCTTTGCTGAAGAAATTTAACTGTTGAGTTTTTAGTAACAATCTCACTCCTCCTTGGGAAGATTTGCTTTGTTTCTTGATGGATTAACGTGTTACATATATAGTAAAGACCCAAAACTTATAAAAAGAAATACAGTGAAGTGAATGGTGGTACCCAATGGACCACTCAAACCTCGTTCCCCAAAGAGAAGTCCTGCTACTAGAATGTTAAATATTTTTCAATTATTTTCTCTGTTTTTTAAGCTACTTCAAAATGTTTTCATGTAAAATACCATTTCCCTGTTATATCAGCTCACGGTAGAGACACACTATGGTCAGAGCACAGGCGAGAAGAGGTGGGAAACCAGACGAGGGGGTGACTTTTTATTTAAAGAACAATTTTGCTTAAGCTGCTTCAGTTTACCAATTCATGTCAGAATTTAGCTGCTGCTGCTCCCTCTCTTTTACAGATACTGATTAACACACTCAGGAGGCATTGTCCTTAGCTCAGAGACTTCCAGGTGACCAGATCTCTCACCTGGGAAGTGAATTTACACACCCTGTTCCCTAGTCCTTTGCCTGCCTCTTGTCCAGAAATCAGAGAGTTGCAGACTTGAACCAGGATCCTCCCTTCATCATCAGATATATAAAAAGCATAAAAAGATACCCCATTCTGCCAACTGGGCTTACATCCCTCTCTTCATGTACTCCACCATGCTTGTCTGTCCCTAGTGTTAGAGCCTTAACTCTCCTTGTAGCCCCCACCAAAATGCTGCCTCTCCATCTGTGTCCGCAAATAGCATTAATAACTTTTCAAGTAAACTCCTTACTTCTCAGTAATCCATTTTTGGTGTCCCTCTTGAACTCAACACCCACTGAAACCATTCACTAAGGTTCTTTAAGAACAGTTATTATAAAGGGATCTAGACAAAAATAAAGTAAAAATTCAATTTATTACCCATAGGTTTTGGGGCTCAAAACATTTTATCACGGCTAGAGTACATTTCTACAAGTACAACGTTTCCCTTAGAAAAACGAATGGCCACTTTTGTAGCAATAATTCTATCAAACCTCAGAAATAAAATATGTTCCAATGATTTTAACTGATTTATTTATTATATATGAGATCTGTCCGGAAACTTCTTCCTCTTTCATGCAGTCAAACTCTTCTCCGGGAACTGCTAATATAGTTTAGAAATATTTTGCTGTTGTCTGATGTTTGTTTTGAGGCAGTGTGTCATTATGGAGCCTCGATCGACCTCACATTCCAGATCTTGTCTCAGCCTCCCAAGAACTGGGAATATTGCCGATTGCCATAGCACCTGGTGTTTTGTTATAAAACAACCTGATAAAATATAACAGGAGTAAAATGGTTTATTTTTGCTCACAATTACAGTCCCATCACAGCAGGGAATTTTAAGGTGGCTGTGAATTGAGGCACCTAGCCACATTCATAGTCAAGAATAAGAATGCATGCCTGCCTGCCTGCCTCCAGGGCTTAGTTTGCCCTTTCTGTTCGTATATAGTTCAGTATCCTAAGCCTAGGGAATGGCGTCTCCCACAGTGTTCAGGGCTTTCCCGTATCACTTAGCACAGTCAAGACAATCCCACACAGACATGATCTAGAAAATCCAACACGGAGACCCTCTTCCCAGGTGATTGTGGATTGTGTCAAGTTGACAGTTAAAATTAGCCATCATATGGCTAGCAGCAAATATTTTTATTTACATAATTTATTTCTGTAGTAGGTCTCACTTTCTAATTAGGAATCACTGTTTCACACAACTTTGGCAAAGCCATTAAGGGAGGGAGAAATATAATTGTATTCTAATATCAAAAATAAAGTTTGAAAAAACTTACAAGATTCCTAGTGCACATATATGAAACAATATTTCCACCATGTTTTTCTCATACCACCTCAGGCTACCTAAAGATGTTTATTACAAAGCTGAAATCCTAGGCTGCACCTTGGACCATTAAATATGAACACCTTACTGGGCAGCACACAGACTTGCATTTTGACAGGCTCCTGCAGCTATTCCTATTGAACACTCAGTTGATAATGATTGAAAATTGGGGTCATTTGGATTTAAAGCATATTGGAATCAGACATATCTTGGTGACACATTAATTTTACATTTTTGGCTGGCGAGCAACGTTTTATTACTCTGTCCAGCATTAATTGTTAATTGTCTTTGCCGCTATGCACCCATCCTGACAGTCTAACTTCTTCAAGGCCATTCTACACGGCCCCATTCCAGCAGAGATATAGGCATTTTTCACTCGTTTAAAGAACTCTGAATTGCTCCCTTAATCCTGAATGCTTTAAAACGTGGCTGAACAGACAGTTAGCTCCTGATGTACCAGAAAGGCCAACGTACTTAGTAGAGAATACACCACAGCTCCAGTCTGTACCATGTCTACTTGATCTCTGGTCCTAGACATATGAGCAACTTACACATTGTTGTTGTTACGTATTATTAAAGCTTCATGTTTGATGCTTTCAATAAAAAAATGACATCAGTTCTCTCCATTCCTGTCCATGTTGACCAAGAAAAGATTACAGGGCGCACTGTGACTGGTCTTTCTTTAGATGCTTCGTTGTATCTGATACTTCAGTGAATACATAGCACCTATCAACATGACAACTTTTAGAGCTATAAATAGAGTCATATTTCATATCTTTAACCAGACATATTCAGTTTATATATAAAAAAACAAAGTTCTGAGCTATCATAACAGTAATTCAGTCCCTCTGGTGAAGAAATGGAGGTGATTTCAACTTGAAAGAAATCAGTATATTTGAACATGGATTATAAAATCTGTTTAACTCTTCTATCTGAAATGAGATGTCTTTTCAATCTGATCCTTATGTCATCCAATCAGTCAAGTTAAATTGAAGATTATAATAATTCTGTTTATACTATATAAACATATAGTATACAAGATAATGCATTTTATGCATGTCATTTTCATGCATGTCATGCAAGATTAAAATAAAGTACACAGAAGTTTCTGGGAAACATATTTTCCCACCATCATTCATTTATTAAGTATAAATATGTTATATAACTATTATACAGGTCTGTATAATTTATAATATTTGGTTTGAGGTACATTATTCTGTTTGTTATTTGAATAGATGGAGGTATGGAATATAATGATTCCCTGAGTCTCATCAATACTGATTTCTTTAATTTGAAAGAAAATGAGAAGTGGAAAAAATTTTAAAGTAAAACAGCAAAAGAGATCACAATATCAAGTAATTGTATACCATACTAATTGTGAATTTTGACATCTTATGGAGTATATCAGATTGATAGCTCTTTTTTCAGCAATTGGGATGATGTGGACAAAGTCAATGATTATCACTAACTTGAAGGAACAATTGAGAGTCTAAAAAAATTGGAATTTTCCAGGCTCAATTGTCTTCATACAGTCTAACCCTACGAATGGGTGTTTACGTCAGGCTGGACAGTGTGTGCAGCACTGTGGGAGACATTGCAATAAGCAGACTGTGCTCCATAAAGAAGCTTATATTAGGTGAAACATTCTTCACTGTTTCCCCTTGCCCTCAATTCCAGGTAGCAAGAATTTAATTCATGAATCCAAAAATAAAAACATACATACACTGGAATGCCTCATCCTGTGCACTAGAGACTTTTCAGTGGCAGATACTGTTGCTAGAAATCCTCTCAGAGTATACGCATGCTCCTTCTCTCTCTGCCTTTTCATTGTAACTCACTCCACAAACAACTGAGAAAACATTTTATTTGAGCTTCCAGAGTTATACTTATAAAATATAATAAAATCACACCTCTCCTCTTCCTTAAGTTTTAGAACCCAAAGGCTTTCTGTTAGATTGAGAATAGGACCACCATTATGCCAAACCCTCTCTCTGATCTCCTGTGCCCACTTTCTCTCCACACCCAGCTTACAGTTCTGCCCCTCATCATGTTTCATTTCCTCAACAGTCAAGTTTGAACCCAGTGCAGAACCTGGCAAGGGCATTCTCTCTGATGTAGACTTGGCTTTCACATCGCTGGAGTTGGCTCCTGTCAAAGCACACATACACTATGACTTCCTTCCAGAAGTCCTTCCTGTCCAGTAAGTCACAGCAACTACCACCTTTGTCAAGGCCAGAAGAGCACTTGTCAGTGTCTGAGACCCATGCAATTCTTAATTCATTCACTTTCTAGTTTATTAAATTAAACTCCAGTCTCTACAAGAGATGTAGCTTTGATCAATAATTGACTGGTGTAATGTTTCAGTATTTAATCACTGTCTGGCATGATATGGTAACTGGAATGCTGAAAATAAGCAAGTATTTTAATAGTCAAAATATAGCTTAATTGAAAGTTCACTTTTGGATGAGGACGGCTGATCAGGCCAATGTATCCTTGAAGGTTCAAGGAGGGGAACAGGAGAGGGTTACAGAAAGAGAATGAAAGATAAGTATCATGTGGCTCTCACGCAGAATTCAGTTTTAAACATCTATAAAATGTATGACTAATATGCATATAAAACATATTAATGTTGATATACACATATATGAGCATTCATATCACATAAAAAGAAATATCTATTTGGGGAAGAAGGGGATCGGCACATGGAGTAAGGGGGTATAATTAGATATTGGGTATAAATTTGAGGAAAGTACAGTGATTATATGTATAAGAAGATGATAATGAAACCACTATTTTGTATGGCTAATTTAAAAATCAAATGAAACTTAATTCAATAAAACTTTTTTCTTAAAATGTTCTATATATGTGCTAACAATTGTAGAAAAAAATAAAATGTTTATTTCCCTTATTGTAGCTCTCAATAATACTAATTCTATTCACACCACATTTATTTGCTCAAAGACTATCTCCCCATACCAAAAGTGCAAGTTCTAGTAATGAACTGAATCAATCCTCGCTCTTCTCCCCTCTCCTCCTCTCTCACCCTCTGTCCAACTTAGTGTATGGTCTTGAATAGGAAATTCAGCAGAGACTTCATTCTTGAATGAATGATGATATATGCTGAAATTAAAATAATTAATTTGATTGAGGGCTGATCTCCAAAATATATGAAGAACTCAGGAAATTAGACATCAAAAAACCAAATAATCCAATTAATAATGGGGTACAGACCTAAACAGAATTCTCAACAGAAGAATCTCAAATAGCAGAGAAACATTTAAAGAAATGTTCAATATCCTTAGCCATCAGGGAAATTCAAAATGACTCAGATTTCATCTTATACCTGTCAGAATGGCTAAGATCAAAACACAAATGACAGCTTATGGTAGAGATGATGTGGAGCAAGGGGAACACACCTCCATTGTTGGTGGGAGTGCAAAATAGTAGTCACTTTGAAAATCAGTAGGTCAGTTTTTCAGAAAATTGGGAATCAATCTACCTCAAGACCCACTTATACCACTCTTGAGTGTATACCCAAGGAATGCTCAATCATACTATAAGGACACTTGCTCAGCCATGGTCAGAGCAGCTTTATTTGTAATAGCCAGAATGTGGAAACTACCTAGATGTCCCTCAACTGAAGAATGGATTAAAAAAAAAAGTGGTACATTTACACAATGGAGTATTACTCAGCTGTTAAAAACAACAACATCCTGAAATTTGCAGGCAAATGGATGGAACTAGAAAAAATCATCCTAAGTGAGGTAACCCAGACCCAGAAAGACAAACATAGTATGTACTCACTCATAAGTGGATATTAGCTGTAAAGTAAAGGATAACCATGTTATAATCCACAGACCCAGAGAGGCTAGGTAATGAGGGCCCAAGTTGGGGATGCATGGATCTTCCTAAGAAAGGAAATTAGAAGAAATCTCCTGGGTGGGCTGGGGGACAGGTGGTCCTGGGTACTTGAGGGATCTGGTTGGGGTGGATGGATGGAGAGAGCACTGAAAGAAATGACTGGAAAGGGGGGCGTTTTGGGGTCAGATAGAAACCTGATGCAAGTGAAACTCTCAGGAATCTACAAGGATGAACCCAGCTAAGACTCCTACTAATAATGGATACGTAGTCTGAACTGGCCATCTCCTGTGATCAGATTGGTGATTGCCTCAATTGTCATCAGAGAGCCTTCATCCATAACTTATGGAAACACATGCAGAAACCCATAGCCAGTCAATAGGGAATCTTGCTGAAGGGAGGGCAAAAGGATTGTAGGAGCCAGAGGGATCAAGGACATCACAAAAACCCCAGAGAAACAACTAATCTGGCTCATAGGAACTCAAAGCGTCTGAACTAATAATGTGGGAGCCTGCATGGGACCTACCCAGACCCTATACATATAGTGACAGTTGTGTCGCTTGCTCTTCTTGTGGGACTCCTAACAGTGGCATCAGGGGCTGTCCCTAAGGATTTAGCTTGCTCTTGGGAACTTACGCCTCATACTGGGTTGCCTTGCCCAGCCTTAATACAAGGAGAGGTGCTTAGTCTTACTGTAACTTGATATGCCATGCTTTGGTGATACCCATGGGAGGGCTCCCCCTTTCTGAATAGAAACAGAGGAGGAGTGGAATTGTGGTGGAGGGGCAGAGGGAAGTGGGGTAGGACATAGGAGGAGAGGAGGGAGGGGAAACTGCGGTCAGGATGTAATATGATTTAATTAAAAAAAATTTAAAAACGAGCCGGGCGGTGGTGGCACACGCCTTTAATCCCAGCACTCAGGAGGCAGAGGCAGGTGGATCTCTGTGAGTTTGAGGCCAGCCTGGGCTGCAGAGCAAGTTCCAGGACAGGTTCCAAAGCTACACAGTGAAAAACCCTGTCTCGAAAAACAAAAAAATAAATAAATAAGTAAATAAAAAAATAAAAATTAAAAAATGATTAATTCTAGTTTTGTCAATTCTCAGAGAGGAAATAAACACTAGAAAACCATGGGCTAAGTATTTTCATTAAGTTCTTTCAATCCTGGATCTCCTTATGTTTGTCTGTAACACAAAAGCTCTTAGACCCTGGGCCAGCCATGGCATACATTTTGTCTTAGTTTTTGCTTCCCCAAAAATGGGAATAAATGAAAATCTAGAAACCAATTATCTTTTATATTGAGCAAGCCCAATTTGAGAGGTAAGAAATTACTAGCAACTGATTATCAGCCTAGGATAAATGATCACATGCAATAAATAATGATGGAATGAAAGAAATCAAGGCAATATTTGTGCTACTTAATCTAACATGTCTCTTATTTTGTTTTCTGTTCATTTGTTTTGTTTTGTCATAAAAGCACTAAAGTCTGGGAAAATAATGCTGGACAGCAAAGCAAAGTTTGAACCTTTATAGGTCTGAGGAGAAATTAGTAAAATGTAGTGCGGAAGTTAACTCAAATCAAAGTGCAATGAGCCATAGTTAAACCAATTAACGAGACAAATTTTGCTGTGAATATGACTGGGTTGCTCAAAATTGAAACCGAATCTGATACTTTAAATCTGGGCTCCATATTTAACAGAACAAAAGACACAGCAACATGTGAAAATGCATGCTTGTCAGCGATGAATCCTCTGAATCACATTTCACATTTACTATGCTGTCAATAATGTGCAGGAATCTTAGGAATATTGTGACTCTCCTCTATGTTTTGGTTATGCCATTTTGAAAAACCATCTAATCTTCTTGCAGCATCAATATGCACCAGTTTAAAATTAGCTTGCTTAACACATCCACCTGTGAGGTATAACACAGAGCAGGTGAACTAGCAAGACCCAAAGCTGGAAGTCACACAGGTTCAAATTTAGTTTCCAAACTTACCACCAGGCTGGAAACCCTAAGTACTTAGCCCAAGTACCCTGGCTTCCTCTGCTGCAAATATATTCTTACATATAATACCTGTAAACTCTTCAGCATGCATGCTACCTGGTTGAGAAATTTCTCAATAAAAACAGAAATACTAAGAATAGAAGCAGATTTCTACATGTGGGTATGCTTTGACTGAAAATATTGCTTTTCTAAAAAAAAGTCAGAACATGTATTTTTGCATCTTTAAACAGTGGTTGGCATTATGTGTGTTTGTAGCTGAGTCTTCAAAGCCTTCCTTTACTTTAACCTTGATTTAGGCAGAAATTCTAATTATCCAAGAATCCTAGTATGTGGAAAGCTGAGACAGGAGGATGGAGTATTCAAGGCTACCCTGGGTTACAGAGCAAGTCACTATTTCAAATAACAAACCCAAATAAAGCCATCATACACTGATAAGGGCCATCAACTTGTGCTGACTTTCATCAGACCTTCTGGCTTTAGCACTGGAAAGTCTCTTGTCCCAGAACACTCTTTCATCCCAGAAAAACCTACACACAATTTATTCATCCAGAAACTAATCATAATTTATCATTTAGATAATATAATATCAGGGTATTTATTGGCAATGGAGATAAAGGGAAATATTATACATGGTCTTTGCCTTTAACGCGCCTGCAAAGACTATGAAAAAATGAACAAAGACCTGCAAGTCTTACTCTAATGGTAATGTATCAGGATGGTAGTCAATAAACATGATCTTGAAGTGCTATGAAGATGGCTGATCAGTATCTTTTGTTAAATTGCTTTGAACATTCTTCATTTCAGAGGTCACTATCTAAACAGATTTGAATAACTTCTGATATGTATGTGATCTGTACAAAATCTTAGCAAAATATACATATAACCACTGATCCTTGATTTATAGTGGTTCTACTCACTCTGAATATACAAATCATTTAAAATCTGCTTTGAAAAATGCTAACTGCCTGGTTGCTTTTTCATTATTTGAAATTCATTTCCCAAAGAAAATGGCTGGCACAGCATGTTGAGCTGAGAACAAAACTAAGGCTCTCATCAACAACATTGTTCTAACTGCAGTACTGCAGTGGTTACTCCAAAGTTAGCCAGTTTAAAACGTTTCCCAAGATTGTCATGAAAAAGGTTGCATTCTATCTTTACTCCTTCAATAGCATTTAACATGCCTTTAGCATGGCACCTATGCTCCAGCAGGGAGATGAGGAGACAGCATCTATCCTCTACAGTGGCAAGCCACCGAAGAACACCACCTGGAGGGAGAAGATGTCTTTTCATAGTCTCTGAATGATGGAGGCTGCAACTCCACCCGTGTGCAGGGATCCTGTTCATGTTCTTCACTGCTGTGTTTCAAGCACCTTGGACACACATGATGTGCACAATGGCTCAGCAAATGTCATTCACTGACAGAGTAACTTCTCAAGAGTCTTCTGTATTAAATCCTTTACAGTTATGCTCCCTGAGATAGGCACTCTTGATTGCCAATTTGGTTCGATCTGGAACCAACTAACAGACATACCTCTGGGCTGGTGAGGAAGGGTTTTTCCAGGAATAGTTAACAGAGGGGTGGCAACCGTTCTCTAGAAAGTGCAGGACAGGATGACACTAAAAGCACTGATGCCTGCTTGTCTTTGGGTTTCGTGGTGAGGTACAGATCCCATTGTTACTTTTACTGTCACCATCAAAGCCAAGCTTCTTGGGCCTTCCATCATAAATAAAGAGCAGCTGCTTTCCAAGAATTTTCCAGGCCTTCAGAATCACACTGGGGCTACTGGGGCATTCTGTTTTGTGGCATAACAGCAACTGGACTCAGTCATTTTGGCATTTAGACAGCTATAGCTGAACTACCGAGAGCTATATTGTGTAAGCCAATCTAATTTATCCCTTTTATAATATAAATCCATTCTATCCATTCTGTTCTTCTGGAGAAACCTAACTAATGCCCTCTGCCTTCCCCAAACCAGGAAATATTCATCGAACTGATTCCTTCTTGAGTCAGCTCGGTGTCACTAATTTATACAAGTGTTTGGTGGAAGTATGTCCATTCATCATTTCGAGGACTGGCAATCTGCTCTCCAGTGTCATACATCTCTCACACTGCTCAGTTTCTGTAAAACTCCTGAAATTGAACAATCTCCTTTACCACCGAAGGAAACCAGTAAATATTTTTTGACACCAGCAAACTATGCATCTTAAGTTTCTAAGTCAATTAGAGCACAAGGCTAAAGCCACATACACATTGCAATCATAGGAAGGTCAGGTAATATCATCTTCAGCCTACATTAGTAACCTTGAGTGATGACCTTTCAGCCACTGGATAGGAATTTTTTAAGAATGTGCATGCGATTACTGGAACGAATTCCTGCTATGGAAAACATAGCTCATGCCATACTTTCTGCAGAATAGGGGCTGAAACTATCCATTCAAGGCTTTCAGTACCTACATCGTGATGTATTTAAAACCCTATAGAGAATTATAAAACTATGTTAGGTTATGGCCTTATAGACTATGGAGATTCTTAGTCATTTTAAGCATTTGACAAATGAATATGTTGAAATCTCCTTTTCTGAGCACAATGGTTTTACACTTTGGTCTGTCCAACTATGCCTCTATATGTTATATGTTCATATACAACACATATGAACATACATACACATACACACACACATATATACATATATATGTTCATACCTATACATTCAATGCATACATGATCTATACACTTGACAAAATTTATAACTCAGCAGGTATAGTTAACAAGTCTTTTTAAAAATAGAAAAATCATGTTTATTAATTATTCTTTTACCTTTGAAGTTTACTGCACCAACTGCAGTTGAAGCCAATCTGAGAGGATACACAAGGACCACAACCATTGAACTGGAGACATGCTAAGAAACATGAGAGAATAGATTCAAGATTAATTGACAGCATGGAGGAGAGAGAGAAACAACTAAATATCACCATCCATCCCTGTACATACTCAGGGTCAAAATACTTATGCTTGACAAGCACAATTAGAATTGCGGACTGAACACAATAATTATAAGCCAACTTATTGAACAGATCAAATTGTCAGACTTGTTATTTTTCCCCACTTTTCTATCTTGAATTAACTTACTGGGGAGTGGGGTCATCTCCACTGCTGAAATGTTGGTAATTTTTGACATTTGTAGTTCTACTCGGTGATATTCATAAATTGTTCTTCTTCGAACATCTATAAAAATAACAAGTGAAAGAAAATCAGTGTCGAACATTTTTCCATTTTTAAACAAGTTCATTTTAATAATAGACACAGAAGTACTACCCATTCCTTAAAAAGCCACTTCAGCTTAAAGTGGGAGAAACTGTATTATGTTATCATTGGGATTTCATGTATCAAATCCTTCAAAATATGGAAATCTATCAAGGAGCCTCTGAGGCTGTGTGTGTACTGCAGTTAGTTGGAGGCCTGCTAATTCAGGGAAATGTCTTAAATCTCACTTTGCACATCAATGATAAAAACCATTTCTGGTTATATAGATACATGATATAGAGGTTTAATTTTGTGATTATCAATCTCTTCACAGGATGGGCTTTAACTTGAAGCTGTCTTAGGTGGGAAAGTATGTAAGTTTGTGTCCATTATGTCACTGACTGGAAAGCTCTTCATGTTAATGTGATTGGAAAATTTAAAACAAAATTTAAAATCACTAATCAAATTAATTTCTTTTTTGTATAATTGAAAGAAGCATACATATTCTTCTCAACCATTAATAACTGGGGAAGGATAAAGACCCACTGTCATTAGAAAAAAAATAATGATTTCTTGATAAACGTTCCCTTTAGGTAAGAAGTCAGAGCATCTTCTTTGTCTTTAACTTTTGGAGAAAAGATGATGACTGCTCACTCTTTCCCTACACCTAAGTTGAGTGAGTTCCTAACCTATTTCTTTCCCATGTGTTTTTCCCAATTTAGTTTCTAAAAGTCAAAAGAATAAGTGCTTATAACCCTATTATTAGGATGAAGGCTCTCAGGTCTTCACAGCAAAGTTTGGAAAGTGCCCATCACAGTAGCTGATTTCTACCACATTAGCCCATTGTTCATGTCATATTAAACTTTAAAAGCCTCAGGTAGTGGCAATGAGTGGGAAGCCCTCCGGGGAGTTAGATAGTGATAGGGTATATGGAGTGGAGGGAAGGAGAAACCATTTTCTATGCTGGTTCTATTGCCTGCCTAGTGCCCCAACTATTGGGAGGAGATTAATTTAACAAGACTATAATTAATGAAAATCATTTTGTTTGGTGACCCGCCAGTCAATGACAGCTTCCAAATGCTTGCTTCTGTCATAATTCAGACAACTCTGTTAAAAACAAGTCATTAGGAATTTATTCACTGGTGGGCTCTGCCAAGCGTGGAAGCTTTCATATGACTCCAGAAGTGTATTTAGCTCATATGTCTTCAAGAAAACAAGTCACAATGTTAAAATAAATGTTTATTACTTCAATTACTTTCATATAACTTTTAAAAAACTTAAGATTGACTATTACACTCATCAGTTAAAGACTGTTACAAATTAGAAAATAAAATAAACCTTCACAGAGTAACACCTGGAGAAAATACAGTCCTGTGAATAAGATATTATGGTGCTATGACTCAGTGTGCAAATGTTGAACTGTTTGCTTGATGAAGTCTCATCACCACCAGGGTAGGTGAAGGGACTCTGGCCAGCAAAAGCAAGGCAGGCATGGCTCTGGCAGGCCTTACCCTTCTCTCCCATTCTCTCTGCCTTGCTAAAAATCATTAGATTACATTCCTAAAGCTCACCACCAAGGTGGCTATTCCCTTATTTGGCCACTTTCTCCTACTGAGGCTGACTACCAACGTCCAGCTATCAAAGTATTGAAGTCCAGCAATCAACAGCCCCTGTTGGCTCACCTAATTAACATGACCAATTAAAATTAACCACCTCATCCTAATGTGGGGTTTCCCCTTTTTCCTTTATAAACTGTCATTTTCCTATGTGCTACATCTGTCTCCTCTCTATGCAGGGTCAGTCCTTACTTCTCCTCTGGGGACAAATATCCCTTCCTCTTCTCCCTTGTTCCCTTCCCCTCCTCCCTCATCCTCTGTCTCCTGTCTTTGTCTCTCAGTCTCTGCCTTTTGTCCCTTTTGGGCAAATAAATCTCCTTTGTGCTAAGAACTTGCTGATACAGATCCTTTCGGTAGGGCAAGTGCGGTCATACAGAAGAAACTCTAGGAATCCTGTCCCTCTCCACATCCACCCTTAGTGGATGAACTGGATTCTGCTTTGCTTCCTTGCCTTAAAAGCAAATCTTCACAAGAGAAGATCATGGTAATTTCCTCCATTGCCCTATCCTTACATTTACTAAATGTCTTAGTCCATTGAATTGTCGAACAAATGTTCTGTTATCACTGTCTCCTTTGTGTTGCCCATGCTTAACGACTGGTTCCAAATGATTATATCTTACTTGTTTTCTAATCCAAATTGATCCCAGCACCAGCTACTCAGTACTCTTTAAAGCAAACAGTAGGTCATGCACATCATAAGATTCATTCTCAGCATGAGGGCTCAGGGAAAGTAAACAAAAAGTTAAGGAAAAACAGGATACTATTACAGCAGCTACAAGCTTCCCACACAAACATGTAGTAACTGAGTTAGCTAGTGGGAGCTGCAAAAGAAAGCATATAGAAAAGCATTTTAATGTGTCAGCTGCAAACTTTTTTTTCCTAATTCTGTTGTGATTCCATGAAACATTAGTCAAACGTTGGATAAAGGAGAATAAATTTGGCTGACCAGGAAGTGTGTTCATCTAGACCTCATGTACTTCTTTCTCATTCCCTCTCTATTTCGCAAGTTTCAGGGCATTGCTCAAGCCGAAGAGTTACATGTCAGAAGTTACTTTCCCGTGTGTAAAGGAAATCAGACCTATGGGGGGAAAAAAAAAACACTTTCCCTGCCCCCTTCTTTCCTCACCCAGTTTCCTGATACTCAGACAGGCTTCACTTCCTGACTCCCTTTAGGAATCATCTGACCAGAGACTTAGAAGCAAAGCTGTGAGAGAAGGACAGAGTGGGGTCCTCACAGCCCTTTGACTAACACAGCTCTCCAGACCCTAGGGAAGCACACATCCTTGCTCCCAAGAATTAGAAGAAGATTGTGTCATGCACATTTGAGATGTTATTAAAACAAATGCCATGTTATTAAATCTCGTGTCATTAATTATATTTTTTTCTTTCAGAGAAAAGAAAAGAGAAATAATGCCTTCATTAAATGGAAATTAGTGGAATGGAGTATGAGTTTTTTCACCTTTAGAATCAAGTGTTGAACAAGACAAGCACGGGCAAAACAGTGGACAGTATTTAGGGCTCAATCATTTGGATGTCTGACCTACACCATAGCAGTACAAACTGTACTGAAAAAGAAGTTTTCAATATCAAAATTCAGTTGGGAGAATGAACATGCCAGCATGTTTCTATGGCTGGTGACCAGAACTAGTTAAAAATCCAGTGCTCCCTATGTAGTAGGCAAGTGTAAAGAAAACAAAATTTGTTATGTAACTGATGAGGGAAGGAATTATTAAAGTGAAAGTATGAATTTGAGGCAAAAACAAAATAGAAAAGTAAAAAGAATATTGTATCAGATCATGACAGTTAAAGTAATTAAGTATTAAAAATAATTAAAAAATACCCATCACTTCTAACTGGTTAGCAATTTCATGTCCATACTTTATGGAGTAAGGCAGTTACAGAGAAGGGTCTTCAAACATGAGCCTTTCATTCACTGGTTGTGTGATATAAAAGCATTTTGTGCTGACTCTCACTTGCTTAGATCGATTAATCCTGTCCCAATGGGACTGCTAGCAAGTGCATTGACCAAATGAATGTTCAAATGCCTAGCACGTTAACCTCTTGTTAAAGTCCTCTCTCTGACTTTTATGATTTTATATTAGAAACAACAAAAAAATGGCTGCTTTGAATAAATCAAGACAATTTAAGTAAGTAAAAACTTGTCTTCTTGGCATATGTGGGCTCAGATGAAAAGTCAATGCATGCATAAAAAATTAAATGAAATAACTTAACCACAGTTCCTGAAGGAGAACTTTCTTGTTCATAGCATCCCCATGAAAATTCTCAAATGTGTTGAATTTTCAGGCTGGGAGATGGGTTAGTGCATGAGCACTTGCTGAATTCACAAAGGATGAGTTTGAATCCCCAGCACTCAGCAAAAGGCTAGGTATTGATGCTTGACAGCCTTTGTGGGGGGTGGGGGTGGGGTGGGGTTGTGCAGATAGGCAAATTCCCTGAGCTCCTGGGCAACCAGCCTACAGGAAATACGAAGCTTCTGATTCAGTGTAGATTATCTTTCAAGGTAATACAGCAGAGAACAACAGAATACCCACAAAGTCCTGTCCTTTTTAGGTCTCTGTATGTGCACATGTGGATTTGCCACCAGAACACCCTCTTCTACCACAGACACAGAAACAGACACACACATACACATACAAATACACAGACACAGACACACATTCTCTCACAAACACATACACACAGACAGACACACAGACACACTATCTTTAACACAAACATATGTACATACATACACTCTTTTTCTCTCTCTCTTACTCATACACAGACACTCACACACACCACTATCTACACACATTTTAAAAACTCAAGTTAAGATCAACTAAATAAAGTATGCCAATAATGCATGAATTAAAATGAAATATCATTTTGCCCAATGCTCCTTAATAAGATGGTATTTTATAAAGGAGAGCATGATTCTTTATTTATCCTTTCATTGAGTCTTTGGTGAGCTAGTTCAGGCTTGAAAATCAAAGCAGCCAATGGAATGGTGCTGCAAAAGGAAGCAATTTTACATTCTGCAGAATGAATAATTTTGAAGGGCTTTGCACTTAGAGAGAATAGAGATCAGCTTACGCCATTCACTGGAGATTTATAGACTGATTTGGCCTAAATGAATGACAGGACAGATGACTCTGAAAAGATAAACTAGGCTCTTCTGGAAGCACTTGAAATGGGTTCTATGAAATAATCTAGAAGAAAAATTTACATGATTATTTTTGCTTTCATAGTTTTAATTTCATATTAAAAGTTCTAATTGTTAAATTACAATAACTATACACTACCATCAAATAAAAATTATAAATTACTATTATTATATTTCAAAATTTACTATTGAATAAGTACACTTATGCTTGAAATTCATTATTAATAATATTTAACTAAGTTATTTTAAAAGCACTTGGCAGTCAATATTTTACTTAAATATATGTGTGTATAAGTTCTACTGTTGTTTTGTTTAGTCAGGCAGCCAATGGTCACATGCTGTTCTTGAACTTAAAATTAATTAAATGTAATTTAAAATTTAGTGTCTAAGGTTAAGCAGTCACTATAGAAGTGTATCTTTGCCACATTTAGCTAATAAGCTCATGTTCAAGTGTAGACCTGATGAACAAGACAGGCAAGATTTTTAGACAGTGTGCTGTTCTCTTGAGAATTAAGGATACAGCTATTTTTAATATTAAATAAACAAAATTTGGCTTATGTTTACTAGATTGTTTTACTCTCACTCTAAGTAGTCTCAACTGACTTCTGGGAAAAGTTCTCACGTCTGCAAACTTGTGAAAACTTTGCACATACAGCAAAATATGTACAAATGGCTTCCAGAGTTCAAATACAAGCTGGAAACTTTGAAGACATTTTGCTACACAAATTAATTGAAGTTCTTTTTCTGAACACGGCAGAGTGTCTTTATAGAGATGTGACTTATAATAGCTAACAAAGCAAAGGTCAATAAATTTGACATAGGAATTGATGTTGAGAAGGGTTTGATATCATGAAAGTACCAGATAACATCGCTGGTGAGAAGCATAGATTGAAATATCTGAAGGGATTTGGAAACTGTCTCTCTCATGACTTGTGCTGGAATACTTTCAATCAGGTCAACAGCTATACAGGCAAGCTCATCTTGCTAAAATTTTATTTGTGTGCGTTCAAGTAAATTTCTCATTACTAAGTGACACAGTTTTAAGTTCCTTTGTTTTTGTTTTGTTTTCCAAAGACCCATACAGCATTCTGATTTTTCTACTTTTATTTGAGGAAATGCCTTTCTTGTTAAGCTCAGAGGGTGTGGAAGTAGTGAGGCTAGAAGAAGAAAGTCAGCACCCAGAAGTTACAATTGAATTTCAAAATACTGAATTAGAGGAGAGAGAAGCAAACAAATGTCATTAACAAATGTTAATATGAGAAGCACCATCTATGACCAATCACTAGAGACTTAATATAACTATGAAAGGAAAGAAATTATCCATTATTTGGTATAATAATCCATTATTCCAAAAATACACTCAGTGAGAAAAACAGTAACAGAAACAAAGGATTCATATTCCACACAGGGATCACTCCCAATAGCAAGACTTCTTAACATAATTTTGCAAGGGACTTAAATATTTACCTACATTCTCATAGCACAAGTAACAGCAAATATTACTAATGTGTCTCTAGGAATCGTCTCATTTCCCGGGGTTGGGAAGTTGATGGAGGAATCGTACTTTGTATTAAACAAACCTTGGGTTATTCTGTTTTCTGACATTAAAAAGTATGTATTTCTTCTCTTTCAATTGATCATTAAATGGAACTATGCTTTTCTTAGACAGGAGCTCATGTGATACAGATTATATAAGAACAGATTCTTAAAGAGATTAACATTTTCCTGTTACTGGAATGATTTTAAAGTAGAACTCATCAATTCCAACTGTCTTCCTTCAGCATGGACTCGTGTAGCATAGAAGGGGAGCATTAGAGATTCCATTTCTTCTTAGCTATTTTTCCCCCCTGGAATGAATAATAAGGTCAACAAGAGCTGTGGATGCCATTGAAGGCATGCAGCTGCCTGAGAACTGATCGGCTCTGAACTCTAAGCCTGGGTAATTTTTGTGCAGTGAATACTGAGTCAAAGGAGCATACATAATATGCTCTCAAGGTTTACATGTATTTATTTATTTATGATCAGTTTATTTAATGCAATTTATATTTTGGAGAATTCTTTCCTCTGAAATTATCCCTTCACAGCATGGCCACACTTCCTAAATCACATTTTAGGACCCTTCTAAGTAAAACTGTACGATCAGGGAAAAAAAAAATCAAACATAATATCGCACATGAAAAGACTTTCATAGAACATAAAACTTATTTTGTATTTTTGTGGATTTGTTCTCTAAAGTGCCTTCTTAGCAAGCAGAACATAAACCCTCTTCCATGGATGGAAAGAAACAAAGAAACCAAAGCCAGTGTTCCCTTTTTCCTTGTTGAATAACTGACTTGAGTCATGCCCGATTTAACTCCCCTGAAAGGAAGAATGTGGGAACACTTCTTCTCAAACAGAGGCCAACCGTGACTCTCCAGGGCTCTGCCTCTTATTCAAGAGTTCTGTCAGGAAGCCTTTATGTTGCCTTACACACACTAATGGATCTTTGCTTTGTTCTCAGTACAATTAATTTTCTGAAAAATCTGCCTTGATTTAAAAATTCCCTTGAATATTATCTATTATGGTCTCTGAGATAACAAGGAGAAACTCAGTGGAGGGTGTACATGTTCTTCACTGAGTAGAATGTCACTTACAATAAATGCCATCCTATGCCAAGAGAATCCTTGAGTGTTAGCAGTCACACTGTTTCTTTGGAGAGTCTAGTTTCCACTTCATTTACTCCTTGCAATTGAGAGGTGACATAATTAAACAGAATCACCTCAAGTTTGTCCCAACATATGGAGGTGATAAATTAAGTTACCACTAATGAAATAAAGGAAGAACTTGAAAATGGGGAAGTACATGGTCTACTCTCTAAATGTATTTTATTATTACTCCTTGCTTTAAACAAATATATTTAAAGGTGCAAACAAACACTCTCAGGATTAGTGCCCTGAAAAGATTTGTCAGGATTATTTTGGCAGGAGAGGAGGTTTAAATGTCAGAATGCAGCCGGGCAGTGGTAGCACATGTCTTTAATCCCTGAGCACTAGGGGAGGCAGTGGCAGGGAGATCTCTTTGAGTTCAAGGCCAGCTTGGTCTACAAGAGAGAGTTCCAGGACAGCCAGGATTGTTATATAGCAAAACCTTGTCTTGAAAAAATGCTCAGACGGTGGTCAGAATAGCAGAAAACACAGCCAGCATATTAGCTTTCTCCTTCCTCTTCCTTGCTTAAGTGCCAGGATGAATGCAGGGTCTTTGCACACGCTAATCACATACTCTAGGTCTAAGTACATCCCCCAGCAACATGTCAATCTGCAAAGCTAACGAACAACTGTGCAAATAATGGGTGTTCTCTTACTCTACAAAATATAAATGACATTAGCAAAAATAATGTAAATGAAAAGGAGAGATGTGACTTCTCTGGGGGGTACAGGTTCATCTCCATTTTTCTTTGCTTAAATTCCCTGGTTTGATCAAATGTGTTAACTATAAAATGGCACAAACCTTCCTTTTTCCTCATAAAATTATTTAAAATACATAAATAAACATGGAACATTGTAGGGATGTCACCTAGATAAGTTGTCACTGTTTTTCATTCATGTTCCTGCTGTTGTTATGGAACCCTCTCTGCCAAACTGAGCAACTATGCCAAAGAGACTAAACCCAGCCACATTCAAATGTCCTTGGATCGGCCTTGTCTTTTCTCTTTCCCTAAGCTTATTAATTCGGGGGAAATGGGGATAAGCAAATCCAATAGGAGTTATTAACATAAACCACATAAATTAATAAGCAGCGGTTATCTTAGTCTTTCTGCAGTTCACCTGTTTGAGGTCAGTGTCCTTAGAATTGACCCCAATAGAAAGATTAACTTTCGATTACCCTTCTTCTACCTACTGGGGATTTGCTGGATCCTGTGGACAACGACAAATGCATCAGACAGCCCGACTTTCACTGGATGGTTGGTGGAACTTATCTGGGTGACCAAGACAGGTATCTAGAAAAGGAAAAACAAGATTTCTGTGTATTAGACATGACTTGCACTCAGGCATCAGGGTGGACTCAGGCATCGGGGTGGAGTCATCCTGTTTAATGAATAAAATCAGAAACTGGAGATGAAAGACCAGAAAACATGGTAAACATGGATTATCACAGAAAGTAAATAGACAATGCCATAGAATCACGTCAGGTTTGTGTAATATATGAAATAAATTCACAAGAGCATCTGGTCATGTGTTTAGCAACTTGATATTGATAGAAATAGGTTCTCAAATATAATTGATAGCAGGAGCTATGAAATTATCACACACACACATACACTATGACTAGTACTGGCTATAATTTCCATAACAAAAATTCTTCTCTTATTATTTGTTTTCATGCATGACTTTATTCTGTATTTAATTTTTTTAACCCCTGTTTATAAATGATCCTGTAAACATAAAGACCTACAAAAATAAGTATATTGCATAGCATATGTTTAATCACACCATCACTGGTGATTTTATTAGTCACATAATACATGACTGGTTAAGAGTATAGTTAAATCAATCAGGAACAATGCTTCTTGTCCTAAGTGGCTGTTCTAAAGGAAGGGCCTGGAAAACTTCTGAGATGGATGATATGGGATGTCTCAGAGTATCATAGCCTGAAATTGAATCTCAAGGAAGTTAAAGATCTGGATAGAGCACACACTTCTAATATTTTCAGCTGAAAGCCCAGGGCACACTGATTATACACGAGCCAAGATTTGTCAATTCTGAATGAGCACCTCTTTGTGGCTGTTCTGGATTTAGGAAAGAGTCCACTGAAAAGTATAACTGACTTTAATACCAGTTTCCCATAAATAAGAACAGGAATGAGGCCATATTCAATAACTAATAGGGCAGGGAATAAAAAGGAAAGGACAAATGCACTAGGAAATCTTTAGGTAGGAGGAAAATGGGGGTCATCTGTAGATAATTCAATAACAACTCTATTTGGGGGTCCAGAGAAACGTCTTGTGAGGTTAAAGCATTTTATTTGATGGCCTGAGTTTCATCTCCTGAACCCATGTAAAAAGCCTGACACCGTAGCATGGATCTTCAATCCTACATCAGGAAGGGAGAACTCAATGGAAACAAGAGAGACCTTGTCTCCAAAGAAGATGGAAAAGTTGCCAACTTTTCCATTTATGCTGTCACACACACACACACACACACACAAACACACACACACACACACACAAACACACACTCACTCACACTAATGTAAGACTTTTTTTTAAAGGATATATTTTATCTGATGTTACTGTATTTGCCGTAGTAAACAGGACAGTGGTATATAGAAAGGGAGTTGATTTCCTGTGACATCCTGAAATTGTAAAGGCTATTTTGATAAACTTGAGAGATAATCTTATTTCAGAACTTTGTGGAATCGTGGTCAGAAATGACACTTCTCATTTACATTGTTTCAGTCATATTCTTCCATCCTTTAAGTGATAGTTGAATGTTGCAATTTTATAGCAGAATGCCCTGTTCATAACCAACATTAGGTGACATATTTTATTTGGTAACTTAGAAAGCAGTGCTGTGTATTAATCAATGTATCATTTTTTTCATGGACATTTGCAGAATTTGGATGTTACATGTCCCCCAAAGGACTATGTGTCATAGACTAGTCATGAGGTTGGTGAATTGAGAAGTAACAGGACTTGAGAAGAATAAAACCTAGTGGCAAGTTGTTAGGTATTTGTAGCATTTTCTTCAAGGAAATTGTGAGATATATTCCTCTCCCCTTTTGCTGTTTGGCAATAAGGCAGTTGTTTGGCTCTACCATGGGTTCCCCAGCACTTCCTTCTGGCATCTACACCAGAAACTCAAAGCAAAGAGTTCATCTAATTCTCGATCCAAACCATTAATAGGAGACTGAGGACATCGCTAAACTGATTCAGTGACTACCTAGCATGCATCAAGCCCTTGAAAGATTCAATTCTTAGTATTACAGAGAAAGGGCACAGTGGTTCATGCTTATAATCCGTCATTGGGTAGATGGAGGCAGGAAGATTAGAAGGTAAAGGCTATAAAGGGGTATATTTTGTATTTGAGGGCATTCTGAACTATGTAAAACTATCTCAAAAAATATCTCTAAAACAGGGAATCAAAATAACCCATTTTTCTTTACAGGTTATTCTTGTAAGGTATTTTGTTACAGAGACAGAAAGCCAACATATATTATAACATACTAATATATTAGTTATATTATACATAATTTATTATGTGATATAATACATAATTTAATGTATGATATATATTTTATTAGTATGTTATAATATAATATTAATATAGTTATATTAGTACACAATCTTATACACTAGGTTGTGAAATGCTAACATAATGTAAATGGTATTTTATATATAGATTCCCAAGTTAAAGAAGACAAAAAAGATGGAAAAACATACAAGTAAAACCTCATATAAAATTACATTTTTACCACGTTTAGAATAAAAATTAAAGTTCCATTACTGGCATTGGTCACTTGATTCCATTCTCCAACACTGTGAGTTATGGGATTTGCTTCTTCCTCTCCCGTTTTCAGGATGGAACTTATATAGCCATCAACCAAAAGGCCTTGTTATGTTTTCATGCATATTGTGTATACACAACAGACCGTGTTTTCCAGGTCATGTGTCTTACTCTTGCATCCTTCTAGCAATTTCATCTCCAGATTATACAATCCAATTTTTCTCCCTCTTTCCCATCTCTACCCATTCCTAAGCCTCTTGTGTTTTCATGTTGCTTCCTCCATCTCTTTCCTTTCTTTTACTTCCTTCCTTTATATTCTATCTCTATGCCTACCCTTCTCCTCCAGTGCTTTTGCCTGTGGTAGATTAATTATACTCATGGGCTCAATTCAAGTTTTCCTCTGTCTAGGTTGCTTTCTGACTTTGTAGCAACATCTCACCCTGACTTTGAGGCTGGTCAGATGACAAAAGCAAACACAAGACAAAAAAGCACCAGAGGACTTTTATTTCCTTTCCTGGTCTGTCTCACTTTCTGGAAAAGGTATGTTCATTTATGATGTAATCAAGTTACAAGAAAGTTTTATTGTTATTGTTGGTGGTGGTGGTTGTGGTTATTTCTCCCCAGAAGAGTTCATCCTTGACTATCCAGTTGCTGGTCAATCTCCCAGCTAATAGCTGACACACAGGAATTGTATGTAATAACACATTTGAAATCAGAATGGCCCAACCCTGATCAGCAGAACCAACTTAATCATTGATATATGAGTAATAAGAATGGGATTGATTTTAGCTATAAAAGGGGTGATCTGTTACATAGCCATACTCATACTGAACAATACATTCTCTATTAAAGATCAAGTTGTTGATACAAAATTTTATGGGTCTGTCGACATAAGATGAAATATCTCTTAAATTCTACTGAAAAGATTAGAATATTCCAGTAGAACATTATGGGCCTTTTCAGTCCTCAAACTGGTGTGTGGTGTGTGTGTGTGTGTGTGTGCGTGTGTGTGTGTGTGTGTGTGTGTGTGTGTGTGTGTGTGTGTGTGTGTGTGTGTGTGTGTTATGTACACCTGTAGGGGCATGCATATGTGGAGATATGGGTAGCATTTGGGTGTCCAATTCTATCCCCTCTACTTTATTTCTTTTTTTTTCAGTATGACCCAATTGGTAATAATTTATTTCATTGACATAATCAAATCCCTTCAGGGTGTATATAACACTTGCAATAATTTTTTGTGTAAATATAGCTTTTAACACAATTGAAAATTTGGTTCTTAGAGACAAGATCTCTCACAGAACATAGAGCTAGGCTGGTGCAAAGCAAGTCTTCACAATTCTGTCTCTAGCTCCCACAGTGCTGTGGCCTCAGGTGCATGAAAGGCCACTCACAGATTATTAATTGGGCATTGGGATTTTAAACTCAGCATCTCACGTTTGCTTACCAAGTGCTTTTACCACTGAACCATCTCTTCCATACCTGCTTTGACATTTTAAAGTTTTAACAAGTATTGTTATCAATGATTCAAACAAAATTATTAACTAAACATCCTACCTTTCCATGCAAAGGGAAGTAAAGAAAAAACTTCATTTTCAGTCAAAAGACATATTTTAGCATGCCACCAGTCTTAAAATATACATATTCTTGAAGCTTTGATTTCTGAATACTCAGTGTGAAAACCTCTCTTTTCTGTGTATTATCTTTATCATGAGTCTTAATGCATTATGGGAATATAGAATAGAAAATAAATTTCTAAAATATATCTGCTACACAGAAATAGTTTACTTGAAATGTTACAATGCTCTTGCTGTTTGATAAGATAAGCCAGAATACATTCACTCATTAATCAGATATAAATTAACATATAGTGTGTAGTGATGTGTTAACAAGAATTAATCACAGAAGAAAGCAATGATCTTGTTTCACAGAGATTCCAATTCACAGGTTATAGACACCAATCAAGCAAAGAAGACAACATAATTTGTCAGAAGGAGCTTGGGACTAAGGTATATAATGAAATAAGGTAAATAAATAGAGAGGGATTAGAGTCTGTAAGGAGGAGAGTTGGAGAAGGTGTCTCTAATATGACTTTACATCATAAATTAAAAGAATGGAAAGAGTCTGGCATGTGGAACAGTTCTTGGTAGAGACCAGCAGATGTAAAGGGCTTGAGTGAGATGCTTTTGGTGTTTTTAGTAAATAAAATATTACCTTTACTGCTGTAGCAGAGAAAGGAAGCAAGGGGTGGGAGGCTGAGGGGGGCAACTTGCAAGGGGATACATTCCTTTTGGAAGTTATGGCTATGGCATTAGGTTATATTTCAAAAACTTTAGAAAGATTTGGCTGGGTATCCTAATGCACACCTGTAAATCCTTCACTTGAGAGGTAAAGGCAGGAGGAGCGAGAGTTCAAGACTAGCTTGGATTTCATAAAATGACCTCTCCAAATAAAGCAAAGTAAACAACAATAAAACCAACCAAATACAATCCTGCTCCATAAACTAGTTCAAATTCAAAAACAAAACAAACGTACAGAAGAGAAGATTAGGAGAGCTTTATGCAGAAGAAGGGAATTCCTTTATGTTTGTAAAATGAAAGGGAAATGCAGTGTCTGTCATGGAATCAAGATTGTACACGGCAAAGGGCGACAAAGGGGTTCATTGGAAGGTTTTCACAGCTGTCCAGGAGAAGCCATGATGGCAGATGTACACTCAAGTAGAGATTCCAAAGGATGAATCCTTGATGTATCTTATCCATACCACTGTCAAGATGGACTTCACAAGGAAACTGAGAGAAGTGAGATTGAAGTTGGTACCAGGAGTTTGGTGTCAATGCCAGGGAAACCAGTTTTGTTTCATCAGGGATATTATGTTGTCCAGCTGCAGGGAGGTGGGTGCCATGCAGCACGTAAGAAGGGTGTCCCCAGACCATACAGAGAGCACTGGAACCCTTAAAGAACAGGCAGGCAAGGTATAGAGGTTGAGCCAAAGAGAATGGGAGAGGGACAGTCAGTTTACAATGTTACCACTGACTTCCTATGATCTCCTTTAAGATGTCATGGGCTGGAAAACGCTAGGAGTTCTTACATTCTGATGTTTTGTTCTGATTAAATATTAAAATGAAAACGTACAAGGATCTTTGAATTTCCTACATTTTCCTACAAGCCACCCAAGCCTTTTGATAAAGTAATTACAATCCAGGTTTTGCAATTGAATTAAATATCTATTATCCCCAGAGATTAACAAAGACAAGATGAAACTGTACAGCCTTTCTCGGATGTTTCATATTGAAATAAGTGTCTCTCTGCCTGGTATCCACATAGCCTTTCTTCTCCGCCTTCTTTGGGTTTATTTTTTACCCATAAATAGGACTATGACTGTGACAATGAGTATGGCTGAGCTCATTGACAGCAAAAAAGAACAGCATGCAGATTTCCTTGCTGCCTTGCTTATATAAAATTGATGAACAATAATATCTATCGGAGTGAGATATTGTTAAAAGCTACATATAAAATGAACAGCTTTTCCCTAACAATAGTGAAGCAATTTCTCTCTCTCTCTCTCTCTCTCTCTCTCTCTCTCGTGTGTGTGTAAGTAAACTGTTTCAGTTATTGTACACAATTTTCAAAAAAATATATTTTACTGTCATGATACTCTGTAACCTACTGTGAAAATATGAGGTATCTAAGTTAGGAAATCCACGACAAAATAAGTTGTCAAAATTCGCAAAGTCTTTCATAACTTATGGAAACTTATGTATTCTTAACCCTTTCTATATAAAAAACTTCTAGTATTCCAAAAAGTATCTCTTGGGTCAGTCATCTTAGGGCAACAACAACAAACTATGAAATCTTAACCTGAAGTATTTTATCTTATACAGACACGTATCTCCATTGTCTTGATGTGTCCATATAGCTGTTATTTAATGATTGAAATAAACCAAATTGGAAATGGGCCTTTGTGTGACATGAAGTATAAATTCCTGAGAAGTGGTTTTGCAAGTACATAATTCCACACAATAGACAGGAAGGATGCATTAGCGCCAGTCAAAATATGTTTTCATTTTGGCTCATAAGTCCTCTTTCTTTACAACATGTTTAATTATATTCTCAATTTGACAAATTGCCAAGAGTTTTTTTATTTGAACCAAGGTTTCCTATGGATGATATATTGGGACAAATTAAGAAGGGAAGCAGGCTGACATTTGACAAAGTTATGGCAGAAAAATTAGGGCTCAGCAATCCCGGGGCAGAATATCCTGGCCATCGGAAAATGAGTCAAAGATAAAATCTATTTTGTTTTCTGCATTATAGTATCATTCTTCTGGACACAGAGGTCCTGCACTGTCCTCACAAGCTGGGCTTTTATTGAGGTCTCAGTATCAAGGAGATAGCACAGGACTCTAGAATCAGAGGTGATGGAATTTTACTTTACCTGTTCTTCGTTCTGCCCTGAAAGGCTTGCCGAAACGTTCATTTGTTTTCATTATGGACGCTGCTATCTGTCTAATGGGCTGCACAGTGTCTCAGTCAGAGCTTGACTGTAGAGTGTGTGTTCTGAAGGGTGACTATCCGAACTGAAAATAATGACTGGAAACTCAATTTTGTCCATTTGCTAATCAGCAATATGGTATCTAGTCACTTAGTATCAGAAACAACAACAACAACAAGGCCCAAAAGAAACAAGAGCTTTCTATTTTAACATTTTATGTGTATGAACCTTTAATTTTCTACCTAATCTTCCTGGAATGACAGATCAAATTTATTTATCCTCTGTTATTCAGCAGGAAATCTAATAAACATGCATGTGCACGCAAACACACACACACACACACACACACACACACACACACACACACACACACCTTCAAACTCTCTTTGCTATTAAAAAAATAATGCACAAAGTAAAAAATATGGATGTCAAATTGCCTATAACTATATTTGAATAGAAGATATTTATTTTAAGTTTAACATTAAAATCCTTCTGATTTCCTGGATATTGTGAATGATCCACAGGAATAATTTCATTCCTTTTAACTCACAGTTATTGAAATCATCAATAAACTTGACCACGTGAAAGCAAAATAAAGTAGAATTCAAAGAGGAATTTGTAGCACAGTATAACGATACATGCTTGCATTTTATCACAGTGGAGGCTGGGACAGAAAGTGCGTGGATGTGAGTTGGGCGGCATACATCAAGCCACCAAACAGAGCCAAAGCAACCAAACAAGTAATGTACCAAGCCATAGCCATATTCTGTCTAAAAATTCTAGAATAAGTAAACAATTGAGGTTGATAAATAAAATCAACCTCCTTAGTGGAGGTGGGGCTTGAGACTTTATTTCTACACAAGTTAATATGGACCTGGGATGAGAAAGAAGACATTATGAAGAGAAAATCTGATGTGCACATTTCCTTCTATTTTGCAATATGGAAATCCATGCCTAGTGCTTTTGGGCCTTCAACTACCTTGAGAGAAACACACATGATTGTTTTAATTTGAAACGTTCTAATATTTAAATGTTGGCAACACACTTCACACATTCTTTACACACCATGAAATTCATACGTAACTGGTGTAGCCTCTGATTTACAGGTTGTTTGGTACAGAATGGATGAATCAGTGATAAAACTTCATGCAAAAGAAGACAATGAAGTGGGCACCCATATGACAAAGTGTTCGGCCTGACTCAGCACACTCACTCCTAAGGTGGGGATTCCATTTGAGAAGAAAGTCAGATAAAGGATCTTGCTAAAACATGGCCTGAGAATAAATCAGATAGGAGAGATGAAGGACACTCTACACCTCACACTTTGAGGAGAGAGTTGAAATGACTCAGGACTTTAACCACAAGGGCCCACGAGCTCTTTGGTTATGGAACATCAGACCAGAGAGAGTAGATATGGATTGCTAATTGGCAAGATATGAATAACATATCCTATTCATCATAAAAAGTTATAAGGAAGGCACAAATAAACAAAACAAGCACACACACACACACACACACACACACACACACACACACACACACACAGAGCATCAGCAGGCTCTTATAAATGACTTGATAACAACATAAACAACTAGATGTGGGACCAACTCTACAGATTACTTGGTTCTAAATAATTTTCTCCACAGCATTGATTTTTTTCCTACTTTGCTATTTTTATTTCATTATTTACTTTACCCACAGCATTTGTTATCAGAAGATAATCAAGGAAGAGCTATTCAATTTATCACCTTCTTACATTTGGAGAGGAAACAGAAAGTTAAAACATTAGGGGCTTTTCAATATGGATAACTAAAAATATATCCAAATATATGAATGATAGGATTCAAACAAACAATGGAAATACAATTTGCATATATTTAAAACTCGGAGGATCATCTGTATCAACATTTTCCTCATAAATATTTCTTAAACTTTTCATCAGCATTTTTTCTTCCTTGTTTTCCAAACATTGATCTGTATCTATATCCATATACAAACATACCCTATATATATGTATTATATACCACATATATATATGTTACATGAATTATATGTATATATCACTTTTCTACTTACATATTTATAAAGTTTGCTGGTCATATATATATATATGTATATAATGCATATTATACTTGCACAGGTGAACATTCTTATTCATTTAGCAACCAGCATAGAAGATACTTACTCTATACATAACAGATAACAGTCTCACTATTGAGTTCTTTTTGGCTCTTTTATCTTTTCCTCATAAATTCTGCAATTCAAAAACTGTTCATCCTTCAGATTTCCAGGCTATAACTATGCATGAAGGGTCATTATAGCTTAACTAAGAGGAATAGTCCTAAAAAAAAAATTAACTGCTTCAGGGATCCACTGAAACCCACAACTGGATGGCCTCTGTGACTATTAACTATGCTCTCCACCAAAGAAGTAGTTAAAACCACACTGAGGAATATCAGTTTTAAATATTTCAATGGTAGGATAGACTGAAAGTGATTTCACTTAATAAATAGCCACATTTTCCGTAGTGAACCTCCTCTAAGACTTGCTGTTGAAGGAAATTATTGTGATAGGCTGCTTCTTAAGCTGTGTGGGTGGGTATCTGTTATCTGCAATGCCCCTGTACATGTGTGTGGCTTTTTAACTAATGGCCATATATGAGGAAAAAGGGTCTTCCAGTGTCTAAGGCAATGGATCCACTGATACCCAGTCTCCATTAAATATGGCTAAAAGACAACTGTTCTAAGAATTCAAGGCTCACCTGCTGCTCACAAGCCTCAACTCTGAATAAGCCTGCCCCTGAGAGAGTGAAGGATCTGTCCAACACTCAGGGCCAAACCAAGAAAGTAAATGTTTCCTAGGGGAAGATAACATTACAATCCTAAACACATCTCTTAGTACCATGTAAATAAGATCTAGTATTTTATTAGAAATTATGGACTATGCAAGGAGACATGATTGATGAATGAAAATCTAGAGGAAAAAGAAAGAGGGATAAATATACAAAGGGTTTCATAAGAATACCGACACTGGAGTGGGTACAAACTGTGGGAGGGATGTTATCTATATACTCAAAGACAAAGATATTTTGTTAGTAAGATGCTTAATTTTATCAGATAAAGAAGTCTGTAGTTGGTAAGAGATGAAAGTACTCAACTGCAAGATTGAAAGACACAGTGCAGCAGCAGCAGGTCATTTGAAGGGAAAAACTGAAACAAATCTGTGTCTCACTGATTTGGCTTCACCCTAAGTAGACTGTTCTGATGTTAGCTAAAATTAGCAACTAGATGACAAGAAGAACCTGTAATGTTAAGTGGGATTTCAAAGCTTTGGTTGAATAATGCAGACCTTCCACCTCAGAAGAAGGAACTATCTGAAGGAATCCACGCTGCTCCTTCATCTCTCATGGTGCAGCTAGACACTGCTGCAGAAACAGTGAGAATAATGAGCAAATCCATATCCATCCACAGTTGAGGGAGCAGCAGCAATTCCCTACTGCAGTCCTATCAGAAGCAAGATTATTGTGGGAAGTGAAAATGGGTTTTCTAATTTATTGATCACTCCTTATCAGTGTGATCATTCACACTCAGCAGTGTGAAAAATTAACACTGTTGAAAAATGAGTATTTTGGAAGCTTGACAGACCTGGAGGTCATTTGAGCAGTTGGTATGGTTGACTGGTATGACAGTGGTCACTAAAAGAAACTTATGCAATCATGAGAGCAATGGAAATGAAATGTATTGCATGAAATGCATTATTAGTTTTAACTTGCAGTAGAACCAAGTCCTTTATTGGTGGATTTATGTAAGGAAGATTTTTTTTTTCTTCTCCCTTACTCCAAATATAACAAAACCAAGTAAAGCTGTCCTCAGCTTGTAAAAAGCAAGTCAGGACAGAGGAAATTATGTTTACTTCTCTACAATTTCAGTTCTTGATTCTGGATACACAGAATTTTATTTATAATGTTTATTGTCTGTAAATAAAATGTACAGACTAACCTGAATAGCCCTTCTGATTATGTTTATATTTGTATAATGTGGTAGAGATCAATAAAAAGAATGATTCACAGCAAATATCAACAAGAATTTATTGAAAACACAAATAAGTTGGTTTATGAGTTGTTATTCATAGTCTCCTTGGGAAAGAAAAAGATCAAGAGGCTAGGAGCACCAAACAAAGAGATTTAATGCTAGATTACATGTTATCTAATTGTGTATCTTAAGCACAACATTTAATCTCTTTCTTTTGGCTTGCTTTGCTATAAGTAATCATGTACGACACACTTTCATAATCAATCTACAAGCACTCATTGCACACCTTCTCCTTGTTGGTGCTTTGATGAAACAATGAAGTTATGTAGCATCCAGGGATCATTGAACAACTGGATACTACATGTGTATGTACTTTGGAAAGCATAATAAGCTTTGCAAAACACTGTCTTTTGCTGTCATGATCATAAACATTTTTCTTGAAGTACAGGGAACATCTAGTTGTTACTTCAAATGCAAAGGCACCTTGTGTGGGTAGGTACACATATGTGCATGTGTGTGTGAAAGTCAGAGATCTTCCGCAGATGTCATTCACACGGGACAAGTCACCTCATTTTTCTAGAGAAGCTCTCTCACTGGCCTGGAGCTTGCCAAGTAGACTAGGCTGGTTGGCCAGTGAGCCCTAGGAATTTGCCTGTCTGTATCTCCCCAGTCTTAGAATCACAAGTATACACCACCACATTCTTTTTGTTTTAACACAGGTTCTTGGGAATTGAACTCAGGTCCGGTCCTCACGTTTGCACAGTAAGACCTTTACCAACTGAACCATCTCCCCAGCTCAACAAAGGGACTCTTATTTTTGAAAGTTCTACAAAAAGAAATTCAGAAACATTTTTTTTCCTTGTGTTTCTGAGGATGGGGCCTAAGACTTTGGTTATGCTAGACAAACATTCTAGCACTGAGCTACATTCCTTTTAGTAATACATTTTACATGGAGAAATGTATGACAATTATCAGAAATAAAAGGAAAGAAATTTCTCTCTGCAAAAAAAAGGCAAATAACAACAAGCAAAAGACCTCTATGAACTCACAGGACAGAGTAGAGATGTGTTTCCCCAGTCCGTGAAGTCATGCGATATTGAACGTTTGTCAGCTTAAAAACCCCCATGACAAAGCAGGAAAACCACATTGAAATTTTTTTCTTTGAATAAAATGGATAAATATGAAAATAATTCTGAAATGCCAACTAAGAACAGAGAAGGAACAGAAAAATTAACTTGAACTCTGCAAAGTGAGACAGTTCTTAAGAACAGGGTAAGGCCTCCCACGGGGAATCAGCAGAGCCTGGTACATTAAATTGAGACAGTTCCAAGCCCATCCCCTTGCATCAAGGCTGTGCAAGGTGTTCTCCCATAGATAATGGGCTCCAAAAAGCCAGCTGATGCACCAGGGATGGATCCTGATCCTGCCAGGGGACCCCTTAAGCAACTCAAGCTACACAACTGTCTCGCTTATACAGAGGGCCTAGTCCAGTCCCATGGAGGCTCCACAGCTTTTGGTCTAAAGTTCACGCTGACTCTCCATGGGAGGCCTTACCTTGTAGGAGGAGGGGATCAGGGGTGGGTTGAGGGAGGAAGACTGGGAGGCAGGAGGAGGGAAGGGAGGGGGATCTGTGGTTGGTATATAAAATGAATAAAAATTTTCTTAATTAAAAAAAAACAGTATAAATAAAGATGGCAATTTTGATCATAACCACTAGAAAATGAGGCCAGAATAAGAACTCAAGTATCTGTTTTGACACTTGACATTGTGGTAAGGGAGAAGGCAAGACTTACTGACCCTGATCTTTCCAGAAACAGTTTAAACCAACAGTGATAATTAAAACAGTTGAAAACTGCCATTCCTAGATGTTACACTGACATCCCAGCAAATCCCTTAGGGTACAATAAACCCTGGTATAAATGAGGGCTCTAAGAACTATTCTCAGGGAACTATTCCTAGCTTCCAGGGAAGGTGACATAAGAATACAGGGGGTAATGATATCTAAACCTAGCACTGGACAAAGCAATTTAGATCAGAACACATCCCATATCATTTTCCATCTGCAGAGCGCCCCAAGGAAATAAAGTTCTATGTGGAAAATCTTTTCCAAAGAATGAAAACAACCAACGTATTTGGTAACTTTTAAGAAGTTGTTTTATTTAGTTTAAGTTTTATGATGTTCACTTTATGGTGTAGATAGATTACAGGAGTGATGACCACAGAGAATCCTTCCTTTATTATCCACAACCTTTTGAAAATCAGGGATTCTTTTATCAGATTGAAGGGAAGATTTGGATCTGTATTATAACTACCTATTAACTATGAGTTAACCATGCCCACTAATAATTTACATTGTCAGAATTACTCTTGAAACTACCAACTGCCTTAAAAATTATAACTGCTGTCCTTGTTACTTGCTTTGTATATCCTTCATCTAGTAGACCTCCATTATACTGTCAGCAGAGTTTGGAATCAAATGCATTATTATTCTAGTCTAAACATTCTGCAGAGCTTAAGGCTACAATTTAGTAAATTTCATTTGTCAGCTTGTTAATATGAAACAAGATATAATTTAAGTTCCCTTGTTCAGTTGGTCAGTAAGGTCCTAATAATTTTAAATCTACTTAAATCTAAATCTATCAGATTTTAATGAACATTAGCTGGAAAAATTATAGGAGTTACTTTCCTGGCACTCTTAATACTAAATCTCCCATTTTCATGTCAAATAAATTTTGGGGATCAGAGTAAAATAAGAAATCAACAAGCCATCCCTCACTAAACCTAAAAATATAAAGAATTATAGAGAGATGAAAAATCTTTTAAAAGTCACCATCTTTTCTTAGCTCTTTCTTATAATACTTTAAATATTCGATAATTTCATAAATTTTGTGGTCATAATGGCAATATTAGAATACAAAACAAAACAAAAAAATTTTAGCCTGTAGCCCTTGGCAAAGAAATGAATTTTAAAAAAGGTTTCTTTATTCAGAAAAAGAAACCAATAAGTAAGAAAATGATTTAACATTCATGACTACAATATCTTGACATTCAAAGGAAAGGCCATGGTCACTGGAAGAATCATCTTCAATTTGTCACTTACTTCTTTGTATCCGAAGATGATGCGTCCATCCATAAGGAGTGTTGCTTGGAATGTGAAGCTTCCCAGGTTGAAATTATCTTGCAGGTGGACATGGTCCCATTGAACAACAAGTGCTGTGCCTGTATAAGAAAGAAGAAATGCCATGAGAAAAATATATGCCTCATTTCTGGAAGAATACTCACAGACACCTTTATCTAGATGTCAAATCGGGTCATTATGCCATTTCAATTTTATATGGGTAATTGGGATTCTATTACTAAAATAGCATTTGGGATATGTGTGTGTGTGTGTGTGTGTGTGTGTGTGTGTGTGTGTGTGTGTGTGTGTGTGTGTTGCCCAGTATGGTGGAATTTAATTTCATTAATCTTTTTTTTTTTTTTTTTTTGGTTTTTCGAGACAGGGTTTCTCTGTGTAGCTTTGCGCCTTTCCTGGAACTCACTTGGTAGCCCAGGCTGGCCTCGAACTCACAGAGATCCGCCTGGCTCTGCCTCCCAAGTGCTGGGATTAAAGGCGTGCGCCACCACCGCCCGGCTTAATTTCATTAATCTTAATGGATATTATCTGCTTAGATTTCCATGAACCACTTTCTAAACAGCATGGCGGATTGAATGGATTTCAAATACTTTTGACAAGTGCTAAGAAAGAACACCTTCCCAAAAGCTGAACTCACATATAAAGAAATAACAATGTCTTTTGGAACTCATAATTTACTCTTCTACTGAAAAGGTTGCTTTTACAGATATTGGGTCTTCTCTCTTATATGAACTATGTCTGTGTTTACATCTTTGCTGCTTTGCTTTCAGGAGACCAGAGAGAAGTTTATAGAGTCCTGGGCTGACTTCTGAAGCCCCCTTGAAGGACATAGGCTGAAGCTTCTCTGGTGTACATCTTACTCTGGTACCTCAACCTTCTTGTCTTTATACGAAACTACTGAGGTACAATGCGAATTTAAACAGTGTTAAATACTCAGGCCACAAATGAGAATTCATGTTTTGGTTTCATTGACATTGTGCATTCTTTAAGAAGACAATGAGCAGCTATGACCCCTGCTTTGCTCTAAATGTTGTTTTTTTATCTTTTGCTAAACATATTATATACAATATTATAACACACACACACTTACATGTGCTCCCATACTTACACACACACACACACACACACACACACACACACACACACACACACACACACACTCCCACCCAGTATCTAGCACAGGAATGGCAATTATAGAAAGCTCTTTTACATCAGGACTGTCAGAGTGATGCTTGAACCACCCATATCAGCACCACTTCAGGCTTATTTTGAAATATAGATTTATAATAACATAATTCTTTACTGATTCTTTGGGAATTCCACATTATGTACCCCAATCTCACTCACTTCCCACTCCCTCCATATCTGCCCCTCACCAGTGCAGCATCCCCCACAAAAAAATCCCCTCCTAAAATTAATTAAAAAAACAAACAAACAAAAACTACCTCACTCCTCCATCTTTCCAACACCTCTTCACTCATCCTAGTGGCATTGGGAGCTGAAGTGTGTCACACAGTAGACCCTTTTGTCCAATCAGCCCTACCCACAAAATGTTCATTGCCATGTAATTGGTCTAGTTCAAGGCCTCTGGCACTCCATCATCACTGGACCCTCACTGCAACTCCTCTCAGATATGCTGCTGTTGCTCCAGTCATGGAGATCCTGTGGCTATTGTTCTACAGAACCAGTCCCTTCACCTCCTCCAGCAGGTCATAGATGGAGTGGATGTTAGGGTGGACTAACCCAAGGCCTGGAATGTGGGTCTGGGTGGTAGCTGAGCTGGTAGATCCTGGCCACTGGGACTGCCCTATAGTGGATATCTGTTCTATAACTCTGAAGCACAGTCCTAGAGAAGTAGCAGGTATCTGCTATGTCCTTGAAGTACATGCTCTTCGGGCATGGTCTCTCCAATACCCTTAAGACCTGAGATGCATATACATCACTGTCTTTGCTGGGACTTGGATGCTGGGACAGTCTCCAGGAAGAAGAACAGCATGGGACTGTGCCTCACCTTTTCCAGGACCCTGTGACAGTTCCTCTGTTTTGTCTTGTGAGCTTTCCTTTCTTAATAAATACCTTTGCCCTTTAAGTAGACTCCATGGATTGATTTCCTGTGTTATTGCCCCCCTCAGGGATGGGCAGATCCAGCTCTCCTATGCCCATGCCATCAAGGCCAGCTCTCCCACACCTGTGGTGATGGGTGGGGCCATCTTGCAGTGGAGTGGACAGCTCTCCATGAAGGGCGGAGTCAGCTCTCCTGCTGCAGTGTTCAGCAAGGGCCAGGGCCAGCTATCCCAGGGCCAGGAAGGGGCAGGGCTGCCTCAGATTTCAACACACATGATTCTTGTGACCCCCTCTGGTAATATGTGCCATGGACATCAACATAGATCTCAGCAGCAGCAGGAGGACCCAAACATAGCCCTCTTCAGCAGCTTAGGCCCAGACCTCACCATGGCCCTGGTGGCAGCACAGGCCACCGATCAGTATGGCCCCAATGGCAGCATAGCCCTAGGATAACAAACTGGTCTCAAGTGGCTAACCAGACCCGGGGCATCTGCACGGCCCTCAGTGGCAACAGATACCAACTCAGACCCTGCTGCTTTAGTGCCACAAACCCAGACATGGCTCTTGGCAGCACCCCTGTCCTGGATGACCCCATGGTTCCATAGTGGAAGTACAGACCACTCAGATTGACATGGTCCTATTATCCAGAATTGATTCTCTGAAGTGAGAAGTTGAAACTGTTTTTTTTTTTTGTTTTTTTTTTTTTTCCAATGTTACTCTAGAGATTCCACCGCATATGAAAGTTTTGAGATCCAGGAAAATCTTCACGGGAAGATGGAAACCCTAAGAAATGGTTTTATAAGTCACAGAGCACTTGACCATTGGACTTCAGAGCAGGATTCTAAACCCACAAGTCTGGTTTGACAGCTCCTGTGCTCCCAATTGCACCATCCAGCTTCCTATTTTGAGCCAGATCATAATCTCCCTGCCCGTGATTTGAAACTATTTGTTAGTTTGCTTGGCTGTTTTTCAAAGCTTGTTGTGCATTAGAATCACCTGGAGATGTCCCTGGACTCTCCCCTATGATTTCCGATTCACAGTCTGGACTAGGACTGACAGTCTGTTTGGGTCATTTGTTTTGCAGTACTGGGGACTGAATTTAGGTCATTTCACAAGCTATGCAGCCACTCCACTGAGCCAGACCTCTTTATTTCTTGTTTTGAGATGAGGTCTCCTTGTGCTTCTTAGGGTAGCCTTGAGCTTACTCTGTATCCCTGGTAGGTTATGATCTCAGCCTCCCCAGTCCCAGTTGGTAGGATTATAATCTTGGGTTACCAGGTAAGGCAATAGTCTGTCTATCTAGCACATTCACATGGGATGCTGATGCCTTTGAGGACTCACAACCATATACCTCTGTGGTCTCTGTACCATCCCAACCTCCCCTCTCAGACACAGCCTTATTACTCTGTGTGTTGGGCTCAGCCTCCATTGTTCAGCATGCTTCCAGGGCTTGAACTGCCTGGACAGAGCTTCTCTCTTTCCTCTACCTCATCCCCAAGGCTTGTAGTCCACACAGCCCCTAATCTGTCTAGCATGGCCTACAGGCGTGGATGCAAGAGACAAGCCTGTGGTAAAGACAGTTATATCATCAGGAGACTTTGGCTTGATAAGGAAGCCTAGTTTGATACACTTGAGTAGAATGGTGAGTAGGAATGGGGACAAGATGGCAAGGGAGCAGCCAGGAAAGGCCACACATACAATTCTTGTCTCTGGGAATGAGAGAAGAAGTGGTACTTGAATCAGAGTCTGTTTTAGAGAAATTAATTCCAAGAAAGAATACCAAAACAAAATTATGTGACATAGAAAGTGCAAACTCAGAGGCCTGTGGACCAATTGTCTTGGAATAGAGGTGAGTGACAAGATAAGAAATGGGCAACAGTGTGGGAGTCAGAATCCCTCCTTTGAGGACCATTTTCCTTCAATCCACTACATTCCACTCCCTGACACCCAAAACCTTGTGGCTATATCATAATGCAAAAATGCATTCAGTCCAATTTCAAAAGTCCCCACAGCTTCATATAATAATAGTCTCAAACTTATTTAAAAGTCCAAAGCTCAAAGTCTCTTCTGAGATTCAGGCAATCTCTAAACTGTTGTCCACTGTAAAATCAAAATAAAAAAGCAGATCACATACTTCCAACATATAATGGCATAGGATATACATTACCATTCCAAAGCCTAGGGAAGAGAGCATAGAGAGGAAATACTGGACCAAAGCAAGACTGAAAAACAGCTGGGCAAACTCCAAACTCGGCATCTTCATGTCTGATGTCAAAATGATCTTTAGATCTCCAAATATATTCAGTTTTGTCAACTGCAACACACTTCTTTCTCTTGCACTGGTTCCACTCCCTGTTAGCAGCTCTCCTCAGCAAGTATCACCGGGCTCTGAAATTTCCAGTATCTTGGAGCCTCCAAGGCAATCCAGGCTTCCACTTCACAGCTTCACACAATGGCCTCTCTAGGCCTCCATTCAGGGACACTGATGACACATGCCTGGCCTCAGCATCTTCCTTAATAGCAGAGGTAAACTGCACAGCTCCTCTCTTCTATCTTTAGCTGTAAAGTCAGAATCACTGGCCAAAGCTGCCATGTTTTACTGCTTGCTAGAGCTGAAACATGGCCCCCTTGTTCAATTACATCTTCACAAGCTTTTTGTTTTTGATGGTAACTTTCACTGCCTAAGATGACTTTCCTTGAACTTGCTTTTAGTACAAACTGGCCTCAAACTCAGAGATCCTCTAGCTTTTACTTTCCCAGTGTTAGAATTAAAGGCATACACCAGCATACTCTGCTCTAAGCTCTTCTTTAATTCCTTTTCACAAGTTAGAAATTTAGCTGGGTGGAATCTTACCCTGAGGTCACTACTCCCTTAAGTTCATTTCTTAATCTGTTTAGCTCCTTGAACATGGGAGTTAGCTCTATTTCACTTCCTGGTGCTCCCTTCTCATCATATTTTACATTTTTTAATTTGCCTTGCTCAGCTTGCTCCTTTTCATTATGAATTGTCATTAGAGTTACTGCTAATAACCACACAACAGAGTCTATACTAGGTTGTTTTGAAATTTCCTCTGTCAACGAAATTAATTCAAACTTCACTTTAGCCTCAGACAAACTTTTCAGATAAGGACAAACAGCAGCCAGTTTCTTCACCAAAATATCACAAGAATGATCTCTAGGTCACAAGTTAATATTCTTCTCCTCTGAAACCTCTTGAGCCAGGCACCCACAGTTTGAATCACACTCAGCACCACTGTCTTCCCTGTTCCTACTAGGATGGCCCATTAAGCAGCACTTAAAATGTCCAACTGTTTTTCTAAGCCATAGTCCCAAGGTACATATTCCTTCAAACAAAAACCATGGTCAGGCCTATCACAGCAATACCCTATAGTGCTTGGTACCAACTTCTGTCTTAGTTAGGGCTTCTATTGCTGTGAAGAGACACCATGACCATGGCAACTCTTATAAAGGAAGACTATTTAATTGAGGTAGCTTACATTTTCAGAGGTTTAGTCTATATCATCATGGTGTAACATGGTGGCATGCAGGCAGGCACGGAATTGGAAAAGTAGCTGAGTGTCCTACATCTTGACTTGCAGTCAACAACAAGTGAACTGTCACATTGGGCACATCTTGAGCATATATGAAACCTCAAAGCACTCCACAGTGACACAGTTCCTCTAACAAGGCAAAACTTGCTCCAACAAGGCCACATCTCCTAATAGTGCCACTCTCTTTGGAGGCCATTTTCCTTCAAACCACCACACCTTGCTACCTCCCATTACCCTGCCTCTGCCCTATTAATCTAAAAGGTGGAGGCCCACTGAAGGACTGGCCTTTGCTCTGAAGGCCAAAGGGATCCCCTTTCATATATATTTATATAAGAAATCCTGGAGCCAAAAGAAGCTGTATAAAAATGAAACAGAACTAAATGAGTAAAATGTATAAATTAACAAAATTTATCTGTTATCTGCTTTTTTAAAATTATTACTGTTTGGTAGAATTAATACTCAGCAACTACTCTGGACATTAGTAATGATTCCAGAGCTAGCTGGAATTTTTAAATAGTCTTGTTACTTTAAATATTTTGAACTGATTATAAACTTTTAAAGGATGTTAAAGTATAGAAATATATTTCTATTGAGATATAAAAGTAATAACACCAAAACATTGTTGAACTTAAGCCTGGGACTTTTAGTCATAAGAAATGCTCAGCCTTGTCATGGGTAGAGACCATGACTCTTTCCTATAAACATCTCTGTGGCTATGGTATCATGTTATAAAACTGGAAAATATTAAAAACACACTGCTAGTTTAAAAAATAATAATTTTACATGTACAAGAGTTTTCCGATCATGTCCTCATGTCTACCTTACAAAGGATTTTAATGTACACCTCCTGTCATAGTCTGTGTTACAGGTCAAGACAGACTACTAACTGTCTCCAGGGCTCTCTAACTCATAGACAATTCACCTGCATACAGCTTTTTCCTCTCCTATAGTGTGGGAAGGATGCTTATTTTTTTCAAGGGATTTCTGCATTTGATACAAGAAAAGACAGTGGTTTCCCATTCTTTATGAATATTAGAGGTTAACATAAGTTGATCGTTGAGTGCAAATTCGGGTGAAGATATTTCTAACAAACTATTAGCAATGGGTGAAAAAAAAAGCACTGGGTACTACAGGCTTGACTTCTGGAGCGGCATAGTGGTCCCACATTCGCTTATTTTTGTGTTTCTCTATAATATGAACGGAAACACTTTTTAGTATAAATGCTTTCTTTGAGCTTCAAAATTTGCCAAATATTTCTATTATTATTATTATTTTCTTTTTTTTTTACTGGAGAACCAAAGTTTGAAGTTTCAGATTTTATTGAACAGTGCTGAGGTTGTACACTAAATGGTAGACAGGTGAATGTGGGTGTCTTTTATAATGACTGGCCTTCTGCTCACTACACTGAACAATGGTGGTGCCGGAGGAAAAGAAAATCATCGATTAAAAAACATAGTCTATAGTTCAGAGAGCTGAGAGGTCTACCTCCTGTCATGACCTACCTGACCTGATTCTCTGAAGATATTTAAGCATGCACAGCCATCTAGAGGAGTTGCTGTAGCGGCCCAGATGGTATTGGAGCTCAGCTTCCTGAATCGTACTTGAATTACCTGATCATTAATGGATGGAAGCGTTTGATATTCAAAATATAAGCATAACTAGAATAAACTAAGGGCACTATCAGCTTCCCTCTTCTTCTGATTCTATGCTTGATCAGATTTCTGACCACTGTTAAGAGCTATGCTATCTGATTTGCTATTTATGAACCGTCAAATTATTTTTCTAATAGAAGATACTGTTTTTTAGAACTTCTCTTTTTGCACATTAATATTCATGACTCATGTGGCAGGCATCTGGCTAGCTATAGCATTTAGAAGCATCAACTTGCTTTTAAAATTGGTGCTTTAATTCTAATAGTTTTACTTTAGAAGAAACTGCGTGACCTGCAGCTTTTTCCATGGGGAGGCTTTTCCCATCCTGCAGTCGATGCCAAGGTCCTACCCAATCAATCAGAGGCTGCTCCAGCAAGTTTTTATGGCATAAAAAGTTGTACAGTATTTCTAGATCCATCCATTTGTCTGCAAACCTCATGATGCCATTGTTTTTTTCTGCTGAGTAGTATTCCATTGTGTATATGTACCACATTTTGTTTATCCATTCTTCAGTTGAAGGGCATCTGGGTTGTTTCCATGTTCTGGCTATTACAAACAATGCTGATATGAACATAGCTGAACAAGTGCTCTTATGGTGTGGTTGAGCATTTCTTGGGTATATGCCCAAGAGTGGTATAGCTGGATCTTGGGGGAGATTAAAATCATCCTGAGTGAGGTAACCCAGACTCAGAAAGACAAACATGGTATGTACTCACTCATAGCAGGATACTAGACATGAAACAAGGATGAATTGTCTGCTACTCACATCACCAGGGAGGCTACCCGGAAAACAGGACCCCAAGAAAGACACAGGGATCGCCCAATGACAGAGAAATGGAATGAGATCTACATGAACAGCCTGGACATGAGTGGGGGTAATGAAAGGTGAGGGTCGAGGGAAAGAGAGCTTGGGGGAGCGGGAGATCCCAGCTGGATCAACAACAGAGAGGGAGAACAAGGAATAGGAGACCATGGTAAATGAAGACCACATGAGAACAGGAAGAAGCAAAGTGCTAGAGAGGCCCACAGAAATCCACAAAGATACCCACACAACAGACTGCCGGCAATGGTCGAGAGACAGCCCGAACTGACCTACTCTGGTGATGGGATGGCCAAACACCCTAATTGTTGTGCTAGAAACCTCATCCAACTACTGAGGGATCTGGATGCAGAGATCCATGACTAGGCCCTGGGTGGATCTCTGGGAGTCCAATTAACGAGAATGAGGAGGGTTTATATGAGCGAGAATTGTTGAGACCAAGGTTGGATAAAGCACAGGGACAAATAGCCAAATGAATGGAAACACATGAACTATGAACCAATGGCTGAGGGGTCCACACTGGATCAGGCCCTCCGAATGGGTGAGACAGTTGATTGGCTTGATCTGTTTGGGAGGCATCCAGGCAGTGGGACCAGATCTTGTGCTCATTGCATGAGTTGGCTGTTTGAAACCTGGGGCCTATGCAGGATTGTTTGGCTCGGCCTGGGAGGAGGGGACTAGACCTACCTGGACTGAGTCTACCAGGTTGACCTCAGTCTGTGGGGAAGGCTTTGCCCTGGAGGAGATGGGAATGGGGGGGGGGGGGCGTTGGGGGGAAGGTGAGGGGGACGGGAGGGGGGGAGAACAAGGGAATCCGTGACCGATATGTAGAACTGAATTGTATTGCAAAATAAATTAAAATAAATAAATAAAAAAAAAAAAAAAAAAGTTGTACAGTATTTCAAGTTGCTTCATTTATTAATAAATAACATAGCAGTAACAGCTTTTACTATATCATGGGAATTATAGATCCCCTTGGCCATCATATAGAAGCTACATCACCGAGAAAAAATACTTTATCCTTGAGTGTTAATGATTCCAAAATTCTTCGAAGTAAAAAATCCATCTTAAGTACTTATGTTTTCATTTACTCAGACATTGAATATTAATTGTGACACACTGTCTTCTATGTTCCTATGCTAGGTACTGAAATCAGATTTCTTAGTACATTGTTATCATCTTTGTTGAGAACGTAGAGGCCACTTGGAACAGTTTATATTAATTTATAACAATTGTAAGAAAGGAACATTAAGAGAATACTTAATATACTTTATGTTGTTTTTTATGTTGGTATCACAAAAACCTGATTCTTACCATCCTGTGTTTGGGTGAGCCAGCCCTGACATTGTGAGCATGGGAGAACTGTCTCCATTAATCACCTGTCATGTGGTGGCATGGGAAGGAGAGATGTCCCTCCACCCCACCCACCAATGCCTGAGGCGGATGGGAAAGCTGGTCCTGAGGTCTTAATGGCTAGAGAACTGCCCCTGCCCACTACCAGGTGCAACACTCAGGAGAGCAGGACCTGCACCTTGCGTGGGCAGCATAATAGAGCCAACACATTGGAGGAAGTGTGGGTGAGCCAGTCCTGAAATTGTGAGCATGGGAGAGCTATTCCCATTACTAATCTGTCATGTGGTGGCATGGTCTGGGGAGAGGTGGCTCTGCGATCATAGGGGCAGGAGAGCTGCCCCTGTCCTTTAAACAACAGTTTGTTTAAAAAGCTTAAAGGACAGTTTGTTGTTGACAGTTGTCCCTGTCGACAACAGAAAGTTGATGCAAATGTAATTGAACAAGGTGGTCAGGTTCCAGCCTCATCAAGAAGAACTTAGCATCTTTGGATGCGTGGCTCTGGGTTTTTAATCAAGTGTATAAGAATGTGACTATGCAATGCCCCCCACACCAAGCCATGTGTCAAAGTTGTCGCTACATGGAGGCCTGGAAATGCATTGTGTGAAGCTGTGAAGGTGAAGCCTGAACTGTATTGGAGATACCAGAGTCATGGGATGCTTGCCAAGGAAAGCTTCAGACTGGGCTTGGAACCAAGGAGAGAGAGAAAGGAAGAGGGATACACACACACATACACACACACACACACACACACACACACACACACACACACACACACACACACACACAGAGTGAGTGTGAGAGAGAGAGAGAGAGAGAGAGAGAGAGAGAGAGAGAGAGAGAGAGAGAGAGAGAGGTGTTGAAGGCAACAGAGCTGAAAGGAGTTGGAGATCTGAAGATCTGGTTGGCATCGGATATGGGGATGCAGAATTTGGAGTTTGCTCTGCTGGCTTTGGGACTTGAGTGTGGTGCCTGCTCCCTCTGCTCCCCTTCTCCCTTTTAGAATGGTAACATAAACTCTGTGCCGTTGGACTTTGGAATTGTGTGATCTACTTTTTGATCTTGAGTTTACAGGGGATTACCTTGAGTCTCAGAGACTTTGGACTTTGAACTTTTAAGCAGTCTTGAGACTAAGAAAAGATTATGGGAAATTCTGGAGTCAGACTGAATGCATTTTTGCAATATGATATGGCTAAAAAAATCTATGGGAGCCAGAGAGTGGAATGTAGTGGTTTGAATAAGAATGACCCCCTAAAGCTATCATATATTTGAAAGCTTAGTCACCGTGAAGTGGCACTATGTGAAAGGTTTAGAAGGATTAGGAGGTGTGACATTGTTGAAGGAACTGTGTCCCTGGGGATGGACTTTGAGATTTCAAAAGCCCATGCCAACCCCAGTGTCTTTCTCACTGCCCACAGAACAGGATGTAGCTCTCAATTACTTCTCTAGCATCATGCCTGCCATGTGCCTGTCATGCCCGCCATGCCCACCGCTGTGTTCCCTGCCATGATGATAATGGACTAAACCTCTGAAACTGTAAGCAAGGCCCCCACTAAATGCTTTCTCTCATAAGAGTTGCTGTTGGTCATGGTGTCTCTTCACAAAAATAGAACAGTGACTGAGACATTTTATATACTCTCAAAAGAAACACAGGGTTTAGATTGCTGTCAATATATCTGGTATACCTTAACATGACCTGTTTCGTATTTTAACATCAAGAACATTTTTATCTTCTTAAGTAACATTTAAATGCCTCTGACATAGTTTACGGTGTGTTCAGCATATTGATGCACAAGTTGCAGAAATTGAACTGTAGGAACTGAATTTCAAGAGTATTCTACTTGCTTTTACTTAAAGTTCATCAGTATTAGATTTATACTAATCTAGATATTTTTAATAAAATTCTTTGTTACAAGTGGCATCAAATACATGTGTTTGTTTTGTGGGAACTTCTGTCTATAGCCGCTCATGTATTCTATTGTGTAACAGACGTGAATAAACATTTTCTGAATGAATAAATGAGTGAGTTAGTGAGCTGGTGAGTGCGTGAAAACCTGTCTGACCACGTACTTACTCTACATCTTTTAACAATTTAACATATATCACTGCAAGGCAACATCAGGCAAATGTGGTGTACTTACAAATATGCCAAATTGTTGATAAGAATCTGATGCTTGGTTATATATATATATTTATATATTTTATATATATTTTATAAATATATATAATTTTATTATATATTAATATTATATATTACTATAATATATATTAATATAACATATAATATTATATATTTATATATAATAATATATAAAATATTAAATATATATTATATATATAATTAAACAATAATCAGGTAATCAATACATACCATTATCAAAGTATCTAACAGTTGAATTTCTGGATACACTGGGGTCAAAATTTGCCATTAAAGGTGCTATATACTGTGTGGCTGTTAACATTCGGTGTACAACTTCTCCAGTGTATATAAAACCTATAACGAGAAAAACAGGAAATTTGTTAAGAAAGATTGCCAGATAAAATTATAACCAAAACAGCTATGATTAAACTGCAGTCATATTTTGTAAAGACATTAAGCAAGGAACATACTTAGTGTCTTAATGTCCCATTAACAATACTTTTTGTTTTCTGGATAGAGTAAAAATGCTCATATAATTTGTCAGCATCCAGTAGAAATGCTTACCAGTAATACATAATATGTATACTTTTAATAGCAGAGTGACTATTACCTCAAAGCAAATGTTAGGCTAAAGAAGATCAACACAGTACTGAAGAAAACCATACCTTCCATTTTCCTATTTTAATCTTCTATAATCTTAACACTAGCCTAAACCAAGAGCTCTTTTACAAGTGAGTTTCTAATCATTATATTTATTTGTGGGCTTTATTGTTGTTGCTACTGTTGGTAGTGATGGGGACCAAACCTAGGGCCTCACACACACATGCTTAAGTAAGCACTCTAGTACAGAGCTACATCCTCAGTCTTGAGTCTTCCTAACATGCAATCCCTCCATTTAAAAAAAAAAAAAAAAAACATATTCTAGGTGGCAGTGAATAAATATTTCTACTCTTTTTTGTTTGTTTTCTTAAAACAAGTTGATATATCAGGGAGCTAAATAACTCCATGATATAGTGTTCAAAATTCTCAGTCTGCCAAAGCCTTTATAATTCTCAGGTCATAGCCAGAAGATGCAGTCTACATATTTGCAGTTAAGACGGTGAAATACTGAAAACCTACAAGTGCCCCTTCTTTGTGAGTTCTTGGCATCAACTTATTTCAGCCCACATTTAGTGAGAGCATTTACTGTGGTGGTCTTGAGCTTTGAACTAACTTTCAATAGTTCTTGTTTTACATCCCAACCATGTTTACAATTATTCACACTTGACATTATTCACATTGGGTTTATCTACTTAGTAAAATATCCATGATGAATTGTTAATATTACACTAGTGTTTGGTCCCCAAGGTCTTTATTTGCTTAGGAGAAGAGTCAGTTCAGGAAATACTTGTTTATTTTAATATTAATCTAAAAAGACGCAATCAAGAATAAACATTAAAATAAACCTGCACATACAATATTATAAAATAAAATTCAAGGCAAATGATTTGTGGTGGTGCAATTGGAATGTTCAGATAATTATGGTATTACTAGAGAGCTGAGAATCCTATCTATAATTTTTTGCAAGAATAAAGACACAAGATACTTTGAAAAAAACTGTAATATTTAAGCCTCAAAAATGTCAAATATTTTATCTTTCTTATGGTCCAAATAAAGATTTCACTGAGATATTGTGGTTTTCATAGTTTCAAGTTGTAAATTATGATTTCTATGTAAGTCATTATGAAATTAAATTCGTAGTTATTAGTATATTTAATAAGATTTCATTATTAAAATGCTAAGTGATTACTTTCTATTAGAAGAAAGTGTGCTGATATAATCTTTTCTTTTTATCATTTTCTCTCCAGATTTCTAGTCATTCCCTCATATGCACTTCCTTATAATTATAAACACAAAGAACAGCCATTTTTCAGACCTTGTAATTAATTTTTTTTTGCTTTCACCATGATTCATTTATAATATGATCATTAAAATAGACACAAAAAAATTCTCCAGATGAAACCTTGAAAGTAAATGTTTTAATTAGACCATGAAGGAGTCCTTTCAGAAAGCATGAGCTCCGGGTGGTTGCTTCCTGACTCCGTATTCTCTGTGTGATGATGGGTGAAGCTGGTGAGAGCAGAGCAAAGGAAGAGAATTTTAGATCACCACAGGAGCCATTTTCCAGGTCCATTCTGTGCTAAAGCTGCTGCAATTTCTAGAATCACAGAGAATGCAGCCACACTCATGCTTTCAAACACTGCATTCACTTTTATGTCACTTTTGTTTTTTGACTGACAGATAGCATTGGTATGTATTAATGAGGTACACAGTAATGTTTTGATTTGTATATGAATTCATAGTAATCAGTGCAAAGGCACTGTATTATTCATTACCTTCAACTTTTACCTTTTGTTTGTAGTACACTGACTGTCTCTTCTTACTATTTTTGTACCTCATCGTTGTTGGCAATCGCTCTGCTGGGGCAGGCCTCCAGGGTTTTTTTCTATTTAACTATGGCATTGGATGAGCTCTCTTCTCTTTACCCTCTTCATATCTGTCTCCAGTAACTTCTGTTGGGCTCTCAGAATCTTCCAGATCAACTGTTTTAGATTCTACACATGTAACTATTTATTCATATTTTAAAAAGGCAGGATGCATGCATGTGCCCCTACATATTTCCACAGAGGTTTGGCAAGAACTTGTTCTCTTTTTACAGCTACACTTTCTCTGGCCAGCATATTTCTCGGACTTACAAGTTCCCATATTTTAAAGAAGTTGCAAATAATTCCCAAAGAATTAAGTAAACACACAGAAGAACTTGTTTACTGTAAGAAATAGAGTTACAATTCCCTCTTCTGCAGTTATTGCAACACTAAAATGAATCAGAAGGAAAGCCAAGATGATTCGGTGGCTAAAGGTGCTTATTCTCAAGACTGGTGACCCGAATTCTACCCCTGAGAACCAAAGGCGTAAAGAAAAACATGACTCCAGACAGTAGTCCTCTACCAATGACATGATCTGAGAACTATGGAATGCACATGCACACACACACACACACACACACACACACACACACACCAATGAATAAATAAATGTGATACAAACAAATCCATTAAGTAAATAACAGTTACAAAATGAACTATAATTTCAATTATGGGTAGCATGTGGTTGCTGCTATCCCAATGAATGGGGCATGGCTATCATTCCTACTATGACTGTTAAGATCAACTCTGCAACAGAAGCGAGGGAATGCAATACTCTGACAGACTGAGTTTTTCTAATCCAGGGAATACTTTTGCATTTTTCTTGACTCTACTGGAAACTCATTTCTGTTTGTAATTCAAGTTTTTTTTCTAAATAAACAAGAGTCAAATGCTTGTTTTTAGCGAAAGCCTTAGTTCCTTAGCTTATAAATTTTAAAAATAATATTTCAGTTGTGATATGGAATGCAGAAAATGTAAGTTTCCTGGATGCAGGGAACACTGACTTGGTACTGGGTAGGGACTAACTATGCAGGTTAATACAGCTAGTCCTTTGCAAATACTCATAGCTTTAGGCCTTTATCTCTCGAACCTGATGTCAAGGTAACAATACACAATTGTATTGTAAATTTTGCACATTTTATGCTAATTTAAGCAACATATTTCATTGCTTTCTCCAAAATCCTTGGTAGCAATTTGTGAGGCTATTATTAGATTCCTTCATTCATTATAAGACTTGAGCATAAATGGCAATCATTGGTGTGTTCATAAGATTTATGTAACAATTACTATCCAGGTGACCTAGTACTCAGAAAAAGAATCAAATAAGAGAAGCAAACATGTTTTTCTCTTTGAATTGCAAAGAATAGCTATGCATTATCCTTCCCTTTGGACTTAACCACTAGTATTTCAAGTTCTCAGCTTGAATCATGCTCTATTCTTGCTTACAGGCTCTCCTCCTGTACATGCCTCTAGTTGTGCGAGTAATCTGATTTCAAATATGTAATCATCAACTGATTAAGTCAAGCAGTTGCAGTAGATTTTTTATGAACAAACACCATTCAATCATTATGTATCTTTGTTTTTTTACTTTTGAAAAATCATGTGTGTTGCCTGCACATGTGTCTGTCTATGCACCACTTATGTGCAGTGCCTACAAAGGCCAGAAGAGGGAGTCAAATCCACAGGGACTAAGGTTAGAAAAGATGGTGAGCCTCCATGCGGGTGCTGAGAATTGAACCTGGTTCCTCTGGAAGATCAATCAGCCAGATTACTCAATCAATTGAGTCAATCTCTGTAGTCCTTATTTTTTATTTATTAACCATATTATAACCGTACTTATTAACCATATTTACATCGTACAAATCAATCAATCAATATCTATACAGGCTGTTGATAATTACATTAAGTATTCACTTCATCTCTGCAATAACTGAAAAGGGAATGATGGCAGTATTATTTTCACTTATTAAACACAGTATTTAATAAAACTAGGTTATTTACCAAAACCCTCATGGCCATTACAGGTCTTATGATTTCAAATTCCATGGGCTCTAGGACTGCTTAGAAATAATGTAAATCTAGCCTTACATCAAGTCCTGAAGAAGTCAGGGAGTTCAATGGCTTTTCTATTTATTTCTTTTGAGCTAATTATAAAGACAACCATTCTGTAGCAACATTGACAGTTCTCATAGGTAAGTTTAAAAGGCTATTAAATGGGAGTTGACAGACTACATACTCCCCTTCAGTGGAGTTTATGCCAAAAGAAGCAGTTAGAGAAGGAAAGATCTTTTCTCTCTGCAAATTTCAGCATCTGTGCCTTAGAGGAGAGGTGGCATCACCTCAATCCTGGCTGTTTTTATTAAGCCTTCAGATCCTCTGCCTTTTTACTGAATAGTTTCACAAACAAGTCTGATTCTTCTATAGCAATTTATGAAATAAGACTCAATTTGGTGATAGGAGGCATTGTACCCAATTAGAGAATCTGTTTCATGGCAAACTCAAATTATTTCTTTGTGCTGTGACTAAATGACTTAACCTTCCCATGCTTTGGGAGAGGGGTGGTACTAGTTTACAAGAAAAGTGCTGAATATGACTGTTGCAAGCAAAAAAGAAGAAGAAGAAGAAGAAGAAGAAGAAGAAGAAGAAGAAGAAGAAGAAGAAGAAGAAGAAGAAGCCATAATGTAGTTCAGTGACAAAGAATCGACCTAGCATGCACAAGTCTTGGCTCAATTGCCTGTGAAATAGGTGTGAGCAACACTCCCCTCCAATACACACACACACACAAACACACACACACACACACACACACACACACACACACACACACACACACACAGAAGACAGACACAGTCAAAGAGACACACATGGGGAGGAAGGGGGAGGAAGATATGGGGTGAGACAGGCACAAAGAGACAGACATATACCATGGGAGGTGGTGAGGAGAGGGAAAGGGAGAAGGTGTGCTATGCTGAAAGCCAACCATTTACTTAGAATTTTCTCTAATGTATGTTGGTTATAAACTTATACTAAGATGTTTATATGACTTTAACATTGTTATTCAGGCCTAAATATACAACATGTGTTTATATGTATTAATCCTTTTTGAGATAGGGTGAAACACTGAATTTAACCATAAGGCAAGAGATAATAGAGTTCCTTAAAGTCCTGAGTTCATGTAGTCTTTCCTTCTATTCTGGTGGAACAAGTTCCTTGTAAAAATATCAACCTCCTGTTGGGCAGCAAATGGTGTTGCCTTTAATTGGAAGTGTCATAGTGATAAAGGAAGCATGAGGATACTTTTATTCATGAAACATTCTATAAGCCTTTGATGTGCAAAGGCTACAAAAAATATTCTAGTTTATCATCTCTCAGTTCTTCTCTTTGACGTCTTAGGTAAGACTGGAGTCAATCCACATGCCTGTAAGGCATCAAATATTCGTAGTTCAACACTGCGTTTAGAGTACAAATAACAATGGCATGATACAGATGCCTCTGGCGTCTTTATTAAGGCCTGTGTATCTGTGATCTGTACTGCTTAATCAAAGAGATCTGAAATTTATGGATTAGAATTAGGACAATGAATTTCCCATTCTGTTTTCTTACTAAATTCGTGCATGTTCTAGTTCCTGTCGTGAGAACCTAAGTTGATTATGTAGGGGTTTGTAGTTGCTTTGTCAATCAGGCAGTACTCAAGGTGGACCAGTCGCTTGAAAAAAAAAAACAATAAAGACTGGGCAAATTGCACCTACAGTTTTCCTTCTTCATTTTATAACTCAATAGATTTCCACATGCTATAAACTATTGCCTTTAAGACAAAGGCTTGTTTGTAACTCACTCAGCCCTTCAAATAAAACCGTGTGTGACAGCAATTGCTAATTTGGAATTCAACAGTTGTGATTAATTATCTGGAAATGTGACTGTCTGCTAAGGATAACTGTACAATGATGGGTTTCACATAACAGGTATCCAGTAGACAGACACTGCAGTACACGAGAAGAAGAATATAGGTTTTTACATGAAACCTAGACAGTTAATAAACATATTCTGAATTTCAGATGGGATTACTAACCACAGGATCCTCAGAAGGAACGAATAATAATGTCAATCACCAAGTATTTTCCTTTTATAGTTCCAATCAGCTTTCAAGTTAAAGCATAGTAATAATATATTATGTATTAAAACATATCCCTGGGTTTCTCCTCAACAACCTATAATATTGTCAGTCATCAAATATTTACCTTTAAATTTCCAACAGCTGTCAAAGTAAAATATGTCTCATAAATTTAAAAAGTATAGCTGTTAAAACTCATAGAGTCCTTTATTGAATTGGCTTAAGACACCATTGGGCATTATTAAGTTTCAAAAGTCCATTTCTTTGGTGGGAGAGGGTCACAACTGACAACTTAGTGGTATACTCTAAGCTATATTTATGAACTTGCCATTATCAGGATTATGCTGAAAATATAAAGTAGATCATCCCAATATCAGAAGGATGATCAGGAGATGAAGTGGACAGAGGAAGGGATGAAGATAGACAACAATCACAATGTCTTCATCCATTTTCATTTTGGACTAATAATAAAATTGGAGACTTCAGGTTTTAGGTTTTCTTTTTGCATCTTGGTTACTGAAGGAACTGATGTAGCTTGCTTAGAGTTAATGCATGCTAACTTCTCACAGCAACTATCAACAGCTTGCTCTCTCCCACCTTCTAAATTACTTCTGGTTATCTAGGACTTCTCCACATGGCTTCCCTCACACAGTACACTGTGAATGAAGTGTTCCAAAGTACAGTATACAAAGCATGTGCCTCCTGGTAGAGGTGCTGAACTGTTTTTTTTTTTTTTTTAATTTTTTGAAAATCAAGAAGTTTATCTATTTTCTTCAGATAATACATATAATATTACAAATAATAATACAAAAGCCAAAAGCCTTAGTCACATGATGGGAACATGATAGCAACAAAAAAGCAGAATAGGAGCATTGGTACCCATCTATACCCACAAATGTGTGCAACCATCACAGCAGGGAAATGCCTTCATAGCAGCAATGAAATCCAGTAGAGAGATTACAGTCCATGGGCAAAAGGCAGACAAAAAAGAATAAATAAACAAGTGAAGCCAGGAAAACAACAGGAAAGATAGATTCATGTTATTCACCCTTCCCTTCCTCAGAACCACACAACCCTATGTGCTAGGGAAGGGGAGAAAAGTGAGCACTCAGCCTTGACAGAGATCTAACCATCAAGCCCAATCTATGATGAGTGCTCAGTCTGGACAGAGACCCAACCATCAGGCTCAATCTATGATGAGTGCTCAGTCTGGACAGAGACCCAACCATCATTCTCAATCTATGATGAGTGCTCAGTCTGGACAGAGGCACAACCATCAGGCTCAAAGCATGATGACCATTCAGCTTTAACATAAAACTACTCTGAGGCTGACCATGTGATGAGCACACAGCTTTGATATAGGCCCCACATTAGTCTTGCCCTGTGAACCATCATTAAGTCTGGCCCTGCCACCCAGATTCTTAGGCTGATTCCTAAGTGCCAGGCTCTAGTCTAATCCATGAGGTTCAAAGGATTCTTGGCAGAGCACCAGTTTAGCTGCTATGGGTCCAGGTTCCATGATGTTTTTCACTATGTAAGCATGCTTTAGATCAACCCCAATGAAACTAGTAGCCAGGTTCCATTTAGTGGAAACTGGAACCAGGCCTAACTGACAAATCCCATATCCAGGTATTGATTCATACACTGAGATGTCATCCTGTGATGATGGAATCCAGTATTATGTGTCCATAGTGAGCAGGCTCTAGTATTGTGCCCAATTCTCAGTACCAGGTTAGCGCATGTACCCAGAATTTGTGGTTTTCCTGAATTAAGGGTATTTCTTTCCTTTTTTATTTTACATTCTGTCAAGACTGAATAAATTACCTATTCCTTCAAATGCACTGGCAATAAGTAAAGACAACAAAGATAAAAGAAAATAACCAAGTAAGTGTGACAGTGTCAGCACAATCATACAAAATGCTCAGAGTAGATCCAGACGAACTGGAGATCAACAGATGTCTGACAAAAAAAAAAAGAAAAGAAAAGAAAACAACAACAAAAACAAAAAACAATTACCTTAACATTGAGATACAATAGAACAGACACATGGCTCACTTATATCAGGAAAACAATACATGAATAAAATGATGTTTCATACAGAGATAGAATCTATTTAAAGAGACAAGCTGAAATTCTAGAATTAAAGCTCGCCAATATTCTAAACAGAAAATTGCATTGTAAGTTTCAAGAGAAGACCCAACCAAGGAGTTAGAGCTAGAAAATTTTAAGACACAGGTCACTTAACATTTAACATCAGGGAATAAAAAGAAAAGAATGAAGGAAGGAAGGGTTAAGGGCTGATAGGGGTCATTAAGTAATGGATATTCACATATGAGAATCTGAAAAGAACAGAAAAGGGAGGAGATAAAATTTTGATAATAAGAATGATAGCAAAAAAAAGCTACCCAAATTTGAAGAGTGAACATTGATCTTCACAAATTCTAAAGTAATGCCAAACATTTAAAAAAAATCACCAAGACACATGAGAAAATTCTCAAAATGCAAAGACAAATAGTTGAAAGCAGTGAGAGAAAATGCTTACAGAAAGACGTGGTTATCCAGGACACTATTCTCAGGAAAGATGATCTTCAGAGAAGAATCAGAAGTGAATTCTCCAGAGAAACTACAGCTAGGAAATCCATCAGCGTTATAACTACTTCACCAGAAAAAGAAAATTCACAGGATTGATGGGATGTTAACTAATAATAAGAACGTTTGTGAAAGGACAAAAGTCCAGTAAATACTAGTGTGTAATTAAACTCAGACAAATCTCAGTAACGCTGGTACACTGAGCACTTTTAATCTTAGAATATTGTGTGCATGTGTGTGTGTGTGTGTGTGTGTGTGTGTGTGTGTGTGTGTGCATGTGTGTGTGTGTGTGTGTGTGTGTGTGTGTGTGAGAGAGAGAGAGAGAGAGAGAGAGAGAGAGAGGGAGAGGGAGAGAGAGAGAGAGAGGAAAGGGAAAGGGTAAAATGATGTAATTCATTTCAAAAAATAAAAATTGAAAGTTAAAAAGTATCAAAAATAAATGCAACTATAATCCTTAAATATTTTTCAGTGATATACAATATCAAAAGACGAAAATCCTGACACCAATCACATATAATTTGGAAAAATGGAAGTTCAAGTGCACAGGTTTTGTGTACAACTGAATTTGTTCATTTAAAATAGACTGCTATGACTTCAAGATGCTTTATTTGAGCCTTTTGGTAACCATAAGTCTACAGTAGACACACAAATGATAAACCAAAATGGAAGATAGCACTGCTACAGAGACCCCCAAATTACACAGGAGAAACAGCAAAGAAGGATGATGTGGCCATAGAGCATCCAGTAAATACTGAAGAAAACAGCTACTAGACCTCCCTATTGGTAAGAACTTTAAATATGTAGATCATGTGCTTCATTCAAAGGAACATACAGCAGTTGGATGAATAACAAATCTAATCCACTTTTATGCTGCCTACAAAAGATTCACATTACTTTCAGGGTCAAACAGATACTGAGAATGAAAGACGGGGAAAAGATACCCCACACAAATGATAACCAAAGAGGAGAGAGCAAAAAGAATGGTCTAAAGAAAGTAAGTCAAACTAATAACAAGGGGTCAGCTAATCAGAAAGACACAATAAAATACCCTTAACACTGGGTAAATAAATATGTAAAGTATTAAGACATTATGGAAAACAGCATGGATGTTTCCCTAAAAACCGGACTATAACACAATCCAGAAAACTGCTTTGGAATATCATTCAAAGGAACTATCACAGTGCTGAAGGGATAACTACTGTGTTCTCTGTAGTATTGTCCACAGTAGCAAATACGGGAACAACAAAAATATCCATAAGTAGATGGAAAACATGACTTGTATACATGATGAAAAATCAGTCAACCTGAAAAAAGCAAGTCTGTCATCATTTGTACAACAGAGATGAAGCTGGAAGAAATTATGCTAAGTGAAAAAAAAATGTCAAGCTAAGAAAAACAATTACAAATGCTGAAAGATCTCACTCATATGCGAACTTCAAAAAAAAAGTCAACTCTTATATGAAGAGTAGAACAGTTATGGTCAGGAGTTGGAGAGCAGAAATATTGGGAAGATGTTGATCAAAGTGAGTAGTTGAGATTTTGCTAGGTGAGTGGATGCTAGAGATTGAATGTATAGAGCAAAGGAATTCACTAATCATACTTCATTTGATACTTGAAAACGAACGAGAGTAGATTTTAAATATTCCATCCCCCCAAAAAATGGGAACTATGTGAAGAAGTAATAGATATATTCATTAGGTTAATAATAGCAATCAGTTCAGAAAGCACTACACTGTACATATGAGACATGCCTAACATATTGGCTAAATATATCTTAGTAAATCTGGAGAAAATGTATCAGTCAGAGAAAAAAGCAAGCCTCACTCATTCCTATATGAAGGTCAAGGAAATGGGCTGCTTTTAGACATTCACACTCCCAGACGCTGGCTACACATCCCTATTATCACATGTTATACTCTCACAAATGTAGCCAAAATGCTCCTGGGAGTTCACCCTCAATACCTGGTGTCTGCTTGGTTTTCTCCTGTCCCTATCCACATTTTCAAAGCCTCTACCATGAATTGTACTGCCACTGACTCTGCTTTGGCTAGGAAGGCTTTCTTTAGCACTACTTCGAGGATTCCTGGTTTGTGAGTGTTAGTCTCCATGGAGATTCTGCCCATGCTACCTGGGACCTGCATGACTCATTTGAGATGGAACAGCCTTGAGTTATCAGCTATGCTTACATTTACGGTCTGCCCTGCTCTAGAGAGGGGAATCCACATATTGCTCTTTCTCTGGGTTCATCTTTAGTTCTCTGCAGCAGCCACAAAGAGTGAATAGAACTATCTCTTCCTTTTTATTTTCTTTGTTTAAGGGCAAGTAAGTGAAATTTACTGAACTAAAGCAACAGCTTCTGGTAGGCAGGAGGGAACTCAAAAAGTTGGCTGCTTTCTGTCTCTTTTTAAATCTTAAAAACTCTGAAATCTACTTGAAAATACCGAGAATTAGCCTTCTAAACAGAGAACTCAGAGTATTGATCTTTCTTGATACATCAGTAAACCTTGCTGTAGTTACTGAAAATGTCTTGGACTTCATATTTAAGTCAGGTAATTAAAAAGAAAATACATTACATATCGGAAGAACTATCTCTTTCAGATTCTTCCTGGTTTACACAAAAGATTAGTGTAGGTAATGATGAGAGTGGGAGAAAAAGTCTTCCCCAGGGAAAAGTATACCGATTGGCTAACCAATATCAAATGGTCAGCCCTGAAAACAAGTAACATTATATAGACTGAGCAGGATGTATGTATATATTTAGGAATATATATGTATATTTGTGTATGAATGTAACAAGAATTAATGAAAAAGAAGCCATGGATTTTAGTAGGAGCAAGGAGAAGTATATGGGAAGGTTTAAAGGGAGGAAAGGTGAGGGAGAAATGATATAATCTCAGAAAAAGTTTAAAAATATGACTATAGCTTTCCAATTTTATTCTTCACTGGAATTTTTGTTTTCCTTGATTGTTCAGCTATTACATGGAGAAGTTACAATCTTATCTATAAATATCCTCTGAATCCATTCAGGTCAGGTCATTCATGACCATTCAAAACAGAGATGACACTACTCTTTGCCTTGTCCTTCTCAGGGTAAGAGGACCATCGATGCAGACAAGATAGGAGCTTAAAGGAAGCCATGCTATGCTCTCTTCAGCAACCACCTGCATTGTACAATTAGCTCCAAATCAAATATAAGATCCTTACTTTTTTTCTTTCAAAGTGTCTGAAGCATCTTAAGTATTTCTTTGGATGCTGTCACTTTCTATCACTCCAACAATTACAGTTTCAATTGTGGCATATATACTATTGAAAGTATACCTGTGCATGTATATGTACATTTACACTTAAACATATATGGTCTCTGAAGAGTAGGAAAGTTTTAATGTGTGTGTGTGTGTGTGTGTGTGTGTGTGTGTGTGTGTGTGTGTGTAGTGAGCACATATACATATATATGTTATATGTACAGGTAAAATATCTGATGCGTATATACGTAAATATATGCACATACAAATGAATTTCTCTCTGCGAGGAGGCAATGTGTTGTACCAAGGCTAATATTTGAATTGCAATTTATTCTATAAAATTACAATGAAATTAAGCCATTTTAACCAATACTGATTTTTGCAAAAATCAGTATAGAAAGTCAGTAATTCAAATTCAGCTCTAATTTCACCATTCAACACAAACAGATTGAGCATCTGCCCCTTTCTCTGACTTCCTTTTAAAAGCACAGCTCCAGAGAGGTGCTATCTGCAGCTCCATTGATTCCTCTTCTTGTTCCCTGATCTTTACCATCCTAAGGTCAAGCCCAAACCTCTGTGATATTTGCAATCGTCCTGAGCCATGTGCCCTTTACAATCTCAAAGTTATGACCCTGTCTACATTTCCTCAGATATCTTAATTGCCTGGTTCTAAGAAGTAATGGCATAAGATCTCTGGATTCTGCCCTTCGAGACTGCAAACACGCTGGCATTTTCTTCCGATTTCTATTGCTTGCACATCACCAGGCCATTGTGTTTGTTAGGACCAGGTCCAAAGGATTACTTTCATTCTTTCCAGAATAATAATAATAATAATTTTATTATGCAGAGGGAATTATCAAAAACTTAAATCAAGACTTCTACAATATTCTTTAAGTTTTCCACTGGAAGGCAGGAGTACCATTGCTGTCTGGGATGTAAGAAATGCAGTCTAGGGGCTTGGATTGTCACAGTGTTTGGGAAACCACCGGGATCCAGTTATAAGAATCAACAGATAAACTTTTTCTTTATTTTTTTAAAGATTTATTTATTTATTTATTTATTTATTTATTTATTTATTTATTTATTTATTTATTTATTATGTACACAGGCCAGAAGAGGGCGCCAGATCTCATTGCCACCATGTGGTTGCTGGGAATTGAACCCAGGTCCTCTGGAAGAACAGCCAGTGCTCTTAACCACTGAGCCATCTCTTTAGCCCCTGATAAATTATCATAGTCAAGCACAATAAATAACTTCTTTCCAAATGCCAATAGCAATAGTTATAGGATGAGAAACTGCACACTGTTGTGTCTTCAATAGTACTTCCAATATTCACACCAACCTTCCATTCTCTTTAAAGCAAGCCTTCTCACTCATCACCTTCTGCTTCAACTAACACAATCGTATTCTTTACATTCACTACTGGGCTGTTGTTCTGTTCCCAAACACTCCGGTTAGTTCTTCCCTCAGTTTCCTAGTTTTCTCTTAAGTACTTTTATTATTGATACTTACTCCTAAATCACCCCCAGCCCCCACCTGGAGATCTATTTATCTTCAGGTATCCCTGGTATTTCTATGAGTAATGTTTACATAGGGAAGAACTTTGTTTTAGGGGAAAAAAATAAGATACAAATTCCAGCCCACTGTTAAATAATTGCACGGCCATGGTTACATTATTTAATTGCTCTGATATTTGTTTTTTCCAGTTTCAAGTATGAAATAGTAATAGTTATTTAGTATGATTGTTTAAGAATTATCTGATATCAATTAAGAAATCTAACATAATCCCATTTCTGGAATAAGCTAGCTTTCTCACTAAACATAGTTCCTTTCCCCCTCTGCTTTCTCCTTATTTTATAAATTTCCTCTGAGTTTTCTTAAAATTTTTCAGTATCTTAAGTATGAGCTGACCATGACCCAGTTTCTCTAACAGTTTCCTGGGGCTGGAATTGGATTAAGGAAAATCTACACTGTGGATATACCAAACTAAGTCATTTCTGACAAACACAGATCATATCTACAGTTTGAGGATATCTTACTATTGGTTCTGTTAAGGGTGTGACATTTATAATTAGGTCTCATCCTTGAAATGATAATAGGGACCTGAGATTGATTAATTTGTATTTAATAGTCATAACAGTTTGCCTACACACATAGTGTATACTATCCACATGCTTGGTGCCAGCAAAGGGCAGAAGAGAGCAACAGATCCCCTGGAACTGCAGGTAAGATGGTAAGGAGCCACTGTGGGACTGAGTCTTCTGCAAAAGTAGCAGAAGTAACTACTGAGTTATCTTGGCAGCCCCTGGTAACTATTACTATAACATAATCTTTCCTATCCAGACCTTGCCATGTATTCCTCCTCTAAATCTCCTCCTATCAGACCAAGAATATTGAGAAATAATAGAGAGCTGAAGGAACAAATTAACGATAGCCAAAGAACATTGACACAGGTATATATTCTTATAACTGTGATTTGTAATTCTGTGTACTTCTGTACACCAAGCACTAAATGTCAAGAGAAATGTTTTGAGAAAAGAAAGGAACTTATATATGTCTTTATTCCATATGTTCAGCCATATCACAATCACCTATCATATGCACACATGCATGCACATAGGAAGATACTGAGGGCTAAGGAGATGGTTTAGTGGGTCAGAGTGCTGGCTTGCAAGCCTGGAGACCTGAGTTCAGTCTCTGGAACCCATATAAAAAGCTAGTGTAATCACTCATTCGTGAGGTAAGATCCATGTGTGTGACAGAAGAGTAGGATAGAAGCTCATGGGTCAGCTGGCCTGCAGTCCATCGTACAGATAGAGGAAGAAGAGAGATTCTGCCTCAGTGAGGTGGAAGATGAGAAGCAACCACAAAAATAACTGTCCTCATCTCTACATCTACCTGCTGCCATGGCATGTAACTAACTCAAAGAGTGATGGGGACAGAATCTTAAAGTACATAGATACTAGAAACTAATACAAAACATATTGAGTTTCTTGAAGTCCAATGCACAATAAACATAGGCATCTTACTCCCTCTAAAAGCATTTCAGCCAAGGAATGGGTTTTTTTTTATTTATCTTTTTATTTTGCTGACACAGATGCAAAGACCTATCAATAGTCGGTTTCTAAGAACTATACTGATCTGTTCAAAATGGTATTCCTTCTCATATTTAATGAATTTTCCATAAAATATGTCTACTCTATTTAGGAAGCAGTGTAATTACCTAGGGCAGGGCATTCAAAAATTAAAAGTGACCCTCAGCCTTTCTTCCACACTTACAGCTCTTCTTTCTCTAACTTTAAAGAGAAAGTAAGCAAACAAAAATTACATTTATAAGTCATTTATCCCTAGTGTTTACTTTGGGAAAAGATTTTTAATGAATTTTTGTTATTGATTCTTTGTGGGTTTCACATTATGCATCCTGATGCCATTCTTCTCCCTGTCCCTTCATATCTACTCTCCATCCTTGCAATCTCCCACCCCCATCAACAAAACAAAATGCAAAAGAAAAAAAAACCAAAAAACCCTAAAAACAAAAACAAAACTAACTAACATACAGCAAAAATAACAACAAATCTTGGTGTAGTGTGACAGAGTGAGTCATACAGTATAACCTTTAGTCCAATACATCTTTGCTTGTAAGTATTCATTGCAAAGTGTCATTAGTCTGGTTTGAGGCCTCTGGTTTCTGCTACACCCTTGATACTGGGACTCTTCTTGGGTATTCTGTTGTTGTCTGTATCACAAAGATCTTGCATCTTTGGATCTGCAGGTCTGGCCCTTTTCCATATTCCAGCAGTTCATAGATGGGGTGAATGTTGGGGTGGGCAATCTCATAGCCCTGGGTTCTGAGTCTGGGTGGTAGCTGGGTTGGTCAGCCTTCCAGCTTTCCTTCATCAGCACCAACGGGAAGAGCTCTCTAGCATTGCCCTGGCTAGCTCAACCACTGCAGCAGGTAGTAAGGAAAGGGGTTGGTTCTCTTGCTCTTATATACTTAGGAGTAGGACACCCATATCCATACCACCAGGGCCAGCTCTACTGTTTTGCCTAGGTGAGGTACACAGCCCTTTCTCCTGAGTGATACAGTTGGTGAGGTGCAGGGTCAGTTCTTCCATTCTCATGCTCCCAAAGCCAGTTTTCCTGCCTGTTGCAGGTAGCAAGGGTTTTGGGGGGAGGACAGCTTTCCCTCACCCATACCACCACAATGCGGGGAGTGGGTCAGTTATGCTCTCATGCCCTCAGGGCAGGCTCTCCTTTACCCAAGCTAACAGGCTACAGGATGAGCTCTATGGTGTTGCCTGGGTGAGGTGCAGGGCCTGCTCTCCCAACTGCTGCAGCTGATGAGAGGCAGAGCCAACTCTCTCCTACTCTCATGACCTTGGGACCAGCTTTCCCCTCTCATCAGGTGGGAAAGGATAGGGCATGGAGGAGGTCAAGTCTCCCTCACCCACTCCACCATAAAACAGATGAGAGGAACAAGATCTCTCACTCACATTCATGGGGCCAGATCATCACCTGAGCCTTCGTCAACAGGGTCAGCTCTATTGTGTTGTCCAAGTGAGATGTAGGGCCACTTGGCATTGGGAAAGATTTATTATATTATTTTAGCATGATAAATATGGATGATTATCTGTATTCATTTGGTATAGGGGTCACTAAAGCCAAAGGGATATAATTTGGTGTTAATTTTTATCTTATAAGTTGCATCCAATTTTAACTGTGAAGAATGTATACTTCCTGTTATCCATGCTATGAAGGAATTTTGTCTGAACATAGATCCATACACTGATAATAAAAACCTTTTGCCTTGGGCAGGGAAGCTACTACAAAGTGTTTTTACATTAAGTTCATAATAAACACACATTTATATCCTTCAAAATACTTCATGATATGAAACCACTTTGTATTTGTTGATAAGTGTCCCAAAAGTCACTTCACTAAGGGTGCGATTTTCTTCCATTCCCTTCCTAACACTTTTATTTCAATTAAATCATAATATATGATTATCTCACTGAAGTCAAGCCAGTGGAAATCGTCTTCACAAAAGCGATTCATTTCCTCTTCAATTTCCTGTCCTTTTGACCAGAATGGCATTTACTAAGAAGGGATGAAATAGGTGGGTGGCAAAAGAAGGCAGCTTTCATAGAGGCAGGGTGGATGCTTAAGCCACATCTCCTTGATCCATGAATGCAGCCAGGGCCATGAGGCCTGCCAAGCACAGCCACAAACTCTCAATGTGGGGGAAATGAAACAATTCATAGGTGTGTACTATTTCAACCCCTTTATATTGACATCTGCCAAAAGGGTCAAAAGAAGCCCTGTCATCTTCCTCACTTGAAAGAAAACACTTCTCAAAAGGGACTGTGGGGAGGCATAGGGACTTCTTTACAAATGATAATCCAGTTTCCAAATGCATTGATTATCTAAAAGAACAGCATGGGCCTAGGGTCCAAGTCTCTTTTCTTTTCTTTTTTTCTTTTTTTTTTTTCAAATACTTCAGACTGGTCAAAATTCCAAGTGTGACTTTTTTTCTCATTTTACTTTCAATATGATAAAGCAGATAATTTAAAGCCCTCCATGCTGTGAAGAATTCTTTCCATAGGTGTTCTTCTGTGGCTTTCCCTGTATGTGTGAATGGAGAAGTCAAGGGAGCTCTGATGGAGAATTTGGCCAGGAAAACTCAATTCTGCACACACACATGAAAATGGTGAAAAGAAAATCAATGAATTTATAAAACTTCAATTTCATCAGCCTCTACTCATTCAGGAGAGGCCTGGATTTGAAGGGAAAGTGGTGAGAATTTTTATTCAGTCTTGAAAATGAAAATTGTTGACTTTTCAAAGAGGGCAACTTGAAGTACAAAGTTCTCCCTTGTCTGGTTACCTTCCACTTCCTTTCCCACCTCTTTCCCACATACCCTGAGTTCCAGAAATGCACTTTTTTTTTTTAAGTAATGGCGGATTTTGTAAATTTTTACAGGCTTCTTCTCATGCTTGAAATACATTGACTTGCTTTGGTGACCTGAACATTCCATTCACTTTTCAAGCTTCCATCTACACATACCCTCTCTTTGAAACCTTTTATTCTCTTTAAGTCAGGAAGATCTGAATATATACGTTCAGTGTTTCAACCCTATCTTGATAGCTCATTCATATCTGTCTTGTTATGACAGCTTTAGATTGTTTCTTCTCTTATCTATCCCCTGGTATATTACTTTCTCTCATCAATGCTTAATACTCTAGAAGAAGGGACCATAAAATGTTACCTTTCTCAGGGCTAGACAGATGGCTCAGCAGTTAGTAGTACCTGCTGCTCTTTCAGAACCTGCACGTAGCTCTTAGCATCCAGGTCAGGTGGCTCATAACTGCCTGTAATTTTACCTCTAGGGGATCTGATGCCATATTCTGGCCCCTGTCACATATACACCCATGTATATGTATACATACACACACACACACACACACACACACACACACACACACACACACACACAAACCCACATACACATATAAATAAAAATAAAATAAAACCATAAAACTGTTATGCGTCTCACTCAGCACAGTGTTTGGCACTCCCACATGTGCCCATTCAATCCACAAATGATTTACTGCATGTTTGGTATTTTAAATGGGCTAAAGAGTGAGAGCAGGGAGACGACAATCTCTATGCTTTACAGAGAACAGTGTGTGAATAGGCTGAAAGCAATAGACAGAGGCCAGATGGTAGAAGGGTAGCACAGCTATGACAAAGGTTGAAGATGGTTTCTCCAAAGCAACCAAAGAACCCTGAAGAGTTTAAGAATGGGCACAACATGACTAGATTTTCTTTACTGAAGAACATTCTGAGAATCATTACTTTCAGAAGCATTTACTTCCCTAAAGGAGTAGGAATTAAATGGAGGAAGGTATCTAGCCATGGAGTAAGGATTCAACTATATCTGTGGTTTCACGTCTTCTCTTTGAGCCAAGGTGATACAGTCGTGGGTGACTTCTACATCATGTGTTTGTGTTCCTGCAACTTAGTATCAAACAACAAGTCACTCAGGAAGGATATAGGCAGGTAATGAGTAGGGAGAAAACATAGCTGAATGCGTTGGGTACACTGTTTCAATAATCAACAGAATGGCCTGAGATGTGGAGTAGAAGGGACAGAAGCCAACAGGTGAAAGGTTTTTCCAGAAACAAAATCAATGTCCCCATGGCTTATCAGCTACAGAGATTAGAGCCTAGAAGGAGTCAAATTGCAGACGCTGGAGTCATTTACCTGGGGTAGGGGTGAAGAGGAAGCTACATTTCTGTTTGGTGGTTAGTTTCAGAGAGAACCTATGTGAACAAGACTAGCTAACTCAGTTTCTGTAATGCATAGCCAACCTTGGGTTTAATCACAATAAAAGAGGTCACCAAGTGATCTTCTGTCATTGAAAGTCTGCTTGTTAATTAAGCCCTTGCAAATTGAAATACAAACTGTATGCATGTGGAAAAAAAATCCTTTAAAGGCCTCCAGAGGGTATAAATTACCAGGTAAAATAACCACCAAACTGTATTTACACCTTTGCCCTAAACCAAATGAGGCTGAAAGGATACTTGCTGATAAATACTATAAGGAACTGAAAAAAAAAATTAATTCAAGTGCCACTTGGTCTAGTTCAACCTATTTTCTATGGGGTAAAGAAATCCTTAAGCATCAAGCTTGATACATTTGATAAGTACATTTAACCACATTTCTTGTTGGTAATGGGTTCATCTACAGTACCAGTATTTACAAATACTCTGTAAGAAGATATAGCTAGTATATTACACTGTTAGGTTTTCCTTTAAACCTTTTTTGCAATCTTTTCTGTAAAGGTATAAATATTCTCAGAGAGTAATGTAGTTCTGAGGGATCCAGCCAATACATTGAGTACAGATGAAAGCCTAACAGAGTCAAACTGTCCCTACAGATCCACACTGGACATGGCTCAGGAAAGAGGAGGGCGCAGCATCAGAACTCAGGGGTGATGGACTAGCTGGGTTTTATTGTCAAATTGACACAAGCTAGAGCCTTCTAATAGGAGCAAACCTCATTTGAGGAATTGCCTCTATCATAGTGCCTGTGTGCATGTCTTTGGGGCATTTTCTTGATTGCTAGTTGAGGTAGCTTTGGGCAGGACATCCCGAGGCAGTTGGGCCCTGTCTGTGTAGAAAGCTAGCTGAGCATGGAGAGTGAATAGGACAGTAAGCAGTATAATTCTGTGGTCTCTGCTTCAGTTCCTGCCTCCAGGGCTCTTCCTTCCCTCAGTGATCAACTCTTCCCTGGAAGTATAAGCTGTAATAAATCTTTTCCTTTCCAGGTTGCTTTTGGTCAGAATGCTTCATCGCAGCAACAAAAAAACTAACTAGAACAAGTGAGTTTCCTGAGGGACAAGATTGGTTAAGACTTAAGAATATGTATAAGGTGATGTTTGGCATGTGCCTAAAATCATGTGTGCACATAATCACACACACACACACACACACACACACACACACACACACACACACACACACACACACACACACACGAGTGAGAGAGAGAGAGATTGCTTGTGTTTGGCATCCACACTAGGCTGGTACAGGTTTTCTTTTCTTTCTTTTTGTTTTTTTTTTGTTTTGGCTTGGTTTGGTTTGTCTTGTTTTTTTGGTTTTTCAAGACAGGGTTTCTCTGTGTAGTTTTGGTGCCTGTCCTGGATCTTGCTCTGTAGACCAGGCTGGCCTTCAACTCACAGAGATTTGCCTGGCTCTGCCTCCCGAGTGTTGGGATTAAAGATGCACGCCACCACCGCCTGGCTGGTACAGGATTTCTAAGAGGGATTTTTAAAGCAGAATCCTTCCAGTTTTCTAAGTGAAAGATTTAAGTGCCAATGTCTTAAACATATAGATTTGGGGGAAACTAAGCCATAATAAGCTTGAATAAAAATGTTACATATAAGTTTTTGAAAATATGCATCGAGAACTGTGAAGTTTTGGGATCACAAATGCTACTAATGTTTCTCAGAATACTTATTTGTTAGATAATTAACTTTTATTCTTGTTTTTTCTTAAATAACAATTCACAATAATATTTTCACCAAACACATAGTCCCAGGAGGCAGGCTTCCATTTAAGTGATGTATTTGTCATTTAAACTTTTCTCCCTGTTCTAGTCCCTCAAGTCTTGAGGATACAATGCAGGAAATGTGGCCACAGTAACCACAAGTCCCATACTCCAGATTCTATTTAATCCTTAAAGATACCAGTTCCCAGGCATGCCATGGAAAGTCCTCTGTGAACAACTTGAGACAGTCAACTTCAAGCAAGAAAGAGAAATGGAAATCCTGGGATCTCATGCAACATTTACCCAAAAAAGAAAAAAAATAATAATAAAGAAAGAAAAGAAAAATGTTCATTTTAGCTGGTTTTAAAGATCACAATGTTTCCTTTTACAATATTTACTGACAAAACAAGCATTTCACTTGACATTTTTGTCTTAGTGTTTGAAGTAAACCACACCAAATGTTAGTTTGCACTTGTGTATATTTTACTAAGAGAAATACCTATCATCCAGAGGAAGTAAATTTTCAGTTTCAAGCCAATTGTTTTTACAAGTTGAAAACCAAGTAATAAGATACTGTTCTATTACAGATGTTAAGGAATCACAACATCCATTGTTAATGTAGGTGGGCCAAGTATTTATTTTTAAATTTCCTCATAAATTTTTCTCTGTGGGGGATCTAGCTCAGGCCTCATGCATGATAGATAGACATTCTAATAATAACCTATATCCTAGCCCTAAATTATTTATTTTTTAAATAAATAAGGACATGAATTTGTTTCAAAAATTACATAAAGAATTTGTCACCAAGGATAAAACTAATGAGCTTATGTGAAAACTAGAAAATCATACGAGGGCTTTAAGGTACTTGAGAGAGACCTTGTTCTGTTTTATGTACTTAGGTTTCAAAGCCCACTCACATCAAAATAAAAATCCGTCTAGAACATGGGCTAAATCAGTCATTGTAATGCCACCTATCAAAGGTTCTGTGTGGCACATAAAATTCTCCATAAACCTTTGCTGATTCTTCTTGTATAAGGATGCTATGGAGAAATAGGAAACATTGTTTTAGCTTGATTTGCTAAAATTATAATGACATGGCTATTGCTAAGCATGGGCAATGGAGTGTGTTGGAGGAAACTGGGATACACCAAGTCTGAAAGGATAGGGAAGCTGATATTGCAGAAGGAGTGGAAAGGAAGAGGTGAGGACGAGAAAAAAATCACAAGAAAAGAAAAATGGGGCAAAGTTGATTGAATAGAAAACAAAAATAACAGTGAATCCTGTAGAACTCAGGACAAAATGGAAAGAGTGACAAAATACGAAGCAGGGTTTAGGACAGGAGATGACAGTTTTGGGTCACCAAATTCTCCCCATCAGCTACCCCAAGAAGCAGGGAGAGGCTCAGTAAGAGGCTGGGAGCACTAAATCCCATGTGAACAAGCAGGAAGTGAGCGAGGAAGCAGAGGGGAGCTTTGGGGATGCATGAGAGGGCACTCAGGAAAAAGCCTGCAAACTTCACAGAAGAAAGGACAACCTAAGAGAGAATCACAGAAAGAAAAGCTGACTTTCAAACCAGAAGGACTTACAGCATGGACACAGCCATGAAGCAAATGAATGAATAAAATGAAATTTCTGATCAGAACATCCTCTAATATTGCTTATGGAAAACAAAACAAAACAAAATAAAAAGTCCTCACAGTAATTGATGAGAAAAGCTCTAATAAGGATGCCTGGCATTCTCTCCCTCCCTTGGCCAGGTGAAGTTGATCTATTCCTATCTGTCCCCAGGTTGGCAAAGTCCGGGCTTCTGCCCTCCATGGCATTCCTCTGGCTTTCTCCAAGCTCTCACCTCCAACTCTGTCTTATGCAGAAGCTTTTCCCAAATAACTGTGCCTGTCAAAATCTGCACCTGGTCTCAGTTTATTAGTCTTGTGTGAGTGCTCCCCATCCCTGTCAGGCTGATGTGAGTGCTCCCTGCCAGGCAGGTGTCATACATTCTTTCCAACCTTCACATCAACGTTCAGCTTCCTTCTGGCACTTAGGATATAATTATATACGTACATCTGAGCCTCTCTGTTTTCTTTTTTTCTTTTGCCAGACATATTCATTTCAAGAGAAAAAATAATTCTGACTTGGTCTTGATTGCATCCTTACAAAAGCTTAGGGGAGAGGCATCCTTTACAATTTCATCTAGCCATCATCTGTAAATGATTGGGCTGAGTTGGGTGCTGCATCCATCAATGGAAAGGCAGACATGGTCCTTCTGTTCCCTAGAAGGGCAAGCACTCAGTTAAGAAACAGTATTGACTAAGTAAGAGCCTTTCATACTCAGGATTTAATGCTGTAGCAATCACTTCCTAGTGATGGATTTAAGTATTCCACTGAGATGACCTTACAGTTGTTTTCCATCTGGAAGAAGAGATCAGAATCCCAACTTCTAAATGGAAAAGTATTTGTTCTAATTATGGTTAAAAAAAAGACAAAAACAAACACGTACACAGTGATAGTTTCTCAAGCAAAAATTCCATTATCTCTGGAGCCAAACTTAAAGCATGAGGGCAGGATGTCCTGGGGAAGAAAAGACTGCTCTAATGAGTGCTAAGTGTTTCCGGGTATCCCTGTAAGTGTCATTTAATGTATTAACCTATGAGGGAAGCTGCTTTCCACTCCTGCAACTGTGGTGACAAGAGAGACAAGTGAATATCCCTATTTCCCTTACAATGTCTCATACAGGCAGATTTCATGCTAAGAGACTGCAACTTAGAAAAAAGCAGTCTAGATACCCAAGGGCCATAGCTGCTGTTGTTTTTGAGACAAAGCTTGACTATGTGTCTATCCCAAGCTGGCACCTGAATTCACTCTGCATCCCAGGATGTCCCTTAACTCACAGCAGCTTTCCTGCTGAGATTTCAGGAATCCAAGGCCACACTTGGCTCCTTGGCAAACACCACAGGAAAATTCCTACACTACAGCGGAAGCAGTGAACTCCTAGGAACACCAGTATGTAAGTCAGTTATCTTTCAAAGATCAATCTTTAGTGAAGGGTTTCCCTGAAGGGGCTCCTTCCAAGCCTTCCATGCTTTTTATAATAGAGACAGCAAATCCTGCAAGGTCCAGACCAACTGTGAGTCCTACCTAAGACAAGGGCCTTATGCTCTGTTATTTGATTAGGTCTTATTTTGTCTCCTATCCTTGCTATGGAAAAAGGAAAACAACAAAACAAAACAAAAACAAAGCAAAACAAACAACAACAACAACAACAAACAAGAGCATAGTCTTTTGGAGGTAGCAATGAAGTCTTAAACCTGGAGACCTCCTGATTTCTCCCTACTCAACTTATAAATCAGGGGCAGTGTGTCTAGATGTTAAGCTAGTACGTAATTCAACTCTTCAATTGAAAGTTGAATTTTATGAAAAATAAAACTGGAGGATATCCCAGCCAATATGGAAGTGAATGTCATCAACAGAGCCATTGATCATTCACCTTTCTAGTGTTTATGATCCTGTGAAGGCAGGAACCACTCTTTCCTCATCTCTAGCCCTGAGGTTAATGTAGTCAAATATAAACCAGGCACTTAAAAAATGGTCATGGAATTAACAAATACAGAAAACACTGTATTTTTTTTTTCTTTCATTAAGTCAGGACCCCATTATGTATCAAGCACTGGTCTAGAAGTCGCTACATAGTCCAGATTGGCCTCTGCAGGACATGTACTACCATGCCTGGGTCTAACACTGTGCTTTTAAATAATAGCTTTGGTTGAGACCTGACCATGTCACGCATTATGTAATTTAATATTTTAATTTGGAATGACTGCAATGTGCTACCAGACCACAGCCCTGAAGAGCAGGATCTCTATCAGGTCTCATGAATGCCATGATTTCACAGGACATCAGGTCCTTTATGTCAGCAGCCAGAGCCCAGTCATGAGTAAAGCTAAGCCATCTGAACAGATAAAAGGATAAGTCCCCAGGAGACAGTTGTTTAACTTTACCAATGACTGCACATTACCCTGTGTTGCTCAGGGTTATTGGAAAGAGAAGGGGAGGGCTGGCAAGAGATTGCAGTCTGGGCTTTGTACTTAATAACCCCATTCATAAATGATGGACTTCTTCCTGCCACTCACCAACCCTGCTGTGTGGTTAGAGAACACATGGATTGCATGATGCATTTTTAAGCTAAATAGGAACAAATGCCTGATTACTAATGAATATGTGATTGCTTCTAGCCAATAACATGGGTAATCATGTTTATCCAATAGACATTTGGCATTGAATACTATTTATACTTTACTTTACTCAGAATCCATTTGTTACGAAAAGGACATTATACATTGCGGTTATGTCTGCAGGCCAGTTCAAAAATAGGCTATTGATTTATGTGGCACAAACACTTATTGTACATGTGACATTTGTGGAACAGAATGTAGTATAATAAGAGCACTGAAACTAATACTGTGTCACCAAATCTCCCTGAAAAGCTGGTGGAGACCGTAGCCATAGGCAATGGTAGTCTCATCCTCTGATGTCATTCAATTAGGACATCAGTAGGGCCAGCAACAGTAGGGAGGTGAGAAAGAGTGTCGAAACTCAGAGGCGTGGCTGCTGGGATTGGTTCATGTTCTCCTCATTTCTTCACGTTCCCCTTATCCAATTCTCAAGGCCACCTCTGTAACACTGATTCGAGTGTTTCCCCAGCCCCAGAATCTTCCTGGGTTGGCTGGAGAGAGCACACCACTGGTTCACAGTGAAGACTAGAAGCCATGAAGTTCCAGTTGCAGTCAGTATCCTCTAGCAGGCCCTCGAATGGAGACTCCCCCACTGCCCCCACCATACCGGCCACTGCCACCAACACCACACTCACTATCACTAGAGGTCACTGTTAGGAATCACAGCAAACTGATCACAGAGCGGGTGGCATTTCCCACCACAACCTCTAGATACTGTTTTGCACTTTTCTGCCACTATTCCTTTTCAGGAATATTCCAGGACATTTCTGGAACATTCCATCCTGTTCGGATAGTAATAAGTGGTAAGTGGTCTTTTTAGGTGTTAGTATAAGGACAAGAAATGAACGTTTTTGCCTAAAGACTAATTCCTGCTCCTGGAATGTGAGATAGCACCCGGGGCTAAAGGGCCTGCTATGATTGTGGTCTTTCTTTTACTCATATGCCCTTATCTGTGGACAAGAAAGATTGAGTTCTCGTTCTGTTCTTCACCATGCATTGCTAGAACTGGGAGAGAAAGGGAGGCAGTGAGAGTAAGAAGTTGACACTGGTAAACATACACCTTGGACCTCTTCCTCATTCAGCCTCTTCAAGTTATGTTTTCCTAGTGCGCAGTCCACGGCATCAACCAAAACTGGCAGGAAATGGAGAGATTCTTCTAAAACAATGGGTATGTTGGATAGCACACAGTCTTAAAGAGGAAAGGAAGCCTCACCATAGAAAAATAATAGGACAGAAAACTCATTTGCAGGATATTTGTGCAAACTAATGTCCTAAACCAAACAAATAACCCCAAAAGACAGAGTTGCTATTAGGAAGGAGCAGGACATTTCATTACAAACACAATATAGCAATACAAAAGTCAGCTAAAATAACCTATAAAATATATACGACAGAATACAAGTTGGCCCAGAAAAAAAAATCTGATAGGAAATAGAAAACAGCATGACATTAGAGATAGGGAGTTTATTTTTATTTTAATAGCTTTTTGACATGAAAAGGTATATCAATACAAAGACTTTCAAACAAAACATTATTTAAAAATATAAAAATCTCATTTGATCTTACTGCATAGAGATATCTTGCTGCTGTTAACATTTTCAATTCCCTTACATTTTTCCTCCCTCAGAAACCTCATCACATTGCCTTAGATAATCCATTTTCTCAATATAAAAGCGACTATGTCGTATTTTGTCCTCCTTCTTCAAATCTCTCATCTGCCGCAAACTTCCTCACTCTCAGCTGATGATTTAACTTTCAATTTCATTTCCAGAGTAGAAACTATTAAGAGTTTGCCCCGTTAAAAGCTTCTGAGGGACTCTGATTCTTCAATTTTATCTTTTGAAAGATGTGTTCCCAGTATCCTCAAAGACACATACATCTCTCCACACCCACAGGATTGCTTTGACTCTACAGCACACAAAACAAAACAAAAACTTCCTTTGGTGTAACATCTTTTCTCGCTGTAATTTCTCCATAGCCCTTCATAGAATTATTTTAAAGGTTTCCTAAAGAGTACTAACTCCATCTTCACATTCCATTTCCTCTCTAACCCTTTCCCAGCTTTCTATAGCCAGGGCTCCTTCAAAGCTCTCCATATCCATTGAAGAGTTATATCCTCATTGCTTCTCCAATGCTCAGCAGTGACAGTCAATTCTGTGTTTACCTTTTTTACCACTAGACAGTATTTAGGATTGCATGACTTCATTATTATAAAGACAAATACAATCCAGGCTAGATTGCTATGTTCCACTGTTATATTGAACAGTATTTTTTTTATTTTAAACTATATAAAAATGAAAATATTTCAAGAGTTTCTAAAAGCATCATAGGCTTAAGCACTGTACTCCTGACCCTAATGGATGAGCCTTCACTGACTGAGTTTTACACATTTCAGGAATGAGGACATGACCTCTCCTAGACATAGTCAGGAAGAAAGGTTTATCATTGATGTGAAGGAAAGTACAGCCAGGAGCATCTGGAAGGGTCTAGGCTGAACTGTGCCATGAGAGGAGAGATTGAGTGGAGAGAGAGAGAGGAGAAGAAGAAGAAAGGAGAGAGGAAGCCAAGAGGACCAAGAGCAAGAGAGTACCTGGGAACTAAGAGAAACAAGAGCAGAGCCAAGAGGGTACTTAGCCAAAACATCTGACTTATATAGGAATCAGAAGCTTGGGAAAGGGAAGCTAGGCCCAGTCCCTGGACTGGAAAGGTTTTGGATAGGGAGAAGCATGGGAAGTGCTGGGAGGAGTCACAGGTACTGAGTGATGCTGGGAGAGGTGGGAGGAGCCACTGGTACTGAGTGATGCTGGGAGAGCTGGCCAATGTCTGCTTTGATATGTTAATAGGCAATTAGCTATTTGTACCTGGTTTCTTCATCTACCACCTACATTTCAGTCAAAGCAGCTGTAACTCCAAAAATATGATTGTCCTCTTCTTGAGATCTCTCAAGTCTCTTTAATGACACTCTCCCATTGGCTCTATTTCCCATACACATCTTTCCCATGTACACACTAGGTGCTGCTTCTCAGTTCATTTGAAAGCAGACGCTTTCTCTGCTTGCCTTATAAATCCTGGAGAACTCTAGATCTGGGCCCAGGACACTTTTCAGTCACCTCCATTAGCCACTTGTTCTTCTCAATGCATGTTCCCATGTTTTTTTTTTTTTTAAGAACTTAGACATGTTAAATTTCTACCAATTCTATCTCCTAATTTTCCTCTTAACTCTAAGCTCATAAGACTTAACTGCACAGGTGATATTTCAACAACTTGCAGAAATTTCAAATTTAGTATGTTTAAAATAGAACCCCACCCTGTCCTCCACTCTTGTTTCTCCTTGGAATTCTACATCAAAGTGTCCCTGCAATTCACTCAGTTGTAAGGGCGGAATCCTTAAAATCACCCTGACTGTTGTCCTTTTTCCTTATGCCCACTTATGTAAATCATAACAAATATCATCAGCAAAAGCTTCAAAATATATGCAGAATCCTCCCACTGGTATACGGCCCATATAGTAAAAAGAAAATAGTGATTTGACTTATGAACTAAAGGATACTGAGGGTAAGAATAACAAGCCAGGAAGAGTCTCCACTCATCCTCAGACAGATGGGGATAATTACCTAAATGCATTGCAATTTAGAAGTTGAGCTAAACAAGTAAAACAGGTTTAGAAAGTAGATGTAAGATAAGACTTAACTGGATAACCAGCTGTAGTGTAGATTGGAGAGTTTAGTTTGACATATGGCAGACAAAGATATGAAATAAAAAGATAAAAGATAAGATCAGAGTGATGTCAATGTCAGAGGGCATGGTTATATACCCACGATGATGAACAGTAGCTAAAATGAAACAGGGATACCATAAAAGGTGGGAACAAAGTTCCAGGTACCACTGGAATCCAAGGGATGACAGTGTTTCATGAGTAGGTGATCAGCAGAAGTTACTGTTCTGAGATGTTAAGGTCAGAGCTAACAACTGTGGCACTTCAGCAATGGCCATAATAAACTTAAAACGAGAGCTAAAGACATGAAGAGTTTTTCAATGGATGGCATCCCTCAGAGACATCTGTAGTAGAAGGAAAGAAGTAGCCTAGCTACCAAAGGGGAAATTGAGTGTTTATAAAATACAGAGTTTATGAAATACAATGTGAAGGAAAGCTGATGGGAAAGAAGTGAGACATGTGAAGGCAAAAACAAAGAGATGATACAAAGAGTGGATTGCCAGGATCTTAGTGTGAAGAAAATGGTTACTGATGAAGGCTGGTAGGTGTTTGCTTTACTTCAACTTAGAATTTAATTTCCTCTTTCTTCACTTGAAATTAATGCACATTTTCTGTCATGCTTTTTGTACACAGCTACCAGCCATCCACATGCCTTGAAAGAATGTGAACATATCAACATTACTCCATTTTCTTAAAACATGTTGTGTGCCCCTTTACATCACATTTTCAGGAGTCACAGTGTCCACAAATCAGACACCATTAATATAGCCCATCTTTTCCTTGTGACTTGTGGTCAGCATTTTGCAGCAAATAATATTGGAAATAAGTCATAAATCATTGCTGTAGGCCAATGAATGAGTTGAAATCTAACTTCAAATTGAATTGCTAAACTGGAAAACATACAAAATGGAAACTACCATGTAACTGACAACAGAATTCACATTTTTGCCTTTCAGCATGGGAGGATACAGTTTAGGATGCTAAAATATTATGTGCAATTTCTGTTTTGGTTTAGAAGAGGACCAAGCAAAACTGTGTCCTAGGCATGAATATTTTTTGAGACCACTCTACTGAACATTGAATTAGAGTTCAAAGTGAACCAAATTATTGGTAAAATTATTTAATTAACCCAAAGATTCTCCCTTTCTTTTCTGTTACCTGTGTTGCTAGGCTGTTATCAATTACTCTGCAGGCCAAGGCAATTTCAACTTAAATTGCACACAGAAGAGAGAAGAAGAAGAGCCATGGGAATGGCATGGCCTGAGCAACTGAGTTGCAGCCAACAATGAATTAAATTAAGTGTCTCCTGAATTACCCAAGATGTCTGCAGTTTGCTGATAACTACACAGTGTTTATTGTATTCCATCCTATACCTTGAAGGAAAAAAAAACATTTATTTATATCACATCACTTCCATGCTATGGGTTTTTTTTTTTAATGTTGCTATGGAAACCTTCCATTTCCTTTCACTATCACACACATGAGCAAAAATGGAATACACATGAATAAACACCTCATTCCAAAACCCTACATGCAAAATAAGCTCCCAGCACTCTCAGTCCAGTGAGGAAGAACTATATTAGATTCTGTCTTTTGTGAATCATGGGTTTATCCAAAAGTTATTCAGTATTCCCTTCCCTCCTGGGGCTCATGGTCCTAGAGGATGGGGATATTTCCCCAGACACTCGGCATCTGTTATAGTTAGATGCTATTACTCATTCTGCCCTTTTTGTCTACTTGTTTTCAATGACAAGAAAAGAAACACTTTGTTTGTTTTCTTGAAGCCACTGGCCCAAATCTCTGCTACGAATTTTGTGACAGACAATTAATTGTTAGACTCATGTTTTCAATTAGTTCATTTTCAAAACAGGTGATATGTGAAATGTTTTCTTCCTACAGCATCAATATAACATACTGGCATGTGTCAGAACCTTCCTTATACAACAAATAGACAGTGTTATTTTTGAGGGAGAAACCCTGTTTTGATTAAAAGATACATTCCATTTTGAATTGAAATACTAAAAATATAGTAAAAAGTTAAAAGAGAATCATCAAAGACAATTACCTAATCCCTTTAACTTATTTATCTCTAAGCTAAACCTAGGTTTTATACTCCTATATCTGGAATCTTCCTTTCAGTTTCTTCTTGTAGTGTGGAGAAAAATAGGACTGTTGCCCTGATTTCTTTCTCTGTATTTTTGTCCTTCAAATATAAACAGGCAATGTATGTTATGTGAATCATGGCACTCTGGGGAACGTACTTTCTGCTGTAGGGGTTTTCTGGTGAGGTCTGTGGCTTCCTTTATGTAGATAATCTTGCATTTGTGAAGAAGGGAACATCGACGTCTTTCTTTTTCCTCCCTCTCTTGTCCTGCCGCAGTAGCTAAGATTTGAAGCACGATATTGAAAAGACAATAGAGAGTGGAATCGTTGTCTGATTCCTCATTTTAGTCAAATGCTTCAGATTTTCTGAATGTTAGTAGGACGTATGCTGAAGACTTGTAAATTCTCTTTATTATGCTGAAATGTTTCCTGTATCTTTAGTCTATACAGAACTTTTATCATGAAAGAATATTAGATTTTGTCAAAGATCTTTTCTGCATCTAATGAAATGACCATGTAGTTTTTGTCTATTATTTGGTAGGTTACATTTATTGATTTATGAACATTGGACTATCCATTGATGAAGGGATATAAGATGGTAACTTGATCATAGTAGATGATCGGTTTTGATGTGCTCTTAATTAAATTTGCAAGTATTCATTAATAATTTGTGTCTATGTTCATCTGGGCAATCGGTTTATAATATTCTTTTTTCTGTATCTTTAACTGGCTTACATACCAGTGTTTGTATGGCATAACCCAGGCCCAGAAAGACAGATCCTCCATTTTATCTCTTATATGTGGATCTTAGTTTTGAATCTTTAGATTTGAGTTTCAGATTGGAATCCGGAAACTAGAAATGGGGCCATTGGGTATGGTGATATTTTATTTGTGTACCCCAATAAAGCTTATCTGGGAATCAGATGAAAAAGCCAGCTACTATATTAAATATAGAGGTCAGGCTGTGGTAGCACATGCCTTTAATCCTAACATTCAGGAGGCAGAGATCCATCCAGATCTTTGTGAGTTCAAGGACACATTGGGAACAGATCTAGGCATGGTGGCACATGCCTTTAATCACAGTGCTAGTTAACCATAGAGTTCTGGAGGTCTGTACAGGTAGACAGGAAGTGATAGAGCTGGATGGAAAGAGAAAGTGATGTAGCTGGGTGGAGAGAAGAGGTAAGATGGCAGAGCACGGAAAGTTATATAGGTGTGAGTATACAGGAAGTAGCTCTCTCTTGGGCTGAGGATTTCCTAGCTGTAAGAACTTGTGGCTTGACTTGTTCTATTCCTCTGATCTCTCAGCTTTCACCCCAATATCTGGTTCTGGGATTTTTATTAACAAGACCCATTTAGCAATTTGAGTCACAATTGGAGGAAAGGGTAGTATAACACGGATGGTATGAAGAGGAAAGGGCAATAATAGGAGAAAGCTTTAAGTCATGAGTGGAATGGGATGACAGAGCAAGGGAATATGGGAATAATTAACACAAACAATGCTCAAAAAAAGGCACATGGAAATACATTACTTTAGAATTTTCCATATGTGGATATACAGGTAGAGATATATGTGAAGCGTGTGTGTGTGTGTGTGTGTGTGTGTGTGTGTGTGTGTGTGTGAATATAAATCACAGTACCATTATGGGATACCTTCCTTATAGTTGCTGGTCAGCTCTTCCTCATCATTCATCTACTGTAGGTTTTGAAACAACATCTCTCACTGGTCCTGCAGTTCATGTATTAGTTTGACTGGCTGTCCAGTGAACTTCAGGGTTCTGTTCGTCTCTGCCTCATCACTGCTGAGATTAAAAATTTGCAACAGACCTCTAAATCATAGTAGCCTCCCAGACCTTGGTACAACTGACACTATGATGGAAGTACCATCAGGCCTTGGAACCCAGCAGACAGGCAGCAAATACCTGCCAAAATGAGAACAAATATCCAATCCATCAAAGTCCACAGTTCTTGGAAAGTTCCTAAATGTACTAACCTTGATTTTTGGCTTCTATAGTTCTATACTTCAGGGTAACTATACTCAAAAACTAAGAAATGCCAACCCAGGATGTGGCTTTGTGTTTAAAAGCCCACCCTAAGAAAGGCTTGGGACTGCATTCAGTTACCAAATACCAAGTATAGTAGCCAACCAGTTAATAAAGACATTCTATTGGTTTGAGCGATGTCTGAGTTGTCTTCTCTGGTGGATATTGACAACAGATTAGCATCAACATGTCTGGCCTTTAAGTGGGTTCTAAGGATCACAACTCTAATCCTCATGCTTATATGGAAGGCAGGTTATTGACTGAGCCTTCTCTTCAACTCTCAATTTTACCATCCTTAATTTTTCCATCTCTTTTTCTAAGGTTCTAGTCTCAAGAAGAAGATCATGCCTGACTTTAAGGTGAAAATTTGGGCAGAGAGGATATTACAACAACCTGCTGCATTTATCAAAGTCCCATTGGATGGTGGAGCCATTCATAGCTATATGGACTGTAGAATGCAGAGATAGACTCTCACAATTGGCCATTGCTTTTATATTACAGGAATAATGCTTTCTTAAAATCATTATTCCATAGCATGAATGCAAATGTCAGTGTTTATCAAATAATGTCGTATGCTAAATGTTCCATCACTGGTTCCGCCAAACAGCTCCATATTGTCATCTATTGAAGCTGTAAGCATTCTTTATATGGACAAGAAGAGAAATGTTTGAAAATGTGATTAGTCTTTAAACTTTGAGATGAAAAGAAAATCCTGGATTATTTAGGGGGAACCTAAATATCCATGTACTAAGGACTATTCTTCCTCTCCTTTCCTCTCCCCACCTCTCTCTGTGTGTCTCTCTTTCTGTCTCTCAAACACACAAGCATGCATGTGAGCACACACACACACACACACACACACACACACACACACACACACACACCAAGAAAATTATAAGACATAGCCCAAAGAAGTTAGATGATAGTAGTCTGAAAGATCAGAGTGGTGTCAATAAGCCAAGGTACTTCTAGATAGAAGAGATAAGAAGTTGCCCTCAATGTTCTACCCAAGAAGTGTATATCCATTCCAACAAGGACTTCGGCCTATTCATAGTAATACTTATTGATTTTATAGATTACTGGATCCAGAATTGTAAGAAAACTATTGAATTTCTGTTGTCTTAAGGCAATATTTTGTGATTTTTTTATAGCAGTCAAATAATACAATATGACAGATAACTGTTTTATGTTGGCCACATACTTTTCCCCCTTTCTAAGTCTACATGTGTGTAAATATATGTGTAGATGTGTATATGTAAAGCTTTAACATGTTATTATGTCTAGAATATTACTGAAGTCATTTTGTTGAGCAAAGAAATAACTCTATTTTCATTTCAGCAAGTACTGTATTACCAGGGTACTCTCTCAAATTTGGGAAGATCCTCATATAACCCACAAACACCTATCCAGTTCTGCGAAACTGCCTGGGCGTGTTTAAAGTAGATTTGCCTTTGTTGAATGTCTTGCTGGTACTTCTGCCAGCTTTCGATTTAGCACTTTTTTCTTTATAGCCATTCAATTGTGACATTAAAATTAAGAAATGAAGTTTGTAAGTAAAATTGAAATAGGATCATGCTAAGTCCAAAATGTATAACTGGGCAAATATTTAAAGAATCAATTAAGGAAATGAGAAAAGGATCCTGATTTCTCCATTTTCCTGCAGAAGCAAAGTTACAATAGGTACAGTGTGTCTAATCTGCCACAAAAAATAAATCGGGGTGCTGGAATATTAGCTTTCACTTCAAAATTGGTGAATTTTTTTCTTTCTTCCTCGCACAACTTAATATGACCCAGACTATTTTTGGGGCTATGATCTCTCTTACATCAAAGTTGAGTGGCTGGGAGGACCACCTGTAGCCTGTACCCACCTTTAGTGCACTCTCAGTGACTCCTGACAAAACGACCCATTTCTTCTAAGTGAAATGAGACACTCTTAATTTAGACTGTCTTAAAAATTTTCTCATCCCTAAATCACTTATTCTCAAGAGATGAAAGCCCCAAGATCAATTCCAAACACTGTTCTGTCTTTGAGGCCTGAAGTCTATTCAAGGTACTACAAGAAAACTATCCTCAGATTGCCAAACAGAAGTGACTAGAAATATCTGGAAACCAGCCAAATGGAACACTTCAGAATTATTTACCCAAATTTCTCTTTCAGATACTCCAAGGAAGACAAACAGTTGTTACTGAATTCATATATAAAATAAGCATTCAGACACAGCCTTTAAGGCGGTGTACTCCATTTTCTGTACTTTGTGATGGTTTTGTATCCAGTATCCCCACCTTAACACTTTTCCCTTTTATCCAAGCAAATTAACCCAGCAATTTCCTTGGACCCTCAAGTTTCAGACTTTTTGTATGTGCCACTGTTTGTATGTATTTGAACATTTGGTCCCCAGCTGGTGGTGCCACCATGCTTTTGTATTTGGGAGCAGGACTCAAGCATGACAGGAACCCAGAGGCAGGAACTGAAGCAGAGGCCAAAGAGACTGCTGCTTACTGGTTTGCTCCTCCTGATTTGTTCAACCTTATTTTGTACAGAATCCAGGACCACCTGCCCAGGGATGGTATCACCAACAATGGGCTAGGCCTTCTCACACCAGCCATTAATTTAAAAAATGCACCAGCCTTATCCACAGGACAATCAGGTGGGAGCATTTTTTCAATCTAGGTTTCTCTTCCCAAATGACTCTTGTGTCAAGGTGACATAAAATTACCCAGCACATATGCACACTAAACCATCGACAGAATTAGTTAATGAAAACATTGCTCAAAACTCACCATACCTCTGTGTAAAATCACTAGTGACATTAGAATGTGGGCCAAAAGCTTTCATATTCCTCATTTAGAAACAACGATTTTTAGTCATTTTATCTACATTCAGTTAATATCTCCATAGCTTTTATAAGTGCCTCTGTTTCAGCCCACTGTTGTCCCATGCACATAAATTTCTGTATCACCAAAATATTTGAAAATACCTACTAAGTTAGTCATCTTTCTATTACTGTAACATTAACCGAGACAATGGGCTTAAAAGGAGGAAAATTATTTCTTGTTTGTTTGTATTGTTTTTTGACTTATGGCTTCAGATGTTTTAGTCCCTAAGTCTTCACTCCATTGTCTATGGATCTATGGTCAGGCAAACACAACATGGTGATGAGTGGGTGGTGGAGAAAGTTGCACATCTCATGTTATCCAGAAAACATAGAAAAAGAGGAGGACTGGGGTCTGAATGTTACCACGTTATGGTCAAGAGCACACCCTCAATGATTTGTTTCCTCCTATTAGGTCCTACTGTCTAAAAGACCTACTTCATTACCAGTGGAACCATGAGTTCGACACCAAGCCTTTACTACATGGGTGATTGGGAGATATTCAAAATATAAACAATAACCCCTGCTTGTATCTTATCTTTTCCCTCCACATGATTGGTTTGCTTTCTATTGTTTTTCTTTCCTTATTTTTCTTTGATCACATATATTCACAAAATATTTTTGACTACCTTCCCTTATACCCAGTTGAATTCTTACTCCTTATACAAGTTTCATATAATCCTGTAAATAATTATACAAACGCTCACCCCAAAATTGTGAGCCTGTAGACCTATGTTATCTGACATTGTAAGAATAGCTTTAATTAATCCTGATTAATTTGAATATACAAATAAAATATACACTCATCTTAAAGACTGGGGAAAATGTTTTTAAATATAGGTTCAAATGGTAATATATTATACACACTTTCTTAAACACGATATATCCTTTGTATGATTTATTTAATTATTCTTAATTTGTGTATGTGTCTGCATGTGGGTATATGTACCAACAAAGGTGTCAGATCCTCTAATGCTGGAGATACATAGGGTTGCTAGTTTGCCAATGTAGGTACTGGGAACTTAGGTCCTCTGGAAGAACCACAAGCACTCTTAACTGTTAGGCCATCGCTCTAGCCCCCATAAGGCATTTTTCTTGCACAGTTCTAGAAAGAGGAAAGTTTCAAGCCTGGTCCTTGGGCTGGCACCAGAGTCCAGGCAAGACTATGCTGTCTTCTGCAGGCTCCTGGCTGATGATTTGTCTCTGCCTGCTCCATCTTCAGCATCTGTAACCCGCTGCTATTCTCTGACAACTACTGCAGTCCTGTTTATTCCTGTTCTCGAGAGAAGCACTTTCTTCTTTCTTCTAGTAAGACTCCTACACGATGCATTTATGCTCTACCTGATAATCTGCTGTAATTCTCTCATCAGAGTCTTTTATTGAATCATACTTGCAAAACCCCTTCCTCTTACCATAAAGTAATATTTATAAGTTCCTGGGAGTCAGAACCAATATGTTTAAGTGGTCATTATATTTCATTTAAAACACTGGAACATTCCTTTTCCAGTGCACCTTGCCAATATTCCAAAGATTGTGATCTTCTCTAAAACCAAATTAGAGAACGTGAATGCCTAACAGCAGTTTCCCAGTATTTTATACTTCTGATGCCTTTCTAGACATGGCACTGAGCACCTAGTACATGCTAGCCACTATTATTATTGAGGAATTGATAACACACATATGTTCAATATTGTAGAATTTGTTTAAAAAAACAGGGTATGTTCAAGCACATTTAGATCTCAACTTTAAAAATCAATACCATAAGCATCCTGATGTCATTGCCTGCCAACACAGCAGATTATTCCAAACAGACTCGTTAATGAGCTTAAACTATTTTCTCCTACAATAAAATTAAATTTTCAATAAAATCTAAAACCACTGTCCCCCAGTTACAAATTTTATGTACTCTAAGTGTATTACTGAACAGCTTGAAAAGACACATATTTCTCTAAGTTGCTAAGTGTTCAACTCTTGAGAGGGTAGTAGGCCTTGGAAGGTTAGAAGTAGGGGTTAGGCAGAGGATCTGTGGGTGCTATGCATGCATAAGGACCTAAGTTTGATGTTTTGTACCCATATGAAAGAAAGCCAGTACAATGACATGCCTGCAATCCCGGTGCTAGGAAGGAAGAAGCAGGGGGATCTCTCGGTCTCCCTCGCCAGCCAGTCTAGAGGAATCTATAAGTTTCAGGATCAGTGAAAGACTCTGACTCAAAAAAAAAAATAAGGTGGAGAGCAACACAGGAAGATACTTGACATTGACTTCTGGCTTTGTACATATCTGGACATGTCTTTCCACTGCATACACATGCACACACACAATCATGTATAAACATGCACAAACACATGGAAGTTTTGCTGTCCACATTTGTCCAAGTTTGTGGTTGGAGTTATCAAATGAATCATTGGTACATATTTGGCAGACATTAACTGTCTTTTTCTTGTCAGACACTGGTCAAGGAGCTGGGCTAACAGCTTGCCCTACAGAGTCTTGGAGATATAAACAAAACAAACAACTACAAGCACAATATTAAAGGCCCGATAATCTATAAGAGGGAGCAAGATCACACATTAGAAGACACAAAAGAAGGATATGGACTTGAGGGACCATTACTGAGATCCTAGAAACTGCTACAGGTAATTCAGATGAGGAATATGAGAGAGAAAAAAAATATTCTGAGCAAACAATTTAGACTTGAAGATCGTCAGCATTTACTGTGTCCTGAAATAGTCGGAAAAATGTAACTATAACCCATAGATATTTAAGAATTAGGGAAAACCAGTCAAGGTCAGTTCAGGTAAGAGATAAAGTTGGGAAACTGAATGGCTTCCACTCCATTCATGCTAAGCAGAAAGTTCATGCCCTGTGTTAAAACCAGTGGAGGTCAGTTCAGGTAAGAGATAAAGTTGGGAAACTGAATGGCTTCCACTCCACTCATGCTAAGCAGGAAGTTCATGCCCTGTGTTAAAAAGATTCTTTGTCTGCCATACAAGGAAAAGTTTTTTAGTGTTTTAGTTACTATTCTAGTGCTATGATAAGACATCATGTCCAAGGTATAAAAGAAAATGTTTGATTTGGAGCTCAAGGTTTGAAAGGGTTGGAGTCCATGGACATCATGGCAAAGTGCATGACAGCAGGCAGGAAAGCATCGTGCTGGGGCAGTAGCTGAGAACTCATATCTTAAGACACAGACCCTAGGCAGAAAAAGCTAACTGGGGATGGCTTAGGCTTTTGAAGCCCACCCACAGTGACATACCTTCTCTGACAAAGTCACACCACCTAATCCTTCCCTAAAGTTCTACCGACTGGGGACCAAGTATTCAAACGTATGTCTATGGATGCCTTTCATTCAAACTACCACAAATGGAAAGACTTTAAGAAGAGCAATGAATTAGACAACGAGCTGAACTAGCCCAGATAGGAGGAGAAGGTCAAGACACAAAGTGTGATGGCTAAACTTGATTGTCAACTAGACATACCTGGGAAGAGGGAACCTCAATGGAAGAACTGCCAACATTAGATTGGCCTGCATGCATGCCTTTAGGCATTTTCTTGATTTCTAACCTCTGTAGGAGGGCCCAGCTTACTCTGAGCAGTACCATCCCTGGGTAGATGTGCTTTCACTAGAGAAGAAAGGTAGTTGAATGTGAACAACATTCCTCCAGTTTCCTCTGGCCTTGAGCTCCTGTCCTGGCCTCCCTTAATGATAGAAAGTTACAAGAAAGTGTAAGCTAAAACAAACCCTTCCCAAATTGCCTTTGGTTATGGTGTTGATTGTGGCACTAGGCTGTAAACTAAGCCCCAAAGCATACAGAAAAAGTTGGTGAGTTAGCAGAAGTCTATGAAGTACAGCTTTTCTAGATGTGGTCATTATCAGTGTTGAGAGTTGGTGAGAAGAGAGGAATCCAGAATCACAGCAAGATATCGTGGAGAAACAAAGTAGTGGTAGACAGAGAGAGTGCTGTGGTGAGATGAGTTACAAGGGGACTTCTGTAGCTAGAGTTTTCCTGCCTGGCCCACAGTCAGAACAAATCTCTCTCACCTGCCAGTCCCAAAGCCACTCAGATCCAACCAAGTAAACACAGAGACTTATATTGGTTACAAACTGTATGGCCGTGGCAGGCTTCTTGCTAACTGTTCTTATATCTTAAATTAATCCATTTCTATAAATCTATACCTTGCCACATGGCCCGTGGCTCGTGGCTTACCAGCATCTTCACATGCTGCTTGTCATGGCACGACTGGCAGTGTCTCTCCGCCCCTCCTTCCTGTTCTCTCCATTCTCCTCTCTGTTAGTCCCACCTATATGTCCTGCCTGGCCACTGGCCAATCAGTGTTTGATTTATTGACCAATCAGAGCAATTTGACATACAGACCATCTCACAGCAGAGTTCAATGTTCCCTTTGAGATTCCTCAGCAGAGATTCTCTGCTGATGCCTATGCTGATCTGTATCTACACCTGACTTGCCTGACCATCAGGCTGGGCACAACTGCATGAATGATTCCATTCATTGCTGCTTAAAACCCTGGAAAAGCTGACCACAGTCAAGGTCACAAAATTGGATGCATATTTGTGCACAATAAACTGCAAAGCAATGTGTTTCCTGCTACCTGAGGATGCTATGTCTTTGATTTTCTCATTAAAACTTTCACTGGATATCCTAGGGTTTTTCTTACCTTGGTGTTAGAACTGAGAAAATGGCATGCTATAGTAAGGATACTACTAACTTTGCTGCGGTGGTTTGAATAAGAATGGTCCCCACAAGCTCATACATTTGAATGCACAAAAATCTACTTCAGAATTTCTATATCTTTCTCTAATCTACCTTGCTAAAGAATCTGTCTAATGAAGTCATCACTTATGTCACAAGTATTGCATTTGCATGGCATAAAACAGAATATGTGAAACAGGAGGATGCATTATATAAAAAGTGAGGTTAAATATATGCATGGTATCATCACCAGGGCATGGATGTGCGAGAGCTGCACAGCTCCCATCCCTCCACAGTTCCCCTCTGTCTAACCCATTGTCTTCATCCTCAGAGCCATGTCTTGTTTGGATTCCATTCTTCCCTTACCTCTGTTGTGATTTGAAGTTCTGCTAGCAACTCTAAGACTGATGCCAGCTTTATTTTTTACTTCATTTTCTGAGAAGTAGTAGCTGTTAGTTTATTTGGGTGGAAATTACATCTGAATTTTAAAAAGTAACATGATAGTCCAGGCTAGATACATACATGCTTTCAGTCGATTACTTAATTCCACTTCTGTCTTCCAAAGCATGGCGTAGGATTGGAATCTGAGTGGTTATTGAATGTCTGTGGGCACAGTGTACCCAGCACTTAGGAAAGCTGGTTTACCAAGTGTGGAAGGTCTGTGGTGAGCCAACTTCCCTGACATTTCATGTGCTCCTGGCAGTATGACTAACCCAGTCCCAAGGTTCAGTAGGCTATCCCAGCCAGGGAAACTGTAAACAGTAAATGATCTTTAATATGTATGTCAAACCCAAAGCCCCACTTTCATATTTCCAGGTTCAGACAGATTCCATGTTAAAATAAAGTGAGACTCCCAGCAAATAGATGAGAGTGCTATTTAGCATGTGCTCTTTGTATCAGTTAACAGGGTTTGTATCTCAGACTTTATTTTATCTCAGTTTATTTTCACATAGTAAAAGTGTGTCAATTATCCCCTCCTCCAGTCTCCTTCTCTTTAGTTTTCAACTGGGCCCAATTTCAGAGCCACTATAATTAGGATCATGATGCCAGAACTCTACTTCCCATCTATTTTCACAATATGAATGAAGAAACAACCACAGCAGTTTTCTCCATGGTGCCTTTAATGACTCAGCCAGAGTACCCAGCTTAACATTAGGAAAGCAGAAAACCCTTGAATAAGGACCTTAAATTGTCGGCTTGACTCTATCGGTTACTCTCTCTCTCTCTCTCTCTGAGTCTATGGACAAGTAACTAGAATCCACACCGTTCTCCCAGTTGCTGTAAACCATCTCGTTGTGCTCATGGTCTTGGGTCCTGGGATTCCCTTGGCCAGTGCCTTGACCTACAGACATCATACCTGTGCTTCAATTCTCAAGCCAAGCACTGCATCTTCCTAAAGGTAGTTTTTGTTTCTTTTTCAAAAATTGATTCAATTCATCATCATCATCATCATCACACTATGTGTTTTATATATGTGTAATATGTGTGACATGGCATGCATGTGGTGGTCAGATGACATCTGAGATCTGATTTTCTCCTTCCACTATGGATTTCAGGATTGCAGGGCAACTACCTTACCCAATGAGCAATCTTGCCCTGACTTCCAAAACTCATATTTGACTTCTCTGACTGTTTCCTCAGTACTTTTGTGATCCCCATCACTTTCCTCCTCCATCTTGACCTGTCCCTTCTTTTTCACATGTACAGGGCACACACATATTTTAATTTAATAGGAGATAGTTTGGCATTCCCTATTGGGACTAATTGTGAGTGCTTGTGAAGGTTCAGGATAAGCATTATCTCTATTTTTCTCAAGCACTATCAGAGTCATGCACCACAGGAAGATCACACTAGACTAGGTTTCACAACTAATTGTGAGCCTTATTGTTGCCTCAGAGTCCCAGCAGCGCTGTGCTCCACACAAGATTAAGGGCATTGAAGGTGAGGTGGGATGTTATATGCTAGAATGATAGCTCTAGATTGCAGAGTTGCTACCCTGCTTAGCCAGTCTAAAAGGTAGCTAGAAACAGAAATTTTAATTATTTAGCATTTACCAGGGACTGCTTGGTGGATTTCTTAAGTATTATTTAATCCTCATGATATTTTATAAAGTAAGTGCTCAGACACACCCAGCTTACTGATAAGAAGAAGTAAGGAAAGGAAGCACAAAGCTGGTAGAAGCTGAGGTAAGATTTGAACCACGCCTCTATTCTCTGTAGCTCACATTTTTAGCCAGCAGGTTTTGTGGGTGCCAGATAGGAAACGTTCGGACTTTACGAAACATGCTGTTCACAACTAAATTCCCCCGTTTTTTGGAGACCAAAGATCACATGTTTTGGTTTGTTTACTCCACAGCTTTCAGGATTGTCCTTGTAAATAGGAGGCTCTGACCCAGTCAACAGCTGTTTGCTCGAATGCTAACATTGGGTGCTTCTTCTCCACCCAGAAAAAAAAAAAATATTTTGCACTCAATATTCTGCTTTCATTTAAATGTGAGACTACACATTTTCATTTGCTTTGAGGATCTCCACTGAAAATAATTTCATACGTATTGGAAATGTTTATCACCTCCACCACAGCTATGTCAGATAAGCATTGGCATAGAAACTGCAGCCTTCAGAGCAATCCTGGGACCACACATCAGGGATCTCTTGTCACATCAGGGGCCTCTCATTAGAAGCAACTGAAAGCAGATTTGAAACACATCTGGGCCACTGAGGTCCCTATGTAGGAAGTATTTGAATCTTTACCCTCTGACTCATGGCTATTCAAATAATTTCGATTTAGAAGAAACTAATAATGATTTACAAAGCCTGTCCTCTAGACTTTAAAGCTCCCATCTCTAGCATCCTGTGCTGCATTAGTATTGAAGCTGGGGCAGCAGGTGCATACCCAAGTGCCCTGATCAAAGTGCCTGACAGAAACACTGGGAAGGTTCAAGGTTATATCAGAAGTAGTAGGAAAGCCATCACTGGAAAGATTCTAATGAAATTAACCTGGGACATGGAAACCACAATCCAATCACAGAAATGCCAACTTATTTTTTCTTTAAAACCAACTGCAAATATATTGCCCCTGCTTTTAAATTATCTACTTCATTAGGTTAAGAAATTACATTTTCATTGCTAGCAAGTGGCTCTTTGTCAGGGGTAGTGCCTCCAAATGCCAAAACACCCAGGCTTAAATATTTAAACTGCATCTATTGAAGGCAGAAAAATCACTTGAGGTTAGAAACTGCTGGTGACTCTAGGTTCACACAGGGTTTGACAAGTGGTTCAACAAATACCTCAGCAGCTAGCATTGATATTTACTGGCTTGAAGTGATTATCTGTCCAAAACAAATGGAATGAAAATGATGAATAACACTTTGCTACATGGAAATGGATAAATTTGTGATTAAAAAAAATGTTGAACCAGCCAAATATTTTTATAGTTCATCCTGAATCACTTTTAATTCCTCAGCAGTTTTGACCTGAGTAGTCCTGTGCTTGGACTAGAGAAGATTATGGCAAATTTGCAAAATTAATATGTGATGCTTGGATAAAATTCCAGGTGTACTTGGACCTGCTTAGCTCTGCCACTAAGGGGAGCAGAGTAGATTCCCATCAGTAAGATAGCCTGTAAAAATCATGAGTAACAACCTAAAACAGATATCAAAATTAAGACTTTCCTAATGATATTTTCATTATCATTTTGTTCTTATATTTGCCTGTTTAATATTAGAGGACCACAGGAGGTCTTTATTGTTTACTAATTTGTACTTTATCTTTTAAATTTTAGAGGGAATTTCTAATATGTTCTCTTTGCCTTAAGTTTGTGATTCATGAGGTTCAATGCAGGCTGTTTTAACCTTAACATAAGTCATTTTAGTGACATGATTAAGTTATTTAGAACAATGTTCACAGCACTTCACTAGACTCCTGGAAGCCTCATGCTTTGAGAAACTCCTACAAATGATCATGGAAGAACAGGAGACTCAATACAGTTGTGGGGCATGCTGTCTTAAAAGGGTGGGTAATGGCTGCCAGAGGAGGAAGCATTTTCTTTATGGAGTAACCAATGGTAAGTTGGCCAATCCCCATGCTCATGCAAGAATCCAAACTGACTTGGTGGTGAGCCACACACAAAAGATGCCAAAGTGGGCAAGGCACTGACTGGGAAGAAAGAGATCAGCAGAAGTGGGAGGGGCTAAGAGAAGATGGTGGGGATGTATATGGCCATAATGCACTGCATACACATGGGAATTTGCCAAAATTAAACATTTTAAAAGGAGAAATCTCTTCTTTACTCCATTCTTATTATATACAAACAGCAAATTACTATAATGTTAAATTAAATAAGCCACCAAAACATTGCTTTGCACTGAGGGTAATGCCTCCCCCATATATAAAGTGGATTTATTTCAGAGAGAGAGAGAGAGAGAGAGAGAGAGAGAGAGAGAGAGAGAGAGAGAGAGAGAGAGGAGGAGTGAGTAAGGGTCAAGTACATGAAAGACACACCAGGCACTAGATACCTTGAAATACTGACAGAACACAAAACCATGAAACAAGTATTGTAGTTGGAGTATTCCTGTGTCCATCCAGCACCTGCAGCTGCTCAGACCCAATTAAACACACAGAGACTTATATTTCTTATAAACTGGATGGTCATGGCAGGCTTCTTATTATCTGTTCTTAAATCTTAAATTAACCCATTTCTGTAAATCTATACCTTGCCATGTGGCTTGTAGCTTACCGGTATCTTACAGCATACTTCTCCTCATGATGGCTGGCAGCCTCTTCCTGCCTCAGCCTTCCACCCCCCAGCATTCTCCTCTCTCCTTATCCCGCTTACACTATACTTCCTGCCTAGCTACTGGCCAATCAGTGTTTTATTTATCAATCAATCAGAGCAACACATTCACAGCATCTCCAGCAAAGTTCATGTCCCCAGTGGAAAACTCTGGGAAGAATGACACAAAAGAGAGGTGACATTTGTTTTTGACTTTGTAAGAATAGTCCTGTGCAATGTGGTCTAAATGTTGACCTGCCAGCAAACCGTAAAAAGAGAGTCATTTGGTCCTCTATGAAGGATGGGTAGCAACTGTTTTTTCTTACACTTTATAAGCATCTGTGGTTGAATTGATGCGGAAAACTCAAATTGCTTTTGACAAGGTGTTAGCAAGAATATTTTTATAAGTGTTCTTTCACAACAGAATTCCTCACTGACCAGATGCCACCTAAAAGCTCTCTGTTTCTGAGAGTGTGTTTTGTCCCTCTAGGCATGCACAGTAAACATGAGACTCACCCAGTGGGGTGTCACAACTACATTACAGGGTCCTCCTGCCAGAATCTAATTGAGGAGTTATAGAATCTGGAGATAGCTCGTAGGGGGCATTTAACCCCCAACCCCATTCACAGCAGCTTTCTTCTTGTCAAATAAAAGTTCCAAACACTAATTGAAAGTACAATTCTTACACATTTTGAGATGGGAAACAGCAGAAACATGGCTCTTTATTTGAAATGAAGCAGCATTTCCACAGCCACAGTGGACATGCTAGAAAAAACACTGGTCTGCACAAATATTTTCTGTGTTCATCCCTTTGCAGCCCCACCTTCTAACCAGATGATGGACCCCTTGGCCCTCCTCCATAGAAACCCTACAGCAGATGCTGGTAGTGGAGCCCAGACAGGCATATCTTAAAGAGGAAGCCCTGGCAAAGTTCAGGGAGGGTTTGTTCTTCACTCAAGCATTTCATCAGTTTCGTGCCAACCACTTGCTTAGCTGGAAATGCTGAAAAAAACATGCTCACTGTTTAGTCTATGAAAATAAGATGGAAGAAGCAGGTGTGAACTGAACAGTATCTCCTCCCTTTAGAACAGGCCTGAAGAGGAGAGTCTAGGAGTATGGTGCTTGGAGAAACACTACGGAGTCCACCTCTGCACAAAACACTGTGGAGCCCCCCTCTGCACAAGCCATGATCTCCACAGACTCAAAAATTCTTGCTTCTGAACCTGACCTTAAGTACATGGTCCGGCAATACCTCATCCTATGCAGCATCCTTGAGAATATGGAAAGGAGAGGTAGTTGTGACCAGCCTGTCAAGTCAGCCTTCCCTGTCCAACAGTTATTTACTGAGGACAGCTAACAGCTTTGTCACATATAGCTGTCCTGTCTGAAGAATCTTTTGGTCTGAATTTTATTCTTCTTTTCCTGTAATTGGTTCTGTGCCTTCACTGGGACATGGCTACTCTGGATTGGTGCCATGCTCTGCTTCTCAGAGATTGACTCCTGCTTGAGACCAAACACTCAGGACCAAGGCACTATCATAAGCTGAAGGCTCGCTTTGATCCAGGAAGTCTTTCTCTTTGAGTTTGATCCCCGCCCTAAGCTGCTTATGCATCCTAACTAAAACCTCTCCAAATCACATCAAAAGAAACTCCTTGAGTTTGTACTCTAATCATTCATGATTAACTTTATTTTCTTCTGAGGTCCATTTGTGAAGCCCCCAAAACTTGGTGCTAGTTCTGGAAAATGTGCGGGTACACTTATCAACCATTTACATGATCCTATGTCTTCTTCGAAAATAATCAGAGATACAAGTTTAGTTTTTAATGGTTATTTTTTTTTCTTTTGAGACAGGGTTTCTCTGTGTAGCTTTGTGCCTTTCCTGGAACTCACTCTGTAGCTCAGGCTGGCCTCGAACTCACAGAGATCTGCCTGCCTCTGCCTCCTGAGTGCTGGGATCAAAGACATGTGCCACCACTGCCGGGCTCTTTAATGATTATCTTTGCAACTGCATGGTGGCTGATAACATCAGAATATATATTAATTAAATACAGAGGTCTTCTACTGGTGATGGAATTTAATGTAAAACATAAATTGAAAGCATCCTTTTTCTGCAATTCTTTTATTAGCACTTTTAGTAATTTGATAAAATTAGGCATTAGGGTCTTTACGTGCATTAAACACAGTTGTGATTTCTATGTTGTAAGATGGCATTGTGTTCTGAATATGGAATGCACCTCTCACCATTTTTAGTTATTGAATGCTTGGTCCCCTAGTGGCACTATTTTGGCAAATTATGGAAAAGGTGTAGAGAGATGGGATCATTGCTGCAAGAAGTAGGTCACTGAGATATGACTTTAGAGGTTAGAAATGGCCTGAAGTAACTTTCTTGCTCTCTGTTGACTGGGGGAGGAGCAAGGTCCTCTACCACAGAATCCTGCTTCCTAATGTGCTGCCCAAACTCATGGGGCCAAGCAGTCACTAACTGGACCTTCTTGAAACATGCTCCCAAATAGGAATTTCTTCTCTTAAGCTCTGACAAGTACTAGGTGACAGCAAATGATAAAACTAATTAACAGAATGGCATTCATAAATCCGTCACTACATACATGCATGCATACCTAAGTAATATTGTTTCTTTCTCAGAAAATCTAGCACTTGGATAGTTGGGAGAGCTGTCTTGTTGTTGATGGAACAGAAATGACAGCTCCCATACTCTTTCTAATGGAGACCTAAAATCAGAAGATCCTCTAATTAGTTATAATAAATGGTCTTTGTCATCTACCCATTGTTTAGTTGCCACATTTATCCAGAAACTACTTTGTGGATAAAAGACTATAATGGACAGCCAAGCTGTTAGAAAAAATGGCCTAAAGGGAGTTGCTTAGGGCTAGGCTGTAAATAAGTCTTTCATCTGGAAAGCCTGTAAGTGTCAAAAGGCATATGGAAATTAAGTCCAGTCTTAAAAAGTCATATCTGTGTCAGCATGGATGGAGAAATCTTCCAAGCCTCCACTTCTGCATGAAGAGCTACAGGGAGCAAATGGCTGTTGAGAGGGAGACTCATTCTTCTCCAGGGGTAAGAGCTCTTCTTCCCCTTAATAGGCTGTCAATCCCAAGTGGTCAGCCCTAATACATAACCAAGGAGCAACACTAAAGGAGCTCATGAGTCTGTATTTATGTATTTATAGTATATGTATACACATATAAATGTGTGTATATGTATATGTAAGAATAATAAATAATAAGAGGCCAAGAAATTGGTAGATAGTGGGAGAGACATATTGAGCTAGAAAGAGGACAAGGAGGTGATAACTGATGTACATACAGTACTCATGTAAAATTCTCAAAGTAAATATTAAAACTACTTAGCAAACAAAAATATGTAGAAAAAAGAGGTACTTTTTAATGCAATTTTTCATTTTTTAAATAATTTCTGAGCCTTACATCACTCAGAAAAATCTTCCCAGGTTCATGGTTAGAAAACAGTTTTTTGTTAACGTTCTAATGAAATAATTTAAGGTGTATGTTTATAATAAATCATGGCAATTTAAATAATATATTTAAATGTTATTAGGAAATTAGGAGAAGTTAAAATTTAACTAGAATTATGTGTTGTTTGGAGAAAGGAAAATGCTTGTTCTTGTAAGTAGCTGTGGACATTGATAATACAACAGCTATTGAAACCAGACTGTTCCCTACCCTACACTCCATGCTGTGTGAAACCATGGTTCTTTATGCTGTGTTCTGCCCAGACACATTGGTTTTACAAGGAACTTTGATGCCAGTTTGGTACTGGAGGATGACTGTGCACTGAGTGGACATACAAATAGTTCTATCTCTTTGGCACCCTGCCCAAACATTTACCAATAAATAACTTATTCCTTCGAATAGAAAGAGTGTGACCCCACAAATTCACTACAGTGTGAGGACATGCTGATATTGAAGTCATGTCAGCAAAAGAGGCACAAGAAGAAAAATAAATACTTGTTTGGACACAGCAACCAAATAAGTGTCTGTAACATTCTCACCTGTATCACATAAACTTGTGGGCACCTAGTACTGCAGTGGAATTGGCCCCACAAACTGGTCATCTGATTACCTGGTGCATGCATAAAGAGACTGGTAATACACATTGTCCCAGAGACTTCAGTCCAATCTCCTGATTACCCAGTAGAATCTGTCACACATTCTTTTGGCCATTATTTGTCTGACTCTGGTCCTGCCATTTAACTTCTGGAACTGGTTCAGCTCTACAGGTTGACCCCGACTCGGTAGTCAGATCTATAGCTAGCAACTACAGCAGCTTCCCTGGCTTCCTTTGGTCAGTTACTTCACCCCCCAAAAATTCAATCTGCATTTCTGTTGGCTTCTCTGAATGTCGAGTCTTATTCTGTAAACTACTGTTACACATACACACAACACACACACACACACACACACACACACACACACACACACCCCTGCACAGTTGTATATGTACACACAGTCACACATAGTCATACACAGTCATACACACAATCATATAAACTTTGTACATAACAATCATATACACATACACACACACTCTCTCTCTAACACACAAAGTCACACACACACAGGGAAAGGGATATCTATTTATTGTTGATGTGCAGTGTATGATCTTAGAGAGTTAAAGTCAATAATTAAGGTTTATATTTATAATTAAAATAATCCATGTTTGCCTCAGCCAGGGCTAGTCAGTAAGTGGAACCTGACAGATTCCTGCCAGTGAAGCTAGCACACCTGGTGAATTTACTGTTATTCAATCAATTCTGACATTGTGGAAGGACACAAATGTGTTTGTCTAGGTTTCTGACATAGTGTTCCCAGGACACCAATTATAAGACATTTCTTCCATTATTTTTTGCCTTCAGTAGAAACTTAAATTTCACCACTTCCTCTAGCTTAACTGGAAATTTTCCCATAGCCCTCAGGCGAGGCAGATCAGCAATGTAATGGGAGGCTAACACAATGATCATACTAGTCTTAGCCAACACAATAATTAGACCTATTATTTTTATATGCCTGAGATCTTGGACTATGGAGGTCGAAATAAGAGCTTAATTTTAAATACCATTTACATTCTAGCTACTAGTTTTCTGTTATTTCAGAAAAGCCATTAAAAAATAAAGATAGCATTGGAACAATGGACATACACAGAAATCTAACTCAAAGCCCAAAGCCAATGCCTCATGGGCAATGTAATTCAAAGTTTTTTATTGAGAGTTCAGTCTTCCATACATCTTTGAGTCATATTCTGAAGAAGAAAATGAATCTCAAGATTAATAAAGGCATCTGTGACGTGGCCAAAGGCGACCCATTCCATGGCTTTACTATAGCTGACTGAGACTTGTGACTTATCTGCAAAGTTCCTGTCACAGTCTCAATTCTCTTATTTGTTGAACTTGGAATGATTACAGAAACAAAATGTTTCTGATGAAAGAAAATGGAAGGAAATATTTCTAATTGGTTTATTATCAATTTCCATAATTACTTAAGAAAAACAAGGATTTGTAGTTAAAAAGAAAATTTAGAGCAAATGCACAATTTTTACCTCAAAAGAAACATAGTTTATTCTGGAGCCAGATATGAGTGACTATTGCCCTGAAATATAAATTGTTATACCCCAAATATCATGTTTTGATATGGTAATTGTTTCATAAAATTGACAGTTACACAACAAAGGAAGTTATAGATCAAGAGAATTTTCAAATACATTGGTAGAAATGTCAAGTAGCAACTCAGCAAACGTCAGAAATTTCAGCAAACTCAGGAAACCTCTGCTATATAGGCTTGAGATGGTACTGATAGCACTCTCACCTTTGGGTCTGTAGGATTTATACTTTAAAATGACTTACTTAATTGTCACAGGATATTAGGTCACATAAGGTGGAAAATGAATAGCTATCTAGAAAGTCAAAGTTAAACTCAAATAAAATTGATGCCCAAACATTCCCACTCTCCACAGTCAATCAATGGCATAGAATGCTTAACACTGGTGTGCTTTTTCTCCTCTGGGAACCTTGGTTCACAGAGCAAAGAATAGTAGAAGAAGCAGAATGATATATGTGACTACCTGATATATTAATTCCTATTACACACTGGTCACCTATGATACCAGAGTTAAGATCCAGGGACTACAACATTGCCAAAATTTTGAATTTCCTAGTTATAATCCTAGTGTGGCAGAATGTCTTCACCGGTAGTCATTGGAACTAATTTTTGATCTGTACTCAGAAATGATAAAAATAACTGTTAGAGTGGATATCCCAAGCTAGCCACATAACCATAGTTTTCTGTCATGAATGGATAAGCCCACTTAAGCTGGCCTTCAAAAAGTTAGACATTCCCATGAGTTAAGTTCCTGATTCCCTCTTGAGTTCCCTTGTGTACACTGTGGAGGGAAAGCTAAGAAACAATGGCACTGTAGAAAACAGTAGATAAACCTTACAGACAAATATTATAAAAAAGGAAAGTCTACAAATAATAAATGCAGTAATAATATATACTATTTACGTTAGGTTTTCTATGAAATATCTATCAGTAACATTAATTAAATCTTTACAAAAATTGTTAATAAGCAGCTGACTTTATTGTCTTCTTTTATGCATTAGGAAACTGAACTAAGAGAGAGTTGGCAATTTACTGAGGACAGAACCGTCTTGCCGATGGGCCTAACCACCCTGGATCAAGGGTATATCTTAACTGAGATGCCAGACGGCTTCTTCAAGAAAAAGAAGTTCATTTCCTGGCTTTGATATGTAGTGAGTGGATTCTTTCTGATTCACTGGGAGTGGCCAGGATCTGTCAGCTTGGACTATTAAAAAGTCCTTCACTTTCCAGCACTGGACAGTGTCGTGTGCAGCACCTTGTCACTTTACTGATTAAGTGGAGTTATTTTGACTCTCTTTGCAACTGGGTGATGCATGTATGCATTTGTGTGATAGCATTATTTAACTGGCTTGTGGCTGCCTTGGCAAGGAAAGAATGCATGAGAATATTGCTGCCAGTATTTCTCATAAATCACAGATCACAGGACACAGAGGTGCTTTGCAGAGATGAAAGTTGCTAAGTGCACTTAAACTCTGGAGACAGGCAGTCTCTTCTGAGGTTGCTAGGGTAATGGATGACAATGAGCATGTGTACTCTATTTTTTATCCAATCATCCATCTCAGGGGATCACCCCCATCCCTGTCTGTCTCCCATTCATGACTTGTCCCCTCAATGCTCATAATTCCTCTCTGTGATGGTTTTAACTACTCATCTTCATTCTACCTCTGCCTTTGGTAGTTTTCTTGTTTATTATCCTACTGAGTTAGCTATAGTTCTCAGGGGCATCACCTTCCTAGATCTTTCACTGCTCTAAACACCTGACTATTCCCCACCTCAGGAAGCCAGAGCTAATGGAACACATGTGTTCAGAACAGAAACAAAGATGCTTGAGAATGTATGATTCAAACCACCGCAGGGAAAAGAAATGTAGTAATGTTGCTGAATCTGCTGCTGCTGCTGCTGCTGCTGCTGCTGCTGCTGCTACTGCTGCTGCTGCTGCTGCTGACACTAGATGGGTTTAGGGGAAGAGTAAATGACCCAAGACAGCTGATAAAATGAGCTTATGGATGTTTGCAGGTATATCTTGGTGAATCACTCAGATACACTTTGGACAGAATCCTATTTGTCTCTGTCCTGACATCCATGAGACTTAAGCTTGTTACTTTAAATTGTCAATCCAGAATGGAAGGATTTGTTGCTGCTCGACATCTGTGGCTTGACTGTCTTCCACTAATGCACAGATAGATGACTGTGTGCTTGTTACCTCTGATGTTAATAATTACTTAAAAATATATAATAACTCCGTTCTTCACAAGTTTGGGATGGTTTGTGAATACATCACAATCTGTTTTTGAGGTTTTATCTTTGAAACAATATGGGGTAGTGTTTATAAATCATTGTGAGCTGTAACTAATCATCTCTCTTTCTTAAAAGCCTTTTATTCCTGCTATTAACCAAGTGTCTTGAAAAACCATGAAATGTAGTAGGTAGCTAGCCCAAGGTCATGGGAGGAGCAAATACCCACTACAATGAAATATTATTTGGAACTAAATTTAAAATACTGCTATTTGAAATCCAGAAGAAAAAAGGATGAAAAAATTTAGTAATATACTTCATGAAAATCAAACGATGACAATAGATATTATTTTAGTTTTAATATCTATTATGAAGGACCTTAAATACGTAAAAATGACTATTGACTTGACATAGAAGAAAACTCATTTGAATTTAATACTTCATGACTCAAAGACTAAGAGTTGTAGTTTGATTGACAGGGGCATGAATAGTCAATGAAGGAAGGGTAGAAGGGGGATTTGCATTTCACATTTTTGCTTGCTCTTTTTATCATTCACATATCATTTTTCCCATGTAAAAATTCATTACGTAATGGCAATTTTATATTTAATAGTTATCATATGGCAACTGAAGGAAATATATGCAAAAATTTTAAACAGTTATCAAAATGAAATGGCAATCAGAAATTCACATAGAAACAGAATATGGCAAATACTTCATACATTCAAAGTAGGCAACAAGCATTTCACTTTAGCTTCTTGATGTACTTCATCTTTAATCACTAATTGCATGTGGAAGTACTCACAGTTACATACACATTGACACCTGTCCACACAGTTAAGTTTTGTTTCTGAATCATGACAACTTCTTCTCTATCACTCATGTTTCCATCCCCAATTCTTCATAATCACATGGACCCATGCTGCTCTCTGATTAAAATGCCCTTGCTATTGATGGCCTCAGAAAGTAACAATAAAAATTCCAAACAACATGTAAAGTATCAGATTAGCAATTCAGTAGCAAATTAGGATATATATATATATATATATATATATATATATATATATATATATGAAATAAAATAAACAATGAAATGCAAGCAACAGGGCTTCGCTGAGCCATTAACGGACATGCTCTTGATGATGAACTGCATGGAGGACTAGTTTTGAGATATGTGAAATATTTGCATACTAAAATATGTTTTAAATAGAAAGATGAATAAATGCTTTCAGATTTTGCTGTCAGTGAACCAGAAAATAAGATGGTATTTTAAATTCATTTTCAACATTATTTGTATGGATGATTGAAGCTTTTGAATATTAAAATGTTCAATAACCAAAGACTATTTTATAGTTATAAATACAAGCCTGGTATTTAGTTTAATTTTAAAATTTAAAGTAGAAATGAAGTTTATTCACGATGACACATAAATATATACATGTATATAACCAAGATTTGCCACAATGAATTATGTGTTTGTCTGTATATTAAAATCAGTTTCTGAGTTGAAATTGTATTGATCTTAACAGCAATATGGGGTACTACCATGGAATTGATCTTAGATCTCACTCTTAAAGTTTGTGTGTGAGTGTGTGTATGTGCATATACGTGTGTGTGTGTGTGTGTGTGTGTGTGTGTGTGTGTGTGTGTGTGCGCACGCATGCCTGTGTGTGTAGAGGGTGGTTAAGAAAGCACGGAAAAAAAAACAAAACAGGTGAGGTAATGAGATTAGGAAGTATAGTTCAAAGCTTTTGCTTTATTTGTTTATACAGCTTGTAATCACCATGAAAACATTCTACTTTATTTATTACGTTGATATTGAAACAGGATCTAACAGAATTCTGAGACACAATCAAGGATAAATGATAGTTAATAAGATGGAAACTGATGTCCCTACTCAAAAATCCCTGGCCCTCACCTGGTAGTAATGGCCTGAGTTCAAGGTTTTAAACTTAATTACAGTTTCTATTCTCTTCTGAGCCCTCTATTGTGAGTAGCCTATTTAAGATATGCAATGACTCTGGATAGTTGTCACATTGTCTTTTTGTTTGTAACATCTCCTCATTCACAAAGGTCTACCAGAGTCTGTGGTTCAGATCTCCAAACTCATAGCTTTTTTCACTGCATTTTCATGGAGTCTTTTGACTGAAAGCTTTTCTAACCACAATGATTAAAAATTCAAATGATAGATCTTTCCTCTTCCCCTTTCCACTTCCCCTATTCTGGCTCAGAAATTATAGCTACAAAAAAATAGAAACTCTGCCATCTTGGGCTACCAAGATGACTCAGTGAGTAAAAGAGCTTGTTCCCATGTCAGATGACCAGAATTCTGTCCTGGAGACTCAGAGTAGAAGGACAACCTGCTCCTTCAATTTGTCCTTTGAGCCCCCTACATACTCTGTGGTACATATGCAGGCATGCATGCATGTGTACATATATATGTACCCTCATTTAATTAATTTAAGAATGAGCTTAAAACCAAGACTGTAGACAAATTTCTAAATGGTCTTATTAAATAAAAACCATGGAGCCAAATATAGGGGTGAAAGCCTTAGAGAGATCCAGGAAACAGGGAAAGCCACCAGCCAACATTACCTCACCAACTCTGCATCTTACTTCCTGTCTACCCACACCTTTATTTCCTTGCTGTTTGGCCCACTCATTAGCTATCTTAGCCCAGCTACCTCACTTCCTTGTCATTGTCTGTCTGTACAGACCTCCAGATCTCTATGGTTGGTACTGGGATTAAAGGTGTGTGTCACCACACTTGGCTCTGATCCCTAGTATGGCCTTGAACACACAGAGACCCTGCCTGCTAAGTGATCAGATTAAGGGCGTGTGCTGCCTCACTTCTTGTTTACTTAAAATGGCTGGCCTTTTCCCCCTGATCTTCAGGCAAGCTTTATTAAAGCACAAAGAAAATGTCACCACATTTCAGCACAAATAAAGTATCACATTTCTCCTTTTTTTGTCTAATAAAAATAAAAAAATTGAAGTTATAACTAATATAAGAAAAACTATATACAATAAGTATAATAACTATATACAATATATATAAGCAATAAATACATCAACAATGTCTAGTGCATAAAATATTCCATTATCTATCCTATTTTTGTGAGTCCAAAATATACCTAATTCACTATCTATCCTAATTTGCATTATCAACAGAAAACTATCTTATGATGTCTTTCAAACTTATACACTTTACTCCTCTTCCTGGGTTTCTTTTCTGAATTTCTTAATGAGGAAAATTGTTACTACAACTATCTAATCTTCAACTCCCTCAGAGACCCAAGAAGGAAATAATATTACCTGGTAAAACAGGAAGTGCAGTTTTAATTAATATAAGCCTTTGTGTGTTTACTTGGGTCTGAGAGGCTACGGACTGGGCAGGACACAGGAAAGCTTCCAGCTATACAAGACTACTACAATAATTATATTATTATTTATAATATCACATCATTATATAACATATTATCCATATTATTGTATTATTGCATAACTTATTATATAATACACTATTACAGTGCTATATAATTTCATACTATATAATGAAATACAATATTAACATTTAAAGAGAGAAAAATATGCTATCTAATTCCTCTACCATCACTCCTCCTTCTCCCCTGCCTCCCACTGTCAGATCAGACTAGATCTATTCTGTAAAACCCAAGGCTAGCAAGATTCCACTCAAGCTCCTGGTTTCAAGTTCCCACATCATTCTTTTCAAACCCACTCAGTATAGGCCACAGACTATGACTTTACTAAGCACTCGATTTTCTGGACTATCTTTTCTCTTTCCACTTTTTACTCATTGCCTCTTTGCCTTATAAAATCCTACCCACTTATAGGTCAGCTCCAAAGGTGGATTCTTTTCTAAACTGTTCTTGTGTTGCTCAACAGAAATCATCTCCTTTTGAGTAACTTCCTCCTCCTTGAGCATTTCTGATTACTGTTTGTGCATATCACTTCCCTTTCTGTGCCTTAGATGAGATGATGATCCCAGCCAAGAACCATAGTCTATCCTCCCTTCTACAAGTCATATTACCGGGTCTGGGTCAGAACCGCTTGGATGAACGAGCAGTACAAAAACAGTCAAGCTAGATGATTTTTTGGAAAATTTTAATGAGAATTTGTTTGCAGTGTGAAGATATTGGTCAGCATCTGAATTACCTTGGTGAAGTCTCTGATTTAAGTTTGATTTAAGCAAGGTACAGAGATTTATATATCAACCTTACTATTATAACTTAATTAGACAAAAAGAGTGTCTTTGAAATAATGCTTTTACAAAGAGGATAGGTATCATTGAAGATACTGTTTTGTTTTGTTTTTTTATTTAATTGAGGTATTTCAAAAAATGGTACTTCAAAGCACTAAGCATGATATAGCCATCTTCTCCGGTTGGTTACTGTGCACTACATTAAGCTAGATCTCAATTCATAGAAGCCCAATCACTGACATGAGTTTTTAAGTTTACTTGAGACAGGGGTCTACATTTTTATTACAGTGTGTATATATTGTGCACATGATTTCTTAATAAATTTCATCTATCTTGTAAGATAAGACACATTAAAAATAAAAACTGTAGTGAAATTGTAATTTTTTTTTTAGGTGAATACATAGAAAACAACTTACCCCCAGTTGCCACAGTGATTTCACGTAGAAAATGACCATAAAATGGAAAATCGAAGGACAGGTTCACTCTCTGCAAGAAACAACACCGAAAAAAGAAAAAAATCAATAATGTGAAGAATGGTATATGTAAACTAGAGAGCTTTTCAATTAAAGCTAAATGATGTTTCTCCTTTACTCAATTGGTATTGCAGTTGACCACTAAAAACTAAGTGTTGGATGGTACTAAAGAACATATTTTTCGCAATTACATTTCTGAAGCAAATGAAAAGAATAAAATTAGGTTATTATGGTCTATTAGACTCCTTTTCTTTTTACAAAGAGTATCTGGAAATTTAAATTCTAAATAAAGTTATTTTCTCTCAGTCCTTACCACTGTTATTTTATCATTTGCCAAGATCTTTCTGTCATTTGATGAGTAAGATATTTGTGAATATTTTTTTAACCAGTTGATTAAAAACCAGTAGATTGGAAAACAAAGATAGTGCTTTTTACACTATTATGGCTTTGTTTATTGTTTTTATGTAAAACTAAAATAAAAAAATGACTGATGGAAGATGATGTCATGGACCTGTAGATGCAGACGTTAAGGCATCGTCATGTTCGTTTATTGCAGTGAGCTATCCAGACATAGCATATTGTGTTCATTTTAAAAGCACATGGTTGCAGGATGAAGAGTAGCTACTGCAGAGTTACTTCAATTTGGTACAGGGGAAATTGGATAGATTCAGGCAGAAGGTTCAAAAGTCTTACATTTTTTGCTTTCCTAAAGGAGCCTAGAGCATCAATTCTTAACATATGAAATTGCATGTGTATATTTGGTTTAACACTAATGTATACAAAACTAGTAAGATACAACAGAATAGCTTTTTGTATGCCTAAAGCATTATGAGGCAAGACACAAGATCATGCAACACATAACACAATGACCTAAAATTAATAATTTATCTGTCTATCTGTCTGTCATATGTATATTCATCCATCTCTGTATACATACATACATATATGTATTTATTTGTATTCAAAGGCAAGTTAATTAGCCTGGGTTAAAGTTCAACAGCATGTGCAGACTTAACGTAAGGGCTATTACGTTAAAATCCAACCATTTCTACATTCTATTTCTCTGAATCTACAAATTAAAATGTAGAAGAGGATATCTGTTGGAATTTAGTTCTCTCCAATTTTGCAAATGATTGCTTTTTCATATCCTTCAGAGATTTCTAATGACTTATTTGGCACGAAGTTAATCATTCAGAATCTACAGTGACTTTCAATTACTTTTTCTTTCCTTTCTCTTGAAACCCACATCTTCTTAAAAAGTTTTTCATCACATTTATTTTATGTTAATGGTAAAATAAAAATGCTTTTACTGTGCCACTTGGAATGAGTGGTCATTGATAACACTAAAATGAAAGCAATAATACTAAACTGATGTGTCTGAAAGATGTCAAAAATAATCTGATGAGGGTAATTATCATAGTGGACAGAATCTCACCATTTTGATGTCTTCCCATGGTCATTAGTAATGCTACATCCTCACTAACATTTCACTTTAAATACTTGTCACTAACAGACCTAGTTTTGACCAAGGATGAAAGAGAATCACACTATCTATGTTTTCTCAGACACAGCAGGTATTTACATACGTTTTGAGTTAGACCACGGTGCACAAATAACACACAAGGTAAAGAAAATTAAATAGGCATTGAAAGAAACTTAAGAATCCATCATATTCAGGAAACACATCCGTGTTTGAACCACTTCCCTACTAAAATGGCCAGTTTATATACCTATCACCATGGCATTCTCTACCCCTTACAATAGCAATGTGGATAGCAGTTAGCAGGTGCTGTTGCTGAAGGGCTGCTAAATGCATACATTCTCTTGAGTCACTGCTGAGAACTCCCCCAACACACACACACACACACACACACACACACACACACACACACACACACCACATACACACACACCACACACACCACACACACACACACACACACACCACATACACACACACACCACACACACACACACACACACACACACACACACACACACACACACACACACAAACACAAATTTCTTTACAGATCCTTGGGTCCAGTACTCCTTGAAGATACTGTCTAGCATCACTTTGTTACCTTGTTCTAAAATCCTTTAGTCTGTAGTTTTTTGTCACTGAGAATAACAGGAATACTTAAGAATCACACTTAAGGCCTAGCCATAACTAGAACATGTTACTGGACAGCGCTATACCTTATAGTCCTTCTCATGACAGCCATAAACTGCAGCTTCTGGTTCTTTACAACCAATACTCTTAACTTCTGGCTCCTGTCTTACATGATACATGAACCTTACTTAGTCATGGTTTCTATATGTTTTTTCAAGTGTTACTCTAGTTTGAGTTGTTCCTCCAAGTCAACACACATCCAATGACTGAGGAAAATTCATAACAGAAAACAAAACATAAAAACTTCATGTGAAAGAGAGTGCATATACATGCCCAAATGTATATGTAATGTGTGTGATGGGGTATGGGGTCTGCATGTATGATTCATGGGCATGCTCCTATATGAAGGTAGACATGCACAGGAAGATCAGAGGTGTGTGTAGAAGGTTCTCGTTTTCTACTTTGTTAGAGGTGGGGCCTCTTTTCTTTTGTTGTCTGCTTTCATGCATGACAGACTGAAGCTGGCCCAAGAGTATACAGGGATTATCCACTCTGCCTTCCACCTTGTACCAGGATTGAAGATTACAATGGCTTTGTATGGGCTTAGGGATTTCATTTCATATTCTCATGACTCTGCAGAAAGAACTTTATGGACTAAACTATTTCCCCAGCCTAGATAGAACCTGTGTTTGGAGGGTGATCTTGGAAGATACATGCTGAGAGATACAGGTATATTGTGGGGAAAATAGTGTAAGACAGGGGACATGAGATGTATCACTGTGTAAAGTTTCTGCTATACAAGCATAAAGATCTGAGTTTGGATACTGAGTACCCCATAGCAAGCTGGGCATTAACCCTAGAGGTATGATCTGGAAAAAGTATATTCTGGGAAACTTGCAATCCAGACAATCCAGTCCCAAACAGTGAGCTCCAGGTTCAGTGAGAAACCCTGTCTCAGAAGATAAGATAGAGAAGCAATTGAGGAAAAGGGGCTGATGTTAACACCTGGCATCCACATGCACCTACACAGGTGAATACACTCACACATACACATATGGACACATGCATATGCAACCATATATAAAACACACACACATGAAAGACAAAAACCAAGAATGAATGGGTACTACACAGGATACACTACACTATAGTCCATAAACACAAAAGAACATCCAATTTACAAAGTTCAAGTTATCTGAACAGTTTCTGTCAACAAGCTCTTTGAAACACTGGGGAACGTGCCTGAATATCACTGGAGGGCAGGAAGCGGCACATTCTTCCAGCAACTGATTCTTTGTATTGACTCAGGTTGCTCAATTGCCTTCCAACTTGCACCATGCCTCCGGCAGAAAGAAGAGATATCACTCACGGTAGGAAGCTATTCATATGTGAGAAACAACTGTCCATCAGTGGACAGTAAAGAATCAACAAGGGCCACTAAGGTGGAATTTCAGAGTTCAACCATTACTTCTTAGCTCAGGTTTGTCTTCCCAGAATAAATCACTCATCAGTCTCAATATCTATATGTACAAACTGAATGGCTTTACATGGTCTTGGTCTTATTTTACAACCACTTCAGTGTGAAAACTACTCAGAGTCAGAGTGGTTAAGTATGGCTCAGGGAGGAAACTAAGACTTTGAACCTAGGTTGGATTACAGAGGCAATGATCTCAAATACTGAGATATAAAGACAAAATTAGGAAAATAATTAGTATTTCACCTAAATGAGTGTTACAGCGAAATACCAATATAAACAATTAAGCACTAGAATTTTATTAAGTGCCTTCAAGGCAAATGATTACTCAACATAATTGCCCATAACTAATTAGATTATTATTTTTCCCAGGATGATACATATAAAAGAGTAGTCAGACAAAGATAAGGGGAAGTTGTATTTGTTCATGTTTTCAATCTTCATTCATCCTCTTGTATGAAACAGGCAGGTAGGACAGTGAGTAAGGTTCAGAGTCTCCTTAGTGATGGGGAAAGTATCACTGAAGGATCCCCAATAGAACCATGTAGAGGGAAAGTTTCATGAAAAAGTGGCATTTGAGCCTAAGTTCAGGGAACCAAAATTGACTTTTTAAACAGGAAATACCGTAAGTTCTTCACAAGGACCTTAAGGTAAGACCCAAAGGTTTGAAACTGCAAGAGGAAACCATATGAGTAACCTATCAAGAAAGGCAATAACTTTCTGAGTAGAACTTTCGTTGACCCAAAGATAATAGCAAGAACTGACCCACGGGACTGCACAATACTACAAAATCTCTGTACAGCAAAGGGAACAATGACCACAGTGCAGAAGAGACGGCTTATAGAGTAGAAGAAAATCCTTAGCAGTGATTCATCCTCTGACACTTACTATCTAGAATGTATGAAGACCTCAAAACATTAAAAATCAAGAGTGAGTAATCCAATTAATAAATGGGAAAATGAACTGAAAAGATACTTTTTATATAAAGAACACAAAGTTAATAAATGCATAAAAACACATCCAACATTTTAGAGAAATTCACCTAAAACCCACTGATATTCCATTTCACCCCAGTCCAAGTGGCTGTCATTGAGAAACAAAAATAATGAAAAAATCAGAAGTCGGTGAGGATGTGGTAGGAAAAGAGACATATGGTCTAGCTATATCACTCCTGGGTGTATACCTGAAGGAACCTAAAGGCAACACCTTCATATACCTACGTTTACCACAGCATCATTCTGAAGAGCCAAACTACAGAATCAGCCTAGGTAGCTATCAGTAAATAAACAGACAAAGAAAATGTTGCACCCATACACAATGGAGGGCTATTGAGATGTTACATAGAATTCAATCACATTATGTGCAGGAAAATGGTTGGAACTAGAGATCATTATGTAAGTTAAACACTATACTCAGAATGGCAGATACCATATGTTTCCTTTATATGTGAAATCTTGAAGAAAATAAGAATGTATAATGGAAAATAAGAGAAAACAAACAAATAAGCAAACAACAGGCCCCATGGGAAGGTAGTGTTAATGTTGAGTAATAAGGGAAATAGATACAGTCCAAAACACTTTATATATGTGTCTGAGATTGGTATAAAGAGACCCAGTTTTGGGGGCATGAGGGATGGCTCAGCAGTTAAGACCACTTGTTGTCCTTCCAGAGGACTTGGCTTTGATTTGCAACACACATATGGCAGCTTATAACCCTCTGTAACTTTAGTTTGATGGGCTCCAATAACTACTGGTCCCAGTGTGCACTCCATATGCACATGCTACACAGATATTCGTGCAGACAAAACAGCCATATATATAAAACAAATGAATAAAATTTTAATAACAGCCATTGTACAGTTAATACATCCTAATTTAAAAGAATCTGAATGCATGGAATACAGAAGAGAGACTGTAGCATATACAGTAATACAGAAGAACTCTGTACTATTGGACGTGAAAACTGGAGATATAGACTAGGGTGACAATGTGGATTTTCAGCTGGAAGAGTGGTAAGTCACAGGAACACCAACTAAGCTGATGAAAGCAGGAGGAAAGGTCATGTGTGTTAGCTGCAAGAACATGTGCTGTCACTAATTAGTTATGCATCCTTTAACTATGCAATAAACATTAATTAAAAGTTGCCCCAAACTGTTTAGGAACTCTGCTGTAACCAAAAGGTTAAGGGAACCCTGGGCATCATCAAAAATTATAAACCATAGCAACAACAAAAAATCACACAGAAACTGGTAGAGTAAATCTAACCTTAGACTTTATACAATGCCAGGAAATATTTAATGTTAAAGGGAAAAAATGATTAAGGAAAATGACTGTGTAAAGTCTCAACTAATGGATTAGTATTCTGAGCAAAACACAAAGGAACATGGCAAAGTATAGCATTAAAGAAGGTCCTCAGTTTGACCCCCAGCATTAGCCAGAAGTTCTAAAACTCAGAACCAAAAATAAATAAATAAATAAAAGGTATAAGAAAAATAATAAAAGCAATTAAATGTGGTATCTGTCTTAGTTTTGTGGAAAGGTGGGGAAGTGAGAATTTTCCAGATAAGCAAATGAATCATTGGTCTCATGATAGAAGACAATTCTGGAAGCATGCTTTGAAGAGCTGGTAGAATTATGAGGCCAGATAATTGGATGTGAAATGAGGGCAGCTATATCTATCTGTGACTATGGCTTTCAAAATCACATAGCATGTTCTAAACACATATTCTCTCAGTTTCCTTTTTTTAAGTGTTATTTTAAATTTTATCCTTTTTAATTATGTGTACATGTGTGGGTCTGTGAATAGGTATACACATATGAGTGCTGGTACCTGCCCATAACAGAGGAATCTGATCCCCCATTTATGAACCACCTAATGTGGGTGCTGATAATAAAACTCTGTGCTCTTAACCAATGAGCCAACTCTCCAACCCTATCTCTCAAAATTTCTGTTGACAGTTAAATCAGGCATGTCCAGAGTCATAGATCCAGACTGATGTCTGACATTCCATAGACAGATTCTTGATACTTTCACATATTTCAGACTATTTATTATCATCTATGCTGTGGTTCTTGTAGTAATTCCAACATTACAACTAGTTGCAAACAGTTGCAACTAAAATATCTCTTTTCCTCATTTAACTTGTCTATTCCTCAGTAGTTTCATGACAGCAAGTTCAGTCACATACACAGTCAATGCTGTGTATGTGAACTCTTGAAGACAGAAGCCTGTTCACTAGCTTATTGACACATCACCAGGCATATATTTTACAACCTTCTTTTAGTAAAATTTTCTTTTTAAACTTTTATCATACTTTACTAATTTTTGAATATAATAAGTTGGCAATCAAGCTGTGGGTCCCATTTATAATTCCCAGAACCATGTTTTACAGAAACACCATTAACACAAACTGCTATTTGTTTTAGGAAGGCTCCTCGTTTTGGTGATAAATCTAAACTTGCAAAGTCTCCTGAGTCTTTTTATTTTCTGTTTATTGGGCACAAAACTGCTGAAAGCAGCTTAAAGGAGGAAAATTAGTAATAACTAAAGTTTTAATAATTGCTGATCTCATAAGACTATAATAACAAAGGATCTAAAAACTGTATGTTCAAGAATGAACTGAATTTTCATCAGATTTTATACAATGGATTTTCAAATTCTACCTTTAATCATTCAAATAACTTTTATTTGAAGGTCACATATTTATCTATTTAACATGTCAGCATGGAGGAATATCATTAATATGATTATTGGCATAGGAGAATTTATTTTAATCTCATGTTATCAAATAAAATCTTGATCACACTGTTTCAGGTAAGTGATGTATAATTAAGTATGAACTTTGTGCAATAACACAATTTAATACAATGTTGTTTTATTTACTCAGGTGTTTCTAGCAAAAGTTGCTTATTTTTAGGAAATGTTGGGTTTCTAGTAAGTAAACGTGATTTAATAAACATTGGATAAACATGATTGATTTGATTTGGTGTGATCTGTTTCTGCAAGATGCACATAGCAAGGGAAAAATTTTGTTGATACTGAAAAAGGCACATAAACTCCTTTCCCTGGCAGATGACAGCAGCATTGATCCCTGACTAATCAGAAGGCATGTCTTTTACAGTCTTCATTCAGTGAGACTTCATTTTTGAACTTTGTGTCATTCTTTTCTAGTTATTGAACATGCTCGCAGCATTTTGTGAAGGTTGACACCTGGAGTGACATGTCATCTTGTTGGGTTAGTGGCTGTCTTAGTTATGGTTTCTGTTGCTGTGATGAAACAACTTGACCAAGAGCAAGTTGGTGACAAAAGGATTTATTTGGCTTTATTTGACATCATCTTGGGTTGGTGGCTGTCTTAGTTAGAGTCTCTATTGCTGTGATGAAACAACATCACCAAGAGCAAGTTGGTAAAGAAAGGGTTTATTTGGCTTATACTTCCGCATCACCATCTACAATTAAAGGAAGTCAGGACAGGAACTCAAACAGGGTAGGAATGTAGAGACAGGAGCTGATGCAGAGGCTATCGAGGGCTGTTACTGGCTTGCTCATTATTGCTGGCTTAGCTTGCTTTCTTATAGAACACAGGACCTCCAGTCCAGGGATGGCACCACCCACCATGGCCTGGACCCTCCCCCATCAGTCACTAATTAAGAAAATACCATAGAGCCAGATCTTATGGAGGAATTTTCTCAGTTGAGGTTCCCTCCTTTCAGATAATTCTAGCTTGTGTCAAGTTGACATAAAACTAGCCAGCACAGTGACTTTATGACATTTAACCTTAATGTAAAGACTATTCTTGAAAAGGTGATTCAAGGGATCAAATGACTAAATATTGCCTAAATCTCTATAAGCACTGAGTTAATAATGGTTAACAATGAATTATGTTCATGAATGTGTCTAGCACACCAATAGTTCTCTAAAATTAGTTTCCTAAATAAAAATTGTCCTCATTTACTTCTTGATAAACTGGAGAAAATTATTAAATTATGTATTCCTTCAATATTTGAACATGCTATCAAGTGCTTTCATAAGGAAGAATTAAGCCAATTAAGGGAAATTGTTTTTTAGTAGAGTTGATGTCAGGACTACAGGTAATATTTCTGAGCAGTATCACAATGCACTCATCTGGCTGCTTTGAATAAACGTAAGTACTATATTTACAGGGGTTAGGAGGATGGGATTAACATTTAATTTGACAGACATGCTAAGTGTTTATCTGTACTTAAAGAGGATGAATGTGAAATTTAGTAAGTAAAAATGTGATGATAAGCAAAAAACTTGTTATTTACAAAAAGAATTATAGTAATTTGGCAGTGAAGAAAGAGAAACTATCAGGAGCCTCCATCAGCAGGTATTGATGTTGACATCCAAGGAAATACACTGTCTTCATGCATGGCATTATCTGTTTTTTTCCACAGAAATCGAATGCTTGAGTCTATGTAATTACAAACACTGGAGATCTGCTCTTACAGAACTAGAGACCGGACAGTGTCAGGTCCAGCTCAGGTGTGGAAAGAAGCTTCTTGATAAACCATCTCATGGATGAGACATCTAAGAGCATCTAAGAGTAGCAGCAAGGGGTGGGGCAAGCTTATTTTTAGAGCATATACTTTTTTTTCTCACAGCTAACTGTGAGATAATAATATCAGCCAATCCTTTGAGGGCAGGGTTATCAAGACCTGATTGGCTCTTACTGGATACCCTGTTCAGCTTTGTTGCTTTAGGGGATTAAGATTCAAACCTACCAATTTTAGCCATGTCAATGCACCTCCTAATATGATGCACATGGAAGGACAAAGTTCTAATATCACTGCATTCTTGCTAGAGGAGGACATCTTCAATTAACCATGAGGAAATTTCAAGCTCATAAAAGAAAACAAAAAAGAAAGAAAGAAAGAAAGAAAGGGTCATTAAAAAGATGTGGGGAATAAATGCAACTTAAGTCCTACATGGGGCCAGCATGGGAACAAGGATGATAGTTAGATAATGATGTACAATTAATAAAATTAGAATAAGATATATAGATTAATTAAAGGTATGGGACCAATGTAATTAACTATCATGTTATTATTTTAAAGGCAGTTTTATAGGACAGGGAAAAAGCTATGTGGGTACTCTCAGAAAAATTTACAGGTTTTTAGAAGTCTGATATTATTTCAGCTCTGAACTCTGCAAAGAAGTCATGAATTGAAACCATTAGAATGTAGTAGGACTATCATTTCAAAGCACGAGGGTTTGACTCAAAAACTCTGTCTTGACAATTACATCTTTTGTTTATACTAGTGATTGTATCACTTCAAAACTAGTGATAACCTCAAAGCCTAAACATTGTCAGACCTTCCTGTCTCTTCAGACATAAAAAAACTTCATTGTGTCTAATGGAGGCTTGCTGTCTGTGGGTCAGCCAGAGCCCAGGGCAGACATTTCTAGATGTTTGCTAAACAATAGAAAAGAAATGGAGTATAGAGTTCAGGATGTTCTGGGGCCAAGTGACATAGCCAAATGCACCATTTTTAATTTTTTTTTAAATTTTCTTCAAAATGTAGGAATAAATGTGACACATATTTACAATACTAAGACAAAGTAAAACAAATTTTAAACTCTGAAAGTGACAGAGAGCACTCTTCTCAGACTAAAACTGTTTAACTAACTGTGGGAAAAGCACTGAACTTCTGTCTTCACACTAAATGACCTCCTTATCCTAATTTGAAATTCTATTCTCCCCTTCCCCATACTGAGAAATAAGATGCTTCTATTGCTTATCATTAGAGGTAGATTCAGAAATTGAGTCTCTAAACTTCCATTCAGTTTATTTTTTAAATTTCTTCATATTAATTTCCTCTCGCATGAGAACTTACAGAAATGCATTTACCTACAGTGAAGTATTATAAATTTAAGCATGTCCTTATGTTGTACAAGAATGTTCCAGTCATTTACAGCCACAGACAACATCTATACACTTAACTCAACTTTCTCTGTAATCTCCACACAGTGACTGCATGGCCTAAGAACACACTTCTCAGAATGTATCCCCTTTACTCAGTCATTCTTCACTGTACAACTGCATGAGTAGGAAAACATCAAATGACAGGTTTCTACAACAGGAAAATGTTAAAGAGACAATAGAATATGGAGAGATGTGTATGTACAAATACCAGTGATGCAAACGTCTTTTGATTTAACATAGATTCTGCTTCCAAGCAACAAATAATCCTCACACAATCCAAAATGAAATAATGTAGCAGGAAGAATAATTAACAAGACTTATTCCATGTAGGATTTGCAAAAATTGGATATTTTAACCAATTCTCACATTATGGGAGGAGTCAACAGGACATGGGTTGTGAATCCAATGACTGAGATCATTAGAAACCTAATTAAAGGATCAAAATGTTCATGTAAGGGAGCTAGTCAATATGCAGACACACAGACCTGGGAACTGGCTAGTCTTTTGACAACTACACTCCATCAATGCAATTGATTTTCAGAGTTAGACATTCTATCCTCTCCAGCATTTTTGTTGGTAACAAACTAATGTTTAACTAACCCTGCATATGGAGCGACACTCATCAAGGGAGATTCATAAACTTGAAAGTGCAATGTAAATTTGAGCAGATGTACTGGCTGCTTAGAATTAGAGATTAAGGAAACTATCACCACAACGTGTTTTCCCTAACTCATTGGTATGTCCATAATGCTCTAAGTTGGAGAGGAGTATTGTACTTCACTTAGGTGTATATATGTTGGTCTCCACTGAATATACTCTCTGTACCTCAATTAATACCATGTCTCCATCTCTAAAAACCATTTCTCACAAACAGTAAGAAGTTCCTGAAATCAGCAAGCTACACAGGGCCCAAGGTTTTACAAGCATTAAACAACAGCTGAGTTGGCGGGAGGTGGGTAGAAGAAACCCCCTGACCTATCTAGATGCCTGAGAGTTATGCAGACAATTGAGGGCTTCCAGCTTTCATGAGTTGTCACTCATGCTGGATACCCTTTTGGTAATACAGCTACCTTGAGTTGTCCATGGTTCTGTAAATAACTGCCCAACCAAACTCTTCAAAGTAATACAATAAATTACTTAGATAATCCAGTACATTAGTCCATTGGATTGTCAAATTGGAATTTCATCAAATCCTTAACTCAGATCTGGATTCAGCATTGGCAGCTAAAATCCTGCAGTTCCCACAAATGCCCAGTACTGTTGGTATTGTCTCTGATTTCATTTTGGATAGAGAGGTTCTATGTAACATACGTAGTATTTGAAACTCTGAATCCATTGCTAAGAGGAAACTTTGACAAGTGTAAAACAGGATAAAATGACAAGCAGACTGATTTCTGGATAACATCACCTCAGTGTATTTATGTGGTTGAGGTTATATTCCCTGAAATTTTCTACTGGAAGTATTGAAGTGCTGACTTGGGAGACCCTGTTTCTGACTGAGTATACCCGGAAACATGGATGACTCAGTCCTTTGGCATCACTGATGCTCACACAGGCAGGGCAACAGAACATTCCTGTGAGTTTAGAAATATCATTCCTACTATTTAGAGCTCCACAATGCCCTTCCTATTTTCAGTAGATTCCAATATTCCCTTCAGAAAATAGAGCTCCCAATTTCCAGACATTAGGAAATAACTGTTTTAAAGTTAAATATTTACATACTAAATATCACTATTAATGTAGAAGACACTCTTAACATTGGGTCAGGTACTATTTTAAGCATAGTACAAGTGTTACATCATTGAATCTTAGTGACAAGCTTAGAGGTTCAATGCTATTATTATTCCCATTTAATAAATTAAGAAAAGATAAACATCACATTCATGGTCACACTAGTTGCTGACAGAGTGCATACTCAGATCCAAGCTATCTGGTCCTAAGCCCCTGGCTCATCATTTCATCAAGCTGTTTCCCAGCTCATATGCGAAGGTTTGGAATGCAGTAGTTGAAGTTCATCAGAAGGTTTAAATAATTCAAAACATGATTACGTGTTAAAAATGACATTTAGACCAAGTTCAACATTAGCTCTTTATCTTCACTTGTAAAGAAATAAACTTATATTTGTAAATAATTTTAAATTAAATTTACAGAAGAATACAAAGAGACTGTCTCTGATTTTATGAAGATTTTTAAATTTTAAATTTTAAATTTATACTACTTTTGCTAATGTATTGATTTTCAAAGCTAAGGTATTTGATGCTTGTCAGCACTGTAAAGAGTATCCCCAACCTGAGCTGCAGAGAAGGCTCAGTGAGTAAAGGTGCTTGATAACTAGACTATTGACCTGAGTTAGACCTCTGGGACTAACATGGTAAAAGGAAAAGAGATACTTATGCAACCTGTCTTCTGATCTCTGTATGTATAAACACACACACACACACACACACACACACCACTTAAACAAATACAATAAAAAAAGACCTCTGCCACAAACAATACCCAACCCATACCTGAAGTTCAGCCCATGTCAAAGCAGTACTTACTTCTCTTTCATAGGACCTAAGTTGTTTTCTTGACACCCACATCCAGTGGCTCACAACCATCTGTAATTCTGTTTATAGGGGATCAGAGGCCCTCTTCAGGCCTCCATGGACATCTATACACAAGTGGTTTACATACATATACTCAGGCATACACATAAAATAAACATAAATAAATATTATTTTAAAAAAATACAGTGCTTGAGTTTATATTTCAGTAAAACACATGTAAGTACTCAACTGCTGAGCCATATCTTCAGAACATCAAACATAATTTTTAAGACAAATTCTTACTTTGAAAAGTAAAGATTGTCTTTTAAATACATAAAATTGGTCACAGTGAATTTCACTGGGTTCCTGTCTTACAGGGTTTCTATCTAAAGCTCCTTCTAGTCTAGTTGGATTTCTACACTCAGAAAAAGCAGCAAGAGTAACTGAATGACTAGTAACATACTTCTCCTTAGTTGTTGACAAAAGTTTACTAAATTCAGTGATTATGGTGGGCCAGCACTACTCTAATTATATTAGTTTTGTGGAAGGGAATGATTCCAGGTCATTATTTTCGATTAAATGTCATCAAGTTGTCAGAGAAATCATGGAGGAAAACTAAAAATCTAAAACAGTCATCAGATAAAAAACCACCTAGATTCATTACAAACCTTGCCCACATTAAAAAAGAGTAAAATGAACAAAGAACAGTGCTCCTAGCAATCCATTCTGCTGGTGTTTCTCATTCAAAGAATCAACACTCCCATCAGTAAAAGGAGAAAAGAAAAATTAAGGCAAAGTATTTAGTTGTGACAAAAGTACATTACAATTGTCCAGTAAAAGAAAGCACAGTGGGATAATGGTGTACAGATGTAAAAGTTTTGTTATCACGTATATTTATACATTCATCAACCTGGTATTTTTTATTCACTCTATCCACACATTCATCCACTATCAAATCTGTCAGTCTGTTGGTCTGTCTGTCTCTCCATCTGGTCCCCTGGGAAAAGGACTTACATGCCTCTAAGCTACATTTTTAACTAAGCTACAACCTTGGACTTCTGTGTCTCCACACCACTCAATTTTATCCAACAAACAAACAAACAACCTGAATGATTTTAGTACAAGTTCCCTCTTGAGTCTGACGCATCCTTCCAATTCTTTGAACAGAATCTAGTTTTTAGTAATGCTTCTGAATATTTTGCTGGGCCCATTTATGCCCTTTCACAACAACTTTAACAAAAACAAGAAGGCTTGTGGTGTTAGCTCAACTTGAGCTTGCGCTCAATATCTTACCAGGTTGTTCATCTCTGATCATCTCCCCGTGACTTCTGGTCACCCTGTCCCATACCTTAAAGAGTGGCATTAAGTCATTTTAACTAGAAACTCCCTCAGTCTTGAGGGATCATTTTGGTAAGAAATAGGATTTAAATTTAAGTCCTCAAGAAAGGGGTATTGTTCACCCCTTTGTGCTCTTCATCTTGGCCATAAAGTCCCATTAGCTAAATCTACCCAGAACTGAGCCCAGTCCTGTACATACACCCTCTTGCCATATTTCAATAGTAAATAACTTGTTTTCATAATTTCAACTCTTGTTATCCTGCTTTTTAAAAAAAGATTTATTTTACTTTCAATTTTGCATGTATGTTTGTATGTATGTATCTGTGTGGGAGTATGCTCATGTATGCATGCAAGTGTCTGAAGAGGCAAGAAGAAGGTATCAAATTCTCTGACAGTAGGGTTATAAATGGTCGTGAGCCACCTGATGCAGGTGCTGGAAAATGAACTCAGCAAGCCCGCACATGCTCTGAATATCCGTGTCATCTCTCCAGTCCCCCTTTGAGAGTAGCTTTTGCTTCTGACAGATTTCTTTATTTTTGACAAAATGTCTCAATTTGCCTGGGCTGCCCTCGGCATCATTATGTAACTACTGAGGACCTTCAATTCTTGATCCTCTTGCTTTCCCCACCCCCAATGTTGGGGCTACAGACATCTTCACCACACCCAGTTTTTGCAGTTCTGGGGCACAAGCCTGGGGCTCTCTGTATGCTAGGTAAGCACTCTGTTTTGAGCTTCATTCCCAGGCAGATGGTTATTATTATTTTTCATAAAGAATTAGAACTTTCCAAAAACAAAATCAATCTTTTAAGGTCCTCAGCATCCTTTCATGGTGATTTCCTTTATAATCTCACAATAACTCTGGATAGGTAGGCGGGTATTTTTATCTCTTTCTTTCAAGTTATAAAATTGAGGTACAGAGAGGTCACAATCTGAGAAAATGAGCATGGGAGCCAAGGTCTCCTCATTTCCAACCCTGGATGCCTTGCATTAAGAGGGGAATGATTCTCTGGGAGTTTCAAACGAGGATGTCACTGAATGTTTCAGGACAGAAGAGTTCTAATACGTTTATCTGTTGAATCAAACTGTGCATCCAGATCTGTGTTAAGTAATGTGGATTCGGGATATAGAAGAAATACACAGAGCAACAGAGTATGAAAGGTTGACACAGAGGAGAAGAAACAAGCCCAGGCTGGCTCCTAGGCTTTATAATCAGAAATGTCAGAACAGCCACCTCATAACTGTGACTTTTAATAAAGGGCAAAAATACCCAAATAACTGTAAGAATTCTTGTGTAGAATGTTTGCCTCATTGCTTGCCATATGCTGTGGGTTTGTATAAAAATTTCCCTTTCCAACATTCCAGGAAGGCATGCTTCTTGCTTTAATCTGCCAACTGCAAAATTAGTCTTTAGCACCCACCTTACACAGATCTTAAATGATGACTGAAGAAATGTGGCATAAACAGATGCACAATGGAGACACTGAAGACACACGAAATTAGATTCTATCATGCATATGTGTTACATAAATATTATAGATTATGATTTGAAAAAGAAGTAGAAAGAAGGAAGTGGAGCGTTTTGGCATGTCAAACACAAATTAAATGATTTCTAAGTTTACTTTACTCTGAAATGTTGGGGGGAAATGGAAAAAGTCTGTTGTATTTCCACCTTCCTCTTCTCTAGAACAAACACCCAAGATTCCAAACTATTGCTAAAATTATAGATGATGGTAATGGAAGGGAAAATTTTCATTAAATTATGTTCCCAGGTAGGACACTGTCTTGCCACCTCCTCTAATTAACTCTGGGGAACCAGGAAGGGGGTGGGCATTGCTTCTTCAGGAAGCTCAGGCTTCTGGTTTTCCTGCTTTATCTCCTGCTTACTCAGAGCATTAGCTGCCCCTGGGTCTTTCTCTAGCAAAATCTTTCTTTGTTTTTTTCCTAGTCTAATTTGTTGACAGAATGTGGACCCATGAGCATGCAAATTACATAAATTGGTGATAAGATTGGAGAAATCCACATGCCTCCCCTAAGGGCTTAAATTTAAATTCTGTTTCTACCCAAATTACTAGAGAGCTTTCCATCAAGAGTTGTCTATGAGGCACAAGAAAATCTTCCCTTACGTGCAATCCTGCTTCCAATGTCCTGTTTTCTTTTGTAGGTTAATAAGGCTCTGGGTAACATCTAGAGGAAGAATTGCTATGTATACGCCTGTGTGTGTGTGTGTATGTGTGTGTGTATGTGTGTGACTTGTGTGCTTTGTGCATGTACATGTGTGCCTGTGGTGCACTCCTAGGTGTTCATGTGTTTCTGTATGTGCTCCTGTGTGCATATGTTTGTGTGTGCCTGTGTGTATTCCTATGTGCCTATATTCCTATGTGTCTATGTGCGTGCCTGGATGTGTTCATGTGTGTCTGTGTGTGTTCCTGTGTGTGTACATGTAGGTGTTCATGTTTGCCTGTGTGTGCACTCCTGTGTGTGTTCTTGTGTTCCTGTGTGTATTCCTATGTGCCTATATGTGTCTGTGTGCGTGCCTGGATGTGTTCATGTGTGCCTGTGTATGTCCCTGTGTGTGTGCCTGTAGGTGTTCATGTGTACCTGTGTGTGTGTGTGTGTGTGTGTGTGCCCATGCTTGTGTATGTATATGTGTTCATGTGTGTCTTTGTGTGTGTATGTGTAGTTATGTGTGTGTTCATGTATGCTTGTGTTGTGTACATTTGTGTCTATTCAGTTGTGTGTGTTCATGTGTTTGAGTTTGTGTGTCTGTATGTACGTGTGCTTATCTATGTGATCATATGCCTGTGTGTTTATGTATGCCCGTGTGTTTGTGTGTGTGTGTGTATATATATATATATATATGTGTGTGTGTGTGTGTGTGTGTGTGTGTGTGTGTGTGTGTGTGCATGTGCATGTATGTTTATGTGTGTGTGTTGTGTATGTGTGTGTGCTGAGAGGTGAAAGTTGTGTGGCCTTACTGAGGCACCCTGGCCAACACAACTTTGACATTACAGTTCTTACACTGTCTGTCACAATTTGCTCTTCTTTCTTTTTCCTTTCTTCCTCCTCCTCCTCCTCCTCACTTTCTTTTTTGAGGGAAGATGCCATGGAAATGGATCAAAGAACCAGGTAATAATGAAAAGATAGGGAGTCCCAAATGGCACATGTTAAAATATGAAACACTCTAAAAAGAATACCTTGAGATAAAAAGTAAAAATCTATTAGGCAACTGTTTTTCAAGATATAAGATTATTTACATGACAGTTCAAGTAGCAACTTATATATCCAAAAAAATAGGAATTTAAATAATTTTACTGTGCATTTTGCCATGAATTAGTGTGTCTGAGTGTGGCTGTGTGCTTGTGATTTGGTGTGTTAGAGTGCTGTATGGGTGTGGAAGTGAGTGTGTGTGGTGTATAATAAATAATATTTGTATGGAATGTGTGTTGCATTTGCCTGTATGTGGGGTGCATATATGGTGCATGTGTCTGCATGTGGAGCATGTGTAGTGCATTTATCTGTATATATAATATGAATAACTGCATACAGAATGTGTGTGGCATGTGGATCTATATGTGATATTGTGGTGTCTATATAAGTACATGTGGTGTGCATATTTGCAAGTAGGATACGCATATCCATATGTGGGGTATGTGAGATATGTTTATCTATATGTGGTATATACAGGAATGAATATATGTATATGTGGTACATGCTTCTGTGTACATGCCTATGTATATGTGCATGTGGTATGTAGATCTGAATGTGGAGTATGCATCCGTATTAGAGGAGTTATTATTCATATGTAGTGTGCATATGTGTATCTGCATGTGGTGTGTGTGTGATGTGTTTATCTGTATAAAGTATTTATGGAAATGTATATATGTATGTTTAGCACATGTATCTGTATGTAGATGCATATATATGAAATGCAGTATGTATATTTGCATATGAGTTATGTGTATCTTCATGTGGAATATGTGTTTGTGTGTGAATATGAGGTGTTTTACCTGTATGTGGGATGCATGTGCACGTGTGTGTGTGTGTGTGTGTGTATGTGTGTGCATGTGTGTGTGTGGTACAGATATGTTAGTGTAAAAGATGCTTAGGTTTGTTTTGTTCTCCTATTCCTTCTGGTAGAAAGTGAATTTATGGACAAGCCAAAAGACCATAATTGAAGAGTGCAGAAAGGAAGGCTTCTAGCAATAGAAAACATGTAAAATGAATGCATGGAACACCTGACAAGTTTTACTAAGAAACTCAGATCCTTCTCTTTGGTTATATCCTGCCCAAGGTGCCAAAAGCATTAATACAACTCCACAACTCCATGAGAACAACAAGGAAACAGTCTATAGCATCATGAATTTTCATGAAGTCACAAGACAACAAATAAACCTAATGAGAAGAAAATCTTAAGTAGAATCAGGACACAGAATCTGCCTCAAATTTGGGAGTGCACAGAAAACAGACAATTATCATCTCCACATTCAAGAAGAAATCAGCTACTTGAAATAGAATTTATTTCTCAGAAGGACACTACCCACAGCAACTGACACTGGACTGATCACTTCATGGAATCTGTATGTAAACAGTACACTAGCATTCAAACTTCTGAAGGTATATTTTACACCCTTTTACAGGCAATGTGATGGGATCAGAAGGCTAGAAAAAGTAACAAATTCCAGATAGGCCATGTCCTAATCTGATTGTTTTCATTTCCCCTTCTTAAAAGGGTCTGTTCTAAATCTCACAGTGAATCAGCTCTGAGTCAGCCATCTTGCCCAGGGTCGCCTAGATCCAGAAGAGAAAATGGATAGGAGAATTCAGCAAGATGAGAAAATTGTTTTCTTCTAACTCAAAAAAGCATGTGAAAATTCAATGGCTCATCACAACTTATTATTTTTCTTTTAATTGTCCCCTGTGATACGCAATAGGAAGTTTCGCATGTACAGAGCAAAGGCCATTACCAAAAGTTTTGATAATGAATGTATCTGAAGTCAGTGCCTCTCTAAGTAACTGCTACCATGAACTCCACTGATTCTGTTTTAAGATAGATAATGACAGTAGCATCTGAAAACTTAAACTTATTGTGCTTAGATTTCAAGTCATATTGAAGTGAGGTGTCAGGGCTTATTGGGCAATAAGGTGCCCACTGTCATTCATATCAGTAAAACTAATAAAAATTTAAAATGCTGAATGTGGCATTACTGTGAAATGATCACCAAAGAAACTTCTAGAATCAGGCATTATTATTTTTTACATTTATTTATTATTTACTTTTGTGTATGCATATCTGCGGACAAATTGGTATCATGTTTCATGAGTGGAGGTGAAAGGGCAACTTGCAGGAGTTGATCGTGTCCTTCTACTAAGTGGGTCCCAAAGGAAGATGGAGCTCAGGTCTCGGGCTCAGGGGCAAAGCCCTTCATCTGCTGAGCCACCTCCAAGTCTCACATGCTCAATTTTAACATGCATTTTAGCAAGAACTTGTTAGTTTGACTGTCTACTTTAGCATCTCAGGTTTACTTCCTAGTTGGATATCTGTAAGTAGGGTCTCTGGTTTTTCATGACTCAGTTTTCTTATCATCAGCAACTGGATATCAATTATATTTAATTTTTTATAACTATTTTATTTAGTGTGTGTGTGTGTGTGTGTGAGTGTGCACATATGTGTGTGATGTGTATAGGGGTGGTGTATGCCACAGTATGGCAGTACAGATGTGGAGATCAGAGACTTTTCAATAATATCTGAATCATAAAGTTATTGTAAAGAGCAAAAGAGTCATTTAAGTGTGTGTCCTCATACATAGAATCGGATATTGATGGCAACTTCATGTAGGGGTGTATGATATGAATATCTTCTCCACTCTAATGCTACTTGACTGGTACCAAAACAGTACCTCAAAATAAATTATTTGCTCCCAGAGAGGTCATTGGTAAATAATGAGCCCTGGCTATATACCATTTTGGTGCTTTCTGTATTATTTCTTTCCCTTACATACAGTTTCCTCTCTGAAGTCTGTAACTTGGTCAGCACATGTTGTCTTCATCACAAATGCACTTTGTTACTTCTTTCCTGACATGAAAAACAATAAACCCAAGTATGGGATTTGATTCAAGATCAAGCAAGCTTTAAAGTGTTGCATAAACTGAAAATAATCCAATATGAATCATGTCTTGGAATAAAATATGTAACCCATCAGACACACTATGGCAAAAAAGATGAGTTTATCAAAACAATTCTTTTGTTTTCCTTAGTACGTTATATGTAGTTGTGCATGACAATCACAGAGCTGAGTCTCTGCAAAACAACCATATGTTAATTGGACACTTTTCTCACTGTGAAGAGAAGAAATATTAAATATGAAAGCACTTACCGCTGCTTGCCGATGAGTGTTGGACAGTATCCCGTGGATCTTCACTTTGTCTTTCTCCATTTGGTCTATGTTCACCCACAGGTCTCGGCTGGCGGAATCTGCTGGGCCATATATCCGAGATATGTAGTAATTGTGATCTGTGTCTTCCTGCATTGGTGGAGAATGATGAACATTAAGAACTGTAATGTTTCCGCTAATTTTATTTTTTAAGAGTTCTTCTGTAATTAAAGTTTTCAGTGATCTTCAATCTAGCAAATGGTTTAAGTAGACTCTTAGAGAAGTGAATTGAAATGAAAATGAAATATGTAAAAAGAAGTCATCCTCTTTAGAAGAAACAGGCACAAAACACTTACAATCTCATTTATTTTCTGTGCACCATATATTTCTTTTTGGTCATGGTAATAGTAAACACTTAACTGCTGACACGACAAATAGGTCTGATTTAGAAATATTTACTGAAGATCTGAGCTATGATAACTGTGAGTGACAACAAAATTAAGTTATTCTTTAAAAAAACATTATATTTGGGCCTGAATTTAGTTAATGGTCTTAGAAATTCAGATAATTGCTTAATTTGGGTTATTAAAGTCTACTTTTATTTGAATTCTCATTATGGGTCTCACTACAGTGCTTTGCACAATGTGGTGATATATTATGTACCCTAATAAACTTACCTGGGGATCAGAAGACAAAGCCAGCCACTAGATTAGACATAGAGATCAGGCAGTGGTGGCACACACCATTAATCCTGTCACTCAAAGAGAGACAGAGATCCATCTGGATCTCTGTGAGTTCAAGGCCACACTGGAAACAGAGACAGGCAGTGGTGGCACATACCTTTAATCCCAGTACTGAGAAGCACACAGGCCTTTAATCCCAGGAAGTGATGGCAGGGCAGAAAAATGTATATAGGCATGAGAAAACAGGAAGTCTCTCTCTTTAGACTGAGGATTTCATAGAGGTAAGAACTTATGGCTGTTGCTTGTTCTGTTTCTCTGATCTTTCAGCTTTCACCCCAATATATGGCTCAGGGTTTTTTGTTTGTTTGTATGTTTCATTTTGTTTTTTTAATAGCAATTTGCATTACAGCAGAGAGACTGTATTCCTCATGTTTCCAGATCAACAGAGAAAGTGAAGGTTTTCAAATCATATGACACTTGAATAATACAGAACATATACATGTATTAGCTACAAAATGCAACGGTGCCTATGAGGGTTTGGAAATTACTCCTCCACAGATAAGCATTCGCCAGGTAAGCATGACAATCTCTTTTGGGGTCTCAATTACCCAATAAAAAATCAGACATGTCTCATGCATCATTTTAAAAGGTATTTAATTTCACATTTAATTATATGCATTTATATGCACTTTTTATATGTATTTTGTCTGACATTCAGGTAAATTTGAGAAAAAGGTATATAGAGAAGATTGCCTATGATTTGGGCAATGAAGTTTTGGAAGTGAATTCTGTCTAATACATTTATTATCAATATGTTACTGGAATAAAACTGAAGTATCCAGCCATTCAGTCAAAACCAGAATCTCATGTATGTCTTCTCAGATCACCAGGTTAATATGCACAGAAACTGATTATAGATAGCAAAAGAATGAACAAGTCTAACCAGTATTCAAAGAGATTTTGCATCATTCCTAAAAGAAATACACATGGAAATGCAGAAGAGAATGGATGTTAACCACAAATTGAGTTTTCAATTTATTTTTTTAATTTAATTTTATTTTATTTTACAATATAATTTAGTTCTACATATCAGCCACGGATTCCATTGTTCTCCCCCCTCCCGCCCCCCCCTCCCCTTCCCCCCAGCCCACCCTCCCATTCCCACCTCCTCCAGGGCAAAGCCTCCCCAGAGAATTGAGATCAACCTGGTAGACTCAGTCCAGGCAGGTTCAGTCCCCTCCTCCCAGGCTGAGCCAAGCGTCCCTGCATAAGCCCCAGGTTCACTTTAATAAAATGTATAAGTAAAGTTCTAGTTAAATTTTGGGTGCGAGAAAGAAGAGGAGACTCAAAGGACATGGGAAGGAGATGCCCTGAAGCTGGGAGGATGGGAGTTTCCAGGTCTTCCTCCACAGCTTCAAAACAAAACGCATGAGGACGAAAAGCATTGTGTCCTGTCTCCCAGTATTCACTCCCTCTCTCTCTCTCTCTGTTGCTCCCCCATGGGGACTTCTTCACTAGAAGGAGAATGAGCCATGATATTCCACAAAATTCATTGGGCATACGTGAACATCAGTGTAAGATGGACCATTGGCAAGGCATTTAGGAGTTCAGAGGTTGTATATTTCCTTATTCTGCTCACTGGGATGTCTATGTGTGAGATTTGATACCGCTGCCATTTTGGCATCCTGGGGAGAAGGCTGAAAATAAAAGTAACACACAGAAAGAAGGACAAAATGGCAAACACACACTAAAGGAAAAGCCATCCCTCTGGTTATGTTGATTATCTACATGTACTTGTTCAATTCATCATACATCACCTTAATGGAAGAATCATGATTTTAAAAAACACGGCTCTTATTCATAATCAAACTTAAGCAAGACTGAATAAGTTGATTTTAGAAACCTTTTAGGTCTTGGTAACAAATACATAACCAATTCTTGCATTCTGTGGAGTCACAGAGCAAAAACGAAGCCTTGTATAACTTGCCAAAAAGCATTGGATCTGAACAGCAAATAATAACTTATTTAGTTTTAATGAGTATTAGAAAAGATGACTTTGGAGAAAATGCTCAGTGAGTGTTAATTTGTTACAAGTTTCTTATAAACTGTAATGAACTCAGTAACACTAAGGTCCACAATACAATCAATCTTTAGGCATACTGTGTAACTGATTCTATGAGGTGATGAAATTCACGCAGAATTATTAATGCATAGAGTTTCATCAATTAAGAGTCGAGTTCAGTATAAAGATAGAAGACAATCATTAAAAGAACTGATTTTTATCTTTAATCTCTGCAATTATTTAAACAAATAATTTTTAGTTATAATGATGAATAACAATGTAAAAAGACAATGAATTATCTGAAGAATTATGCACAACGTTGGCTGTAATATATATCACTGATGTGACCACATGAAACCATGCCTTTAATTTTCAGCTAAGTCGGAGTTTCTCAAAACAATAGCAGGTCTTGAAAACACTGAAGTTAAGCTAAAGACTTGGTACTGACTTCTATAGCTCAAGCTTGCCAAGTTGTCATGGCAACTTTTATTTAAAGATAAAAGCAATTTATTGTTTACCTAGGAAAGTAGACCCACTCATTGTTAAATCCCTGAGAGGTGTTTGTCTCAGTCACTCAGGAAAGCCATAAAATAGATGTCCCCAAAATGTGAAATTTTAGCACCAGTAAATTATTCAAACTATTTTTTGTCATTTTTTTAGGCATAATGATACTTAAAGAGTTATTGAAAGTCACTGTGTGCACAAAGATTTTTATTTTCTCTTCTAAAGCCAAACTATTTCTAATACCAGAGACAATAAAGTGAAGCACTACTGTGATATGCCTACTTGCCAATTCATTTAGGAAACCAACTGTTACTGAAAGTAGACGGCTCAGTGGGTGACTCTAAATGCTATAAACTCAGGTTGTCAAAAACTGCCTGCAAATCTGCAGCTGTAGGGCAACACAGGGCCTCCTCCAAAACATTCAGAGCATGAGTCACCATAGCTACAGGCGTCCTGCAAGAATCAGTCTACACCACCCAGCTAAAGTGCTCTCTCATTACACACGGTATTTGTAGATGATGCCCATTTCTATACGCAGCAATGACATTTCCTTGAAAACTACAAGAAATTGAGAACTTATTGTATAGCCATTCATATGCTAATAATTTGATATCTGGATACATTTAATATAATCAAGGTTTTCAAGCAATGTCATTTAACATTAAACTTAAGCCTACCACATAAATATTAGTTTTCAATAAATAGGATTTTATGGTCTTTACACGTGTGGAGGTGTATTTCATTCTGATAAGAATGCTTTCATATGGGTGTTATTATTAATTTAAACATAAAGATATTTTAGATACCACGTGTGTGCATCATACTTTCCAGACATAAATAGAAAAACAAACAAACAAAAACAAAAAACCAAAACCAACAATCTAGTTCTCTGTGATCTAACCCAAGGTGCTACTATAAGTAAGTAAGGGGTGTGATAAAATAACAAAACTGAAGAAAGAACACAGTGAGCATACTAAAAAAAAAAAATCTTGAGACATGTAAATGCATTCATACTGTGCCCACACAGCCTTGGGTAACAAACAGCGTAAAAGAGAAAAGCTCAGCAGGTTAAAGAATGCCAAAATAGTGGAACACTGGCCATACAAGGCTGATACACATAATAGAAGGCATGAATATTTTCCCTCCCCCTTCTGGATGCTTCCTTCCACACCTCTTCTCATACTCCACTTTCCTCTTCTCTTTCCCTTTCCCTCATCTTCACTCATTCCTTAGGAAAAGTCCTCAGAAAACCTTCAACAAAACTGTGTATACTGTGAATTTTCCTGTGATCCCTCCCCTCGTCTCTTCCTTGACACACATTTGCTAGGACCTACAAAGTAGTTCAGGATAGCCTTGAACTCAAGGCAACCTCCCAAGTGCTAGCATTATGGGTGTGAATTACCATACTTGGCTCAAAGAGCAATTGTATAGGTATCCCAAAAGTCAAGTTATAAAACAGAGTAAGAAAACATTGGATAAGCTAACTCCATCCTAACATCCCATGTCTACATAATCCCAGAAAATGAACTTGTGATTCAAATTTATTTCCTCTACCAAGTTATATTATAAATAAAAGGCAGCATCATTCTAACACATGTAGATACAGAGAAAATACACCACCAATGTGAAAATTCTTGTACATATAATACCTACTACCAAATCAACTGGGGGTAATTAAACTGCCCATCATAGCTATTCTAGTGAGCAATTAGCTTCATACTGCCTGGCTCTATGTAAGAGTGCAGGAGCTATGGCGAAAGGTCTGATGATGAGTACTGACTCTGTAACAAGAATACTTGAAAAAAGGTCACGTGCAGTTATTAAAATTATAAGCAGGTATGTAATTTCTTTTCATCATGAATAGGTACTAATAATATTCAAATTGTTACGTATTGACTGTGAAATGCCCCTCACAGGTTCCTGTCTTGAATGCTTGTTCTGCAGCTGGTGACACTATTTGGGAAGCTTGTGGAACCTTGAGGAGGCGAGGCTTAGATGAAGGAAGGGAGTCCCTATAGGCAGTCCTGTGTCCTGCCTTGTCTGCTGCTTCCTGGTCCACCAAGATGTGAACTGCCTCCCCCACATGATCCCGCCCCAGGAACTGAGATGTCCTGCCACACCTTCACTCTCACAGTGGATCCAAGTCCTACAAAACAATGACCCCAACAAAACTTTCCTTGAGTTGTTTCGGATTCTGTTAGGCATTGTGATCACAAAATAACTAATATACTGAAATGATTAGCCCATGATTCATAACAATTAACAGATGAACCTGAAAGCATAGAAATACTTGCTATAAAAACTTTCATTTTTTTTAAATGCCATTGAGGGCAGAAATCTGAAACTGAATATTTAGAGTTGCATACATGTCACCAAAGGCCAACAGAAAAATATTAAACTCATTACTTTCCTCAATATAATACTCATGCACATCTAAATTTTATAAAATTGCAGATACCTAAATGTGAATGTATATTTTTAGTTACTTGCTTTTTAATCCTATCTGATTACACATATTTGTTTTTGTATGTATATTAATACATCAATAATTAATAAATGTTACATGTCTGTGTAGAATATATAAAGCATTATACTAACTAGGTTATTTTTAAGTAATGGCATCTAGAGGGAATAGCCTTCCCAATAAATATTAGTTGAAATTTTAATTGTTAACACATTACACAAAATTGGAGATATTTGTTTGTATTTACACAAAACATTAGAAAATTTTTGATTTCCCAAAGGAAAACATTCAGACTTTGAGAATTCCAAACATGTATTTTGATCAATATATTTAATTTTAAAAGTCAATGTTTGAAATACTAATGTGAACATATGTAGTCACGAGGCTGTTTACTGTGAGTAGCAAATATATCTATTGAAATTTTATAGTAGGTTTTTTAAAGTATAGTTGCTTTGAAAACTTCCTAAAGAAAAATTCTTAACACACTAAGTTAGGTACTCAACACAGAATTGCAAGGTCAAAAACCAGAATTGTTTCAGGGCAAAGTTGATATACAGATTTGAACTAAATATTTTCTTTAACATATTAGTTTCTTTGACTTATATAAAGTTCATTATTTTGTACTATGAATAGCAAATTAAATTTAGCATTAAGAGAAATGTAAGAAAGTACCAATTTTCATCAAATATTGAGAGACTGACCTTTGAAATTTCATATTCACTAATGGCAAAACCATATCACATTTCTTCTTTTATACTTATTTATGTAAAAATTACTTCATGTTTCTAAAGTACAGCACACTGTTAATGAGACATTTGAAAGCAAGTATGGAAGTGAATACTTAAGAATTACTCAAGGGCAGTCTTAGATCTTATAATTTGTTTTTTTACAATTCAACAAGTGTTATATTTTAAGGGAGTATTCATGTTTCTTTGAAGTTATCATCCAGTATACACTTTATTTCCAGGAAATGTTTAAAGGCTTTCAGAAAGGGTCTGGTCTATAGGCCAGAGAGACAGCTACATTCTGACATCTGTGGGCAGGGGGATGGCAGGTAGCTAAGAGCTTGCAGAAAGGAAGCATGAAGTGTGCCCAAAAACATGAAACTAGCAGGCTGCTGTCTGAACTCTATTTCTCCTGAGCTTGATCACTGATGAGCTCCAGCACATTAGTATAGTCACCAGTTCACATTAGCGTGACTTTTCTTGTACACTGAGTTTATCACACAGCCACATCCATCTGATAGGGTCATACACAGAGTGAAAAGAGCTACAGCCCTACAGTAGCAGTCACTGCATAGCATATGGAAGGGTAGACCACATGGAGATACGAATAAAAATCACACCACACTCCTCCTTTCCCTATCTCCTCATAAGAAACAGATGTCAGACTGTCTCTAAGCATCATTCCAACTCTTAGATTTAGTCTGGGTAAGAGCTGAACCAGACTACTCTTCAACAAAGTTCCTAAAATTGTTTGGAAAAATAGAAAGTGATGATTAGATGTAGGATAAAAGACTCGGCCTAATTTAAATGATTCTTTTGGAATGAAAGAAAAGTGTGGTTTGCATGACCAGTGAAATTAGCAGGCTATAATTAATACTGTCTCCATTTTAGCAGCTGAATAATCATCCTTCTTAGTAAACTATATACTAGCCTAACAACTGGCACAAAGTTACAGAATTCTTGCACTGGATTGAAGGATCCTAGGGATTGTTATTCATCATTTGTGAGAACTCATGAACTATGGGTCCTTACATATAAATGCACTACCATTTTCAAATGTGAAGTGTAATTCTCATAAGTAAGATGTGTATTTATTCGGTGTATCACAGAATTTCTCTGTAATTCTTGGTGCAGTATATTTTTTTCAGTCAACTATAAATAATCAATAACTGTACCATAAAGGGACTCAAAATGTTATAATAAAAAGAATCATATGTAGATGTAACCAACCGTCTTATTAAATAAGAAACACAGAACCAATGCAAAGAAGAAAGCCAAGAGGTCAGAGCTAAGAGCCTTACCCATCTGCTGGAGCTAGCCTCTTCAGCCAAGAGAGCTACTTCCTGTGTTTTTGTCTTTATATAGACTTTCTGTTCTGCCTTCTCTTTGGTTGTGAACCCAACCACATGACTGCCTCATCACTGCCTGTCTGTACAGACCTCCAGGTCTTCTATGGTTGGTATTGAGATTAAAGGCATGTGTCTCCAATGCTGGCTGTATCCTTGAACACACAGAGATCTACCTAGCTCTGCCTACCAAGTGCTGAGATTAAAGGTGTGCACCACCACCGCCCAGCTTTTGCTATGGCTCTAATAGCTCTGACCCCAAGCCAACTTTATTTATTAACATACAAATCACATTTTAGTACAAATAAAATATCACTATAATCATAGTTCAAAAGGATCGTTACCTAGATTTAACATTTCTGCTATCTATAAACTGCTTTAGCTAGCCTGGGATACCATAACAAAATACCATAGAATGGAATATTTAACAAGGAAATTTACTCTATTTATAGCATACAATTTTGTAATTTCAAACATGATGTGAATATTATGTAAATATATCACCAAAGATATAATGACAAAAAGTTCCTGTTTGGTTCCTATATAATATCTTGCCCCCTGCCCTCCCTGTCCCTTCCCTTCCCTGCTGTGCCCCTCCATCCAAGGAGTCTCCTTTACCCTTCATCTCTGTTGGTCTCCCCACTCCACACCTTAAAGAGTTTTGTCCCATCTCAGGAACCTCTTTCTAGTTTCCTGGCTTTTAGCCACACCTATCCCATTTGGATATGCATAGTTAACACTTAGAAGCCAAGATTTGCATAGGAGAGAAAATATGTTGCTTGTCTTTCTAAAGTTTCCTCAGTTAATATGATATATTCCAATCGCACCCATTTTCCTGGAAATTCAGTTTTATTTTGCTTTGTGGCTAAAGCCTCCATGTTGATTTCCATAGTGACAACACAATTTACACCACAAACAGGAATGAAGTCTTCCTGCAGACTCAACAGCATTTGTTGTCATATTTTCTTGAAAATAGACACACTGAATGGGCTCAAAGTATCAAAGTAGTGTTTAGTTTGTATTTTTTTGATATCTAAAGATGTTGAAACTTTTAAAAATGTGTATTAGCCATTTGTACTTTATTGAGATGTCTCCATTTATTGATAGGCAGCAGTGGAGTGTGTATGTTTAACTTTTGCATTTTTTTTATATCATTTAGATACAAATACTTTGAAGTATAGCTGGCAAGGATTGCCTCCCATTCTGTGAGCTGTCTGTTCAATCTATTGATAGTTTCTTTTGGAGTACAGAAGATTCAGAGTTTCATAGAGTCAAATTTGTCCACTCTTTGTACTAATTCTAGTACTATTAGATTCTATTAAAAGAGTCCTTGCCTATACAGATAGCTTGAAGTATTCTAACTTTGTCTTCCCTTAGCAGTTGTGGCACTTTGGGTAATAAGCTAAGGTTTTTTAAATAATTTGGATAGAGTTACTTCATTCTGTTTTGTTTTTGCATAATGATAGATGTGGAACAAGTCTTACCTTTCTGCAGGGAGACAGACACCCAGGTTTGCCATCACCATTTATTGAATGGTTGCCTTTTATTCTATTTTTTTTATCACCTTTGTCAATAATTATGTGTCCATAGCTGTGTGAGATTATCCCTGGGTGCTGTATTATGTTTCATTTTCTACCTTCCTGTTTTGGGACAACTACCATTTTTTCTTGTCACTATGGTTCAGTAGTATAGTCCTAGATAACGTGATACCTCCAGCTGTGTTCATTCTTAGAAATACTTTGGCTGAGTCCTGTTGTGTTACAGTACTACTTTTAGGGTTGCTTCTTGTAGTTCTGATTTTTCCCCCGTCTCTTGAGACGTGGAACTCTAAAGTGAAAGCTCCGATTAGTTTGGTTTCCTATTAGGGCCCTCTTCTTGGCTTGTAAAGGATCAATCTCTTGGTCACAAAAGGAAGGGCAAGTTTGCTGTTTCCTCCTGCTCCCTTGTAAAAGCAGTAGTCTTACAGGAATAGGGTCAACCACCTTATGACCTCATTAACCATAATTATTCCCTACATGCTTTGGATCCAAATATGGTCACATAAGATGTGAGGACTATAATGCATGAGCTTGAAGAGAAACATAATTCAATCTGTATAATATGTATATGGTTCCTTTATTAAATTTGGATTTATGAAAAAAAAACCTCAGATATGTCACCTTTAAAAAAAATCATGTTATTTTCTAGAGCTAATAAAAAATTGTCATTTAAGCCTTCTGATATAGGAGGGCCTTTAGAAAGACCATGCTTGTCTATCTTGATATAATTATTTCATAAAGGAGGGAAGGAAGGAGGGAGGCAGATTGAACAGTATTTCATTTATAATTTTAAAAGAATTATAGAGAAAATGTACTGAAAAGTCACTGCTAAAATTATAACCCATTGAAGAATTTCACATAAGCAACATTTGTGGAAAAGTTGTATGGTTTCTTCCAATTGGTCAGAACTTGGCCAACATTCTGATTCTAAGGTAACTATTACAATTCCCAAACTTTCCAGTCTGGTATTTCAGATGACAGACATGTTCTCGTACTTTTAACTGGTCAGCCTTCCCCCTGTGCTATTATTCACTCAGTGACAGAAAAGGCTGCTTCTCTTCAGTTTTCTCTTTTTCCCCATTTCCTAATGCAGCTGTACCTTCCAAAGCTTAGCCCCTTCCATTCATGCAGTGGCTAACCAAGAGGAGCTCGGTGATGAGTGGGACTGTGTGAGGAAGCTTGACATCACTCTCCACTGTCAGAGTCAGAACTGAGTCTTTACTTGTCATTCCATGTCCTTTTGCAAAGGGCTTTCTTGAGTCTCAATTTTCAGTATTCCAAAATGGAAATTAGTTTAAAAGCAGTCAAAGATGCACTGCTGGGTGGAGGCTACTTAACATAAACATGAGAATGCATGCTGGAAATCAAGCACTGTTATATAACAATGTTGTTAAACTAAAGGATCTTATATGCTCCCATTGTTAAATAGACCATGGCAACCAAAAACTGTGGAGTCTACATTTTTCACTGACATTTACTGAAGCACACATTCTCAACTATCATGTTGCAGTCTACACTAAACAGAGAAGGAGGTACTCATCTCTGACATCCACTACCATGGGCTCTTGCTGGTTGCTTCATTTTTGATCCTTTGTTTAAAAACTAAGAATGCAGGTCAATCACATATTTATAACAATTAATCAGTAAGAGTAGCTAGTCCTTATGAGACCCTGATATTCAAAGCCCTGGCTTGACATATAATAGACATTATATATTTAGCAGTTGTAATAATTCTGCGACTTACATCCCCCTTTTAAAAAAGAAGAAACTGCAGCTAGGACACATGAAGTAGCTCACATAGTGTCCCATCAATGTAGGGACAGGAGAATTTTTGTGGAACTCTGAAGTCATGTTCCTTCCATTTCCACAGCACCTTTTAGATATCAAATATTTTTCACTACTTCGAAAATTAATTGCCCTTGTTCCCGTGGCCTCTATGAGCCTATTCATCAGCTCTGTTTGCCTGCCTTTCTGTTGGTTCATTTAGCTCTAGCCTCTCCAGGTGCACTGCTGCCTTATCAAAGGAAAGCCTTTAAAACAGAAACCTAATCCCACCACTCCTCTTTTCTAATGAGGGCTTCCCATCACTCTTAGAATAAAACCCAAGTCCTTCTCACAAATGAGGCTGGAAGGACATCCTCCTACCCTACCCTCCTTGGCACATTCTGCACTGCCCAACCCCCCCTTCATGTTCATGAAAATTGAATATTTTCCAGCATCACACAGATGCTACTATTCAATGCACTGAATGCAATAGGAATGATGATCCTAACTATTCTTCTGGTTTCTTTTTTACTTTCTTTCCTTCTTTTTTCTTGCGGGGGGTGTCAGGGTCTCCACTTTTTCCCAAATGTTAGGATTAAAGGCATGTGCCACCTTTATTCTTTATTACTTAATTTAATCTTCATTAATTCTGTTAATTTCCTTAAAATACTTGCATCACTTTTATCTTTACACTTTTCTATTATTTACTCTCAAATCTTAAACTCTCACTCTCTCTCAACTCCATGTCCTTTGCCTTATTTTAGTGATCAAAACATTGTAAGGATAATGATGAATTCATTTTTAATAACCATTTGGTTTGATATCCTTGAAGTTTCCATGCTTTAAAACTCCTCAGCCATCTGTATCTGTCTGTGCTGGGGCAACAGATACACCCTATATTTGGTGACTTTAAAATGTGCTCCATTTATTCAGGACGCTGCCACTGTGGAATTTAGCCCAGCAGGCCACTGGGCTGGGTTCAGCAGGACTTCATTTGTGCTCACAATGTTGTTATCTTAGCATACCATTTCTCTGCAGCCAGACAGCACAGGGGTTGAGGTTAGTGGGTTTCAGATGGCTTTGGTCACTTGTCTAGGGTCTCTGTCTCCATTTGTGCCCTCATTCTTAAATAGGCTAGACTGGTTCATTCACAAGGTTACAGAATAATACAAGAGACTAGATAAATAATCTTTAAGCCTCTTGAGGCACTGCTTAAAAGACAAGCATTAATTTGTCTCACTTATTTTAACATCACACTGTACAGACTTGACTGTTCCCATAGATGGGACAATAGATTTGGCATAGGAAGAGCTTCAAGGATTTATGATTATTCTGACACATCATCCATTTTCCTGTTCCTGAGCAGTTTGGTAACTGTAAATATAAAACCACTCTGCCCCCTGGGTTGAGGCTGCATTTTCACTTTGAGACCAGACCATTCTGTTAATATGCAGGGTAAAATCAATAGGTTTTAGATAATCTCTAAAAGTGCTTTCCTTTGCCTCAGAGGCACTTTTAAGCCATGCAAATCTTCACACTGATTTCTAAATAAAAGTTTCAAAGCCAAGGTCAAGTGATCAGTTCATTTAGAATCACATCTCAGAGGAAGGAAAACATTGGCAACTTAGTTAAATTCAGGTAGCTAACACAGAGGTTAAATAAGGGAAGAAAGAGCATGAGGAGAGAGGATTTTGTTACTGTGAGTCATTAAAAGTTAGAAATCAAAGAGAGTAACAAGCAAAGCCACAATCCTTGGTCATTTTGTTTATAAATTACCAGTGCTGGATTCAAATGAGTATTTTTGTAGTATTGTCTTGCTGACTGTGCAGAAAGACTCTCAAGTCTATAAAGCTGACATTTACATCTTGCAATAAAATTACAAGATAGCTAGAAGACCTTTTTCATTTCAGTGTAGCTCAAGAAGCCTGCTTTGCTTTTTGGTTTTTCTCTTGCAAAATTACATGAAGGAAATACCAGTGCTCTTGGCTTCTCATTCTCCTAGCCATTAGTGAGAAGACCTCCCTGCAAAATGTATGCAGGTAAATATTCAAATTAAGATGGTCTAGTTGAGGGGAATTTGACAAGTGACCCATTTACTTGCAAGTATTTCTTTGAGCTGTCACTCATTTAAATGAACAAGTACTCTGGATGTGCTGAATATGTATGTGAGAGGTCTTCGGCTAGGTAGCATAAAAAGATGCTTATGATATATAGCCACTACTTTCCTGAATCCAAGAGTATACAGTAGCATCTGCTCTCAAATATTTCTCTTCCTAACCACAGTAAACAACATACCCCAAGGAGAAGAAATTCTTATTTTATTTTAGTGATTAGATAAACAAGAATCAAGGTGACTATGGAATTTATTCTTAAAGACTGAATTGGAATTTAAAGTGGTCATTCTGGGCACAGCGACTGGTCTGAACATAGGTGAATATACAGAGAGAAATAGGGATGATGTGGGAACTAAATAGAACAATATGTGCGTAGAGGGTAGTAGTGGGACATGAGTAGATTTACAGAAATTACTCTGCACAATACCTTAGGTGTCATTCCAGGAAGTCTGTATTTTTTCTCCTGGGAGAAAAGGAGAAAAGAAGGAAGGAAGGAAGGAAGGAAGGAAGGAAGGAAGGAAGGAAGGAAGGAAGGAAGGAAAGAAGGAAGGAAGGAAGGAAGGAAGGAAGGAGGGAGAGAGGGGGCTAGGGAAGGAAGGAAGGAGGGAGGGAGAGAGGGAGGGAGGGAGCTAGGGAAGGAAGGAAGGAAGGAAATGGAGGGTAACATTTTGGGGTAACAGATCAAGTTAGTCTTCCAAGTAACAAACAAGAAAATAGGATGGATCAGCAAGAGGAAAAAAGAAAAAAGAAAAGAAAAAGAATGAGACATTGGTTTGGATGCCATTTCAATAGGTCAAGAGTAAAGCCCAAACAACTCAAACTAGGTTGCTTACAATAAAGGGAAAGAGGCTACTGTGGGAAAGCCTGTGGAAAATTCAGAAGATTTTACAGTGCATGACAGGAGAGAAGCATTTAAAACTAACCCTGAAGTGTTTTGTTTAGTCACTATAAACTGGGATGATCCAGAAAGTTCTGAGTAACTAATGCCAGTGAGCATATTAAAGGAGAACTTGACATATCTATACAGCATAATAAAAGCTAGAAAACAAAATTCAAGAAAATAAATACCATTGTCTCCCCAACCCGGAACACATACAGGCCACAAATAAAAGAGCTTAGTCTCAACCAGAGGATGAAGAAGCTCCTCCCGCCCCCTCTTCAAATAACACCTGCATTGCTATTTTCCTCTCACTGACACTTGAACAGATGTTCCAGGTGGGATAATGCCAAGAGTTAACAAATGCCTTTGAACTACAGCCACGGTTTGCAAATTTGTCCGCACGCTAAAAATCACCTAGAGACCTTTCAAAAATTCCAAAATTCATGCCATTTCACCAGATGGATTAAATAATCATCTGGGATAGGGCACACTGTTGTGCTCTAACATGCAGACAAGTTTTGGAATCTCTGAGTAAGAACACGAACAAATACCACCAGTTAGCTGAAATTTCCAAATTGGAACTGAAAATGCCTTGTATGGAGCTGATCATGCCTATGCCTACACTTTTAGCAATCTAGATATATTTTCAACCCTTTTTTTATAGAATAATCAAAACTGTAGATTTTTTCACTAGTGCCAGTATCAAACCTGGGATTTTCCAAACCACAGATAACAATGTTTGTTTTTTCTCCAGAATTTCACAGAAGTCACAAATTATCCTTGAAAATGATGATCCTCCTATGTTGATACCAACCTTCCTAAAGCAGACTGTGAATGGATTTTTCTAGGATATTTGCTGAATATCTCACATGACATATATATACATGTCCCAAGTTGTATAAACGTAGAACCGACCTATCAATTCTGTAACATATCTAACGTAACATCCAAGTTATATCTGTGTTTTACTAGCTTTGAAACAAAGTCCAAGCAAAGCCTCTTCAACATTTTAATGAAGGTTGCATTGTTTTGAGCTATTTATACACATATAAGATCACATCCACCTACAAATACAATGTCTTGGTCCATTTCTGCTAGAATAACATAACAGAACTGCACAAATCTAGTGACTTATAAGCTTAAGGCATTTATTTTCTCATAATTCTGGAGTTGGGGAGGTTGAAGGTCAAGACACTGGAATTTTCTGGCTGTGTTTGCATGTAGCACAGGGCAGAGAGTCAAGAAAGTAAACAGACTCTGGGATATCTTTTCTTCCCATTACCCATCCATCCATAAAGGCAGAACCTTTGTGACCTAAACACTTCCAGTCTACCCTTACTCTGAACACTGTTGCATCAGGGATTAAATTCTCAACATATGAACCAGTAATCACATTTGACACCATAGCAAAGAGTCTCCAAGATTTGTGCACCTATGCAGGGCAAAATCTCAATGACTAAATGACTAGGACTGTGCCCCAAACAACACTTTTAATAAACAGCACCCAGTAGAAACCAGTTACAGTCCATATAGGGAGTTCATTAGCTGTATTTACCTTTGCTGATTTGAACAGCTTAGCCATTGAAGACATCTGTTCTTGTTCAGTAGTCCCTAGGCTTGTCTGCATGTTGGCATTAACATCCATTTGAAATTTTGTTTTCACTGAGCCATTTATGGCTCAAGTTCTGGAATAATAATTTCTCAGTGATAATGTCATATTTTGTCAATTACAAAACTTAAAATGGAGCCATTTTTATGAAAGGAAACCATTTCCTATACAGAGACAAAATATGAAACCAAGCTGAACCATTCAGTCTTATTCTTGCATTTGATGGCCTCTGGCAGGCATGTGCAGAAGACAGGATTGTTCCTGTGTGTTTGGGACTCAGTTATCAACTAAGTAAAGTGCATTTGTCCTTGTTCTAGGTAACAGAAAATATTTATGCAAGAACATTTTATTTAAAGAAATATAATGCAAATAGGCAGGGCATTGTGGCACATATCTGTAATACAAGCATTTGGGAGGAGGAAGAGTAAAAGGCCAGTATCTACTACATAGGGAGTTCGAAGTCCATCTGTGTTACATGTTACCTGACTCAAAAACAGAGAAAATAAAATCACACACGCACACACGCGCGCGCGCACACACACACACACACACACACACACACACACGCACATGCATGCACACACACACACATGCACACAGCACCACTACAACCACTAGAGTCTTACATTAATGTTGTTTCTGTCTTTGTCCAAAAGCTAGAGAATACATAGTTTACTCTATAACCCCTCAAGATCACTGGAGTTGTTTGTGAAGGTCAAACAAAATGTTAAAAACAAAACAAAACAAAACAAAAAAACAGAGAAGGAGCTATTATTTGAAGGCTCTTATACTGTGATTTGGGATATATTTGAAGGTTTGTGAGATCAAGAAACTTAGAGGTGAAACTATTATTGTCACTTTTTAAAATACTATTGTCACTATTTAAACTTTTTTAGTAATTAACAACTGCTAAGAGAGGGAGAATTGGTCTTGCCCAGGGACAGCCTTTATTTTATTATTCAATACCAAGTGGTCAAACCTAAAAATCACATAAATAAAAACAACATAAAAAAACTTAATAGGTTTTACTTTATTTATTCGTGTGTGTGTGTGTGTGTGTGTGTGTGTGTGTGTGTGTGTGTGCATGTAACAGTAATAATTAAGGAAAAACAGTCCATGATTTTGGGAGGAAACAGGGAAACGTCAGACGGTTAGAGGGAACACAGGGAATTGGGAGACATAATGGGATTGTGCTACATTAAAATAAGATAAATTTAAATAAATTTTGTGTTGAATCTGTCAGTTTCCATTTGCTCATGGATTTCCTTCTGGGTGGCCAAGTATTAGTTTCTTCTCATTAATTTACAGTGTCACTAAATGTTGCTTAGAATTGCTGCCAAACTAATACAATGAAATTAGTCAACTGGTAGCTAAAGTTCTAAATATTGCTTAATAGTGAAACATCAATAACAACCTAGAGAAAAGTGTAAAACTAGTTATACCAAAATTATGAGTGAACTTTATTATGGAATAGACATTCCCGTTCCAGAGAGTGGGGATGAAGAGAGCATGGATATGAAGGAGAAGTGTACATGCTCAATTAAGGACAAAGAATGGAATAAACATTCCTCCCAGCCAGAGGAGGGAGGACAGGCATGGACAAACAGCACACATGTGTTCTGTTACAACTGTAGTAAAATGCAACGTTGAATTCAGGTCTTTGCACTGGCTATTTTGACTTGATGGTTTTTAAGTAATCCATTCAGTATGTTGGATACAGTTTCTTAAATCCAGTCCATATTTGGTTGCATTGTGTAGCAATGCTGAGATTTTATATAACTGGAGATGGCCTAAAGATTTTACTGCAAGAACAATGCCAAATATAGTTTGCAAAAAAAATGTAGAAATAACAGGAATGAATTTTGAAACCAAGAATGGAAAAAAAAAAACAGATTGCTTTGCAAACTATAGGTAGAAATTCTCTCTAGAATATCATATTAAGAGTTGAAATTACTTTTGGGTAAACATTTAAAAATACTATTTTTGGTAATTGGCTACCTATAATCAACTTTGGATATCACCTCAGTTAGATTTGTTCTTCTCTAGCATCCTACCACAGGTTAACTGATTTATATTGAGTAGAAATTGATTGGTTCATATTTCCATAGGTTGCTGAGTTCAACAGTTAAGGGCAGCATTTGGCTATGGTCTTCTTGACATAAGAGTAGATAGAAAGCAAGACTGCAAGGGACAGGAAGAGACGGGGCTGAGTTCATCCTTTTGTAGGCAACTCACTCCTATGAACACAGCTGTGTGAGGGTCACACTCACACAATCCCATGGACTCCCCAGCCCCCGGCTCCCAAAGCTGTTACAATGGGGCATAAGTCTCCATATGCAATCGTTAGCCCATACTTTTCCAAGTTAATTGTTTGAATGTTAAATGTCCTAATCTTAGTTTCGCCTCCTGTTACAGTAACAAAACTCCCTGGCAAAAGCAACTGAAGAGAGAGTATGTTTTAGCTCACAAGGCACATTTCATATGAATGGGGAAACCAAGGCAGCAGGAGCTTGAAGCAGGTAGTTATAGAACCCTACAGTCAGAAAAAGACAATGAATGCAATGTAGTGCTCAGTTTTTCTCCATTTTGTACCTTCCAGGATTGGCTGCTTCAGGGAATTCTACAATTAAGATGGGTCATCCCACACCAATTAGCGTAATTAAGATGTTTCCCATCAAGCTTGCCCAGAAGATGCTTTCTTAGGTGATTCCTGGTCCTGTCAGGTTGAGAATTAACACCAACCATTACATCACCTAACAGACCCCTGTTTTATGCTATGAAAGTGACTGCAAGCTATTTCAATGCTTGGTCCTCACTTGATAGCACTGTTTGGGAGGATTCTTTGAGATGTGTAGTCTAGGTGGCAGAGGTGAGTTCCAGGAGGAAGATTTGAAGGTTATATGTGCTGCTGGTACCAGCTTGAGACATTGCTTTCTGTTGTGTGAGGACGTGAGTGGCCTCTATCACATTCCTTGCCACCACAAGCTCTACTACACTATACCAGCCCTCAGGAACTCTACTACATGCCCCTGTCAACATAAACTTCACCATGCTGTCCCCATGATGGACTAAAATTTCCCTGAAACTCTGAGCTCATTAAATCTTTCCTCATTTAATATATTTCTGCAGGTTGATTGGTCATGGTGATGAGAAAGGTAACTGTCTTAGTTAGGGTTTCTATTGCTGTGAAGAGACACCATGACAATGGTAACTCTTATGAAGAAAAAACATTGACATGAGGCAGCTTACATTTCAGAGACTTAGTCCATTACCATCATGGTGCAACATGGTGGCATTCAGGTAGATATGGTGCAGAAAAGGAGCTGAGGCAAAAAGAAGTAGACTGAGATTCTGGGCATGACTTGAGCAAAGGAAACCTCAAAGCACACCTCCACAGTGATACACTTCCTCAAGCAAGGCCATACCTACTTCGAAAAGCTCATACCTCCCAATAGTGTCATTCTCTTTGGGGGGCATTTACTTTCCAAACATTTACAGTAATTAATATAGGAGGCATTAATGAAGTAGTGACAGAGACTAGACTCGTAGTACACAATTCATAAATCTGTATTTACAAAAGAGTAGAGGGGGGAAAGCATGTAAAGACAGCTTAATGAGTATATTAAAAGATTCATGTTACTTTCCTATTGTGCTCATTTTCTTTTTAATAGTTTTTCAGAAACAATTTATATATAACACATATTTTCATGCTATTACTTTCAAAGGGAAATATTAAAAGTCTTATTTTGTTCTAGGTTTGTTTTATGATGGTATCTAGGCTCCAGAGACCATTATCATGAAGATACACTAGAAGATCTTTAAATGATCAAAATCACTGGTCATAAAATTACTGAATAAGCTACAGAATTCCTTATACTCCAAGAAATATATTTTCTCACAATTGTTAGATTTCGAGATTCACAGCTTCAAAGTTCAAACTCCTCAACTCTACTTATAACAGTAATGATGATAATGATGATGATGATGATGATGATGATGATGATGACGACGACGAATTTATTTACTTGTATTCATGTTGTTGTAGTTCCATTGTGTGTCACCTTATCATGGACCATCAAAATCAGATCATTGGATGTCAGCCTGCAACTCCAAACTGAGCCAATATGAACATTTCCTCCCTATAAGTTAACCATCACAGACACTTTGTTAAAGTGTCAGAAAGATGATTGACACATATGTGATTCAGATTTCTTTTTCTTGGTGTAATGATCTAAAGTATTAATAACATTTTGATTACTCAGTTGGCTGTCAGGCTATGGTACAGACATAAAGAGCCACAAAGAAGTCAAAGTATATGTCTTCGGAGAAAAGGAGTAGAAATGTTCACATAGCTCTAATGCAATCTCTATTCTAGTAAGTGGCCTCTGAGTTTCTCTGAGGATTTAACTATTCATAGTAAGAACAAGGGCCAGGGATTTTCTAATATGCAAATCCCTACACCTGACTTTCAGTGATCTCTGAACTCAAGTTTCAGAATTTAGAAGGATCTTCTAGCGCATACCTTAGCTCCAAACAATAACCTCTATGTATGCACCACATTCTTTTGTATTTGTTATTATGTATTAGTTTGTTTTTTAGTTTTATATTCCACCAGATCATAGCTCCAAGAAGGCTCAGTTTACATATCCCATATATACTTCAATGTCCTTGCAAGTAGCAATGATTCAGCATTGGTTGAATAAATAAATGCAAAATGGATGAATGAAATCTTAGGGTCTTATTGGGTTACCTTTTAAAAATAAACCATGATCTCTGTTTCCTAAAGATTAATTTGGATTTTTAATTTTATGTGTATGTCTGGAAGTATTATGCACACACATGAATGTAGGTGCCCATGAAGTACAGAAGAGAGTGTTGGATCCCCAGGAGCTAGAGTTATAGGTTGTTGTGAGACAGCTGCCACTCACTACCCAGTCATGTCTCCATTCCCACTCTGACTTCATAAATGTCAGTTAATAAATAGAGTTATGCAAGATATCACAGGAATAATCAAAGGATTAGTTGCATCCATTGCTAGGTGCATAAGAAACCCACAGAGAGTTCTTGCTGAATACAATTTTCAGTAGATATTCACAATAACCTGTGACCCGAAGAAAAGCTCAAAACACATGATATCTGTGGGTTAAGCCATGTGAGCAATGAGTGGGGGAGATACTAAGTAACTTTAAAATGTACAGAGGTAAGAATGGCAATTAAAGATGAATGTTCTGGGCATGTAAGTTTTTTAAGAATGATAAAATATCTTAGTGAATATTGAAAACAATGTTTTCTCTTCTAAGAAGATAAAATTCTTATTAAAATTATGCTAGGAGTTTTTGAATTAGACTGTTGGACATGTTACAAATGTTTACTATCTGAAAATAAAAATGGATTTGATAATGTCTACTATTATTTTAACTATCATTAATATACTCAAGCCATATTCAGTTTAATGGTGTTTAAAAATGCTTGCCAAATTAATTGGTGACTGCTGTTCAAAAAAACAAAACCACAAGAACTAAAGTCTGATATTTCCCAAAAGTCCTAAAAGATGACCTCACCTTCCATTCTAGGTTCATCTCTGGCTCCTTCTCATCCATTTGGGTTGGAGTTCCTAGGACACTGTTAAACTTGTCCAGTAGCTCACACTAAACTCAGGTTATTGGGAGTACAAGGGTATTTAGTTTCTCACTAGAACTTAACATGTACTGAAGTATGTCTGCATACTGATATGAGTGGTTCTGCTCACACATGCAAACTGGTAAGGATGTGGATGACTCAGCTCTCTAATTTAGTTTCCATCACACTAATGCCCAGAAATTTCAAATTGATAAGGAAGTGTGGTTTATAATTCTAGGATATAAACTGATAACTCATAAGAAGAGAAATGTATGCTAAAACTTGAAGAGTCTCCCCAGCACAGTAATAGCAGTGGTTTCACCTAAGAAGATCAAGTGAGATAGTCTGGCATAGTAAGTGTTGTTTTACTTCCAAAGGTAACTGTTGTGAACTCCTTGGGAAGTGGACCAAGAGTAAACAGGTATGAAGGTCAAAGAATTTGAGTTTTTCATTTCAGAGAGTCGTGTGGACAATTGTGAGGCCACATGACTGAGAAATAGGACTCTTTAATAAAGAATAATCTCATCCCAGAACTCAGGAGGCTGAGGCAGGATGATCATGAGTTCAACATCACCCCGAGTTACACAACAGGTTTGAGGTCATCTTGCATACAAAAGTATGTCTGTATCATGGCTAGAGTCAGACTAGCAGATAGGTGGTCAAAGTTAGAATGTACTAAGGGACATTTTTGGAAAAAATATAATATGGCTGCAAAGTATCTCAGTATGAGTGAACTCTCACAATGAAACCAGTTCGTCAGATAGCTATACAAGAGAAATATATTTCCCTAAGCTGCTGGGTAGAAGTCTATTATCTAGAATTATTAGCTTCTAAGGAGGGCTATCTTCATGGTTTGCAGGTATCCATCTTCTAGTCATGCCTTCATATGGCCTTCCTCAATGTCTATGCACAAAGAAAGGACAGAGACAGACAGAAAGATCTCTTCCTTTCTACATAACCACAAAGTCTGTGTCACAAACCTCCATACATTGAGAGGAAATTGAAATTGCTTTAACAGGTTTGTTCTAACACCCCAAATTATGTGGTTGAGTTCCATTCATTTTTTCCCTTCAGATCTATATACATGCTAGAAATGCTGCTAACTACTTTTATTCTAATATATATATAATTCTATCCATGATGCCCATATAGTTGAATACATTCATTTATTTTAGTTAGCAAATGGGTGTATTCGTCTTGGTTTTCAATTTGACTGGATGGAGAGAGGTCTATATATCTGTGTGTCTGTGGGGACATTTTAAGAGATGAAGGACACTGATGGGTGGAGATGCACACACTGACTTTGAGCCGACACCTTCCAGTGGACTGAGGGCCTGGCTGAATTGAAGTTCTGAGGAAGACTATATGCAAGCCCTTTTCTGTCTGCACGTGTTTATCACTAGTGCCATTCCTACTGACATCAGACCCTGACACAGTGAACTAAATACATGGCGACAGTCATTGTCAGATTGCCTGGCTCTATCATGTAAGCCAGTTTCATAAATTATCCCCTCCTGTTCCTCTAGAGAACTAGTAAAATATATCCACAGACTGAGTTCTGCAGTATTAAAAGTTTGACTGTTTTGCCAATGCTTAAAATATATATATATACACACATATGCACACAACAGAATAGCTTAGGAAGAGGCAGAACTTCAGTCAAGATAAGCACATTTGGAATATGTCAATCATTCAGACTTCCAGACCTTATATAGAGTGAGGAATTCTGTTGCCAAGAAGTCTGTGTGACAAGAAAAAGAATAATCAGTCTAAAACTGATTATACATAGCTATTTTTAGCATAATAGTTTTATTTATTCTCTGAGAACTTCATAGAATATATTTTGACCATGTTAATCCCCATCTTATGTCAGTCCCAGATATACCTCTAGCTCCCTTTCCACTCCCCTTTCCCTCCCTCCTTCCCTCCCTCCTTTCCTCCCTCCCTCCCTCACTCCCTGTGTATCTCATAAACCTGTGATGGCCCTGCCTGGGAGATTGGTCAAACTATCAGAGGTCACATTTTTTTAAAAACCTAGAGAGATGGCTATTAAAAAAAAAGCTATTTAAAAAATATTAAAGAAAGACTATGAAGTTGGGTGGACACTGAGGTGCTGGGAGAGGGGAAAGAATATAATCAGAATGTATGGTATGAAGTTCTCAAAAATATGTATGTAAAAATAGAACTTTGCTGGCTCTGACTCCTGCTATTCTTGCTATCCTTCCCTAGTCTCTCTCCCCTACTACTCTCCCTTCTCTCAGATAGCCCTGGCCATGTCCAGTCTGATGGCCATGTTGAGTCAACTTCCTTGTTTTAGACTCTTTCAGAGGCTTCTGGCTGTTCTCCCTCTCATATCTGCAATAAAAAATCTTCTCTTAACTATAAAAAGAAGAACTTGATTTTTTTTTCCAATCTGAGAATTAGGTAGGTACAAGCTCCATTAAAAAAATGGAAAAAGAAATTCCAGGTTGATCATTCTGTAAGGATTTAGTAGATAGGTATCTTGTGGTTTCCGAAAAGCAGAGCAAGAAACCCTTCACTCTCTTCAGGGAATTTGGGAGCCATGGATGATTCTTTGAGAAGTCACTACACAGCCCTAGTGGGGTCCAGTATTTTAGAAGACTTGCATGATGGGTGATATTGTTCTGTATGCTGTGAATATGTGTTGCTCTGATTGGTTGATAAATAAAGCTATTTGGCCAATGGTTAAGCAGAATTAGGTTAGGCAGAACATTCTAACTAGAGAGAGGAAGGAGAGAGACAGAGCAGAGGAGATGCTGCCAGCCTCTGCCATGAGAAGCAAGATGTAAAGATACTGGTAAGCCACAAGACATGTGGCAAAGTATAGATTTATAGAAATGGGTTAATTTAAGATATAAGAACTAGATAACAAGAAGCCTGGCATAGCCATAGTTTAAAAATAATATTAGCCTGTGTGTGTTTATTTGGGTCCGAGCAGCTGCAGTACCGGTGGATGAGAGAAATTTGTCCTGATTGCGGGTCAGGCAGGACACAGGAAAACTTCTAGATACATTTGCACTTTCCCTTCTGCTTTGATATTAAACATCCCCCTGCTCATCTATGAGCACTAGGATGCTGGCTTGTAACTAGGGAAGCTCAGTTAGCACCCAGGTCAGGTAGCTTAAGAGCCACTGTGGTGGTACCCGGTTTCCAGTCCCTGCTGGCATGAAGATTGAGTGAAGTACTCCTCTGTTTTCTCCCAATCTTTCATTATCATGATCACTTCCTCTTTCTTTGGGCATTGAGTTTTGTGCTATCTCCATCTGCGGCTTCCTGAGAGGCAATTACAAAGCAAAGGGAGGAAAGGCAGTCAACCTACTGACAAAAGGAGCAAAATAGAGCAGAAGCCAAGGCTGATTGCTAAAACCAAGATGAGATGACGTGTTCTCAAGGATTTTATGCAGATAGTTTTGTGTGCAGAATGTATCATGCTTTCTTTTTTGTAAAGCAATTAAAATGTGTGTGTGTGTGTGTGTGTGTGTGTGTGTGTGTCAAATTTTTCTCAATCTTTCGTGTGTGCCTATTCTGTCTTCTGCCTTCTCCTACTGCTTTTCCTTTCTTTCCCTTTCTTTCTTTCTTTCTTTCTTTGTGATAGAAGTTGGACACAAAGCCTTGAACATGTGAGGCACAAGCCATACCATCTCTAAGCACTAAGAACTTTAAAAAATGACAACTGATTAGCAACAAAGTGGAACAGCACATATCTAGTACATGATAAATTGGCTCCTGTCATTCCAACCTCACTAAATGGGGCAAAAAAATGTTTTGTCCATTGTAGTAAACCAATTTTAATCTCTAGTTAAATTCTCAGAGAGTAGTTAGTGAACAATGAGTGCTCTATGAAGCTGTCCAACATAAATTTCTTTGAAGGAAACTGTCAGAGGGCAGAAGGGCAGCTTTTCAATGTAGTATTCTTTTGCCTTAGGCTTATGATGGAAAATAGTAAATTTCAAAGAGCTTTTAAGAATCAGTGAGTATGCAAAGATCTGTATGAAAAGTTTTCTTACTTATGGGAGATTTCTAACCAATGCTTGTCATTATTGTACATATTTTGGCCTGGCATAAGGTTTTTAAAATTTATTCCATAAGTTGGTTATAAATGTTTACTTGTAGTTTTCTGATTCAAATTTGGTCTGCTGCTGTTTTGATGAGAAAAATAGATTCAGTTTAAAAACAACAAAAGGGCATCTGATTAGTTGACAGAAACAGAATGATGACAAATCTTTCTTTATTAAAATGACATTTAAGAAGGAGAAAAATAATTCTCTTTGTCTCTTTAAGGTGGATCATTATTTTCAAGAGACAAATGAATTATTTTCATTTCTCAGGAAGGCTGACTAATGTTCTTTATAAATATTTTCACCAGATAAAGCTTTAGATGAACTACATCTATGCTATTTTTAAATAACAGCAGTAAAGATTTAAACTTAGATAGTGAACACTGTACAAGACACTATAATCTAAGAATAAAGAGATTACAACCTACATTTAGTCAATAAAAATCTGATAGCCTAGTCATCAGATTAATCTTTGAAATTTATAAAATTTTCCATACTGTAAGGCATTAAATTCCAAAAGTGAGGTACCATTGCTATTAGGTGGAAAATCACTGTATGAGATAAAACCTTCTTAGATTTGGAAGAACCTAAAAATTTTCTGCAGAGATATAGCTAAGTGAAATTTTTAAATTTAAATTTACAAAATAGTTTACATTTTAAGGTTTTTCAAATTCTTTTGACTGCAGAGATATCTACATTGTGAATCCAAAATAATAAGATGGGTGATAGGTAGTACAAGAGTAGGAGAGAGATCATCTAAAAAATGAATAGTGGTAGTTTTTGAAGCTTGGCTCCTTAAGTTTGTGATTCCATGAATACAGGAGGTTACAGAGGGTTAGGGAAAAACTTATAAAAAGAGAAATCCCTTCAGCCATGTTTAATCCATTCATTCAGTTCAGTACAATGGATTCCAAATTATTGCTTCAATTTAACAGCTCAGGTTTGAAATACCATATGGAACCGAAATGAACAAGAGTCTCCAAAGGCAGGGAGGTTCAATTACTCTAGCTTCCATATAGATTCAGACCCCCATGTATCCTCAGGGCATGGACAGCAAAGTTTCCTTTCTGGGAAACACAAAAAGAAAACTAGCGGAGTCCTTTTATTCTAAATGTTATCAACCCATCTTGAACTTTAGGATATTTGTTCCCATCCTTAAATAGCACAAAATGACACATAAACAGTTACTGCATGAAATATTCAAAACAATGACTATTAGTAGACATATGCCTATTGCCTTTGTAAAAAGACCCTAGCCAGTCCCCTGTACTTTAGAAAGGACAGTGAAAGTCTACTGAATACTTAGCAGAACAAATTCTATATCATTTATTAACAAGTAGAAATCAAAGAAATTACACATATATAATCAATGTATATGTCTTCTTATGTTATGTTTTTATTTATTCATTGGTTTTTAAGACAGTATCACTATGTAGCTCTGGCTGGCCTAGAATAAAAAAGGTCTGCCTGACAGTCTCCTAACTACTGGGATTAAAGCTATGTGCCACCACTCCAGGCCCCCTATATATGTGAGTAAGTGTGTGTGTGTGTGTGTGTGTGTGTGTGTGTGTGTGTGTGTGTGTGTGTGTAAATTCATTTGTTCAAGCTTATTAGTGTTTGCCTGCATATGTGTATGTATACCATGTGTGCAGTGTACATGGAGCCCAGAAGAAGGCACTAGATCTCCTAGAACTGGAGTTACAGATGGTTTGTTAGCTGCCATGTGTTTCCTGGGAACCAAATCCCAACTGCTAAATCATCTGTCCATCCTCCTCCTCCTACATTTTTAATGGTCCATATGTGAGCAGAATTAATAGAGCAGTTCTCAACCTGTGTGTTGCAACCTCCTTGGAGGTCAAATGACTCTTTCAAAAGGGTCACCTAAAACATCAAAAAACACGGACATTTATATTATGATCCATAACAGAAACAAATCTACAGTTATAAAGTAGCAGTGTAAATAATTTTATGACTGAGGGTACCATAACATCAGGAATTGTATTAAAGAGTCACAGCATTAGGAAGGTGGGAACCACTGTAATGGAGCTTACATATCATTTACACTATTTGATAAACACCCAGGTTAGTGTTATAGCACCTCACTATTCACCAGAGACTGGTATTTTTATTTTTCAACAGGGTGTTGAAAATTATGCAGTGATAATAAAGGGTACCAATGGCAGTCTGAGTTTCAAAACTAGATCTTCAGTCATATATTTAAATGAATCTACTGCAATCAAAACTTTGTCCAACCCGCTGGTCCTGACTTGACATTGAAGATTACCCTTTAGAATTGTCATTCTTTCCTGTGTGAGTTGCTTGTTCCAGGCTGAATTTTACTTGTCTATTGTGGGTTGGAAATTAGTCTCATTTCTTCAGCTGCATATTTCCAGAGATCATACATTAAGTGACAATAAGATCTGATTCAGTTTCTGCTGTTTTGGTGATGGGAAGAAATATGTAAACTTCTGATTGGATTCTATTCATTTTCTTTTTAGAATATTGATGAGGACTTTTACTTTGCAAAGAAGAAACACACCGAAAATAGTAAATCAGTCAGAGATGATATCTGCAATTATTGCTCATCCTCTAAAAAGATAATGAGGATTAAAATAGGATATCATATATCTTGCTCAATTATGGATTATTCTTAGCTTGACATGTCAGCTCCTTATTGCAACAAAAATGGAAAAAGATCCATAACTGTCCTTCAAAGTGTTCCATAAAGAATAACTGGGTTATCTACATGAAGTTTCACTGCTAATAATTGAGTTTGCTTCTCATAATAGCATAGAAATAGTCTTTGGACCAACACATATAAGTTGTAAAATTATTAAGAATGCTACTCCTATCATTTATTTTTAAAACTAGAATTAGATTTCAGTATAGATGAGATTCTTCCATTCTACAAGTATAAAGAAAATATATTTAATCTCACCATCAATAATATCACACTGAGTGTTCCCATGTCAATCTCGTACCATTCATAAAGATTCTATCAAGTTCTCTTATCATCCTAAATAATGAGAATGATCAGGAACTTCCAGTATAGGTAACTATGAAGTCACTATTAACCACTAGATCCTAATCTCAGATTTCTTATTCTGGCCCCATGTGCTGAAAAGTCTACAAGAGTCAGTCCCTTTGTAACAGAAATGCTACAGTAAACATAACCTTCACCAGCCTTTCCTACTCATAAAAATTAGAGCAGAACCATTTGATATCAATTGGTTCTTTTCTTTACAAGAACATATACATAGCCATATATCTATTCTTCCTGGATAGAAATATTGACCTGTTTGATTTCTATAAGCATTAAAATAGCTGGAAGACTAAACTAGTATAAGGTTCTGTATGTTTTTTACACTCTGTTTTGTTGCTTCTTCAGAGATAGCCCCACTATGTAGCATAGGCTGGCACTGAACTCACAATCCTCTTGACAGCCTCCAGCTCAGAGATTGGCAGGTGTGTGCCACCAGGCTGAGCTCTCAACATAATTGCTGAAGAGTAGGATTACAAGCCTTAAAACTATCTCATATTTGCATTCATTATTCTTATAATCAGACCACTAAAATAGAGAAAGTGTATTTAGGCATAAAATGTAGAGGGAGACCAGGATTTTTTGAATAGCTTAGTATAAGTTGATATGCTGTGGGATGTCTTTCTGTATGCTGTGAATATATGTTGCTCTTATTGGTTAACAAATAAAGCTGCATTGGCCAATGGCAGGGCAGAATTGAGCCAGGTGGGAAATCCAAGAAGGATAGAGAGAAAAGAAAGGCGGGGTCCACCACCTAAGGAGCCAGTCCACCACCTAAGGAGCTACAAGATGCCAGCAGACCAGTAATGCCATGGCCATGTGGCAACATATAGATGAATAGAAATTGGTTAATTTAAGATGAAAGAGCTAGTTAGCAAGAAGCCTGAGCCATAGGCCATACAGTTTGTAATTAATATAAGCCTCTGAGTGATTATTTTATAAGGGGCTATGAGAGCTCAGGTGGGAGAGATTAGTCCTGACCACAGGGCTGGGGGGACTGAGAAATTTCTCCCTATATTGATATGTGCTCCATATTGTAAATGCCATGCAGATTCTTACTACATCAAAATAGTACACAATGGAATTGTATTCACTCATAAAGATTAAAGTAGGAAATTTTCAAAAAATGGATTGATCTGGAAATTATTACATGAGGTAATCTAGACTCAAAGATAAATGAATATGTACAGGCATCACTATTATCACAGGCATAGGTCATGGAACCACAAAGGAAAACAAGAGAGAAAGAAGGGGTTTTAAGGAAGGTGAAGAAAGGAAATAGAATTATGTAACATGAAAGTTAGAGAACAAGAAGTTCTAAACTAGAGAGGCAGAAGCCAGGGAGAAAGGAGTTTTTAATAGCTACCTGTGCAAATACCAAAACAAAATTCATTACTTTGTATGCCAAGCTAAAAAAATAACAATTTTAAAATGACAAAATTAGCTTTTTCCCCATAAAAATCATCGTCAAAGAAATCATGCCAATTTTCAGATTAAGTTTTTGCAAGTAAATCCTTTCATATCAAAGAGATTATCTAGTTGCAGAGAACAAAATATATAACAGTCAAAACAATAATTGTGCACATAAATTACTAATAAGTAACCATGCTGATAGTCTTCAATTAACTTGACACAAGTTAGAGTCATTTGGGAATAGGGACCCTCTACTGTGAAAATGCCACCATCAGATTTATCTGTATGCAAATCTATAGGGAATTTTCTTGATTAATGATTGATATGGGAGGGCCCTGCAGTGTCACCCCAAGCAGGTAGTCCTGAGTTGTACAAGAAAGCAGGTTAAGCAGGACCTAGGAAGCAATCCCAGTCAGTCTGCTGGGGTTCCTACTCCAGGTTCCTGCCTTCCTTGGCTCTCTGCACTGACTTCCTTCAATGATAGATTTTATCTGGGAGTATAAGATAAAATTAACTATTTCCCCCCCTCAACTTGCTCTGTGCCATGGTGCTTTATGAGAGCAATGGAAGCCTTAACTAAGATAGCAGTATTTAGAGTAACATTATAGACAGTTTGTGATAAGATGCCTACACACCTGGGAATGGGCCATGCAGAAGACCAAAGGGATCTTAAAACAAAACCAGCTGGTTTCCATTTCTATATGAACATATCACACATACTTTCCAATCATTCTGCACTATACTTTGCTGAGTCATGGAGTCTAATTGCACATGGGTGATATAACTGCTGCTGGCTGCATTTGCAATTTTTAACATTATCCCAATAGAACAACTCCTTGAGAACTCCTTGTTGGTAAGCAACAGAAGGTAAGAGTGTCCAGAATACTTGTATCTTTAACACTAACAGCTAACTTTACCACTCAAAGTACGGCCTGTGTCCTGGCCTCAGCTGAACCACTTGGAGACTTTTTTGAAATGCAGAGAATCAGGTCCAGCCTAGTACCAAGAAATCAGAATGGACACTGACCCCAATACCAAGGTACTCTCTCAGTATGTCTAAGTTTCAGAAACACTGGCTTACCTCACAATTGATTTCTCAGTCACTTTGAGTCATGAAACTGTGTATCTCTGATTCCTGGACCTTATTAGTTTTATTTATTGCTCTGTGGATATGGATATATCACTCCCTGGCATTCGAGGATCTGTGAGGGCACCTAAGGAAATACCTGCTATGGCCACAGAGAAGCCATTTGGCCATGACTGAGCCTCTCACATCAACACTTCCAACAGTCTATATTTTGAAGAATTTCCCTGACTATGAGGAAACAAAATGATTCCTCAATCTACTTGCCAAATGGTGTAGCATCTGCTTCATGAAACTGCTGAGGGTGAGGGGCGTGGGTAATTGAGGGTAGGGGATGGGGGATGAGAACATAAGCAAACAGGATGGTCGAGCTGGAACAGAGATGGAGTGGGAGAGCAAAGAAAGAGATACCATGATACAGGGAGACATCATGGAGAAAGGAAGAAACTTGGTGCCAAGGAAGTTCCCAGGAATCCACAAGGATGATTCCCAGCTTAGACTACTAGCAATAGTGGAAAGGATTCCTGAACTGGCGTTCCCCTGTAATCAGATTGGTGAATACCCTAACTGTCATCATAGAGCCTTCATCCAGTAAGAGATGGAAGCAGATACAGTGATCCACAGCCAAGCACGAGCCCGAGCTCCAGGAATCGAGTTGAAGAGAGAGAAGAGGGATTCTTTTAGCAAGCAGTATCAAGATCATGATGGGGAAACCTACAGATACAACTGAACCAAGCTAGTGGGAACTCATGAACTTTAGACCAACAGCTGTGGAGCCTTCATGGGACTGGACTAGGACCTCTGTATAGGGGACACAGTTGTGTAACATGGTCTGCTTAGGAGGCCCCATGGCAATAGGATCCAGATCCATCCCTAGTACATGAGTTGGCTTTTGGGGGCCCACTGCCTATGGCGGGACACCTTGCACAGCCTTGATGCAGGGGGAGGGGCTTGGACCTGCCTCAACTGAATATACCAGGCTTTGCTGACTCCCCATGGGAGGCCTTACCTTTTTGAAGGAAGGGATGAGAGATGGGTTGGGGGAGAGTCACTGGGGGAGACAGGAGGAGGAATGAGAGGGGGATCTGTGGTTGGTATGTAAAATTAATAAAAATTTCTTAATAAAAATGAAAAAAACTGAATTATCTCTGAAGTAATGAGTATACTAGAATAGTAAAAGGGGCTGCTCAGTTCAGAAATTATAAGCCTATAATTTTGAAGAAAATAGCACCTAAAATATAAAATTGAAAAAGGATATGCAAACAGACACTGGCTGGACCACATATCCCAACCAAATTCTCCAGTCCAAGAAGGAAAATAATTGCCTTGACCTCAGCCAACTAGCATGCATGGTCAGAAAGAGACACAGAACTGAGAGTTTCTCTACATTTTGTCTCCGTCTTCAACAATGCACCAACCATGGAAATGCAAATTATATTCAACTATTCACTTAAGATGCTCTTTGTAATTAGTCTCTCAGACTCCCAGCCATCAGCCTCCACTCACAGAGTACCTGAAGTCTTCACTAAATACATTCCCACTCCCATTCTTAACAAAGATAAGAAATGAGGACTGGCTCTATGAATGCAGCAAACCAAACCAGTAGCCTCTGTTTGCTCTCATCTTCATGGTCTTTGCTTTCTTCCTAAAGATGCTCCGATTTGACTTTGTTAGATTATTTCACAACCATATTTTTATGCCATACTTTATTTTTATGACTTGTAATTTTAAGAGTCACTCCAACATCTCCTGTGAGGTCTTGAAGCAACCCTGAAATCTGATTCCAATATACCCCTGAAAAGTCACACTCAGCCACTCTCCAGCACCCTTCTCCTCCTTTCATGGCTTCAACCACAACAGGTGATGAATTAAAGCCATAGAGTGATTAGTCAGCCCAATTTTTCCAAAAATGTACCTTTATCAGCAGTGAAAATCCTACATGCCATGAAACTCTCTAGCCATAGGCAAAGCTGGACAGTTAGTTAACGCTGCAAGACTCTAATTTGCAATGCCGTTCCAAAACTCATCCCCTGTAGATGTGGTTTCTTTTAGGAGGAATACTTGTCTTACTTCTAAATGACAGTTTATAAACCAAGTGAACTCTTCATAACTTACCAAGACCTTATCTAAACAGCCATTCCTCTGTTAGCATTCTGATCTGTTAACCCCACAAGAATTCATCACACCCTACTGCAAGACACACTTTTTCATAGATGTCACCTAGTGTAGACATGATCTGGTCATGGTGGTCTGACCCTCTAGACAGTGGATTCCCCGAGAGCCAGTGCTGTGTTCTTCCGTTACTGTCACTACTGCTTGGGGCCCATGTTTGTCTGTTTCAGGAATAATAGACTGATGACTTAGCTAGTATATTTAACAACCAGTTGAACTTTTCTTTAAAATGTTCTAAAAGGCACAAAGTAAGATGAAGAGACAGGATATGGAGAGCAGAGCGTAGGCATCTTATAAGGAAATAATGAACAATTAAGTAAAATTGACTACCCAGACTATCTATTTACCTCAATCTGGGTGGCATTGTCCTGCCCATCATCCAGTAGCAGGTCAGTGAAGCCTCTGGGCTCTGGTGAGTCTTGGCCCATGCTGGCTCTGTTCGTGTCCACTGCCTTAAAAGGGTCCAAATTTCGTTTCCACCTGTGGCTGTATGCTTGTGAATCCACATCCACCCCATCTTCTCTTTGAGGAAAAGCCTTTGAAACATCATACTTCCAATCTGAAAGAGAAACAAGTATGTTAGCTCCAGGTGTGACTCATATACATAATACCTATTAGAGTAGAAAACGTACTTCTGTTGGTCATTAGCATAGGAAAGGAACTCGTTATAATAAAACCAAATTGTCATATCACACTTGATGTGGAAATCTGAGTGTTGTGGCTTAAACAGGAAATGTGTCCACAGATTCATATATAGGATGCTTGGTGCGCAGACAGTTGACCCTAGAATAGAGAGAGTCTTGCTAGAGGAAGGGGGTGATTTAGTGTGTTTTTGAAGGTTACATTTTATCCCCAATTCCATTCTTGCTCTTTCTGCTTCCTGTCTACCATGAGATGAACAGCCTCTTACCAACATGCCTCTATCACCACAATGCTGTATTCAAGTGCATGGGGAATCTTGTATGAGGAACCTTTGAACCATGACTCAAACAAGGCAATTTTTCTTTTTCCCCCAGCTATTTGATTCCAAGTGACATATGATATACTGGGTACAGTACAACTGCAGGGTACACCATAAAATGAATCAGTGATTCCTGTGGTGATCTCTAAGGGACACTGAATCACACAGCTCTCTATGAATTCATTTATCATCCCTCTGTGCGCACGCACACACACACACACACACACACACACACACACACACACACACACACACACACACACAGAGACAGACAGACAGACAGACTGACAGACAGACAGACAGAGACACAGAGAAAGAGAAAGCTGTTCTGAGAAAGCAAGTTAGAATCCTAAACTAAATAATGAAAGACAGGCATCTTCAGCTCATTTAAAAATAAATGACATGATGAATGTGTGAGTTTATGCTGCTTTTACGTGAGTTATACCAGGCTGCAAAGGGGCAATGATATGCTACAATGGGTTAAACCATGGTGGAATTTTCTTCCTGTAAATGTGCTAACCTATCTTGTAGTTTACAAGCCAGACTTGGTTCATTGCCTGACTCATTTGATAAGCAGCACTCTCAGGAGGCATCACAAATGTGCTTGCTCATTTGCACTGTCCTCACCTTGGGAACTTGTCAGGGTGGTAAAGGATGACATTGACAGGCACTTACAGAAATGGATGGGACAGCAAGGAGATCAAATCACAAAGGTGTTTTAAAGCCATCTGCAAGGACTGGCTCTGCTGACCCAGCTCCTCCTGCCACTACAGGAGGGAATATTAGATTTAATCATGACTCCTAGTCTTTCATTTCAGTAGGTCAGTAGGGGATGGAACATCACAAGGATTGAAAATTCAGTTTCCAAGCAAGAGGAACAGCCTTCTACCCAAGCATTACCAAAAGACAAGAATTGGTAGCCTTTATAACTGTCCTGATATGGGTTTACAAAGGGCAAAAAGAACACTGATTTAATCATGGATGTGATGTTCCCCTCAATATGAGAACATTTTGTGAAACCTAAAGGTGTTTAATGCAGAGTATTATTGAACTTAATGCAGAATCAGCAACTCATAACTTCAAAGCCTATAGGCTACCACTATTTTTCAGCAACCACAGAGGCTGGACATGCCTTGTTTTCAACTCAGAAAGTTTCTGACAATCCTTCTGAACAAGACAGGGCAGTCTAATTTCACTAAGACCTAAGAGATATTTTAAAGTCTGATGTGTTGATAGATGGAGTCTTAAGAGAAGCCTTACCTTGCAGTAATAGCATTTCCATTGAGCCCTATGAGGAACCATGGGTACCAAATTCACCAAATTTCCACCAGGAGAAATCAGGGAGCCAGTAAAAGGAAGAGCTGTGCTCCTCTCAGTGAACTGCACACCAGAATGGACCCATATGCTTTGTAAATGGTTGGACAGCACCTCCCAGTCACTCTGCATGCCCTGGATGTTCAATACAAACATCTAATTAGCACCATCAACTTCATTGTGGAAAATATTTATTTGCAGCATTCTGCCTCTGTCTGACATTTGACAAGACTTCAGTGTGCACTGACTGAGTGAGTGAGTGAAGGAACATACTACAGACGTTCTCTTTGGCACAAGAGTTATTGGCCCAGGAAGAAATAAGTAAGATACCAAGGCTAAAATGCTTTCTGATCTGCTTGCTGGTTATAGGTCCGGGGGAATTTATGAAATTCTCTAGGTTTTTGTTACTCTGTATTTTAAGTCACATTGGACATAGCTTACATGGAAAGGCAAACATCTTTTCTTCAGTCTGTGTCTGGCTCTAAGAACTATGATACTCGGCAAAGCTACACAAAGCAATTTGTTTGCCTCAATTGTATATCCAGCCTCATTATCAAAAATATACGAGGCAGCTTACAACAAAGTTAAGCAATAAAATTTTCTAACAACCACATAAGAGCTTCTGGGACAAATCTTAAGTTAACCTCAGAGATGCCCATCTGCCTTACAGGTAGGGTGGTGAGTCTTAGTGAGTTATGAGAGCAGTAAGCTGTGCCAAGTCTGTCCCAGACCTTCCCTCTTTCTTCTCTCCCTCTCTTCTCTTGACCTTCATCCATTTCCTTCTCCTCCTTCTCCTTTCTTTTCAATTCTTTTCATTTTTATTTTATCTGATAAAGTTTTGCCAAGAGGTACAGTCTGGTCTGTGGTTCTACCATCCCCTGTCTCAGCTTCCCTAATGGCTGGGAATACAGTTGCATGTCAGTGTGCCCAGCCTCTTTGTTAAACAGGTTAGATTTGCTTCTCTGACATGAAGGTTACCAGTTCTCTCCTGGTATGTCTCAGCATAGCACAACTCTTCCCAATGGCCCTCCTCAGGCCCACTAGCCTCACTCTGGGACCCAGAATCCAGACAGGATGAAGCAGACAGAATAATTATCAGTGGAAGAGGCTCTTTCATTGATTATATTACACACCCCTCTCAAATCCCCTTTATCATTCCCTTCAGCCCCTTTACTCTAAAGAATTCAAATGCAAAGGAGCTTCAGATCCTAGGAAAGAAAATGCCTATATTTTCCACTTATGTTGAAAACCGATTAATGTGTTGAGCATTTCTTTAGCACTCACATTCCTTTGCAAGATTTGGGGGGGGGCAGTAGAAAGAACAGAGAGGTTCTTTGGTAAAACATGCTTCTATGATCACGTGACTTCTGAAGTCAGGGCTCCTGACAGTCTTGGCTTCCTTTTTATTCTCATTGCTTAGTAATAATTTGTTCAGTAATATTTTCTGATTAAAAATAATATGCTAGTCATACTTTAAAATAGCTCACTTTTAATGTCACAGAGTCATTGTGTATATTAGTTGGGTTGAATGTGATATGTCACCCAGTGCTACAGCATGCAGAGGCCCCATCATACAGCCGTAGTGACCAATCTACAGCCACACAGCACTGTGCTGCTAACCGCTTGCTCTTACTAGAATCCATTTCTGCAAACTGAGAAAGCCAATTCTTTGCTCACTCTAATTGGATTTACAAAAAGTAAACAGACCCTGAGGAAGGCCTGAGAAGTTTCCTAATGAGAAAATTTGTGAGTTTAGAGTCTGGACTTGCAAAAACCTGTTGGGTTGCCATTTTTTCCTGAATTCCATTTTCTCTGATAACGTTATAAATAAGCAAGGATTCTCAATCATGCATATAGAATGCCTCACTCTAGGTCCATAATTCAGCTCGTAGATGACTCAAGATGGAAGTATGAAATGGGCTTAGATGCTGATCCTATTTAGGAATGTATTTTAGAGAATATAACATAAATCACAAAGGACACTTTACACAAATGAAGGAAGGAAAACTGGAAAAGTTACAGTTGGGTTATATATATTATAATTACTTATCTGCATTTCATGGGCTTTCAAAATGCATACAAACATCTTAAATTATTCTTTAAATTGACAACCAAACAAGGCATTCAGAGACAAGACAGAGGGAACTATGGGACATAATATTTTCCTTCCAAGCTTCGGTAAAAACACATGCAATAAGACAGACCTCTCAACACTCTACTCAACAGATTGTCTGTGGTCTGTATACTGCATGCTACTTAAACCACCCATGGAAAATCTTCAAAGAGAATTTTCTCCAACATTCCTTGCTACTGTAATTACTCATTTCCTGGAAACATTAATTCTTTTTAATGACTTCCACTTGGATATAATGGGAGAAAGTTTTACAAATGCATATTTCTCAACTGCTACATACAATAAGTAAAATGATATTAGTACATCTTTAGGTAGTTTATTAGATTGAAGTAGTAGATACAGTGCTATTAGGGAAGGTATTTCATTATATTTCCAATAAGACATCATCATGAAGCCTCACAATGACTAGTTAACCTGAAAGAACCAAAAAAAAAAAAAAAATCTCAAAGTATCCTTACAGTGTTCTGTATAATATCTAAAGTCCCTTCTATGTCCTTGAGATGGCCCATCTTTATTGTCAAATTCATGTCACTTGGGATCACTTTGGAAACAAATCTTTGGTATGCTTGTGAAAGGTTATCCAAACTTAATTGATGAGGCTGGAAGACTTAATTAATGTGGGTGGGACTATCCCATGGGCTGGGACCTCAGACTGATTAAAGGTGGGAAAGCAAGCTGAGCACCAGGATTCATCACCATCTGCTTCTCCACAGAGGGCATAATGTGACCAATTGTCCCCCGATCCTGCCACCGTAACTTCCCCATCATGATGGACTGCACCCCTGGAAATACAAAGGGAGATAAACTCTTCTTTCTTCCTTAAGTTGCATCTACTGTATACTCTTTTATTTCAACAAGACAAGTATTTAACAAAACTGTCTTATACCAGGAAGTAAATAAAGCAACAGGGAAGGAAGTGGTACTGGGCTAGATATATCTATCTTATGTCACATCCTAATGATTTTATTTCAGCATCCTACAAGTTACTGACAGTTGTGTATTTACAACACTTTAACCCCTTTTTGTAACTACTGTACACAAATGATGCTCATAATACATACATGCCAAACCACCAGAAAGTAACTGTACACATTGACATGAACTGTACAAAGTTACGATTCATCACGATTGTATCTATTAACATGTTCTCATTTTACAATATGTGTGTAAAGGTGTGCACATGCTTGTTTGTGCATACCTGAATGTGGGAAGTTGTGTGTGCTTGTGTGTGGGTCTTTCTCAGTTGCTCTTCAACTTATTTTTGAGACAGATTCTCTCACTATACCTGAGCTCACAGATTTGGCTAGACTGATTGGCCAGCAAGCCCTAAAAATCCTCTGAGCTACATCTCCATGGTACTGGGATTTCAGATGTGAGCCACTGCATGCATCTTTTTATACAGGACTGAAATCAGCCGTCACACTTATGTAGCAAGGAATTTACTGACTGACTTGGCTATCTCTGCAACTCAGTTCTGCCATCACTGTGAATTCTCTGCAGAAACATTCAGACTTTTTGCAGGAAGCATATTTGCTGACTGGAATCACCTGAGAAAAAACAGAGATATGTGGCTAAGGCAGACTGCCATGTTACTTTGAATCTCAATTTATTTCAGAACTGAATAGGAAAATTCTATTAAATTAATTATATCCTTGGTTATGTCAATAGTGAACTCACTACTGCAGTTGATTTGGAGGTTTGGGCTGATGACATTATTCAGCAAAGTAGCTACAGAAGATCAAGTTTACAGAAAGTTTTATCTAGGTAGATTAAGGGTTTTAAATGGGATCTAGCAGTATATTTTATTTAAAGTCCTCAGGAGGGACATTCAGCCTCTGGATGTGCTAATGGCTCCTTACTAACAACTCAAATGTGAAATATCCCAGGCTCTTGGTATTCCTCCTTCAATTCTTTCAACATCAATGTGTTCAGTTTCCACTACCGAGAATTTCTCAATGACCTCTTTATCAACAATATACACCTTCCATTAATGACAGTCAAATCCAACACCAAATCTTCATGAAATCTTATATGCCTCCCTAAAATTCCAGCTCAATAATACCCCTTATAAATGGACTGAATTTTCATGTGTAGTATAGTCAGTGTTCAAAGGTGACTCCTTAAAAACTCCTATTATGCCTCTACTTGAGTATGGCATTGTATAGAAAGGTGTTAATACAGCCAGCCTGGTACTTGCTCTCTTCAGAAAGGTCTTAAGCATGCCAGGCCCTTGGCTGTTCTCTGAAAACTTCATGTGGGGAAAACGTTCCCAATAAGTCCTTGGCAGAGTGTATCAATGTGCCTAAATTACTTAGGTAAATTATTTATGTTCAAACACCTGCCTTCCTGTTGGGCATTTTTGATTTGGGTATATGCTAGTCAAATAGTAGCTATACGAGCAGATTAAAGAAACCTTAAGAACTATTACTGTCATAATTTGTCTGTGAAATGTTTCCAGAGGCTACTGTATTAAAAACTTAGTCCCTAATGTCAGCAATGTTCAAAGGTGACTGAATCAGGAGACTCTGACCTCATTGGCAGATTAAACTATCAATGAATTCATAGTTGAATTGAGTATTAAAAAGTGGTAGAAATGGTATGGGACAGAATCTAATTGGATGAAATAAGTCACTAGGAGCATACCCTGGAGGACATAACTTGCCTCTGAATGCTTGTAATCACCCCTCCCCAACTCCCTCTCTCTTCTCATTCTTCCCTTTCTCTTTTTCCTCCTCCTTTCTCCTCTTTCTGATTCTAGACAATGTGAGGTGAACAGCTTTGCTCTACTATACTCTCTACTGTGGTATTTTGAGTGCCCACAGGTCCAGAAACAACGGAGCCATACAATCGTAGACTATGTAAACTTTGAAATCATGAGCCAACATAAATATTCGTCCATTTATAACTCTTTCTCTGTGTTTTTGTTATTCAGGTGGAAAGATGACTAACTCAGGGGAATTATGAATGACCTCCCTTGGTAGAAAACATCTCGCACATCTTCACAACACAGATATGTTAGTGGAGAAATGAAGCAGCACTTGTTCATCGCGGTTTTCCCAGATGTTACTCTATGTCCCTTCCTTTTGTTGATTTTGCTTTGCATCTTTCGATTGTAAAAAGAAATTAACTAAATAGGAATTAATACGGTAAATTCCCAAACCTGGAAGGGTCTTAGGGACACATGGCATAGATGGTTTCAAAATAGTGACTCTACTTTATAGAGTGTGGGCTTTGTGTGTGTGCAGGTACACACACGTGTGTGTGTATCTTGTGACTGTGCTGCTAGCACAGGCATGGACACTGGCATTTATTGACCATTCATGCTTATGAACAGCAAATTAATAAATACTTTTTTGTGTAGCTTATTTCTCACCTGGGGCAGTGTTCTTAAATTTTATGTATTTCATAAGTTTGCCCTCTGCCCAACTTCTTCAGTTTTTTATCTATATTTGTACAGCATCAGATGAAGGGTATAAGAATAAATAATGACAAAAATAATCTGCAAAAGCTTCCTTTTTAGATGATATGAGCTTTGATACAAAGTCAGGTTACTTTCAAGTTCAGGAAATTCCATAACACCATGCCTACGCATCAGACCTCTAGAATTGACAGACACAGTAAACATGACATGTCATTGAGGAAGGTGCACATGACCTCTCGAGATCCAGAAATAATGAAGCAGATAAAGAGAGAACAGGTTTAAGGTAGAGGTGGAAAGTAAGTAGAGGAATGCTTCAGATACTAAGTTCAATCTGAGGAAGGAGCGAATGAGAACCCAAAAAAACTGTGGACAGGAGCATGGTCTCTATGTTCTGCCTGCACCTTTCTCCTCCTGAAGCCCATTGCCAGATTTCTTTTGAATGAAGAATATTTGGAACTTAAGGACACTATAAAAAATGAATTGGATTAGAAAAGTCTAATCCTCATGAAATTGATCCAAAATACACACTGAATATGTACAATGAACACTTTGGATATTTTATTATTTTACTATGAAATAAAATAATTAATAGACATGCCAATTTTATATATATAGAAGGCAAATTATACAATGGGCAATAAGCGTCATTAATAAGACTAAAGACAACTTTATGCATGGGTGAGGTGGTCCACATTGTAATCCCAACACTTAGGAGGGTAAAGAAGAGGACAGTAAGTTTGTAGGTGACTTGAACCACATGGTGAATTTCAAGCTAACCTGGGTTACAAAAACTTGTCTTTAAAAAAAAAAAAAGAAGAAAAAAACCCTCACAACTTTAGGATACTTTATTGAAGTGTAAAATATAGAGTAAATCTACACTCATGGTTATGAACTAAGAAGTTTCCTACATTGCTTCCAACAACTTACAGTTAGTAATAAAATAATATAATGTACTGTTATCCCATTTTACATATGAACACATTGATATGCACGAACAGGTATGTGTTGTACCAGGGAAATCATCAAAGATGGGTCTAGAGGTTCTACCTTAGTTGCTATCTAACCTGCCTTTGAGTAATCTTTCATAGGGTCAAGATAACAATTTTTATCACAGCTTAGTGATAGAACACCATAAAATAAAAAGTAGGAAACACATGTTATTGGAATCAGCCAAACAAGGCAAATAACCCATCATATGAATGTAGATGGGGAAGAGAGTCTTCCATTTTGCCAGCTATGTTAATACAAGATGATGAGCCACTACTAGCTTAAACGTGAGGCAGAAATAGTGTACGTCACCAATAGTATGCATAATATAGGTTTAAGGTTTGGGAAGAGATTGAAAGATAATCTCCTCACTGAGAGTTTCCTAATAACTAGCTAATAATGCTGTCCCCTCATTCAACTTAGTAAATTTCAGCATTAACTTTACGGTTAAGATAGTTTTTCATCCTATAGTCAAAGTATACTTTTTCAATACCTCAGAGCATTTGCTAATCTTTCAGATGCATTAGTGGAACTGGGCAAATAGGCTCATTCCAACATGGGTTACAATCTATAGATAATCTATAAACAGGTAAAGAGTACCTAATTAAATAAAAGATGCTCATGTTTCCACAAGATCCTTGTGTTTTTTCAGAACACATTATATTATAAGCCCCAGAATAGCAAGGCCATTTTTGGTCTATAACCTCAACCATCAGTAGTATGAGATGATGTGTTCTTACAGTCTTTTTGGTTCCTCCCAATTCTAAAAGCCTAATATAAATATCTTGTTAACATATTGTATTAAATTTGGGGCCATCTACTAGTCCATGTTCATTTTCAGGTTTTCAAATTTATTATGAAAAGTATGTATGTATGTATGTATATGCATATAATGTTCAGTGGCTTCATAGCATAATAAAATCTAAAACCATGTGTTACAATACCTTTCCATTTCTGTTCATCATTAGGCATCTTAAACCCCTGTGCCATGAATGACTGATTTTCCTGTGCCATGAATGACTGATTTTCAAATGAAGGCCGGGCACTAGAACCAAATCCCAAGGCATGAAAGAAATGACTGCCAGTGAGGGAAACAAAAGATTCTGTAAACAAGGATCAGTCATGGACAATAACACCTCCTGGGTAAATGTAAACTTCTGAACCAGAACAGCCCAGATGGAATCTATTGATACAATGGTACCCAGGGTCAGAAATGATATCTAAATGCTCTGGGCCCAAGTCACAGAGGGATTTCCAGTAAATTCAGGCTTCCAGATGTCTGATCAACTCATTCTCATCTCATGTTGTTATCACATCATACTCTGTGTGTGGAGTTAGAATCCATAATGGCCCTGTGTGGAACTCAGGGTTACTCAACCATGGACTACAGATGTTATTGAACATATGCCCTTCTATCTGTAAATTGCATCTGATTAAATCAGGTAAATCATACCATTATCATCCCAAATTTCTACAGGTTAAATATTCTTGATAGGTTTTAATAGATTTTAACATTGCCCAATAAAAATTTATTCACTCTTAATGGTTTCACGCCCTCTTGAACTTCCTCTTCAAAGTTCTTTTCAACTATCCCTTATGGTACTTGATGACTATTGTCTCATGCCATCATTTAGCCTTAGATGGAGTTTACCAATGGGTAACAGAATTAAGATAAAAATTGAGGAAATACACTCACAAATGCAGAACAGAGTAGACAGCAGAAGTTGTCCTCTGATCTAACTGGGAGTGAATCCACCTCTTAGGCAGGAGCAGAGCGAAGGGGCATGTTACCTTTCTTCAAACCCTTATAAGAGGTCACCTACAAGGGCAGGAAGCACCGCCTCCTTTGGGCTGTATAGGCCAAGGTCATGGGCAGGGCAAATACCACTACAATTCACCACAAAGTTTATCTTTGTCATTGATTTTTTTTTTTTTTTTTGGTTTTTCGAGACAGGGTTTCTCTGTGTAGCTTTGCGCCTTTCCTGGAACTCGCTTTGGAGACCAGGCTGGCCTCGAACTCACAGAGATCCGCCTGGCTCTGCCTCCCGAGTGCTGGGATTAAAGGCGTGCGCCACCACCGCCCGGCTGTCATTGATTTTTAAAACACTGTACCTCTAAGTTTTTAACTGTATGGTTTTAGGAAAGTCCATCAACTTGAGTGACCATTTAAAGGTAGTTTTAGGAGACTGAAACCTCATGCTATTTTTCTGAAATTTGACTACATGATTCTGCAGTCAAACCTGAATAACTTTACTCACTTCTTTCTGAAAGGAAAACAATATTTTACATTACTGAAGAACTAAATTATGGGGTACTCCCTGCTGCCCATGGAGAATATATATTAAGATCTCAAGCCACTGCCTGAATTCATCAACACTACGGAACCTTTTCATCAAATTCCTTTTCTATCCTTAGCAATGTTTATCAGACATCTGCGACCCTAACTTTTGAAGTTCTTAGAATCAATATTAGCAATAACTTTCTTCTTTAATATCGAGTCTAGAACTTTCCAGCTTCACTTAGACATATCTAAACTGTTGGCATCATTTTTCTTGTGGTCTGATATCATTATAAAATATAATAAGGGATTATTATGCTAACTGATAGCCAAGATGCAAGAGCTATTCCCTGACTAATGGACAGGTAATATGCACTGCATGGATATCCCAAACAACAATAACAACAAATTATTTCTATTTTGGTCAGGGTGGAAGTGAATGGTTATAAAGTGAGGCTTTATAACACTAAACAGAACAGGAAACATTTTGAAATATGACCAATTTAATTTTGGAATTTTCCATTAAATGGTTCAAGGATACAGATTATAATTTGAAAAAGAAAGCAAAACAGAACACATTATAATGTTTAGCATTTTCAGAAGTCCACAGCAAGGTTATCAAAGCTAAGGCCATGCTTCCAACCAGCTTCCTTGTCAAATCATGACACAGTTGAGGTGACCCCACAAGAGCATCCCCTATATCACCTTGTTATTCACACAATCATGTCTTTGCTTAAAATTCTTGGCCTTGACTACTTGGAGAAGTTAAGTCATTTCTCAAGAAAATTAGAATCTGCCCTGCAAATTTTGTGCAATTTCCTATACTTTTCTCACCTCTTTTTCATAGATGAGTTCCATTAACTAAACGATCAGAATTATCGTGGTATAATTTTAAAGTCCTTTGAAAGGTTCAGAGAGATTAGTGCAGCAAGAGAAAGCAATTTTCCCCCAGTTATTCTACTTCTCACATTTGATTCATATATTTAATGAAATAAATCTTCAGGCAGCCTTAGAACCATAAAGCAATGGACAAAGTCACTTAACTTTGATTTTTTTTCCAAATAACATTACAAAGAAGCTCTGTGAAAAAAGAAATCAAAGGCAAGATGTGTGCTTCTGAAAGGCAAAGACAACTGTAAAATGAAGGACCCAAAATGATTTATTAGTAACAGTAAACAGCGTGTAATTGTGTAAGTCAAACTGGTACATTGCTTTTACATTTAAATTTGAAAGATTTTGCATAAAAACTGCATTCAATTCATGAAGTAGTTTTTAAATATTTAGAAGATAACGCACCAAACCTATTCATTGCTATTTATTTATCTGATTAAATGTATGATTAACTCAAGATAATACATAGATGAAATATTTAATATGAAAAGAAAGTTTTTTATATAAACCTGTGATTTTTATTTTAAAAATAAATCATCTTTCAATTTGTCTCATTCTAAAGGCAGGGAAAATGCAAAATCAAAAACTAAGGGTATGTTGAGGGGCAGAAAGATCTATACAGATGTAGTTAAGAATTTTTGGAATTCACAAGCTGTACTATACTCTTAATATTTTAGTTTATGCTACTGAGTTTCTTAAGATTTCCCTCACTGTTTGTAGAAAGAAAAATACTTATATTTTAATTTCAAGTAACATTCATCCAAGAGGCAGTTTTAAAATAAAGGCCAAAGAATGCCTAAAATGCTAAGAATGTCTAGTTATTCTGTTACTCTCCAGAATGGCAACTCCTAATTAAACTGCAAGATTGTCTATGTTTAGGATGATTATATATTTTAATGAACATTGTAAATAAACCACAATCAACAAAAATCACATTAAGAAGGAAAATCAAGACAATAAAACCTCTAATAAAATTAAATTTCGATTTTTGTGTTCTATTCCTAAAATACACAAATCCTTGAGATAGTATAAAATTTTGGGGATGACGTTATATATTACATTTTTCTATTTATCATATTGATATGAATTGGGAATATGCTAAACCTAAAATCTTTGAGATTGAATTTTTATTTCTGATACTTCAGACATATCCTACATGTTTACCTTGAACCAATATTCACAAAAAGTAAACAGCAGTAGGTTATTATTTGATTTTGAGAGCAAATTTTATAACATACAAATGGTCAAAAAGTATTAATGTCAGTGAAAAATATTAGAAAATGATTAGTAAATCTGAGAGAGGACTGAAATTCTTATATATTATTGTAATGTCCTCATCTCTTAGGAAGACATGTGTAACAGGTATTTTTGCATTCTGTACTTTTCAGTTATTAGTAAGGCCACTGAAACCCCAAAATTCTAAGAAATACTCAGCTCCTATGGCAGACTACCACAGGGATTACAGTAATGAAAATGATGAATATGGCTTAAAACCACACACAACAGCGCTAAATTCATTGACCACAGGCCACAAGAAGAGCATGTACAATTATCTGATATAAGAATCTCAATTTTGAACAAGATAGAATGAGGGTGAAAATTATCGTTAAGCTGTGGATTTAAAACAAGCCAGGCTTGGGGGTTCATGCTTGAAACCACAGCAGTGAGGAGCAGAAACAGGCAGATCCCTGGAGTTTGCTGGCTGGCTGACCTAGCCTGATTGTCAAGCTCTAGACCAGAGACTCTGTCTCCAAAAAACATGGTAGACAGCTCCTGAAGAATGACATCTGGAATTATCCTCTGGCCTCCAAATGCACAGGCACACATCCACAGGCATCACCACATGTGTACACATGCACCTGAACCCAGGAGCATTCACACACATACATGCACCCACACTGAGAAAGAAAAACTTAAGTTAATTCTAATCCTCATGCCCAGTCACTTTTCCCAGTATTCTAACTCACTCATGCCTGTGCATGAGACCTATTTCCTCCTCCTGGGTTGGTTGATGCCAGGGTATGTGCCGGGTCTTATTGCATCATATTATGCTGAGTTTGGTTGATATCACTGGAAAGCCTGTCCTTTTCTGAAGGGAAGTGGAGGAGTGGAGTGGATCTGGGAGAGCAAAGAGGGGACTGGGAAGAGGAGAGGGAGTGGAGGATGTAGTTGGGATGTATTGTATGAGAGAAGAATAAATAAAATAAAATAATGATGAAGGATAATCAAAAAAAGAATGAGTGGATAAAAGGATAGAGAATACATTTAAGATTCTCAACTCTTCTGTGTTCATTCTCTTAACAGTAACATAAAAACAAATGGAAATAAACCAAACAAAATACAGAAAACCAATCTGATAATGGATATCTATATCTAAGTTTCACATGATTTGGCATCTGTATATGGATGTATAGCATGCCATACTAAAATCAGAGTGCTAAGTTAATGTAAAATTATGCTATGTGACTGTGATATACACCTGGCAATGAAGAATAGTGAAGTTTGGAAAATGTGAAAAAAAAAAAAGAAAACAGTGTTCTTGTTCGTGTTTACAGTGGTCACAAATGTGCATGAAATAATCTGTTTAGTTATTTAAGCTAGAGACAAAAATTTCCAAGACACTGGCTAATCAGAAATTCACTCAGCCCACGGAAGTCCAACAACCTGTAAGTATTTAGCTACTTTTGCTTTCTTTCTATATTCTTGCCAAATGAGATTAACATTACTAGTCATTCCATTTAACATTGAATCCTGGGTGATGGCTTTATTTCAGTTTTAGTTCAATTAATCTGAGATGAAAAATTGTTTCTCAAAAGAAAGCTGAAAAGTAATCAGGCCTGTGCACACATATGCACGTGTGCATGCGTGCATGTGTGTGCACACACATACACAGACACACACACACTCCACTTCCTATGTGAGATACCATGATAGCTAGCTAGAAACACTCCCAACATTCAATATATGGAAATTACTATTTATCTTGAATGCCAGTCCCACTCCAAAGTAACACTGCAATCATTCTGCTAGAATAAATGAGTATACATTAAAGTGTTTTTATTCTAGAGACATAATTTTCTTGCACATTTCCCCTGAGGAAAGGCAAAATGCTCTGAGACAAACTTTCAAGTGCCCTGCTTATAGAGGATGGCACGTGAATGAAGAGCAGAAAACACAGCACTATGTTCTCGTGCTCCTTTACACAATGTCTCACATCTCACAACACACAGCTCAAGAGTGAAGGGTTTTAACGTGCCTTTTGTTGGGAATTACTTGGCTAGGTATTACTGGGCTGACAGACAGGTGGATTAGATAATTTTTTAGGTCAGCAACATCTGTCAATGTTATTTAGAATGCTTAGAGAATACTTTCTTCTTTTCTTACTTATGTATCAAATACTTCATAAAGTTTAATTAAAATTAAATCAAAAAATAATCTTTCAGTTTACATAAACTTCAAATTTGTTAACCTCTTATTGAGCCTTTTTTTAAAAGATATCCGTGTGGAAAACTGAGTTAATTTTCTATTTATATGTAAATTTTAGCTTCTAAATTTGGATTCAGGTCTACTTACTCTGAGAATGTGGTCTCACTCTATCACATTTAAATTTATGGTATATGCACCATGAAAGACCTCTCACCACTTCCAGGTACATATGCTAACATCAAATGCTTGAAATACTTCAAAGTAGTCTGCAAACTGTTTATCAAATTTCCCCCTGAATTGCAGCATGGCTTTCCCTTCAGTTCATTGTGAAATCATTCATTACCCATTTATGAATGAGGGTATTTCAGTTGCCTCCTTCACAGACCCTAAGAATGTACATGAAAGGTGCTAAAGATGCTGCCCTCTCACTGCACAGCCAGGAGTGACCAATCTACCAGAACCTGAGAAGGAGGACAGCGAGAGGGAACAGGAGGCAGGATGGACTGTAACAAGCAAGGGTTGCAAGCTGAAATTGCATCACCAGGGTGTTGCATAACACAGACACTGAGTTGAGTGTTTTTCTCTCAGAGGGAGTTTGAAAGCCATCAAGAAGATTTAGGGAGGAAAAGGCATGATCCATGTGGTTCCTGCTTTAAAAAGATTGCCTCATTAATCACTCCAGAATGGACTATAAGAGTATGTTTCTAGAACCTTAGGTTCAGTCGATAAAAATAAAAAGCATAATGTTTTCTCCTCTGTACATGCTCAGCAATCACGCTAAAGTACCAATGAGTTCACTCAATGAGGTAAGCAATTCCTGTGTGCAACAACACATGTCTAACATTATCCACTATGACAACAGAATATACAACTTGTATCAAAATGTGGAAATGAGGAGCAAAATCATCTAATGTATTCCAGACCAATTATCCTACTTTATATTCCAAGACAAATATTGCAATAATTACAAAGGGAAGCAACATAATTCTTCATTAAAATTGAAGACAAGAGATAATGTATCTAAAATGGTATGATGGTTAAATGATCACCAGCAACAACCATGTCTAATGTTCACATCTCTACCAGAAGCCTGACCAAGTATTCTACTTATCGATGGATTTGTTTCTCTGAAGGTTTCTCAGAGCCAAGAGTAAATGAAGGCTGTTTCCTGTTCAATAACAAGGCTTTACAGTAGTAATAGATGTTAAAGAGATTTCTATTGAGTGAATAAGGAAACACCACTATTTCAGAAAAAAATGGCAGATACATAATTGACTTTTACAAGCATGAAAGGTAAATTAAAGAGTATAAAACAAAAAAAGCCAAATATCTACAAACCTAAATTTAATTTATTTTTAATTTTTTACTGACATCAACAATAAAGGTATGCTTAAATTAGAGACTCAAATTTCAGGATGTATCAGAATCAAAGTATTCCTGAAGATTCTTCAAACACGGCCCTTTTCAAAGATTCAGAGGACACTGAGACAGGCAGATCTGACAGCAATACTTGAGAAACATTGATGTTCATAGAGCACAGAATTATATTTCCTATCTCTATAGACAAAGAGGGTTCTTTCCAAAATCACATGGATACAAGAAAACATAAAGTGGTATGTGGATATTGAACTTGATCCTATTCTCAAAATGGAAAACACTGATGTACATATTTGGAAACTTATATTAACTACTTACTTGCATATACCCCTTTTGAAAAGTGCTTTATCATGTACTACTGAATTTATTTTTCACAATATTCCTTGAGTTATATAGGGCAGCTTTATTGCTCCCATTTTTCAATAAAAGAGATCCAACTGCAAGTGGGTAAAGTACTTCCGCAGCCCCACCTGGCCCACCTCCAGCCATGAGTAGGTTGATCCTTGAGCCCAGGGCTTCTGATGTCAGGTTTCATTTCAGTGCCCACAGGAAAGCTAAGGGGGCATTCAGTTTCATTATCCTCTTGTTGTGAGGTTGATATTATTTTTATTATTATCCCAATTCATGGTCATCTACTGTGACTCGCAATGTCCACCTTAAAGATGGATCCACAGTGGAAATTAGGAACAACCAGAAGCAGAATTCTCTTTGGAATGTGAATCAAACCAACATAAGGAAGCTCAAGATAGTATTGTATTGTTTGTTTCTCTTCCCTGATTAAAATTGACAACCCATATGAATATATTGGTTTTTTGCAAATTGCTAGAATCTGTCACAATAGTAAATTTATTACCTAATAGTTGAATCTTGGCTTTTATAATATAAGTGCTGGGATTAATTGGCCTAGGTAGGTAAAGACCTCAGGGAAATCTAGGGTTCATTTCTCAAATAGGCACCAAAGTCATGCAAAGGAAGGAACTTGGGTGTTAAAATACAGGTCTGACTTAGCACGTCCAAGATTGACTTAGAATTTGGCATCCGGAAAACCCCTGGGAGATGCTGCTGGCAGTCAAGTCTCCAGGCCACATTTGGAGCATCCAGACTAGAGACAGATTAAACTAAAGACTGAAGAAAATAATGAGACTCAGAAGACAGCTCTGAAAGCAGTCGGAGGTAGTAAGAAACAGAGCTGCACAAATATTCTAGTCTCCACAGGGCGTTAGGTTCCTGTATTACCTAAAATTACTAGAGAAAGGTAACTATCACAGTACTTAAGATCTTACCTTCTCAGAGTACACTGATCTAGTCCAGTGGCCAGTTTGCCTACTTGACACTTACCTTCAAATATCAAATAGCCATTTATCCTAAATACCAACACAAATAATAGATATTAGAAAACTGTGTCTATTCATTTAGGCATACTCAGTGGAAGAACACTACTTGCTTCCAGTTTGTTTTATACAAGATAAATAGTATACCTTTTTCTCACCTTAGCTAGGTTAATCAGAAAAATGAATTAGATTTCAGCCTATTGCAGAACTGATTGCTATCATATATACTTTGGCTACTTATTAATATCAAGTGACTTCCTCAATTCAGGATACAGATTTAGAACTTTCCCCTTTTGATTAGATGTGGGTTACCTAAGGAGATATGCTACTTAAGGACAGAATTGTATCATTAAATGTGGTATTAATATTTTTACATTAAAATATTCCTAAGAACAAGCCAATAGCATAAGACTACGCTAATACTGGAAAAATCCATGGCTCCTTAGAAGTTTTATAAAAGTGCTGAAGTGAACTTCTTATGCTAATATATTTAGATTTTAGCAGATTTGCTACTCATAGAGAGAGGTTGCTTTGTAGATCTGGTATTCTTTGTTCAGTAAAAAGGCAACTGTGTATGAAATATTTCCCAGCAGTATGGATGACCACATGTGTTGAATTTAGGCTACATGATTTATTTCCTTGTAATATTGTGTCTTGCATTCATCAAATATATAAATAAGTTTTCTTTTATAGCAGATAATGTTATTCTTTTTCAATGTAAAAATCTACCTCCTAGATTTTAATAGGTAGCTATAGTGGTTTGAAAGAAAATGCCCCCCCCCCCCCCAGGAACTGGTTTTTTTGGAGTAGGTATAGCCTTGTTGAGAAAGTGCTTCACTATGATGGTGGGCTTTGAGGTCTCCTATGCTCAAGCTATGCCCAGTGCAGTAGAGAATTCACTTCTTGTTGCCTGCAGATCAAGGTGTAGAACTCTCAGTTCCTTCTCCAGCACCATGTCTGCTTGCATGCTACCCACCATGACAATAATGGACTAAATCTCTAAAACTGTAAGCCAGCCTCAATTAAATGTTATCCTTTATAAGAAAGAGTTGCCATTCTCATGCCATCTCTTCACAGCAATAGAAACACTAAGACAGTAACAAACAAACAAAATACACCAACCTGTTATTGACTGTAGATGTAACATCAATACTTTAGCTAGTGAGCATGATTTCTGTTTCTTAAGGATTCAACAATCACATTGCCAATTCTTTTTAAAACTGTAAACATTATTGCCACTCTAAGCATGGAATTCTACCCAGAAACTGTAATGTTGGTATGATTTTCTTTCAGTGCTAATTGAAATAATAATTTCTTTTATTGATTATAATATTTAAATACATATAAATTATAAATATTTAAATACATGTTGTTAGGTTGTTAGGTAGCATTACCAGTTGGTTTGTAAACCAACAAAAATACCCATGTTTAATTAACAACCAGACCCATGTTTAATCAATAACCACTGAGAAATACAGTGGAAACCCAACCAATCTGACCGTCATTCAACAAAACCAACTACTATCTGCCATACTGTACAGACATACTATCTAGGCTTAGAGAAAAGTTAATGAGAGAATAGAGGTAAGAAGTGACTATGATTCCAAGAGTGTTCTTTGGATTCGAACTCTTTGTTATGTACGGTTTGAGTAAACTCAATCATGAAATCATGTTCAACTAAAAAGTTCAAGACTCAAGTGTAACTCAAACTTCATAAATTGATTCAAGAAGAAAATGAACTGCCAAAGAAGGTTGTATAATGCTCTCTGAGACTCTGCTTCTTCATTTGTAGAAATGTATGTGAATTATATTATCTTTAATGTCTAAGATGTCAAATAGGGAGAGGCCACTCTAATATTATTCAAAGTGCATTGCCTCCTCAACAAAGCCAAACAAGTTTTAATTTAACTTAAAACAGAAAACATGTATCATCACTGGAAAGTGCATGATTCAAACACAGCTAAGTAACAAATAGCACAGATTCCATTCTTAATACACTCTAATGCTTTCTACAACAAAACTAATCAGATGCCTATCATCCCTCTGAAATCAATAAGACTGGTTTGTATTGTTAGACATTTGGTCTTAATGAACTAATTAAAATGCAGTGAAGTCAAAATGATAGATGTAACAAATTTTATAAAACCAAACTAATGGGCTGAATGTTTGGATGTATTTGGAGATGAAGAATCTAAGGAAATGATTAAGATAAAACAATAAAGTCATAAGGTTGAGGCCAACACTATTGGAAAAGTGTCCTTATAAAAAAAGACATCAGAAAGTTACCCATCTGCACATCTCTGCCTCTCTTCCTCATCTAAATTAACATAAAAAGGCCATATAACATCAAGAAAACTGGCTACATTCTGGAAATATATCCTTGCAATTAAGTTTATTTGCTGACACATTGTCTGTGGGCTTGTAGCCTCAGAATTATGGGCAACTAAATGTCTACTGTGTGAAGCACTGCCTTAGAAATGAATTATTAGCCGGGCGGTGGTGGCGCACGCCTTTAATCCCAGCACTCGGGAGGCAGAGCCAGGCGGATCTCTGTGAGTTCGAGGCCAGCCTGGGCTACCAAGTGAGTCCCAGGAAAGGCGCAAAGCTACACAGAGAAACCCTGTCTCGAAAAAACCAAAAAAAAAAAAAAAAGAAATGAATTATTAGAGCAAAACAAGCCCACTAATACATTAGACAACACTAAGGAACTGATCCTTTGTTTTGTGTTTACCATTTGATTAATTTTAGTGAACAGTACTCAAGAGTTTAAGACTTCCTTCCAGAGACAACTTCCTAGAATCTGTCAATGTGCCAAAGCCTTCAACTACAACAAACATACTACAAAGACCCATGAATTTAGTGTGAAGGAGATGAAAATAAAATCATTTTACTATTAAAAATAAGAAGCCATGTCATCAAATTGGCATTTATGTTCCTCTTTGTATGTCCCATGTGTCAACAGTTTAGCAAAATATAATTGAAATAAGAGGCATGAGGCACTATTAAAATCATCAAAGAAAATTTGAATGGCTCTTAAGGTACTTTGATATCACTTCAATAACACCCAGAATATGACACTTCTCAGGAAATAGAAACATGTTTTCTTAAAGAGAGATTTTTTTTCATAATAAGTATTCAACTGGAGAATAAAGCAACCAAGTGCCAGGTTCCTAAATAAGTATGAATTATCGGGGTTTAAAAATTTCGTTGTGGTGGACATTCCAAGTGGTAACTTTATTTTAGGAAGTGGGGACAGGGAGATCACATTGCCACAAAGAAAGGAACTTAGCAATAACCTGGCTAAAAACTTCTTATCTGGAATCTTCAGATTATACAAGTAAAAATAATAAATCATATTTTATCTCAAGGCAGGCTTCTATAACAAAGCACCTCAGACTTAGCAACTTCTAAATAATGGAAATTTTATTTCTCACATTTTTGGTGGGTGGCAAGTTTATGGGCCAAGTTGCTTTCTGTGTCTTTCAACAGCTCATTCTGTTCTTTATAGACAGAGCTTCTCACTGGATCCTCACATGACTGATGGGCAGAGTTACTTCCCTCAATATCTTACCTTGGCATTACTCTCATGAGACTTCCACCACAACTTACTTTTCTTAATATCTTGTGACTTAAATTTCTGCATAGGCATTGAAGACCGGTGTCCCAACATTCAGACCATAGCAAACTCCAAGCAACTCAGTTGATAATGGAAAGCAATTTTGTTGTTGTTGTTTTAATGTATTTGTTGATGGAAGAAGCACTGCCTATGTACACCAGCTTAGACTCTTCTGAAATGATTTATGGAGTTCATGCCAAGTACAGAACTAAGCTTAGGAGATAGCAAATTGCCACCACATATGATGTACCATATAGGCCTTCATCTCCAACTTTCTAGTTTCCACGCAAGCTTTTAAAAATATTATGAATAAAAGGAGGATACCATAGTAAACAAAGTGCAAGAAAGGTTTTTTTGTTTATTTGTTTGTTTTTCCAACATCAATGTATTTTATGTGGGGAAACTACTGTTATCCTGAAAGTCCGCAGCCTGAAGAGCCTGGTAGTTCTGGTGTTGCTTTCTACCAACAGGCATACAAACATTTATGAGTGTATACATACATGTAAACAAACAAATGAAGGGAAAGTCAGCCAGTGTCACCATGTCCGTTCCCCCTCATTTGCACAGGAGGAAGAGGTAAACAATTATCCTATGAATTTGCTCACAACTTAATTTCCATGTTCAGTGGCCAATAATGTGTCATTGCGATTACTCACCTTCCTGCCAATTCTACAGCTTCCTTGACTATTTACCAAATACCAGATCCAATTATACGTTTTTTTAAATTCTTATGTTATGTTTTATGTGGAATTATTATTGTTCACTTCTTTCATGATCTTGTCTAAAGTCCGTTAATCACACTCCCTTCAGTTTCTGGCCTACATTCCTTGTGAAAGTTTTTCTCACCACACACAGATTCACCATGACGTTACTTCCTGAAACAGTAAGCATCAAGGCAATTTATTTTTCCTCTGACTCAGAGTCAGGGAAGGTGCAGCCATGGGTATGTGAAACATGGCCTTTCTGTGACTTCATATTTCCGAGTTGATGCTGCTTTCTGCCAACACTTGAGCCCACAGACTGGCTGACAGCCCTGACCTAGCCACACAAACCACTAGCTGGTTGAGGAACTAACAATTTACATCTCATGGTGCAATGAGGAGCTTGTACTAAGTTGATTTTGTTGAGGATTGTGGAGCTACATGTAAAATCAGCCACTTACCTATTTCTCCTTAGAAATGAGACCTGCTTCCTACTTAAAAGAACACCCCCACAGTGTAGGCAATTAATTAGACTTCTTCTCTTCTCTGGCTTTCCAAAAGATCAACATAGGATATGCTGCATCCATTTTACTTTCCTATACTTAAAGCTTTCAAAAGTCTGATACTAAAACTTGGGACACTTCGATGTAAAATATCCCAACTTTCACATTTTACAAGTTCATGAGAGTTGCTTTGAGAAAAAATAATAGTGTTCTAATTGTAGTTCTCTTTTGCTTCTCTAGACTGTTTCCACCAGCTTGTGAGCCTCACTCATTCACTCTCTTGCGGGCTGTGCTGAGTGAGGCTAGGGTCCAAGAGGGGCTCTCCCAGGGAGCTCAGGCTCCATAATGATAGCTTCCACCAGACGGTACTTATTAATGGTTGTTCTCCCCCCTATGGCTGAAGGGCTACCATCCCCGAACCACTTCCTCTCTGACTGGTCATTTTTCAGTAAAGGGTCCACTATTGTACTCCCCCCCCCACCCCCCCACCCCCCCACCCCGTCCTGGTCAGACAGCTATGTCCCGAAAGGCAAATGCGAGCCCTTTGCCTCTGGCTCCACTGGCTCATCCGAAGGGATTTTGTCCAGTGCTTTTGCTTACTAACTGCAGGTGATAACAGCAATTAGAAATTTCCATTTAGAAATGAAGAGGCTGTGGACTTGAAAGGACAGCCTTCTTTTTCTACCAGAAACTACTGTGGTGAAGAGAACGATGATGTAATTCCCGCACTGGCAGTAAGCGCAGGAGCACTGACATTGGTTCTCACTGGAGATGGAAATTCTCAGTTTGTAGACGATGTCAGGCGGTAGAACATCTCCATCAACTGCAGATACGATTTTTCACAAACATACCTTAGCATGATGGATGAAGAAAATTAAAATTAAAATTCAGACCCACTTAACTAATTATGGTTGGAACTAGAATTCTAAATTTTTACCTATCTACTGAAAGAGTCCATGCATTGCTCATCACACAGAGGTAAGGAAACTTTAGCAAATAAATAATACCATGTTATACAATTTTAATATATTTTTTAATTTTGGTTAGTCACTCTATGTAGACAGTGTTTTAAAATGTATTACTTCATGGATGGCAGGAAAGTACCTAGAGGACATTAATTAACTCAGTTCTTAATCGTCAATTAAATGCTACTTCCTTCCTCTTTATCACAACATTAAATAAAAGTTCAGGCCTCTGTGATGTCTATCTTCTATTGCAAAAGTTTAACTCGGTCCCTGGTTCTCTTCTTTCCTTAATCACTACATTCTTGTTCACTGTTTTGAGACACATCTTGGTAACATTCAGTGACCTGACGAGAATCTTTCAGAAAATAAGTGCTGAGACTGATTCTGATGATCAAGGCCATAATAATTTGTCTTCGTGCAGCACACAAACCTTGCAGCTACAAAGAAGCGCTTCCCAACACTCTGTGTAATTATTGAAGATTCTTCCCTCCATGTCTCCTTCACATCACTCCCTATACTTAGCATGTCTCCCTTTAACTGCTCTGCTTCTTAGGCCCCAGGTCATGGTGCCCAGCTTGATTATACATTCAGAAGACCTCTTTCCTCCTTGTCATGGCAATTAACATGCTGACTCACATCAATGTAATCAAACCTGCCCTGAGTTTTGGATGGGTTGAGTCAACCTGTTACTATCTCAGTAAAGACACATCACTACATAAAATTTGAATAATGTTTGTGAGGGCATAATAAGTGGGAGAGACATGTGACAAGCAAAAGTCCAGGACAACAAAGGATTTTCTAATAAACCCTTGATTGTGGAAACTCCCAGTGCATCACCAATACCTAGGCATTTTTTCTTTATCCTAAACTTTCTATATTATGAGAATTGACCTCCAGTCTCTGTCCTGGCTGCGTAGAATTCTCACCTGCTCTCTTTTGCCTAGGAGACCACAGCAATCTCATTTCAGACCTTCAGTCTACTTTTAAACTTCATTATGTTTAATTATTTTTCTATTTGATTGGGGAGTTGTGTGTTTCAAGGCACATGACTGTGAAGTTTAGAAGGCAACTTGCAAGATTTGGTTCTTTCCTTCCACCGGATAGGAAAGAACTCTGGCCTTCCTGATTGAGGACAACCACCTTTAGCTGCTAAGCTATATTACTGGCCTTTTAATTTATTTGTTGTGTGGTTGAGTGCATAACATTCTTGCTGGCCACAGATGAAATCTTGACTGACCCAGGGCCATTACAACTTATCCCTGATAACAAGAAACTGAGATCAGTGAAGAGAACCTCATATGTACTTAACTGTGAAGCTTAGGTTTAGCCAATATCGTTTGTCTCTTGGAAATTCACTCCTCATTAATGATGAGTATTTAAACACATCAGCTCATGATTCCTCACACTCTACAACAATTTAATGGAAAACAGCTAATAGGTGAGTGGTAGAATGTACAAAAGAATGATGGATTGGTATAATTCAATAATTTTCTTTAAACAAAATAATCACAAGTTATACTATGCATGAACCTTAGACTTTTAAAAATGGTACATAAAATTCATGGGGAAATGCCACTACTCTTCTATTTAGAATAAGTAAAAGTAGATTGTTAATTGGCAGAAGGGGGCTTATTTATTCTGTGTGCTCCACTGTTAGCAATGACTAGGAAGTCTAACAGATGAGGAGGGAGTCAAGCAGAGCCTTACAAACAAAAGGCTTACATTCACATCCAGAAGCTGTGTTTTCCAAGCATTACTACCTGCGTTCAATTCACAGAAACTACATAAAAAAATCCTGGCATGTGGTCAGCACTTGCAATCCCAGCACTGAAGAGACAGAGACAGCAGAACCCCCATGGCTCACTAGCCAGAAGAGCCTAGCCTAATCAGTAAACCACCAGGGCAGGGAATGGAATCACTCTTGAAGATGGGTGGCTGGGAAGGGAGTTCAGTGGGTAAGAGTGTTTGCTGTGCAAGCAACAAGACTAGTGCTCAGAACCCATGTATAAGTCCAGGATGGCACCTCTAATCCCAGCATTGGAGGTAACTGTGGCAATATTGTGTTCCCCAAAATATTGTGCACCCTAATAAACTTATCTGGGGTCAGAGACAGAACAGCCACTAGATACAAAGGCTAGAAAATGGTGGCACTCACACCTTAAATCCTAGCACTCCAGCGGTAGAAATCCCTCTGGATCTCTGTGAGTTCAAGGCCACATTGGAAACGGCCAGGCATGGTGACACACGCCTTTAATCCCAGAAAGCGAGTCTTTAATCCCAGGGAGTGGTGGTAGAAAGCAGAAAGGTATATAAGGCGTGAGGACCAGAAACTAGAAGCATTTGGCTGGTTAAGCTTTCAGGCTTCTAGCAGCACAGTTCAGCTGAGAGCCATTCGGATATGAGGACACGGAGGCTTCCAGTATGAGGAAACAGGACCAGCTGAGAAGTTGGCCAGGTGAGGTTAGCTGTGACTTGTTCTGTCTCTCTGATCTTCCAGCATCTCACCCCAATAACTGGCCCCGGGTTTGATTTTATTAATAAGACTCTCTAAGATTCATGCTACAGGTAACAGAGACAGGAGGATTTCTGGGAATTGATGGAGCTCACTGGTCGACCAATTTAGCAAAACAAAACAAAACAAACAAAAAAACAAAAAACAAAAAACAAAAAAAACAAAAAGCAAAAAACAAACTGGCAAGTTTCAAGGTCAGTAAGAGATCCTGTCTCAAGAGAATGAGAGCGAGAGTTGACAGAGGGCAATATCTGACATCCTCTTCTTGCTCCTACACACAAGCCCATGGACACACACACACACACACACACACACACACACACACACACACACACACACACACCTTTGCACATATATTTATGTACACACATAAATATCTTTATCTCCTATTAACTGACCTGAAAATGTCACTGTCATCTGTCAACACACTCACTGTTCCTAACCTTTAAGTAAAACCCAGCTTATGATTATTATTTTGATTAGACAGCTGAACTATAAAATGCATGACGACTATCATGACTAGAAAATCATTCTCAATATATCAGCCATTCCTTACCTGAAAAAGCTAAGGGACACAAGCCAAAGGCTTGACAAATTTAGAATGCAAAATGCTTTTGGCATTTTAGATGACAGATTAATGCCTAGTAGGAAACAATGCAGCAGATGTAGATAAAATTTACCCTGGAGTGGAGGAGATGGTGGGAGGCAGAGGCCATCTAATGTACAACAGTGGGAACAAAATTTAAATGCCACCAACTCCACTTACTGCTTCTTTGTTTAGATTAGAATGTTATCCTCTTTCTGTAGCAGACTTGTACCTTGGAGTCTTCTATGTTACCATGCAGAAAACAGGGAAAGTGTAGGTAAATAAACCTTTGAATTGCATGCAGTCTATTGTCCTTGGACTTTATCGACTATCAGTTTTTCAAAACAAAGTGTTTCAAGCCAACTGCTGTTTTCCTTTACATTTGTATCCTGCTTTATGGCCAGTCTTAACCATTACAAATGCAGTAACTTACTGTTTCAAGAAAGCAAATGCTCTTCCGACAAATTACCCAAAGTAAATTCGGAAAGAAAAAATCTTAGCATACGAGCTGCCATAGTCACCAATGGTGTACAAGAATTCACAGCAATTTCTCCATAGTGTGCCAGAAAACTCTAAGCTATTCATTTTTTCTTCCAAAATAATAGTACAGACCTTCCACTAAATCCTCACCTTTTGGCACATGTTCTAAAGAAGCTTTGAAATCAAAGACTCAAGGTTTGAAAACTACTATTTTGGACAATGTCAGCAATACATATTTATCCATCAGCCCTCTAATGAATCACTAGAGATGACTTCCATATCCATTAGGGAGGAAGAGGATGGTGTTACAATAAAATGTCAGTAAGGCTAGTAACATACTTTGAAAATGAGCATTTCCAGTTCAAACCACAGTTTGGTTTTTGTGGGATTCAAATTCCACTGAACAGAAACCAAAACATATGTATTTGATTTCTTCTTAAGGGTTGGTTATGGATGAATGGAAGAACCAGAGAAAACACTGGCACAAAGTTGACAAATAAATCTATTTTTCCTTCCATCATGTTCTAATGATCTTTGTCTTAGAGAAATACAGGTATGCCATGCCACAGCTTACAGTAACAAAATAGAAGAGAACCAAACAATGGTCAAAGGTGACCAGCTTTGTGTACATTGAATACTGTGACTCTAATTGAATAAAGCTGTGAGGTCCTTGGGCTATTAAAAATGTCATCAGCAATGAGGCTAATTTGTGTCTGACCAGGACTTTTACAGTAACTGATTACTTACAGATGCCAAGTCCTCCAGGGAACTTTTGCCAGCTGTCACCAATTTGTAGATTGGCAGCCTAGTCCTGAGCATGCTCACTTGATTGAGATTGGATTCTCCCATCCATTGCATGATGCTGGTATTTAAGCAGTAGGTTTATAGGACACCATCTCTATCACTGAAAGATGTTGCCTTGTGGGGTTGGGGATTTAGCTCAGTGGTAGAGCACTTGCCTAGCAAGCTCAAGGCCCTGGGTTCAATCCTCAGCTCAAAAATAATGTTGCATTGTAATCTTTTCTACATATAATGCCACAAATTACAATACAGAAAAAGAAAATGACCCACCCAAAGGAATAGCACCCTGCAAATGTGCACAGTCCTTTGTAGTTTATTGAATAAGTCCTCAGTGACACTTGCTCTACCTAGAAAGACACTAAATTTTAAAAAACAGTGAATCTGTGAGGTCACCACATTTAATCACTTGTTTAAAGGATTCCTTCTGTCATGAACAGGCTTCACCTTCCGTTGGAACAAAGATGACCACAAAGAAGTTCATTTCTTCTTTAAATCTGCAGCAATGTAACAAAAGCCTACCTAAGATTTTCCAAGAATCCTGTTGACTGCTAACTTCAAATTGCTAGTTGTTCTTCTATCCATTACAGTTGCAAAAACAAGGCCTAAACCACCATCCATGCAGCAGCTCATCAAATATCTACTATAACTATATTATTCCTCCTATAGTTAAATATCCTGGGCTAAATATTCCAAGTTCTTTAAGCATATAATAGTTTTTCCTTTTTTTGTATCATCTTGTTGTCATAAAAATTTGATTCTAGGCTAGAATTTATCATCTGAAAACACATCAACAAATAATAGTTGTGACTGGAAAAGAGCCTTTGTCTTTTCCAGAAGCTTAACTAACATAGCAAGATACGTTTAAGTCAGGCATGACGGCACATTCATGGGGAGCAGAGGCAAGAATAATTGCAAGTTCTAGGTCAGTCTAGATGACACAGTGAGTTCCAAGTCACCCACAGAATTTAGTGAGATTACATGTTAAATTCCAAAATTTACCATATTGACTTCCAATGCAATATCATGCATTTTTCCAAATGATGAAATTTTTATTGAAGAAAAATCTATTTAATGAAATTACAGAAAGAGATAGAGAAAGAACAAAGAAAAGAAGAGAAAAAAGACATTTTTGAATGCTTAAATATTTCCTTTTAAAATGTCTTCTCTACTAGTTATACTAGTGGTAGACATTAGATGTTACCTGTAATCACTTTTTTTTTTGTTTTGTTGGAATTTCATTCATTGGCAGTGTACTTGAATCTTAATTAAGTAGTTATTAATTTAACATATTTTATTCTTTCTTAATGTTCCTATTTTGATTATCATCACTTATGCTGTTTTCATCTTAATATGTTTATTTTTCCCATTTTGAAAATTGTCTTGCCTAAAAATAAGGAATGAAGTAATAAATTTGAGGTTTATGTGTTTAGGTTTTGTGTTTGAGATTAAATAACTGAATAAAATGTTTTATTCATTTAATAATTTGTTTTTCAACTGTTCATATTTTGGGACCCACTAGACATGATTTGTTCATATCCTTTTCTTCCCTCTGATCCTCTCATCTTCCCGTCTCCTGAGCATAGCCTTTGAAAATCTCACCTGAGAGTTTCAACTAACACATTCTAATCATTTACCTGATTATTTTTGCTCAATAATATTATATATGAATTTGTGACATAATCAAAATGCAAAATGAAGGCACTTATACACTGTAGGTAACAAATAAACAAAAGCCAACAAAAAGCAGACACAGAGTGTGACAGTATTGTAATGGTCGCATTTTCCACAAGGGCGGCTGCTCTAGTTGACTGTAAAATCTAGGCCATAAAACAAACCTTTCCATGAGGTTGCCATCTGTCAGTAAACATGAAGACAAGCTGGGATTGATCCTGGGATGGAGCTCTCAGACCTCCAGAATGTGGTTGGGCATGTACCAGCTGCCAGCATCCCACTGCTGGGGCCTTAAGACCATGTTCCCAGGGTCTTCCTTTTCTTCTGCATTGTTGGCTGACTCATGTAAGGGATACTCAGAGGACTGTGGGGAAAATGTTAATACAGACCATGCCCATCTCAGGGGATGTCCTCTAACCCACTGAGGCTTAACTTGGCTTGGAGTTAAATCCAACATGGCTGACTTCTGTGCCATGGTCTTACTTTTGTTTAACCACATAATTAAAGATTTAAAGATACAAATTACAAATATGTCTGATAAACCCATCAGAAAAAAGAATTTAATAAATTTGTCCCTTTTAACAAATTTCACTTATTTGTTGACAATGGCTTTTATTAAAACTGTAACCTTTGCTACATGACATGTATCTATCCATATATATGTATAGATACATATATACCTATACATATACAGATAGATTGAGAGAAATTATCTTGCTTAGTGACATATTAGTGCCAGCACTCTGTAATCATGTATACCTTTGATGTTTAATTGTGATGATCACAATGTGACTGTAATAGTCCATCCTAATTTTCTATTATTTAAGAATATTATTGAAATTCTCCTTGTCCCATTTTACTAACAGCTAAAGAAACACCCCCCAGAATAGACGTGGGATCATATTAATAAGAAGGGCATTCTATATCCATCTGAGGGCTGCTGAGATATAATTAAATTAGGAACTTCATTCAGAAACTAGGGCAACCAAGCACAGCCTTAATGATGGTTGTTCTAGGGTATGATTTTTACCATCCTGATCTAGGAGAGTCGTACATTTGGATGCAGTTACTTAATCATGTAACAAAATAGGAAAAAAAAAATCAGAGTTTCTTAAGGAAATTTGTTGTACTGTCCAGCTGCTGTGCACACACACACCCATTGGCTCCCTGTCTCACCTAAGTCAATGTGTTTGTTGGTTCCATGGCTATAATTTTGTTATTCCAGATGTAGCTGTCCTGTGGGAATTGCCTGTTCTAAGGATGCTCATATGACACACTGAGGATTCCAGCCAGTAAGTTCAATTCAAAAAGGTGATAGTAAAGCATTTTGGTAGCTGTTTGGGAAAAATAAATGCATCTCTACATTGTTACTAGAAGGAGTGCACCAGGTCCTTTGTGTATATGTTATGCTTTTAGCTTGGTGTTTCTGGGACTCTCAACAGTAAGATCAGGTGTATCTCTGATTCTTTTACCTGCTCTTGGGACACTTTTCCTCCTATTGGATTGCCATACCCAGCATCAATTTGAAGGCTTTTGCCTTGTCTTATTGTATCTTGTTTTGTCCTGTTTGGCTGTTGTCTCTTGGAGGCCTGCTCTTTTCCAAAGGGGAAATGGAGGGGGAGTGTATCTGGGGGACAGGGAAGGTAGGGGGTAACTGGGAGGAGTAGAAGGAGGGGAAACTGTGATTGGAATGTGTTATATGAGAGAGGAATCTATTTTCAACAATAAAGAAAATGAAGTAAAAGTAAGATAGGAAAAAAAGTCAACATTCTCTACCAATTTTTCAGACAAGTCTGGAAGATGACCTGGCATCTGTGGTATACAGTTTCTTCTCAAAATCACTTGCACTCTGTCTTGGAGTTCTGCAACCTGAATCAGAGCCAGGTCAGGATTTTTGCTGCAGAGTAGTGAAAAGATTGCTAACAAGTCCAGCAATAGAGGGCCCATCTAGTTTAAAAGTGCCTTCAACTACAGGCCAGTGAACGATGTGACATTTATTGTTATGAATAATGCAAATTAGTTGATGTTACTCTGCACCTTTTTAAAACCTATACATTAAACATTGTCTCAGAAAGGGATATTTGCAAGCAGGCTATCTGTTGTTCTTGTTCTATGCTTCCAGAAAGAACTTCTGCGAAGAAATGAGGGCAGCAGGATGAAGCAGAGAGCACAGTTAACCAAAGAGCAGAAGCTACAAAGTCCAGGCTTTATTACTGAGAGAGCTTGGGAGCTAGGAAGTCCCTTCCTTAGATGTCCCCCAGGGAGGCAGAGAACTCACCAAACATGCCAGGTGTTAACCAGTCTGTAAAGGCTTAGAGTGAAAGAAAAAATATGGATTGCACTCAAAAAAGACAGAGTCTAGTGGACCATGATGGCCTGCAACAAATAATGTAGCAGTGGGGTGACAAATGCTTATGATAATGGTGTGTAACACCATCCCAGAAGAACTGCATATGCAATCACAAGATCAGACACTACAATGTAGACAGCCCTCAGTTGCTGTGCACTCATTATTTTCCCAGTAGCAATCAGCTTTTAGCTCCTTTTAGCTTGCTGCTTGCTCCTTTGGAGTAGGAGTTCCTTCTGCAGTGATGAAAGACGGGAAGCTGTTTAAAGAACTGTGTGGGAGTTGGGAAAAAATCCAAGCCTGCAACTTTGTTTGTGCTCATATAAAGTATGAGTAGTGACAACTTGCGCATCCTTTCTTTCTTCTTATTCCTGCGCTTATCCACCTGTAAACCGACCAACTGACATCAACAGAGGTGCAACTCATGGACTGCTGGCTGTGATTCCAGGAATCCACTGTGTGCACATCTACTGTCAACACTATTCCCGGAAAGGACTAGTTGATAGCTTGACATCAGCCATGGTGTGGATGGCTGTGGCCAGGGAAATTTGAAAACCTTACAAATTTTGTCCTTCTCAATCTCTTGGGGACCAATAATTAAATGTTTGCACTACACCATTTTTTAAACAACTGATGATATTTTTTTTGCAGTAAAGGTTTCTATTGTCCTATTTTATTTCACCCAGTAATGACTTGACCATTTTTGCATGTATACATTTTAACACTACTATATGTAGACAGAGATAAAACAAACACATCTGCCTTCCCAATAGACAAGAATCCAACTCACTTTCTGACAATAGCAGGACTTGCTTAACTTCAACAAATTAAAACTTTGCTCTCACCAACATTATCACAAGGGTTCTTCAGATATTTTAAGAAATATCCTCCTGGAATCTGTATTGGAGGGTCCTGTATTTCAATTACCAAGGGATAGCTATGATAACGAAGTGATGAGACTTTTGATGTCTGGCAAAGTGGTCTATGTCTAATCTCAGTATGAACTATGAACCGTTTCTGTCATGTCTGCCTCTGAAATACCATAAAGCCTGATGCATAAAGTTGTCTACCCACACAACAGACTGAGAACAAAGCATTCCTCAACATGGGGGAGGGACACTCTGAGCCACTGACTATCACACTTCAGGAGTGGAGGGGAAGGAAATTAAGGAATACAAATAGGAAAAGGAGAAGTCAAATTATCCTGACTTGCAGACAATAGAGTATTACACATAAGAGGTCCCAGAAACTCTACCAGAGGCCTTCCAGAAATGATTAAAATTTCAACAAAGTGGCAGAATGCAAAATCAACTTACAAAAACAAGAAGCCCTGCATGACAACACCAGTTGACATGCCAAAGTGGATAGGTAAAATCGCACAAGACAACTACCACAGATGAAGGGCTATAGGGAATGAGCAACACTAAATAAACACATATACATTTAAGCAGCACTAAATGAGTGAGCTAGGGGACACACACACACACACACACACACACACACACACATCAATAATAAAGGAGAGGAAGTTGATTAGTTGGAAGAGGGAGAGGTAGAAACAATATAAGTACAGTCAGTATTCACGTATGAATTCTCACAATTAAAACACAGTTAACAAATAACAAATACATATAAGTTTTGGAGGCAAAAAATATTCCTGGATAGATCTCATTCCAAGTATGAATAAATAACGTGCTATTGAATGTCTTTCTAACAGCCCTCTTTGGAGTAAGGGTCATGAGTGTTAGAAGTATGGTTCCCACCCTGAGGTACTATTGGGAGGTGGTGGAGATTCTAAGCGGTGGTGATAGTTGGTGTGAGTGTCCTTGAATGATATATGAGGACCCTGGTGTTCTCTCTCTCTGCCCCCCATTTCCTCCCTTCCTTCCTTCCTTCCTCCCTCCCTCCCTCCCTCCCTCTCTCCCAACGACACACAACCTCCATTTCTCTTGAGTTCAGCAACTCCACTTTAATATCCATGACACACTCACTATATTACCATAGGACCAAAACTAATGACACCAATTGCCTATGATTGTAACCTTAAAACTATGAGACATAAATTTTTCCTCTTTTGAGGCTAATGGTCTCAAAAACTTTTTTTAGAGTAACAGTAACCTATGATACCAATCAGTAGCAAATATAACTTAGATGCTATAGCTCTAATATTTTAATCCAGGGTTCTTACTCTATGGCTTTTATTCCTTTTGTTCATACACATACATGAAGAGGTGTTTGAATGCCTAACTTGAAAAAAAAAATCCACCAGTATAGTGATTTTTCCACAACAGCATTTTCTCAGTGACTCAAGTGAATTGGTTGGCTTCTGTGGACACTCATTAACATTCCTGTTTAAGCAATGAAACACTGGAATCATCATCATTAGGACACCTGAGAAAAATGCTGGTTGTTGCCCTACTGTGTCAGAACTCCTAGTGAGTGGTACAGGGATCTAAAGTTTAACAAGGTACCAACATGATTCTTATCCCTTACAGAACATGAGAACCACCAGATCAGTTGTGAAAAATCAACTTGGGTAAAAGCTAATTCACAAGAAAATGGGCTGATACTTCACCTCGAACTTGGCTTCCTTAACATGGCCTATACGTTAGCTAGATGGACACGCAGAACATGGAAATTCATGGGTTATATTCCTCTACCTGCACTTGGACTATCAACATGGTCAACAATTTCTTCACCAAAGTCAGGAGCAGTAATCATTCCCTGGTTGAAGAGCCTTCCTGAAGAGTTTTAACTGATTATGTCAAAAAGCCTTAGATTTTGTTACCTTGAAGTAAGTTTAGCTTTAGCCCTGTCTCAAAATGAATTTTGACCATGTCTTGACATATTCTCATTAGAGACTAAATTCTGGCTTCAGGAGCATGATTTAGACTCAGTTCTCTCCTTTGCTGTTAAGTTTCCCAGAGAACAATATGACATCCAAGTACTGTAAATGCAAGAATTCACATACAACACTCACTTCTTTATTTCTTTAACTTTTTTAGTCATTTTATGAGTTTCAGTATTTTGCCTGCATATATGTATGTGTACATATGCATGCCTGCTGTCTATAAAGATGCTCTATTTCCTGGAACTGGAGCTACACGTGATTGTGAGCCTCCACATCATTGCTTGGAATCAAATCCTGGTCTACTGGAAGAGCAGCCAGTGCTCTTAATAGCTGAGCCATCTCTCCAGTCCTTCATTTGTTTCTTGAGCAAAGTATTTCTAATACAAATATGTTTGCTAAATAACAACTTTCTAGCAAGACCCAAAACAAGCAAATAACAACCTGATTTATATCTTTCTTAAGCACGTAAATAATTACTAGTCGTACAAAGGAGCCCCATTTATCGCAGAATAAAACCGTGCTTTCAGTATCAGTTGCCTGAGAAAAGTGCAGGAGAGGTAGTAATTACAGATGACTTTAGTTCAAATACATAATTTACAGAATAAGAAAAGAAGTCTTCAAATTTGGAGATAACTGCTTCTCTGAAAGTTCAAAATCCAATAAACCATGTGTCATCATTTGAGGAGCTTCCCAGTGTGATGAAGACATCTCCTATGCAATGTCATCAAGCTTCCACTATGAAGTCAGAAAAATTGGATAAAGCTGATCAATTTGACTCTGTCCCTGGGTCACTGCAATGCTTCTAGTGCAAACCTTCCTCCAAGATCACTGTGTTTCATGTGCCACCCAAACATAAATGTGGAATACAAGTATCTGCACCATTTGACTCTTTTAGAGGAACGCAAACATCATTGATGGAATTGGCTCTGATATCTACCACTACTGCTGGAAGTTAACCCAGTTCATCTCACTAATTCTAGAACTGACCATGTCATGCTACAAGAACTCCCATAATTCCTGATAATTTGTCTTTTGTGCTTCAGTTCTCAATGCAATTTTCCTCAGTTCTGCTGCATGAGATTTTACTAATGCTTTTTATAACACATTATTAATATGGCACATTCATCAGAAATTTAGCAGAATGCTCAGAACATGCAGTGTTCAAGCAATATACTGTCATATATGCACACAGTTCTACAACAACCCAGCTGTGGCCAACATTGAATCATCATGAAGCTAGTTAATAAATGCATATAAAATTTATAACGTGTTTAAATCTTGAAAAGAAAGAGACTTAACAGTATACATTACTCCTACCCATTTTCATGAAGCCAAGAAAATAATTATTCTAATTGAGGGTATTTATTGGCCTGTAGAAAACACAGAAATACTATTTCAAACACTGAAGAATTCCTTTGCAAAATCAACTAGAAAACATTCAGGTAATAACAGCAAGTGAATTCAAATGTCTTTGGATAATCAGTAGCTTCTAGAACTGCTCAACAACACAGCAGTACAATTTATGGCAACACATCACAATCCCAAAACAATGACTTATTGCCATTCAACTTTACAGGGGGTTAAAATAACTTGTCCATTTAAATTATCATTAGTTTTCATTCCCCGGTCTCTAGAGACAGAAAGCTACGTGCCTGGAACATTTGTAAACCAATTGATTATTGAAAACATGACAGCTGAGAAATGAAGCTATAAAATTGTCATGAGGTTTAATATGACACTTTCATTGAGATGTAGTAAGAAAAAGAAGGTAGAAATAGAAAACACCACCAACAACAACAACACTCCCCCTCAAAAAAAAAAAAAAAAAAAAAAAAAAGTTTGGAAGGAAACTGCCTTTACTGGGAAATATTTTGTTGTTTCAGTAGATGTGAGATAATACTAACTGAATGTCATTTAACCTGAGACTATTTGAAGGAAAGTGTTTTAACTTCACAAAGAATAGAATACAAACAGGAAAATGGAGGGGACTGAAGGGAAGGCAAAGAGAGAGGAGCTACCATGATAATGAGAATCCCTTTCCTAAGAGTTATGGAGTAGTAATACCCAAAATTCACTGCAAGAAGAGAAAGTAAATCCTTTCCCTCCTTCAGTGTGTGTTGCCTCTGTATAAATCACTTCTCCAGAGTTCCCCTTCCATAAACAGTGCTCGTGAGGCTCTATGCTGTAGGGCACTTTTGAGTAGTCTTAGGATAGACTCAACAGTCTCAGACCTCTGCTACCTCACAGCACAGAAAGAACATGCAGGAAACGTTATTTCTAAAAAATAGAAAGAGAAAAAATGACAGGAGTATTTGTATAAATTCTGTATGACAATTAGTCTGTAAATCAATAGGTCACAGAACTTGAGGTGAAATATTGGTTACACTCAAGACAGTCAAGTTTCCAGGTCCTATTCTTGTTTCTAGATTAATTCTGGCATCCCAACCACAGAGAATTCCAAAACTGATATATAGATCTTACGTTTCAAATGAATAATTTGAATAAGTTCCTTTGATGTTCACTCTACACTGAGATAGATTTCAGATATTAATTTTCCTAGATTTAATTTAAGTAAGTATCAAGGAGACAGAACATTTCAAAACTCTTAAATTAAAAAAGAACTCAAGTCAGTTTAACTATAAATTTAATGAAAATCTGGACAATGCCTTTTTGCTATAATATTACCAAATAAACTCATTGCTACATCATTATAATGCTGTTTTCCTTTCCATGATTAATTATTTTTCAGTAATTTCTTATCAAACAGAAAAGTAGACTTATACTTTGAGTCAATTTGTTCCATCAGCAAGGTATTTGATTTTGCCACTTGTTTTTAATTGGGGAAAAATCCATGTGTTGCCATTGATAGAAGATATTTACATCATAATATTGAGTCAAAAATTTGCATAATTGATGGATTTTTGTAAAATTGTATACATATTATCTAAATTCAACCACAATTGATGTGCTAGTTGGAATACTGTACAGTAAAATATTCCATGCACCTTCCTCTGGGTTTTGAAATCTCAGATATTTTTCCTTTTACAGGTTTAAAATTCCTGATCCAGAAAAGTTTAAAATACAAAATATTTCAAAATTGTCAAGATGCTGCACTAAATGGAAAATTCCACACCTGATCGTATGTGGTGAGCTACAGTCAAAATTTTGGTACCCTCAAATTGTTGTTTAAAAATCAATATATACAAAGCTGTGCATATAAAGTATACATAAAAATGGAAGATTGAGGTCTTAGCCTCAAGGTATCTCATTATAATTAAATGAATATTGCAGAGTCTGAAAGAAATCCACAATCCAAAACACTTTAGTCCTAAGCATTTCACATAGGTCTTACTAATCCTGTATTAAAATTTGAAACCAATTGCCCACACAGCAGGATGAGGACAGGAATGAGGTCAGCCTGGGCAGCATAGCAAGTTGGAAGCCCATCTGCATAAGTGGCAAGATCTTGTCTTAAAAAAACAAGAGTCTATTATTTTACATACCTTTACAGTATTGTGGCAACAAATAATTTCTAGTCACAAAAGAAAAACCTATAAAGAACTCAATGTCCTTCTGAAATGTGACATGAATCAGTTGTATACTTTCTCTGCTCAAACAATTGATTTCGATGCAGTTGTAGTAGACAGTAGAAATGCAGGTTAGTCATAGTTTCCCTGCAAACTTCTAAGGTCTCCATACTTAAAGCATACAAATCTTTCTCATGCTGCTAAATTTTCAAATTGTTTAATTTAATAAGTTAAATTTGAAGACCTCTTTGAAGACCAAGAAATTAAGGCTAAAACTTCAACAGTCATGCAAATGACCAGGGAAGCATTATCTAAAATTGTTCTTTTAATTAAGGAGAATTGTTATTAGTTGCACCTGTTCATCACCAACTTATGTTTTCACTTTCTGAACTGAAAAACAAGGATAATTACTTTGCCCCAGAACAATAATAGGGTTATTAGTAAGTCCTACATGACAGTCTAGTTACACTCAAAATATTCCTCATGAATCAAAAGCTTTCAAATACTACAAAGCAAGGCCATATATAACATATGCACACTTTAAGAGCTGTTTCTATTCACTATCTGATTATAATTATTTTTGTCATATTCATAACTGTAGATCCCTGTCCCCTAAGAACTTTTCAACTGACCTTTTTCCTGGTGTTTCGTACGTGTCATGTTATTTAAGTAGTTTTAGAATAAAATTATGGGCCTTGGAGGCAACCCAAAAGATATACATACTCCATTTCTTTTGATATAGTGCAATGGCAAGAAAGAAAAATACAATTTTTCACCATTTATAGTGATGTGGCTTGGCTTCCTTGGAGACTGGACATTTTTACAGTGGAAGAGAGTTCATTACCTACGACTGGAAAACAAGAATGCCAAAAGAAAAATGTCTGAAGTCAGTATAAAGCTTTCAAGCCTAATAACATGTGATACAAAGAACAGGTAGGGATTCTGCAGAATAAAATTTGCACTAGTTTTGAGAAATCAGGAGTTATATACCAGGTTCTTTAAAAAAAGAACGGACACAGGAACTGTTAATCAGTTTATTTAAGTGAATTACCAAAATCCGCAGTTTAACACATCATGATAAGAGCAAAGGCAGCTGTGAATACTATTAAGAATAGCCAGACAGCCAGGCAGCGGTGGCACATTCCTTTAATCCCAGCACTCGGGAAGCAGAGCCAGGCAGATCTCTGTGAGTTCTCAGAGATCTCAAGGCCAACCTGGTCTACAGAGCAAGATCCAGGACAGGCACCAAAACTACACAGAGAAAACCTGTCTTGAAAAAAAACCAAAAGAGATAAAAAATAAAAATAAATAAAAATGAAAAAGAATACCCTGACACTCATCATTTTGTATTGATATTGAGCATGATGCAAGTCTTTCCCCATTTTCTTAGTCTGAGCCCAGGACTTCCTTGGTCCTTCACACCTCAATCACACAATGTTACAGTGGATCTAGTTTTTAGTATGATCTTTGCTCATAAGGTCACAAACTGGTAGCACACTGGAAACATTTGAGTTAAATATTTTGTGTGTCTAGAAAAAAGCTCCAACCTTTGTCTTTCTAAGACTTTGGAGAGGCAAGGCATATCATTTTCATTCTCTAAGGCTTTAACATAAAAAAACACCCAGTGTCTACTACCTTCCTAAAACCCAAAGGTTGTTTGAACAACCCATAAATTTAAAAGCAGTAATGCTACTTTAATCATGTTGGTATTGTATGTATTTGTCAGTGACTAACTCATACAAGAAATTTAATACGTTTTATGAATAAATGCTTTTGACATAGAAAATAGGCAAAAAGTGGGTTTCCAAGATTCAAAATATATATAGGGCTGGCAATATGGTTCATTGACTGAAGGTAACTGCAGCCAAGCCTGAGGACTTGAGTTTGATCCTGGGAACCCACATTGTGGGACATGGAGAGAACAAAAACTTCTGCAAGTAGTTCTCTGACTTGAACTTGTGCTCCATGATAGGCACACACTCACACAGACTGAAAGGGAACAAAGACAAAAAAGATGGCTGTGTTCTCATCAAAGACAAAGAAAAGCAGAAGGTCTATAGTGAATGCCTTCAATGAAAGTGGAAACAAATTATCAGGCTGACTGCTAAGTCATAGTCAGTGTAAAGCAAATGTTTTTCTAAAATTAAATCCAAGTAAAAGTAGACCTTAGAAATCTGAAACAATGTGATTCAGGCAAATAGGAAAATTGATGCTGGAAGATAAAAATCAGATATACCAGGAAGAATGAGGACAAGAATGCATGAACTAATAAATATATGGGTAAATGTTTAAAAAGATAATTTCCCTATTAATTTGCCTTAAAAAAACAACATATATAAAGCAAAAAAAAATAATGTACTATGAGTCTAATGATGCACCCCAGAATAAAACCTGTGATCATTACTATGGAAAGGGCATAGAGGGGGGAAAGTGAAGTCATGTATGCATAAAGTGATTTCATAGTTAAGCAATATATTCACCATGGAGTTTAATACATTATGAATGCATGCAGTAAGTTATTAACCAACCACTAAAAAGGAGCAATAGATGAGAATCAAAATGAGACATATAAAATAGAGCACCCAAAATGTTAGTGGTAAATATGGAAAGAAGAAAGGGGGTAAGTAAGACAGAATATTGGGACACAGAAAACGAGCAAAAGTGTGGACTTAAGTCCACTACAGGTATACCAATTGTCAAGTTTAAGTGTACTCAATATTACAAGAGAAAGGAAGATATGCAGATTGCACTTTAAAAATAGAATCAACTACATGATGTCCATGGGGCTCATCTTAGATCTAAAGATGTAGGTAGGTTAAAAGACAGAGAAGGAGGGAAACTACAGTGAACGACACTAACATGGTGCTGCTGTTTAGCATTAGGACTCACCATGTAATTCAGAATAAATAGGGTCAGGGCATAATGGATAAATAGGCATTTCATCTTAAAGGCAAAACAGATCAAATGTCTCTGTCTTTGTAAGAAAAATAAAGTAAAAATGCCAGAATTAGAAGGGGAAATTCTTGAACCACACATGGATATACTAATATTTTTTTGGTATTTGTTTTCAACTAGTAAAACTAGCAACAAGATTAAACAAATAAATTTAGTAAGTACTTAAAGAATTTTACAATCACACACTACAGAATATATAAATCATTTTCAAGTATATGTGGGACCATCCAATAGGATATCCTATATGTTGGCTATGAAATAAGTCAAATATTTTGGTAATTAAATTATGAAGTCTATATTTTTGAACATATGGAAATAGTTTAGAAATAAAAATTCATGAGGGTCTATGTAGCTGGAGTTTTCCTGCCTGGCCCACAGTCAGGACAAATCTTTCTCACTTGCCAGTCCCACAGCCGCTCAGACCCGACCAAGAAAACACAGAGATTTATATTGCTTACAAACTGTATGGCCATGGCAGGCTTCTTGCTAACTGTTCTTACAACTTAAATTAATCCATTTCCATTAATCTATACCTTGCCACATGGCTCATGGCTTACCGGCATCTTCACATGCTGTTTCTCATCATGGCGGCTGGCAGTGTCTCTCTGACTCAGCCTTCCACTTCCCAGCTTTATTCTCCTCCTTGTCCCGCCTACACTTCCTGCCTAGCCAATGGCCAATCAGTGTTTTATTTATTGACTAATTAGCAACACATTTGCCATACAGAACATCCCACAGCAGGTCTATGAAGAAATAAGAAAGGAAATTTGAAATGTTAGACATAAAAATGCAGTTAATATAGTCTTCAGAGGGAAATTTATTACTTTAATTACTTATTTATGAAAAAAGGAGACACTGAAAATCAGCAATGTGTGCTTTCAATGAAGCTGGAAAAGAAAAGCCAACCTAAACAAAAATAACAATAAAAAAATAACTAAAAGAACTCTTTTCTAAAAATGGCATCCTATTTCAACAGTGATACTTGAAACAACCATGTTAAGGTGAAAACTGTAAAATACATAAACAGTAAGCAGGCCTATCTGTGTGTCTAATTACACTATAGGACTACTTAAATAAGTGAATGGAAATCTGAATTATAAATAAGCAAATTCTATTAGAAAAATTCTTGCATGGTCTTTGGCTGCCTCATAAATACAGCAAAACATACAATAAATGTTCTGATTCTGCATTTATTTGAATGGTAAACATTTGGCATGTCTGTAGGCAGTCAGCCATTAAATGAAGGACTACTATCGAGCAAGCAATGGTGGAGTTCAGTGGAATGCCTCAGACCCACTGAAGTGAGGAAGGGGGGTTTTATTTTATGCAACCTCCATCAGTGTCAAACTCAATATCACAAACATACTCTTCTGAAAGAATGAAAATTACCTTTGTGAGAGTAAGACCATTCATAACACAGGATAAGCACAAATAACTGTTCCTTTGACAAAATGTTTCAAATACAAGCCTTATGTATACCAGTAAAAGGTCAGGTAACTTTAGAGAAAAATTTTAACTATCCACTAATGGGATAGTTTTATTTCAAAAACATGAAAGAGAAATTTAAAAAATGCAGGTGTAAGGCATGATGTCATTAACAGATCTTACAGCACTGAGGTAGTTCCAGATGCAGAAATGCACCATTAAAATGTTTAGATAACACTCAAGTGGAAGAGGTATTATCTTTCAGTTTGATACATAACATACTTTGATGGCATGCTGCCCTTCATCTTTTCCTCTCTCCACCCCATTAACCCTCTTTCTTCTTCCCTAGACCCCTTCCTACTTCCATATCTCTTTTTCCTCTTCATTTAATTATGGTTGTCTATATGAGCACAGATAGAGCATTATTTATGTGAGCAAGAGCAGCTAGTCAGGGGTTACACCACTAAGGAACATGACTCTCCATAGCAACATTTAACTTCCTGGGACAACTCAAGGAGGGTTGAGGTCTTAGAGCTCCTCCCACAAATTTTGAATTTTGTTAAAGGTATATAGGTTATGTTGGTACTTTTTTTTATTTTTATGTTTTTCGAGACAGGGTTTCTCTGTGTAGTTTTGGTTCCTGCCCTGGATCTCACTCTGTAGACCAGGCTGGCCTTGAACTCAAAGAGATCCACCTGCCTCTGCCTCCTGAGTGCTGGGATTAAAGGCGTGTGCCACCACCACCCCTGGCTATGTTGGGACTTTTTCTTTTTGATGATACCAGGGAATCCAGGGCCTTTCACATGCTGAGTAAGCACTCTACACCTGAGTCACAATGACAGAGAAACTGCAAAATGGTGGGGACTCAAAAAGTCTGCGACAAATAAGGCTGTGTCCTCATTGGTCATTTGTATTCTATCATTTTTGTCTCTCACTCTGTACAACTGTCCATCATGTACGTAGTCACCCAGACTAACTAATGTCTATTATTAGTAAAAAAAAAAAAAAATCAAATCCCCAATTAACACATTTGAAAACTAGTATCTTATGAATGGTGCTAATGCTAAAATTCCTGAACAGTAATGTACAATAAAGGCAAAATGAGAGCCACACATGGGATTGTGATTTTTATAACAGGCATTTTTAGAGATAAAAAGAAACAGCAAATTATTTTCATTATTGGAGCTTTCACCCCTACTGTCTAGTGCTCATGGTACTGGAAGGTACTCTGCATGCTACCAGAGAAGAAGGGTAAACATAAACCAAATCACAAGTGCCGGGATCTATAATGGTGCCCTGCCTGTATGTCGATGCAATAGTGGCATGAATGTTGTAGGAGTAACCAATAACTCTCTGATTGGAACATGCAATAATAGTTATATACATTTCAATTGGCTTTGAAAATTATAAATTTATAAACTCAAGTTCCATTTGCTTTTGGGGTATCATCTTACAAGGACTCCAATTTGCAGTAAGGCTCGTTAAGGAAGGGAATGGCTCAGTTGCCTTTAGCCTACTGGCTATGCGTGGGTTAGGACTTCTGTTGGTCTTTTCTGTGTTGAACACACAGATTGCAAGCCCAGCGCCACTTTGAGATCTTTGGCAGCAGTTAACTCTGCAGCTCACACATGATTGAGCCTGTATGATAATGAGTATTCAGAGACGGGTAATACATGGGGGGGTGGGCGCTCACCAACCTAAGACAGAGCACCTGTGTGGCCTGGGCAGGTGTCTCCATGGGTAAGGTGACCTGCTGACGTCCCATGCAACCTAAGTCAGAGGCTCATTTTTTAGTAAAAAGGGGACCTGTAGGTCCCTGGCCCCCGTTTAGGGTAAATGTTGCAATGCTTGCTGGCCTTGACCTTGATATCCTCCCTATGCTAATTCCCTGCTGGGTTCCACCTTTCTGAATGCTTAAGGAAAGATCCTTGTCTGTGTATACTGCATAATGGGCATTAACAGCTTAGATGCAAGATTGTAAAACATCTGTAGCGAACTTCTGCCCTCCAGGGTTCTCCCATTGTGCTGTAAGCCTGTATTTAAGACCTCCCTCCTTCAATAAATGGCATTCAGCATTAAATAAATAAATAAATAAATAAATAAATAAATAAATAAATAAATAAATAAATAAATAAATAAAATTTCTAATAAAAATATTATCAAACTCCTCCTCTCAGGGCTCAGGTGATGGAGGCAGAAAGATCATAAGAGTCAGATGGATGACACCAGTGTCTTCCAGACACAACAGAACTGATGCACAGATAACTCAAAGGGACTGTGGCAGCAATGCATAGGGACTTCCCAGACCTAAGCAAGATGGATTCCTAGCACTGAGAAAGAGCAGTAGATATGAGCTCCCATCCCTAACCAAGATGCTATTCTCAAATGACAATCACTTACAAGGGAAAAATTAGTTTTCTTCAACAGATTCTCACTGGGAATACAAACCACAGTTAAGGACAGGTCTAATGCTTAGCAGTAGATGTCCAAACAAAATGAACTCAATGGAAGATTTAGGAGATTTTTGTTTTGTTCTGTTTTTATAATTTTCTATTGCTTTGTTTGGGCTTTATTTTTCTTAACTTTACTGTTCTTTTGCTGGTATACTATGGTTTCCAATTTTGTATTTACATGGGTTTTGTTAGTGCATGTGTGTATGTTTGTGTGTGTGTATTTCTCGTGCTTTTTATTTGTCTTTTTAAATTCTGCTTTTTTTGCTATTTTCCTTTTCTTTTTTTGTCTGTTTGAGAAAGAGGAGGCATTAAATTGGATGGGTGAGGAAGTGGGGGGAATGTCAGAAAAGATGAGGGAGGGGAAACTGTGATCAGAATATATTGTATGAAAAAATTATTTTCACTAAATAAAACAAAAATATTGTCATTTAACATGTAATCAATACAGAAATGATATGGTTAGTGAAATATTTTATATTCCTTAAAACAACAACAACAACAAAAACAAACAAACAAAAAAAAACCTATCTACTCCAGTGATTAGTAGATCATCCAAGTATGCGCCTTTCTGGTTAATGATGGCTCCTCATAAAAGTCACTGTTGGTTTTTAATTTTGTTTTGTGTTGGTTGAGATTTTGTGCTATGAAATTGAAAGCATAAGAAAAATCTTTAGTTTCAAGGATTTGCAGCTTGGTAGGGGCTGGTAAAAAATAATCAGACAGAACCAAGAAAATGCATTTTTATTCATTAAAATAATACAGGAACACCTAGTGATTAGCAGGCCTGGTGTACATGTTTTATACATCATGTCACATTTACCCTCCAAGTAATCTTAACAGTACTGCGTTGCCTTCTATCACTGAGTAAACTAAAGCTTAAAATGCTGATGTTTTACTCTAGCTGAAGGCAGCCTGTAAACTGGGCTTGTTTCAAGTCCTACTTTGCCCTTTTTTCTAGATACCACCAGCAAAAAAAGAATGGCATGTAGTAAGAGAAGGACACAGGATAATAAAGAGTGAAAGTGCCAGGTCTGCTAGTGCAGACATGTAATCCTAGCTCTCAGGAGGCGAAGGCAAGAAGATTGCAAAACCAACACAGGAAATTTAGTAAGATCTATTGTTTCTTGAGATTAAAAATAAAATTTAAAAAATGAGATGTAATATATCTCAGTGGTATGATACTTGCTTAGAATGTTTGAAGCTCAGTAGAAAGATAAGTAGATAGATAGATAGATAGAGAGATAGAGAGATAGATAGATAGATAGATAGATAGATAGATAGATAGATAGGTAGATGACAGATAATGAGGAACAGAGACAGAAACACAGTGAAAGAGACACAGAGGACACAGAGAAGGAGAGAGACAGACTTGAGATGACCAAATTTTATCTTCAGGAAATAATATTGAATGGAATGATAGAGAAAAAACTAATTCGTAAGACAGAATATGTTTTATTGATTACTTTAAAAGAAATTGCTTTAAAAGATAAGACTGCATATTAACTCTGACTAAATCAAGTGCTTTGTCTTAATTGTTCTCATAGTTTCTGCCTATTCCTAGGCCTACCCGTCCATTGTATCATACTCAGTTGGATTTATTTCACTTGCTATAAACTGCCAAACTTCCCAAGATTCAAGTCATTTTTGCTATGATTTAAAAGACAAAATTCATCCCCTCCCACTCCACTGAAAATTCTTAGCTGTAATTTTCCTTTCTGGACTCCTTGAAATTAAAAGACAATAGCTAAGACATGTAAGATCACTCATTTTGCCATCTAAACAGTACATTCACTAACATACCCAATTTCATTCTTTTTTTTTTTTTTGGTTTTTCGAGACAGGGTTTCTCTGTGTAGCTTTGCGCCTTTCCTGGAACTCACTTGGTAGTCCAGGCTGGCCTTGAACTCACAGAGATCTGCCTGGCTCTGCCTCCCGAGTGCTGGGATTAAAGGCGTGCGCCACCACCGCCCGGCTCCCAATTTCATTCTTTATGAAGGATAATAATAACCAAAAGTTTTAAACTACTCCAGAGATCACTTAAAGCATGATAACCCTAAGTCCCTTTAGGAAAAATAATTTAACTGTTCAAAAAGGATAAAAGACAGTTCTGACATTGAAATTTGAAATATTTTTTCCTTTCCAATCTTTTCGGGTTACACTAAATCCAGAAAATCTGTTTGAATGCTAATATTCATAGAATAACTTTAAGTTGGAACTTTTGCTTAGACTGTAAACAAATGTGTATTTTTGACATAACTGTTCTTTTGTCTTATTGTTTAAAAAAAAAACAGGCCGGGCGGGGTGGTGGCGCACGCCTTTAATCCCAGCACTCGGGAGGCAGAGGCGGGCGGATCTCTGTGAGTTCGAGGCCAGCCTGGACTACCAAGTGAGTTCCAGGAAAGGCGCAAAGCTACACAGAGAAACCCTGTCTCGAAAAAAACCACAAAAAAAAAAAAAAAAAAAAAAAACAGAATTTATAATTGGCTTCCCCTCCTGTCCTATGTTTGATTGCTCTACACACTCTTCCTTAACCAGCAAGGATATGTACAATCTCTCTCTCTCTCTCTCTCTCTCTCTCTCTCTCTCTCTCTCTCTCTCTCTCTCTCTCTCTCTCTCTCTCTCTTCCTCTCAAGCATAGACACCTAGTGTCTGCTCCCAATATAAGTCCCCAGAGGCACCGACTTCTCCACCCCACTATTCTGGTTCAGTCATCACCAGCTCTGTCCTAAGTGTCCCCAATAGCCTCAAAGCTGTACCATTTTCTTTGTTCTCTCCTCGTTATTCTTATGCAGCAGTCTCAATTCTATCATCACAAAAATATCTGAAAAAGATTTCTATAGTATCTGAAGGTATTCATCAGAAAAATATAGAGAAATTACATAACTCTGAATTGCACATGCATATATATGGCTGTTGTAAAATGAAGTATAAAGATACAGAATTTATGTATAAATTTTCTTTTACTGACTCCCATTCATCTCCAACAAGAACAAGTTAAACTGTTTGATATTTACCCTGTATGTTTCAGTCTTGTTTCCTCCTTGGAAACTATGATGTGTGTAACAACTAGGCAATTCTACAGATTTCGCTTATAGCTAAGTACATCTCCAATGCCCAGTTTTAATAAGTGCACACTGCATCGGGTCTTTCACCAAAGCAATCAGACCAGATGTTTATACATTCATCATGTCTCTGTTTATTCTTTGAACAAAACTTGCAGGCAGTGCTCTGATTGAGCGTGGTATCCTCTGGGGTCGAGTGCTAAATGTAATTTCCTGCATTTCACCTTCTATTAGTTTTATGCAGCCAGCAGTTGTTTAATTGTAGCTGTTTTGGTTTGGTTTTGTGATCTTGTGGGAAGAATCCATGTATCATTTACTCAGTTACAGCTGAATGAATTTAGGCAGCTGATGATCATCACTTCTGTGGGGTTCTTAGGAAACCAGCATTTCCCAGAAAGGTCAACCTAATGAATATCTCGCTCCACAGCCTACACAGCAGCAGCAGCTCATAAGAACCCACACAGACCAGGTGACATTTCTTGGCCACTCAAGATTTTGACACATCTGTTTGTAACTAGGATAGTCTTCTGTCTGAATCAGACTCCTGTGTTGATGAGAACATCACATAAAATGAGCCTCTTGCCATGGCAGGGCCGTGACTATGAGCCACAGGGAGGCCAGATAGTAACTTTCATCAAAGGCAGAAAACGACAATTTAAATATGTGTCTTTGAGTACTGATACAGCAAAATCATTTGCGTATGACTGACATGGGACTCCATTAGCTGGCACTCTAAATACGCCTATGCAGTAACATCATGTGTGTGTATTATGTGTACTGTTTTCACTAATAGTAAAATTCTCTGTATCTGTGAACTTCAAGAGACTTCATTCTGTTTTCCAGGTTTGTACTAAAAATGTCAAACTGTTATTTCATCTATCATTCTAGTTTGGAATTTTCAAAATCAATAAATCTTGAACACACAGAATTGATTTCTGTGAGTTCATACCGAGATTTCTTTTTTTTTTTCTTTTTTTTTTTTTTTTTGGTTTTTCGAGACAGGGTTTCTCTGTGTAGCTTTGCGCCTTTCCTGGAACTCGCTTTGGAGACCAGGCTGGCCTCGAACTCACAGAGATCCGCCTGGCTCTGCCTCCCGAGTGCTGGGATTAAAGGCGTGCGCCACCACCGCCCGGCCTCATACTGAGATTTCTAATGGAGGTAGTGGACTTAACGTGTGCCCGTAAGATACATGGATGGGATCCTAGATCCCAACATGATGGTGGTAGGAGATAGAGTTGGGAAAGGTAAAGGGTCATGACAGCAGAGTCCCTCTGAGTGGAATTAGGGCTTCTATAAAGAATTTCCCAGAGAACTCTGTGGCTATTTCTGGCATGTAAGGATACAATGGAAGTCCACTGTCTCCACACAGGGAGACATTCCTCCAAAGCCCTGGAACATGTTGGCAACCACATGTCAGAATTCTATCCCCAGAACTTTGATATATTACAATATACAATAGTCTGTTTCATAAGCTAGCTGGTCTATGCCATTGTGTTACAGTAGCTTTAGTTTAGACAGAGCAGCACAGCTGTAGAAATATCTAAGTGTAAGGAATTAAACTCAAGGTATTTCCAAATGCAGACAAGTCTTAGGAAATATGCTGGCCTCTATGATTTTTAGTCCAACGTGGTGTCCCTTGCTTATCTATAGGCTTATATTTGAAGTTACCACACTAAATCTCCTAACAAGTTTCCACAATTTCAATTTTGCTCCTTGCTAGGTATACCACTCTAAATATACTGCCAACGGGATTCCTGTGAAGAGTAATGATGTCAGTCTTCCATTCAGAGACCACTCAGGCTCTGGGCTCACTTAAGCTCCTTACCAATAAAGCCCTCACTCTGGGCTCTCAATGATCTAGGACCATCCTGCCTCAGTTCTTTATGTCTCTTCTGTGCCTCGTTCCTTCTGTTCTGGCCGGCCACTCTGAATTCCTGCTGTTTTGTGACCAGGCTGAGCCCACCTCACATTCTGAGGCTTTAGGGTCATTTCCTCTTCTTAGAATTCTCAGACCCAGAGAATCTGAGCTCTTCTCACATTTTTTAATTGTTTTCTCTGGGCATTTATGCTAGGCAGCTGTTAGTTTGACAAAACGCCTGAGATTATTAACTCCATAAGTGAAAAAGGTTTATTTTATCTCAGATATTCAGAAGCTTCTGACTATGATGCTTAACTTTCTTGCTCTGGGTGTAGTACACTAATCCTAGACTTGGGTCTACAGAATTCGGAAGTATCAGTGTACCCTGTGTGACTCAGTGTACTCCAGTGTGTGTGTGTGTGTGTGTGTGTGTGTGTGTGTGTGTGTGTGTGTGTACGCATTTGTGTGCACGTGTGTGAGTGTGCATGGATGCCAGTGTCAAGTGTCTTCCCCTGTCCCTTGCCATCTTAACTGATGAGGCAAGGTCTCTCCAAGAACCTAGAATTCAGTAATTTGGCTAGACTGGCCTTCCAGCAAGCCTCCACAATTTGCCTGTCTTCGCACCCGTTCCAACACTGGAATTAGTGACACACGTCCAAGCACCAAGCTTTTCTGTGAATGACAGAGGTCCAAACTCAGCTCCTTGTGCTTGCAGAGAGCACTTTCCCCTCAGAGACATCTATCCAGTCTGCTAGTTAGTGTACTTTAAAGTATATTGTTAGATATTGTAAGCAACACACGTGTGCTATCCTTCACTATGATATTGCCTGAAGTATGTAAAATTTCTCTGTTACCACAACCTGAATTGTGTGCACTCACTTAAAGAAACATCTCCACTATCAAATTGAATTCCCATTTTCACTTAAATAATCACACAGTGTCTTTACATATACTGGGATATGAACATTCTTTTATGTCCTAACATAATGCATCATCCCTGGTATTTTATCCCCCAACAGTACTCTGAAATGTTAATCTCATTTAGCACACTTCAATTGAGGTGAAGGGTGCCTCTCTGATTTACCCCCTACTGTGGGCATTAATTGTTTTAGGTTTTCAATATGGCAACCCTTTTAATTCTAGAAGATATGCAGATCCCTCTGCTCTGACAAGCCCTGGAACTGCTCATGTCAGAACAGATGTTAATTCTTTCATCTCTGTATATCAGATTTTTTCCCTCACTAGACTGTGAAAGGTCAAGTTTTCAACTAGCCTCAGCCCTCAAACACTCAAAGATTAATACTTTGACAAGTAGAATGCTAGGGTAAAAATCTAGAGTCTTCAACAACTTTACAGAACATGCATATGCTATAGGTTTATTGTAAACGATTAAATAATAATGGGATGGTTTGTTGTTTAAAAAATATAAATTATCTCAGAAGCCAAGTTTTTGAAATAACAGCTACCATGATTATAACTAAATCTGTTTAAAAGGAGAGAGTTGGGATATTAACATGACTCCAAAGCACAGAGAATTCCAAGAGTACAGCTGGGACTCCGATCAGTGGTGTCTCGCATCAGAGCAGAGAGGTTAAAATAACTGCCACACAGGATAGCATTTTCTTCTAACCCTAACCATAGCTTTACAGTGAAACCATTCAGCAATACTTGAGGAGAAAAATCTGGTCCTAAAAAAAGTGAGATTAGCAAGTATTGACTCTCAGAGCATGAAGTAAAACAGGCTATCAAAACCACTGTTGGACTTCAGGTTGGGCTCAGGGATAAGTTTGATTCTGAGACAGAAAAATATCCTGCAAATATTTGCTCTATATGCTCACTTAAAAAAAAAACTATTTCTCCATTCCTCTCCTTTGATATGTGATAACAATATCAGTAGGGAACCGGTGTATTAGAAAAGAACATATGTCACTTAATTTTGAGCATAATCTCATGATCTTATCATGATATGCTGAGTATCTGGACTCTTTACTACACTGTAAATACTAAAGATACCTTTGATTTAATAAAGAATTATTACATAAAAACAGTCAGTTCAAAGTTCATGTCTTAAGAAGACTAAGTTTATTTTACCATATCATCCTTTAATACCTTGTAAGTCCATACAATTGGTAAACAATCTCATTTAGTCATTAAAATGAATAGCATGCTCTTTGACATGAAATACCATCAAGTTAAGAGCTAAGTTTGAGGCTGGGCGGGTGGTGGCACATGCGTTTAATAACAGCACTTGGGAGAGAAACCCTGTCTCGAAAACCAAAAAAATAAACAAATAAATAAATAATAAGAGCTAAGTTTGATTCTACAGATATTGAGAGACATGAATAATAAGCCTGTGGAATATTTACTCCTTGAGTGGTGCAACACTCAAATATGAATAAAACTTACCCATTTCGTCAATGAATTTTAATATTAACAGTAATATTAAACTAAATAAAACTATTTCCAAAGTTACAACTACATAAAAAGCAAAAAATTAGTCACAACAAAAAGCATGCATTTGGGGGATTGATACACACACCATACCACACACACACACACACACAGAGAGAGAGAGAGAGAGAGAGAGAGAGAGAGAGAGAGAGAGAGAGAGAGAGAGAGCCAGATCCACAGACAGACTAATCCTGAGGCAAACAAAGAAATCAGAATGCTGCTAGGTACACCTTTAATCCCAGCACTCGGGAGGCAGAGCCAGGTGGATCTCTGTGAGTTTGAGGCCAGCCTGGTCTACAGAGCAAGATCCAGGAGAGGCACCAAAATTACACAGAGAAACCCTGTCTCGAAAAACAACAAAACAAAACAAAACAAAAAACAAAGATTCTACAAAAGAGGCAGTATTAATGTTGGATTCAATAATATAGGTATTTCTTCCAGGAATTTTGGCTATAGCATAAAGCACAGGTAGAAGAAAGTAGTTGAAGAAAACGTTGAGCTATTTGAAGTATCAATGAGTAGAGGAAGGAGGTTGCCTCACAGAAAACACCGAATGACTTGTCTAAGGAAGGAGAATGTAAGTCATGTTAGTCTGGGCTCTCAGCCGGCTTACAGAGCTATCTCACCATACAACAGTTAACTAGCATCCCATTGCTATTATAACAAATGACTGTGAACTAGCAGAACCTCAGAAAAAAAAATCCCTGCTTTGTTAGCTTTTAGCTTTAGAGGGCAGAGGAGAAATCTGTGTCTCACTGACTCAAAGTCAAAGTTTCCTTGGGGATGCCTTCCTTTCCCTTCCTGGCTCTCTGAGGGTTTCTGCATTGCTCAGCTGTGACCTCCTTCCTCTATCTTTGAAGGCAGCAATCTAGCATCTTCAAATGTGTTTGACTCTTGCTTTCTTCCCTCTTTCTCTTGTGAAGATCCTTCAGATTAGACTGGGCCCAACAGATTCATCAGGGCTAATCCTTGCATCTCAAAAACTCCGATTAACAGAGCCAATGTCTTCTGCAAACCTATGGATCACAGCATAGGCAAGGCTCTGAACAGGGTGTTAATGTGAGGAAGGGGCAATAACATTATTCTCCCCACGGGAAACTAAATGTGGATGTGTTAAAAGATTAGATACTAATAAATGAATTTTTAGACTTTAAACACGAGAAACTTTCTTTCACCCATCATCATTTAAACTACATTTTAGGACATTCCTCATTCAGACAGCAGAAATTAATGGGGGGTGGGAGGTTGAGGCAGGGGATTCAGCTAGGCATAGGCAGATTCAGTTGAGCTGCCAGGAAAAAAAAAATTCTCTAATATGCCACAATCAATTCATGATGATGTTGACAGTCTTTACAAAATGGAAAGCATTTCGTCTCATCCATTCTTATCCTTAATGGGCAGGGGGAATTGGAGAAGGGCACAGTATCAGATCCAATTTGAATTCATGTTTTCTCGCATGGTCTTGTCTCAAATTATAACAAGGGATTTGGAAGCTGGTGTGAAAATACATTTCCAGTCCTCCGGAAATCTTTTTCAGCACAACAGAGAACAGCATAATATAAATCCCTTCGATCTGATTGGAGTGGATTGGAGGCCTTGTCACATTGCCTGAATGGAGCTTGCTGGAGTTAGAAATAGGCTTCTTTTTCACTCCCGAGACTCTGTTAATTCATGACTATCAAGAGGCAATTGAATTTACTCTAAGCACACGAGTGTCCTTGTGAAGTACAGCCAAGATGACAGGGATACATTGTGAAGTCTGCAGCAGGTCTGATGACCTGAAGATAACATAGGTCCCATCTCAAACTGCTCACAGTCATAGACTTTACCAGTAATGCCAGACTAAAGTCATCCTTCATGCCATTGAAGCCACAAGGCTGAAAATAAAAGACCAAAGCTGAGAGAGCTGAATTCAGACCTCATTTGTGACCTCATCAGGGTTGACCACTGAAGACCAACGACAACATGATGCCCACTTCTGAACAAATTGACAGGTGGCCAAATGGGGTGTCTTTTATCACCAGAACCACTCCATGGCTTCAGTCTCTTATGAACATATCAGAATTTTTTAAACTAATTCATCAGACTTCCTTATTAACTACAAGAGATATTGACAGAATGACAGGCTCCTCAAAAATGAACTAACTCCACAATGCAGTTACTAAGTTATCAATGGAAATCCAAACAAGAAAATGAGCACAGTGCCCATGGGATCTGGATGATAGCACTACTGCAAATGTCATGACAACACACAACAATCTGAATTCCATTATCACTTTTTTACTTATTTTTATTGAAAATAGATATACAACATACTGAGTTTTGTTTCCCTCCCCCCAACTCGCCCCAGATCCTCCCCACTTCCCAACCCATCCATATCCACACCCTTCCTTTCTCTCATTAGGATACAAACAGGCATATTTAACAATGGAATAATAAAATACAATTAGAAAAAATAAAAACAAGCCAGAAAAAGAAAGAAGCAGAAGAGTCAAAGAAAATGCTCAAGAAACATATATAGATGCAGAGATGTACACATTCACCCACACAGAAATCCCACAAAAACACAAAGCTAGAAACCATCATATACACAAAAAAACATCTGTAAGGTTAAAAAGAAAGAAAAAGAAAGAAAGAAAGAAAGAAAGAAAGAAAGAAAGAAAGAAAGAAAGAAGGAAGGAAGGAAGGAAGGAAGGAAGGAAGGAAGGAAGGAAGGAAGGAAGGAAGGAAGGAAAAGAAAAAAAGGAAGAAATTCCTTGAAAAAACATTATGAGACAAAGAACCTCTAAAAATGCCATTGGGTTCATTATATGTTGGTCATCTACTCCTGACCATTATCATTTTTAAATGAAAAGTTACTGATCCCAAGAGTTCACAGGCACAGAAATACATATCCAAAACATATAATATCTGGCATAACTATGTGAATTATTTCCCATTCTGAGGTTTTTCACTTCAACTTGGAGGAAAAAAAGACTCTTTAACCTGGATGTGATCTCCATCTCTCTAAAATATGGATGCCAGTGGAAAGTAATGGTTTATTGGGCTCAGACCCCTGATTCCTCTGTCCTCCATTATAATGAAATCTCTCCAGAGAAATTCTGTATCCACTGGAAAATGTATCAAACCCATTCAGATTTATGAAAACACTCCAGGCTAGTATTCATCTTGTGTTTTTACATCCCTATGAAATTTACTATGTAGGAACCTCTACATGGATGCTATGGGAAACCAGAATCACAGACTACACTTCTCAGAAGGTAGTAAGAATCAATAACAAACCCTTTTAATGGAACAAGAAGGGTCATTTCAATGAATCTGAAAAACATGTCTTCCGATACCAGGCATAGTGGATCTCCTCCAAACAGAAACACAATTTGGTCATTAACACCCACTTGCCAAATAAGTCATAGAAATAGGTGGTCATTTCTCAGGAGATCACTTGGGTTTAAGACATCCCAAGGGACAAGATAATGTTTTTCCTCCCCTAAAAGTTTCTTCTGATGGCTGACATTATTATATATAAAGAGAAGCAAGTAAGATCTCACCAAAGAGCTTGAGACTTAGGGAGCTTTGGCTGGTCTAACAAATCACAAAGTTTGTGGTAGGTAGGTTTTGACCAGCAAAATAAAGCTACATCAATGGTATGTGGTGACGCTTGTGTGCTACAGCATTGTATGAAGTGGAACTAGCTTGGTGGCTGCTCCCTAAAACAACTTTTCATTCTGATAAAGACATTGCCTTGTTTCAAAGAGAAGAAAATGGCAAAGACAAAGACTTCCAAATTAGAATTTGAGGCCAATCCCCTAGGATCTCGTGAGGCTGCAGAGAACATCAGAGAGATGCTTAAATTTGGCAGCTGTTGGTGTGAAGTTGCCTGCTTATAATGAAAAGAGCCTAATGTTACATGGCTTCTGTAACTGTGGGAAATGCTCTGTTAATAAAGCAAGGAGCAAAGCATGACTAGGAGTGGAATATTCTGACCCAAGGACATCAATGTGAGTTGAGCTTCTACAGAGGGAAAAGAAGCCAAACTGAAAATCACTATAACTTATATAAACAATTGAATGGGAAACAGGCTTTTGTGAAGTAGAGATAAAGTGACTGAAAAAAAATGACTATTTAGCTAGAGGTGTAATTATTCACAATAAGTACCCATTATTATTATAAACATCTCTCACGTTCCCCTATAAATAATTGAGACATTTAAGACTTATTTCTTTAATTATACATGTATAAAAGTTTGCCTACATGTATGTATGTGTTTCATGTGCATTCCTGTTGCCTGTGGAAGTCATGAGAGAGCATCCTATCCCCTGGAACTGGAGTTACAGGTAGCTCTTAGCCACCATGTGGGCACTAGGAACTGAACTGGGTCCTCTGCAAGAGTACAAATGCTCCAACTGCTCAGTCTTCTAACCACACCCTTATACCTAGTCAACCGAGGATGAAACCTATGATGTACATCGAATTAGAACAGAATAAACTGTTTCCAGCAATGTTTGGTAATCCTTTTGGAAAGCCTAATTAGTTTTGATGGCCAGTGTTTTGAGTTATGGAAAACAGTGAATAGAAATTATAGAATTTGCCATTCATGCAGAGAAACTTTTGGAATTGTATAATACAACTGCACAATGGCATTCTGAGAACTATTATGGAAAACAAATACAAATAGAGGCAGGTGAACATCTTGCTTTTCAAGACAAAGTGGAATGGGCCACATGGTGCTACCGGGCACAACATGTTTTTCAACAGAGTTTACAGGTTGGGCAATCTCTATAATGTGTATCTTTTCAGAGGCATCTTCTAACATTTCAGTTTGAATCCATTCCTTCTTTGTCTGGCCTCTGGAAAAGATGTAAAATGGCTGTAAAATTACTACTGTCCTTATAAAATGGCAACTGCGTATAGTTATTAAGTCTTCCCCAGAGTTCAAGATAAACAGCACCAGGCCACTGCTTTTGTGCCAGACTCTTCCATCACTTTGGAAGCAGCAAACTAAAAGTCAAAGATGCTTTGTTTGTTAGTCACTTTGTTTGTCTTTGTTTTTTTCCCCCTATATTTCACAGGGATGCACAAAGGCTTGTGCATATAAAATCAGTGAACATAATTAAAGAAATGCGAAGATATCAAATTTGTTTGAAGTGCAGTGAGAATGAGTGTGAGTGCAGCTTACACAGGCGTGTAACAGATAAAAGAAAAGGTAACTGAAGGAGGAATAAACCCTGGCTTGCTTGGTGCACTTGTATGACTACAATGTTCAATTTTGAAGATATTAATGTCACAAAAGGAGGTCATTTTTCTTTTGTAAAGATGCTTTAAAAATAAATACGGGTATACTAGTGTGCTTTATGTTGTTATATCAAAAACTCTATGACTGAGTTCCTCATTAAAAATAAATGAAGAGGCTCTTTCAGCTTATAATTCTGGTGGCTTAAGGCTTCAAGTAGCAGGGTTGAGGTGAGAGCAGTCTGCTGACATGACAGCCTGGTAGAGTAATAGAAAGGGGACTTGCTACATAGTGAAGAATGGAAGTGAGTGATGCTGGATGTGTAAACAACCTGCTCTCTCTAGAACTAACTTGGTCCTATGAGAACTGTACAAATCCCTTTTAAGGACAGAGCACCCTGAAATAAGTAGCTTCTACTATACCACACCCCTTTACAGGCTCTACTACTTGGATCCCATGACACTGGAGACCTCCCTTCCAAGGCATAAACCTTTAAAGCCACATCCAAACATCAAGCTGAGTAAGTTATCATTTCATTTCACTAGACTAGACTCCAATGGGAATACAAGAGGAATTTCTAATAACACACTGTGCAAGGCTCTACACCAATGCAGCTGGTTCTCTGGAATGCCTGGGCCCAGTACATGGAAGCTAGCAAAGTTCCAGAAACTTTCTGTGGTCTTTATTTTCTTGGTGCTCAGAGATTTGCCTCTCTGGATTCAGGAGCTACATAATATGGCTAGGCATGAGTGGATATTCTTGTGACCCAACACTTAGGGTGTCAAGGCTTAGAGATTAAAAGTTTGATACCAGGCAAGAGAGTTAGAAGATCCTGGACAACAAGAGCTCAGCAATGCTTAAACCAAAGGAACTGGTTTCTTCAAGGTTTTCAGGTAGTGATTCTGAGAGCAAAGTTGGAAAAAAAGTTAAAGAAAAAAAGCATGTTGTTCTGGAAAAAATCTATTAAGAAACAGAAGCCTGGCAAGCTTTGGCATCTTCCAAGCAGAGTAGCAGCAGCAGCAGGCATGATAGCATGTTTCAGACTGGGAAAACAAGGTACATCAGTGTTCAGGACTTTATGGGAAAAACCCTAAGGAGCCAGCTGAAGGCACGGATCTCTCATAGAGATGGTACCATAAGAAAGCGGTGAAAATTGAGCCACATAAAACTTTACTGCTAGTTGTTTGAATCTGTCTTTTTACATTGGCTTTTGCTTTCTAATATTTGGATTGCAGGACAATTTGTAAGATACCCTTTTGAATGTGCATTATTTAATGTTCTGAGTAAAAAAAATACAAAATAAAAATAATAAATAAATAAATAAATAAATTCTAAAATTAACTTGAGTCTAGCCTGGGCCATCCACCCTCAACACACATATCTCATAAAACATCAGCAAGAAGGTACAATGTACCCAATAGCACTCTCATTAAATGGAAAGTCTAGTAATCTGACAGCAATTCAGCACCACAATTCTCAGTTCTAAAGGGAAGAGCTCTGTGGTGTCCACTTCAGTTATATGGTCATGTGTGGTGTGGGTACAGTAGTATGGTGGGGCCTCTCCTTAGACAACCAAGAGAAAATGATCAGGCTTCTGTACAATCAAACTGTAGCTAGAGTTTTCCTGCCTGGCCCACAGACAGGGCAAATCTCTCTCACCTGCCAGACCCGACCAAGTAAACACAGAGACTTATATTGGTTACAAACTGTATGGCCGTGGCAGGCTTCTTGCTAACTGTTCTTACAGCTTAAATTAATCCATTTCTATAAATCTATACCTTGCCACATGGCTCGTGGCTTATCGGCATCTTCACATGCTGTTTGTTATCATGGCGGCTGGCAGTGTCTCTCTGACTCAGCCTTCCACTTCCCAGCTTTATTCTCCTCTTTGTCCCGCCTATACTTCCTGCCTGGCCACTGGCCAATCAGTGATTTATTTATTGACTAATCAGCAACACACTTGACATACAGATATCCCACAGCCTCTCCTTAGACAACCAAGAGAAAATGATCAGGCTTCTGTACAATCAAACAAACTTTTATACATAAAGAAAAATTTCTACATACCCAAGTAAAATATACAACAAAAGAATTACTTGTCTTAGAATTTCAAATAAGATAATATTTGTTGCATTATTATTTGATGGATTTTGACCCAAACACAGATATATTTTAAATTATTATTTGATGGCATTTGACCCGAACACAGATATATTTTAAAAGGATAATAAACATTGTGAACATTAATGTGTATTTAAAACACAGGTTTTGCAAGCAGTTACTGTGTGTTTTCCTAGAACACAGGCTTCTAGGAATCTTATTATAAATTATATAGAAGTTCCAAGTTCCTCTATGTACTTAAATGAAGTAAAATCCTCCCAGAGTGTAGGATTAGTATACCATTAAACCGTATCAGTTTCTTATCTTCCAAATTCAGTAGATGGATTGTTCAGTGATAAGATCTTCTGCTTATCAAATTCTTTTACAACACTGTATTAACTCACCCAAATTATCTTCAATTGATAAAAATCACTAAAATTTATATTTGTTAAGGCAACAAGCTTGAACGTAGATATATACACATTATATAAGATGTCAGCAATACCAGAAGATACAATCCCTTCAATAACAACCATATATTTTTGTTATTTCCTGCCACATTGGCCCAGTAGAAGGCTGGCGCAGAACCTAGAAAGTGTTGGGTCTTATTCGGCCACTGTGTTGACTTTTCATCCCTACATATCAGCATGTGACCTTTTCCAAAAGGGAAAAGAAAGTGGAGAAAAATCTCAGCTCTCTGTAACTCTGTGTTTCATTAGTTTTCAGATATAAAATATCACTGTAACTATGACACAGTTTCAAAGTTCTACTAGATAAAAATGTAGAACTATATGACATTTGTTTTCCTTTATTATCTGGAGATAACTATGTCCCAAATGCTAATCTAATGAAATATAGTTATCAATGAGAAAACTCTAATCAGAGTTTCCATTCCTTGGTAGACATGACTCCATAAGACCCCTTCTTTTATAATACTGCTTTCTCCAGATTTAATTGCATTTTTGGAGAGAGACAATAACCTCTTGCCTGACTCCAACAAATATCAATGTCAATGTCAAAGTCCTTTATAAGAAGTCATCTGAGAAACGGCTGTTCCATCTCATTGATAAGGACAGTTCCTGACAGAGATAGGACAGCAAAGCCCCGAAGTCTGTTAGTTAGCTAGCTGCATCATTCGGCAGTTTTGCACCAGTTTATCCTGTACTTATCTTTCTATCATATGAACCTTTTTCTCACTCCTCTATGAAAACTTGAAATCCTTTGTAATTCCACTCTTCGATTCCAGAAGTATTGCTTTCTTGTTCCTGTACATCACTGAATGGTGTGTTCAGAAAAATGGGCATCGGTGCTCTTCCTCATATCCATTCTCTCCTTGCTGTCAAGCCTCACTACCTTGCTCATCTGAGGATCCTCATTACTTCCTTTCCAAACTATTACAACAGTTTTTTACAGGACGTCTAGTTCTGTTTCTTCCTGTCCATTTTATTCTGCACACAACTACCAGTTTAATCTTCTTTGACCGAACTCTGATTAGAACACTCCCCTGATAATCAACTTTCATTAACTTCTGATTGCTTATCCAGCAGAAGACTATGACTGAAGTTTTACTTCAAGGCCATGCAAAACTGCCTACTTTCCCAAATGTCTCTTCCTATGTATCAAGTAACTGAGTTGCTTGCTAGTGATAAATCTGGCTTCTAGTCTCTGGAACTCTTTAATTCTTTTTGCTTTAGTTAGAGCTGCCACCCTTTCTACTGTGCTATATAATAAAAGATAGGCAACAGTTATTATACATAATGCATTGCAATGTTTCAAATATGGGCATGGGCTTTTTACATCAGGAAATCTAGCACTGCTATTATGCAAACTGGAATTTTGAGTTTTAATAAATAAAGGCTTGGAGAACAGACAGATGTGTTAGTGATTAGTACTCTGCTCCTAAAGTCACAATGGTAATGGATATCATCAAAAGACAACATGACACCACATAAGTTCACTGAAAGCCAAATGTGGGCTGGGGATGGGGTAGCTACCAATGGCTGGCCATTGTTTCCCTCACCATCTCTTTCTCTCTCATAAGCCATTTGACAACAATTTTTCCTCAGCCTGAAAGTCTTGTAAGAGGAGCACACATGTAGAGGGCAGGTTTTCTCAAGAGGTTGTGGCAATAAGTTTGTCTTATAATGTATTTATTTCCCTTTGTTTTTCTGACGCATATTCTGTTACGTCTATGAGTATGTATTAAAGTTAGTAAGGGAGAGATGATATTAAGACAAAACATGTCCTAATGGCACAGAAAGATTCAAGACAGATTCATAAACAACTTATTAGAATATAGTAGTTATTATAATATCAGGCTCTGACACCGATGGGAAAATAAAGGGAGATCAGTGCATGCATGGGATAAAGGCATGAAGAATTATTGAGATATCCTTTCAGTTGGCCCTAAAATTCAATATAAAGATAATCTGAGAAGATGTCCAGCACAAGGTTCAGCAAGACTAAAGCTGTGACATGTTCTGAGAGTAAGACAGAGATGGAAACAACCTGCAAACAATGTTGATGTAGGATTAACTGGGGAGGGAAATGGGCACAGCTCCACATTGCCACCCTCAGCAGCCTGAGGAGCACTCCCAAAATTTTAGAGACTTAGGCTAACCCAGGATTGGTGGCTTTGACTGACCTTAAAAGAATTCCAAGATTAGCTAGGATGATGAAACAGGGCTGGTGGCTTCACTAAAGACATTTTAGTATAGGAATAAGCATGAAGGTTAAGAGACAAAGAGATGTACTCAAAGAGAAGGCAGGACACACCGGAGAACATGAGTGTGGGTTTCTCAGGGTGGGAGATGCACTTAAACACAAAGTTTGGGCTCCTCAAGGAAGAGTTAGATTCAATTGTTCTTGCATAACTGTGTATATTTTCAATGTATCTCAAGTTGCTAAGAAACATTCTTTTTCATTTTTTTTTGATAAGGAAGATGAGTGATATTCTGATATCAAGAGATATTATGGAGGGAATTATAATCTGATATAGTAAAAGCAGACGCCATCAGAATTGCAAAATAATTTTAGTAGACACCCTTTCTCTAAAAATGGGGTTTCTGGTAAGATCCCCAGAAAATTGAAGGCTATAGCCAGGAAGGGAAAGGGGTCTTAAATAGTCATTATGTTGGGATTCTTGTGCCTCTGCTGATGAAACGCTTCAAGCAGATTACAGAATAAGGGGCCCCTCTTATGCTCCTTCCCCCTGTTTTCTTTGTCTTGTGTCTTGCCTCAGTTAGTTATCACCTATGACTTTCTAAGAGGGTAGAATCTCATTTGTGAGCATGGGGAGTTTTCCACTTGCCCCTAAAACAGAGAAATGTACTATTTTGTAAAAGACAATCCTGATGACAGCTGTAGATGGACTAAAGTGGCAGAAGATAAAACTTTGTGTGAGGGACATTGCCAGTCAGCTCCAAATCTCAAAATAATTAGAAAGTAGAAAGCAAATGCAGCAGACATTCCCAAAGTCAGGAAGAACACTGAGGACCTCCAGTAAAATGGTATAAAGTGCTAAGAGAGGACTGACTGGCAAGATGTTTCAGTCCATAAACTGCACTTTAGTTCATCATTGTGGACTATATGAGAAAGCATGATGCAGCTGTGTGGGGCTGGCAATGTAATCTCTTTGCTGGAGAGAAAGGACCAGTAGGATCTCTTGGGCTTGATGGCCAGCCAGTCTAGCCCAATCAGTGAGCTAGAGTTTTAATGACAGGCTTTATTTCAGAAATAAAGTTGGAGAATATGATACCAACCCCCACCTTCTATATGAAGAGACACTCACGTACATGCATAGCCATGCACACATGAGCACACACACAAAGTCTAAGATGAACTGTTAATATTTAGCATGTATTAAATATTCTCAAATGCCATCAATGCATTTGAAATTAGCCATATTTCTAAGGACTTTTAAACTATATTTGAATAGTTTCATATCTCTTGATAGATAAACAGTTTCATAAATATTGAATGCATTTTTACTTAGATCCATTCTGTTGTATTTCATAGCAAATAAATTGAGAAGTGGAAGAAGAGGAGGTGAATGATATAGTTCACAGCACATACTCATAGTAGAGATAATACACCCTGGACAACTTTCAACTACCATCAAGATACTACTGTATAGAGAGTTGGGAAGCTATGTCCACATGCTAGCGGTAAGTCAATCTGAGCTAGCCATAGTATACTAGTATATGGATCTCACAAACATATTGTTAGGCATTTTATAAAGCAGACATTAGCAAACTGTGACACATGGGAACATCTACCACCAACCCCCTTTTTTTGTCATCAAAGCTTTATTGGAACCCACTCATATCCATTTGTTTTTATACTGCTTAGTACTATTTCCCACAGCAAAGGCAGGGCTGAATAGTTGCAATGAGACAGTCTAGTCCCCAAAGCCCAACATCTTTACCATCTGGCTTTTATAGAAAACATTTGTCAACCCATGCTGGAAAGTATGAAATAGGCAAAATCCATCTTCGCTCTTAGAATTGAGGACAGTTGAGTCCTTGAAAAGGAAAAGATGCCATAGTAATCAGAGAAGGGAGAAACGTACACCAGTTCTTGGGTGCCAGGGTTGTCTGCTAATTTTACTAAGCTTGTAGTTAAGTTTTGGGCTTGCTTATACAGGCAAATTATATCTCAATAAAAAATTATGCTGAAGATGATTTTAAACCAACAAGAATACTCAGTGGGTAAAGGTGCTTGCTGCCAAGCCTGACAACAGAGTTTGATCCCAGGAACCCAAATGGTGAAAAAATAGAACTGACTCCCACAAGAAATCCACTGGCTTCCACAGTCATGCACTGTACACAAATGCCCCTCATGACACTAAATAAATGAATAAATAAATAAGCAGTGAAACGAAACAATACGGAGATGATCCAAAACAAACTTGTGAATTCCACTAAATGATTTCAATTTTTTTTTAAAATCAAGAGAACATGTGATGTTTGTTTGATTTACAGCAGATATGATGAATTCTACAGATATCAATTGGTAGACACAGCATGCAAGAGGACCTCTTTATTGCATGCGATTCTTGCCAAAACCTTTCTTGTTTTGTAGCAGTATTTCCTGTATCTTTTCTGCCCTGGTAGAGAGATCTGAGTGGTTACTTCATTGTTCTTAAATGTGCTTTTAGAAACACATTTCTTTGAATGTCATGCATGAATCAATCTGTTTATAAACTCCATGTATTTAGTAAGGTGATTCTTCATTGACATTATCAAGTACTCCACTTAAAAATATAGCAGGCAGGTCAATCACACTATCACACCATGTTTAGCATTCCTGTAGGTGCTAAGCAAAGACGAAGACTTTTCTTGCTAAGAATCTCTAACAATGACGAGATATGCACACTGAGTCAAAAAAAACAAAAAAAGTAGCCATCTGTCATGTTCCCATAAGTACTCCCTCAAGACTTGCTCCTCTCTGGCTGAGACTTGCCATCCATAATTCTCTCTAAGATAAGAAGAGAGGATCTGGAGCTCATAAGTCTTGAGTTTTTTAATGTGCTAAACTCCAGCATGGCAACCTTCCAAACTGGAGATACATTCCTTTAGCTCAGCACCTGTCAGCTGCCAGGACAGTGCATACCTCAGGCTCCAGCCATCAACCAGCTTCTTAACCTGTTGTGATGCAGAGGAGCACCTGGATGCTGGGGAGTAGCTGGGGGAAGCTTTTGGGCTTGCCAAAGGGCACTGAGCTTCCCAATAGCAGTTTCTACCTCCAGTGCGTTTGGAGGGAGTGCTAGATGAAGCACTGCATGCATTCAAGCCAAGAAGCAGCTCATCCCTCACTTACAAATAGCCCAGGATTTATAGGACATGAAAACGAACTTTCTAATTTTCTTTTTTACAAATATTTTTATTTTATAATTAATTTAGTTTACATATCAGCCACGGATTCCCCTGTCCTCCCTCTTCCCACCCCCTAGCCTTCCCCTTCAATACACGCCCCATTCCCACCTCCTCCAAGGCATCTTCAATGGGAAATATAGATATACACACATACATACATATTTCTGGACAAGGAGCAGCTGTAGAACACTAGCGATAAAGGGTTTGATTTGAAAATACCGTGGGACATGGGTGTCAACAAATTTGACAGGCATATGAGTCATTTTCTTTGGATTTTTAATTCAAAGTTTATCATAAATAATTTTCAAATTTAAAAGCATCATATATGGACTTAAAGAAATCAAATGCTCAGAGTAGGAGAAATATTCTTCCCCAGAGAAGAGCATAACAACTAGCGACCATTAATACCAAGTGGGCAATTCTGAAAACACATATACAAGTAATATCATACAGACGGAACAGATTATATATATATATATATATATATATATATATATATATATATATATATATTAGCATGTAACAACAATCAATTTAAAAAGAGGCCATTATTTGAAAAAGAGCAGGAAGGGTACATGGGAATATTTGAAGGGTAGACAAGGAAGGAGAAAATGTAATTGTATTGTAGTTTCACAAAAGGGGGAAAATGGAAAAGAAAAACAAATGAAGTTCCTGGAATACAAATGAAGCAAAACCATTATTTTGTTCAGGATATAGACTCCATAATTACAGAAAGGTAGGTCTTCTATGAACTGTTGCAGTTTATGAAGGAATATTCTAGAAAATGAACTGGCTATGTACTACCTTGAGTAAGGAGCACATGTAAGCTACCACGGATGTACTACTTTGCTTTCATCCAACTAGCCCAACCTTAAGCGAAAAGCATAAGTTGTGCACACAACCTTTTAACCAATAAAACAACTAGCAAAGTTCAGGTGCCTTGAGTGGGCACTGGAAACACCACCATATCATAGTGGTTCAAGGGCTATCTTTGCTTTCTATTTTGGTAACCAGAAACATTGTCACCACAGGAAAGCTTACATCATAAGTATCGATCTTGGTCTAGAAAGAACATTATCAGCCACACATAGAAGGTGTTCTCTGCATATGGCTAAAGAAGAACCTTAGCCATGCCTGAGTTATTAAAGTTGCTACCATCTCACTATCATAAACTGACTCCACCAGGAGTTCAGCCAAGGCCTAACCAAATACACTATAGATTTGCCACCACTCTCTACTCTTGTTTATGTTTCAAAGAGTTTCTTCTTCAAATCCATTATCAAATATTAGCTAGCTTATCTTTGGCAAAAGGAAGTCATATATATGGCCCTGGTGATATATTATATTAAAAAAGACAGTCACAAAAGACCGTTGAACATGACAAAAATTCCTCTCCAGCTTTTCCCCATCACTAGCTGCTTGACCCAATGTCATGTCCCTGATTTAACATATCTCAGATGTGATGTACTACCTAAGTTGTGCCCAATGAGTTCAGAATGTTTGGTTTGGAAGGTTTATTATTGAAGCATGCTCACAAAGAATGTATTTTTTCATTCCCACAATAATCTAACTTTGGGCTTTGCAACACTGTATAACGTCCAATACGAGATACGAAGGTAATCTATCAAAGACAACATTTGACCTAAAAGGCTGATCTCAGGGAAAGCTATCTTTTGCTCTCTACCTTGAACAACACATACAGTGGCTATCTCATTGTGGTGCAGAAGCAAACTGAATCCTAAAGCAAACAATGAAAAATGCGAGAGAAATTACACAATGCCAAATCATATGCTAAACAAACCAAAATTAAGTGAAGGATGTGAAAACAAGCCTGTGAAAGTTGATGTTTAATGTTTGTTGAAAGAGCTTTGGAACCCTGTCAGAAATGTCTCACTGGTAACTCCAGCTGGCTGACTTAACGGTCTTTGTATATAAGAGCAGAAAACTAGAAGGTAACATAAGTTCAAGCTCAGAAATGACAAAGGATGCCAAGAGAAAAGACAGAGAAGCATGCAGAAGGGCAGAAGGAGATGGGCAGAACAGTGAAAAACACAAGGGCCCTTTGGAAGAACCTGGAAGAGAAATAAACCCAGAGCAAAATAACAACCCAAATTGTGCTGGTACTTTGCCAAAGCTCTTTGTTCACAAAATAGTGGTCACTATTTTGGCAAAAATAATGAATACTCTGTCACCATGATGAAATGAAGAAGGATGTTGACCTGAACCTGCCATGATGGATAAGCTATTTGAAAATCATTCAATGTGCAATATCAATCTCTGTTTGTTCAGCCAGGAAAGTTCTTCGGGTCAAAAGTTTTTATAAGATCTCATTATTTACCTTAAAACAAGCTCTCTCTCTCTCTCTCTCTCTCTCTCTCTCTCTCTCTCTCTCTCTCTCTCTCTCTCTCCCCTCTGTCTCTCGTCTGTCTGTCTCATAGAAGGGATTTTTAAAAACTCTTTTCTTGGATTGTGTTTATCCTTGAAACTCCAGAAATTGATTAATGTCACTATATGATTCCATATCAAAGTCCATTCACAGAATTTGGAAGACCCCAAAGGTGCTTGGGCAGGGCAGAAGTGTCCAATGGAGGTACCAAGGACCTGACTTTTCTTTAGGCCAGATGAGCTGATCTTCCTGAAGGGTGAGTGATAAACTGGTAAGTGAATTGGTGACACTCAGCGTGGACCTCCACAGAACATAAAGGCCTGAAAACACACTTCACTCTTTCTGAAGCTCTCACAGACAGAAGGGCAAACCTAAGGACCGGGTATAGATCCTGACATAATAAAGTAATTCTTCTGCTTTCAAACTACATTTCCCGTAGACACCTTTTAAGCACTAAGCACCACTGGCACACTAAAAATGTGCACAAAGACTATGTGCAGCTTTAAAAATACCTTTCAATAGTGAAGTGCAGAATAGTGTACACTGTAAAACCACTGGTGGGCTGAAGCCAAAGGACAGTCATGGAATCCGCTTTGGACCGCAGCTAGTCTTGGTGCCAGGAGAATCAGCACTTATACAAAAGAGGGAGGCATAGAAGGAAGGAATGCAGGGGATGAAAAGGAAGGCATGAGGAAAGCTGGTACATCCTTATGACTTACAAGGAGCTCAGCCTGACTCCTAGGGGACTCCGAAAACTCTCAGAAACCTGGGTCAAATATTGCAGTTACACTCATCGTTAACACATCATCTGAAAGAACCAGATGGCCTCCTTCCCCTGGGTCTTATCACGTGCAGAAGGAAAGTTGCCACTCCTCCATTCAGCAAGCACAGGACCATCTCTGACTTTGCTTGCTAAGATACCTCTATTTTATCTTGTTTAGCAATTCCTCCAAACACAGCCAACACATTTTGCAAAGTCAGTGCACACCTCTGCTTATCACAGAGTAACTGTTTCCCACTCTCACTGTGCATTTGGAACAGGCCCAGTATGCCTGAAATCAAAATTCAGGATACATACCAGCTTCTTTGCATTTCATTGATAGGAGTCAACACATCCTCTAAGTCAGCAAATATTCCTCTTGACAACCATGAATTACGCTAAGATCACAGAGCTAAAGACCTTATTAGTGGTTTGCAGAGAGCTCAAGTGGAAAAGAATCCCAGCTGCTCTTTAAAACAGGAAGATCCTATCCTTCTGCAAATGAGTGAATGTTTACTACGGAAGTTCTGCTATCTTGACTAAAATATATGATCCTCATTGTAAAATTGGTTTTAGTACACTTTATCATGAAATAATCCTTCAAGTTCGAATTTTGAAACTTGGGTCTAAGAAAAGTACAATTTCCCACATTAAAATGGCATTAAGAGAAATTTGTAAACATAATTTATTTTTTAAAAGCTTGAAAAATGAAGTTCTAAGGGGGAAGAAGAAATGAAGAATGAATACAAACAGACTCCAAATGTCACATCTTCCTGGATAAAGGAGACATTCTCCTAGATATTCCAGAAGACCAGCAACCTAGGAAAATTTCAGAATCACAGTTGCTAAACACACTTCCATCTACAATACAATGCCCAGTAACTGAATATGGAGAGAACCACAGATGTGAAATGAAGGGGAGGGTGATAGTGTAAGGTGTTCTTGTCTCCTGTCAGAGCAGTCATGGACAGAAAGTCCTTTGATATCTGAATGGACGTACAAAAGTGTCATGTTTGTCTTCCTGACTCAGTTCCATGCTGGTCATTACTTAGACTCTGCTATAGCTGAAGATCCCCAGATGACCAGAGTTAATGATGCGTTTCCCACAGTGATCTTATTGGACAGTGCTGGAGACTTTAAGAGTAAAACCTACTGGAAGGTTCTTACGTCATTGGAGGGTGTGCCTTTGACTCGTTAGAACCTTTCATAATCCCTGACTAAAACCCCAAGGCAATGAGGCAAACCAATCCTGGACTAGAGTTTCCAGTACCAAGAGTAATGTAAACCTTCCTCCTTTTCTAGTTAACTCGGGTATTTGGTTTTAGCAATGGAAAGCTAGCACAGGCTCTGACTCTCCACAAAAAGGGAAATTTATCTTAATTATCTTTCTGTGTGTATAAAAATAGTTTCAAAGTCAGAAAAAAATCAGGCTAGAACCACTTATTACTATTAAAATTTTGTCAGTCACTTATAAAAAGGTGAAAATGAATTTCAACAAAGAATTAAAGTCTCTTGACAATCTAGACATTCACATAGCTGAAACAGAATGTGACCACCCCAGGTACAGAAGGTGATTTAAAACCTCTTTTCATTTTGACTAACTCTCCAAGATAAAAACTTAAGGTTTGCTTATAAACCAAGGTGACTCTAATTGCAATTTAATTATCTGGTAAAGTTGATATCCACTGGAGAATGGGCACTTTGGTATTCAGTTGGATTTAGTTTTGAGATAGCATCCTGACATGTGGCCTAGGGTGGCCTCGAACTCCAAATTCTCCTACTGGTATACACCACCAAATCATGCAGAATGGTTTACCAAAACTGTAAGAGGCACCACGATCTGCTTCTTTAAAGACCTCTACTCTCTCTGAGGAAGAAAATGGACTTACTAACCCCATATTACTTGTCTCTCTCTAAATGAAGTGAGGACCTGTGAATTAAGCCCCACCCAAGCCTGCAGCTGTGACTCCTATCACAGGAGCATCTATCTCCTTGGTTGCCCAGGTAATAAATGTGTTATGGGTGCCCCTTAATTCTTCTGCTTGTGCCTCACTTCCCACCCACACATTTTGTATGAATATTGATTATTTGCATGATGAAAGTTAATATTTGTAAAAGCCTAACCATATTCCAACACTCATTTCTAGTTCAGTATGCAAAGCTAAAATCATAAAATAGTGTGCAATGCCTGGCATAAATCTGTCCTGGCTTCTTTCTCCAGAGTTAAAAGCCCTTCACTAGCACAACAATTAGGGTGTTTGGCCATCCCATCACCAGAGTAGGTCAGTTCGGGCTGTCTCTCGACCATTGCCAGCAGTCTGTTGTGTGGGTATCTTTGTGGATTTCTGTGGGCCTCTCTAGCACTTTGCTTCTTCCTGTTCTCATGTGGTCTTCATTTACCATGGTCTCCTATTCCTTGTTCTCCCTCTCTGTTGTTGATCCAGCTGGGATCTCCCGCTCCCCCAAGCTCTCTTTCCCTCGACCCTCGCCTTTCATTACCCCCACTCATGTCCAGGCTGTTCATGTAGATCTCATTCCATTTCTCTGTCATTGGGCGATCCCTGTGTCTTTCTTGGGGTCCTGTTTTCCGGGTAGCCTCCCTGGTGATGTGAGTAGCAGACAATTCATCCTTGTTTCATGTCTAGTATCCTGCTATGAGTGAGTGATGGGATGGCCAAACACCCTAATTGTTGTGCTAGAAACCTCATCCAACTACTGAGGGATCTGGATGCAGAGATCCATGACTAGGCCCTGGGTGGATCTCTGGGAGTCCAATCAACGAGAATGAGGAGGGTTTATATGAGAGAGAATTGTTGAGACCAAGGTTGGATAAAGCACAGGGACAAATAGCCAAATGAATGGAAACACATGAACTATGAACCAATGGCTGAGGGGTCCCCACTGGATCAGGCCCTCCGAATGGGTGAGACAGTTGATTGGCTTGATCTGTTTGGGAGGCATCCAGGCAGTGGGACCAGATCTTGTGCTCATTGCATGAGTTGGCTGTTTGAAACCTGGGGCCTATGCAGGATTGTTTGGCTTGGCCTGGGAGGAGGGTACTAGACCTACCTGGACTGAGTCTACCAGGTTGACCTCAGTCTGTGGGGAAGGCTTTACCCTGGAGGAGATGGGAATGGGGGGGGGGGCGTTGGGGGGAAGGTGAGGGGGACGGGAGGGGGGAGAACAAGGGAATCCGTGACTGATATGTAGAACTGAATTGTATTGCAAAATAAATTAAAATAAATTAAAAAAAAAAAAAAGAATAAAGGAAAAAAAAAAAAAAAAGCCCTTCACTATGGACCATGACTTATGACCCAGTGACTTTGAACTTCTCGTTTTCCATGAAGATATTTTACCTTTTCCCACCTCCTCACGACTAAAAAGGACCAGATGAAAAGTAACTGTGCACTCTTCTATTTTTCCCATCTTAGAATCTTGAGAAAGTGATTCAGTTTTTTTCTGCCCAGTAAGAGTTTATTCCATTTTTCAGCCAAGACGAACCCAGCAGAGCAGTCACATAGACTTCTGCTTGTTGATGAGTCTGGTAGGCAGACATCCCCTTCTTTACTGTTTTAGGTGATTTTCTAACCACATAATTCCACAAACAATAACAATCTACTGCCTGCTCAGGGTAGAAAGATAATTCATATCAAACTAAGCTGGGATGGGGGCATTCTCCTGTGGACCCTTGGCTAAATGCAAATATAACTCATTATTTTCAAGTTCACCTTTGCTTTGTATGAGAGGGAGTCACCAGTCCCAAACTTATGATCTGCTATACCAGTAGCTGGTGTCTTCTACCCACTGTCCTATAAATCAGGTACAACTGTATTTAGTATCAGTTTTTTCATTCTCCAAAATTTGCATTTTTGTTTACATTTGTCCTATATTGAAAAATAGAGAAAAACACCAAGTTGACCTCTGTGGTGCTGCCAAGGACATCCATGTGGATACCTTCCCTATTGCTGCATGAGCATCCTGTAATCCCATCAGACAGGTATAATGGGCTTCCTGTTTAGCTAATAAACTCTACCACAAAACAGCCACTCAGAAATCCTTTGAAGGCTGCATGCTTTCTCGGATAGATCATGTGTGTGAAGGAAAAGGCCATCCCAATTGGATGATCGTTATTTCCTCAGCTAAGTCCCATTCTGCAGAGGCTGATGAAAGCCTGTTTTGGAATGGAAAGACACCCAACAGAAAAACTGACACACTGATCTGGGACTCCAACCACCCCCTAAGGCATTCTTTCATTCAAGCGTGGGGGGATGTCTGTTCAAGTTGTTGACTTGCTTGTTAAAATATGATTGGACATGGAATTCAGTGAGAAAGTCCTCCTATAGACTTTATTTTCAATGATAGGGAAGTAGATGCCATTCACCAGCATCATAAGCAAACAACAAAGAAAGTGCAGATCAAACACCTATCACTGAATCCATGAAGAGTGGTTGCTCACCACCTTCCTTACTCTGAGCAGGTCTATAATCATGCCTCTCAGAATGTCCACCCAAAGCCCACTTAACACAAAATTGTGTGATGTCTGCAGTGTACCAGCAGCTTATAAACTCACTGGAAGGCAGCCTTCCTAGCCTTCAGCTGCCTGACATTCCCACTGAGCTGCTATAAACCTGACAGACTTTCCTGCAGGACCTGGTGACTCTCTCTGGTGCTTTGATGTTAAATGCAGCTTGCTGGTGTCACCCCTGGAGCTTAAGTGAGTTAGCTGTGCTGGTGCCAGCAGGACCACAGGTTTAGATTCTACACAGCCACAGTTTGCAGACCTTTAACTCTGCCCTGACTTTGAATCCATTTGCTTTCAGCTTCGCAAAAAGCATGGAAAGGTGAGAAACACAAATGCATTGTCCTAGGAACAAGCCATTACTCTATCTCCATAAGATGGTAATACAGAGGGTTCCAGAACATTTCTACACCACCTATGCAATAGGAAAATCAGGAGCTCTGACTCTTCACTGTGTCACAGATCAGTACATAGGCACCAATATCATTTTTTAAAAATAAATACAAAAAACAGGACCTGGGGAGGCGACTCAGCTGTTAAGAGCACTTACTGTTCTTCCAGGAGACCTGATTTCATTTCCAGCACCCACACAGGAGCTCACAAATCTCTAACTCTAGTTCCAGAGGGCTGCATGCTCCCTTTTGTCCACTGCAGGCTCCAGCATGCATATGGCATGCAGAAGCTCATGCAAGCACATGAGCCCACACATAAAAGTAATGAAATACTAATCTTTTAAAAATACAAAACCTGAAGCAAATCAAGCAATTGAATTTTTGTCCCCAAAACCCATTACTCAGTAGGGAAGAAGAAAGATGGACACAAATTTTCTGTCATTTTGTCAGATTTCCAAGTGACTTCCAAAATCTGTCAGAAGTTAACTGGACTAGAGTTCATACTTTCTTTTAAAGGACTGTTCTTGTAACAGACTGTAAAAATGATCTTTGAAAGTATAGACTTTTAAAGGGCTTTTTCTAAACATTGACACTCACATTGCTGCTTAGCCAGACTGTTCTCAATTTCAGTGTTAAGATTTTCATCTACAAATTAATAAAGGAATTGCTAACTAATATGGTACCTTGCTAAGGATCTGGTAATCTGTAATCACCGGGTATGCCCAAATAACTACTAGTTTATATGTGAAACTTAAAGGAAAAGGAAAAAGAATGCATTGATAATGACTAAGGAAATCAAATAAATTCATTTGACACACACATACACATAAACAACCCCCCCCACACACACACACACACAAGGGGGTGGGGGGGCAGGGGGGCAGAGATCACACCTTAGTGAGATTTACTCTGTTGTTTTTTCACATCTATAGACTATTATGAATTTTCAAAGATACCTTACCCTGCCTCAGTGTGACTAACCAAATGAGTGGGTTCACAGATCACTTACTCCAGAGCCTAACTGAGCCCTCAAGGACACAAAAGGGTTGAGACAGTCTTCTGAGCTACACATGTTAGGTTACAGGGCTTTGGCTATTTTCAAAGCAGTGTGCTACTATACCTCATGAAGCAAGGGGATTTTCTTCAGGGAGCCTTTGCATATTCATTTAGGAAAGCAATTCACTGAGCACATGTCCCTGAGCATGCTTGGCTAAGCAGTACATTCCTGAGCATGCTCAGCTTAGGGTCATAATGTAAATAGGAAAGACAGTAGACACACTTAGGGGCATGCTTAACTCAAGGTCATTGAGTACAGATTTCAAAAGTTAACAAGGTGAGCAGGAATGTCTCTGGTTAAGGTCAGCTTGCATGATAATGATTACATGGAGGTTATAAGCGGACATTTCACAGATGTATTAAATTGGAAGTTTGTTTTTGTTTTTTTTTTTTTTTTGGTTTTTTTTTTTTTTTTGGTTTTTTCGAGACAGGGTTTCTCTGTGTAGCTTTGCACCTTTCCTGGAACTCGCTTTGGAGACCAGGCTGGCCTCGAACTCACAGAGATCCGCCTGGCTCTGCCTCCCGAGTGCTGGGATTAAAGGCGTGCGCCACCACCGCCCGGCGGAAGTTTGTTTTAAATGGCATCTTTCTTGTTTAGCAGCTAGCATATAAAGCAGATCATAGAATTTTACCTGTTACATCAAATGAAATTATTCCATTTTATATATATATGAATAATAATGCCAAGCCCTTGGATTAACATGGACACAAAGAAACATTATATACATTCTTTGATTTTTTTTTATTCTTATACAACTCTGCTGAAAACACTGAGTTGCATATTAATGAATCTATGTTTTAAAGAAATAATCTAGACAGGAGCTGGAGAGATGACACAAATGTCAAAAGCACTGGTTGCTCTTCCAGAGGACCCAGGTTCGATTCCCTGTACCCACAGGATGACTAAAAACCAGCTGTAATGCCAGCTCCAAGGTATCTGATGCCCTCTTCTGGCCACCATGGGAACTGCATGCACATGACACGATGTATAAGCAGGCAAAAATGCCCATGCCCCCTAAAATAAATCGATATAAACATTAAAGCAGCTTGGACAGACATTGTCCTACGTGAGGCTTTTCTGACACTGGATTTAAGAGTAATTCCAAGTTTTATATAACATTTGGAGGTAGCTTGCTACAGTAGAGCTCAGCACCACAGTTTCTGCTTCCTGCTAACACCCTGTAACTTCCTGCTGATAGAAATTAAAAGACTGAACAATATATAAAATGACTTAAGTGGCTCCTTAGACATAAGCCAGCCTTGGCCAAAGAGCATTTGGTTTAAGTTGAGAATAAACAGTATAGACATACTAAATTTTCTTTGAACTCATGCATGTCTCAAAAAAAAAAAAAAGTGGAAAAGAGCTTTGCGTTGGAGAGGCTCAAGTTTAGTTATTTTTTTCAAGCCTCAAATATGTGAAGTACTATGTCTGTTAATAAGGAAATAGTTCCATGAGTCAGTGTCTGAGCTCTCGTGGCCTTGAAGCCAGTCCAAACTGGGAACTTCTGGCACTTTAGATCAACTTTAGGAGCTTTAAAAACATGTTTTAGTTTTTGAATCACTGAGCTGTATTTTGTTACCAAAATCCCTGCTCAAGATCTGGTACATGCTTAGACATCCCTGAGCGAGGTGCCAATTGCTTATCCTCTGTTCTTGAATGCGCCCCATCACACACAATTAAGACATCAAGTGTATGTGGTAGGAGCCATTCAAAACTTTATTAGCAGAAAACACGAACAGCGATGGTCACTAGAGGGGCCTCCTCCGACCATTTCTACACAAGTGGAGTCCAGGAGGCTCAAATCTATTTGAATGAGGGCTCACAAAGGGACTTCACTTCGAAGCAAGGTTTCTCCCTCAGATCCTTAGTACAGGGCTTGAACAAACAGCAAGTAAATAAAGCTATCACTGAAGTGTGTCTAATTGCCTCTGTCCCAGCACACACATAACTCTGCCCTACTGGAACAGCACCATAAAGGATAAGTTATGACAAGCTTTTAAACACACTGGCAAACTGTCCCTCAATTCACAGTGAGGCGGCATTAGTCTAGCCCCAGGGACTCTGCTAGCCTGCAGAGTGTCTTTGTGTAAACTGGAATCAGATGTCCTCTGGGTGGGACTTTTAGCATTGTCTGGACTGCTCCTAGGGCACTGTGCTTGGCATATGGAATGTTGGCTAGATTTTAGCCCCTTTCCTTCCTTGTCTGACTGCGACGTTTTACTGGACGCAGACCACATCAGCAGCCCCAAGTCATTCCACTGGCCCTTTGAACACTGGAACACAATCTCGAGAGAGAAGAAGCCCATCGGTAGAACGGAGACTCCAATGGGAGAAGATATAGCTAAGGAAGTACACGTGGCATGCCTTGTCCCCTGAAGTAATGACACATAGCCAGCCAGGCCCTCAGACTGTACACTCTATGAAAGGAAGAACCACACGGTTCTGGAAATACTTTTCAGACATGCAAGTCTGCATCTTTACTTTCCAGAAGAAGAGAAAGACTCATTTTTTTTTTTTAGTCAAGGGGAATGTGGCCAACAGATATGAAACTGACTCTCTGAAATATCTATACAATTATACATAGTCTGTACTTTGTCAAATGTTTCATTAGTGTCTTTATGGCCATATTTTCTCAAATTAACACTTAAAAATCATGTTCTTCATAAAATATCACATGTGAAATGATATTTTTCAGATGAATATCAAATATAAAACTCATACATATGGAAGTAAGGCAAATATTCACTACAGAAAGAATGAAAATTAATATAAGACAGATAGATGCTTTGGACCATTGAGCTTCATAAACTTGTGTTCTGGAAGAGATTTCAAAGGTCAGAACAGAGCACAAATGCCTGCAGGGACTTAGCAAATGTCATTAGTAAGCATAGAGTGCTGATTTTAAGGAAATCAAGATGCAAGCCAGCCATGGATAACCACTGAAGTTGGACCTCGGTGTTGGTAAAGAGCAGGGCTAGAGGCACCCAGAAATAGTGTCTCATTTGAAAGTGTGAAAGTCAGGAATGAGGATGAAACCCTCAGTTCAAGCCTCAGCAATGAAAATGGCAATGCAGATGCCAGTGTGGACTTGAAGCACTGATCGTTACATGGAGACATTATAACAGGTATTTGAGTGCAGCAGTGTGTAAGGACATCATAAATTAATCCCCAAAGAGTGTCTGGAATTACAGGACGAAGTATACCTCTGACTTGAAAAAAAGCCTTGCAAGTACTAGGATGTAGCTAGCATGCCTTTACCCTAGCATTCTGAAGACTAAACATGGCTACTTAGGCGATCACTCCATCAGTGTATTAACTAGAATGGAGTTCTTAAGAGTTTTAATATGCAGTAACCAGACGGCAAGTTTTAATAATAACAGGAAAGAGAGAAAGGCAAAACAAATCGAGTCTTATGAGGCAAAAAACCCATTATCAGACTGCAGGTATGTGTCAAACAGACAATATGTGAATCCAATCATCCTTTTAACAAAACGCATGGAGATAACACATACTACTTCCTTTCTCTGAACTCTTTTTGTTTCTTGTTTATCAACTGAGTAAATTAAGCATCAGCTCAATTTGTTAATTGCTTTCCTTAAAACAATTAACTATTAATTATAGTCACTGTTATTAGCCAATTCCAATTCTCCCAAGCTGCAGATGTTTTTATAACAGGCTCACAGTGACATTTGGCAGTTTAGAATATTCTGTCAGCAAGCTGCATTCTTTCAGCAAGTGCCTACATGCAAGATAATGTCCTTTCTTAATAAGGGTTTTGTACAAATGAAACTGAGCAGAACACTGCAAATGTACAAGCAGTGCCAATTAAAAGCAAAGTGTCTGTTAGATGGACTTTTATTTTCACTATTTTGGATAAGAATCTTACACATTACATTGATCGAAAGGGAGTTTTCAAAAGACACCGTTACAAGTAATTAGGGATCATTTATGCAGTTATATCATGTTTTATTTCCCCTTAGTTTGTAGCCACACTGCATAGTACAATAACATTATTTTTAATAATGGGCCACTTTACTATTTTAAGTTTATGTTAGCAACATGACACTTCTCACTTGCTATCCCAGTACATCAGATGTGTTTGGTAACTGACCAGATTGTCTCTGGGGAAAAGCATTTCACAGAATGTTCAGATACTGTAGTCCACATTCAGCTTGATACAATGATGCCTCTGTATCCCAAAACTCCACTGAATCCTGTGTAAATGGATTTGCTTGTAAACTATTTTAAAGTGCCTATTAGCATGTTTCCTGCCACTAAAAGTGACATCCACCGTATAGATGCCTTTTCCGGAAACATTATTTTTTGAAGAAAATGTTATGATCTCTACTCACCCCATTCCTCCACTATCCTTCAGGAGCCTGGCTGTAGCATTAGAGTACGGGAAACACGAACTGCATTTATAAATTCTCTGACATGTTCTCACATGATTTTTGTCCCCAACCATGCCAGGGCAAGCCTCTATCTCCTCTGTTTTAATATATCTGGTAGCTCAAACATTTCTTTAATTTAAAAAATAAAGTACATCAGTGTCCTTGGATCATATTTGATTTGTTTCATGGCAGGAAAAAAAATAGTCTGCTCACTATCCCTTATGTTCCTTCCTGTTTCCCCTCATTTTGGTGGATTCCTTCCACAGCCCACAGAAAATGCAGTGAGCTTGAACTCCACCTGCTCATGAGCTTCTGATTACCTACTCTGATTGTGTTTCAACTACTACATCAGAGGCTATTAGAATTCTTTCTAAGATATCCATGTGGACTTGCTGGCTCTGTCACAAGCCAACTATGTGTCTTAAAAACACAGGTCTCTTGATTTCTCACAGCCTTTCCTCCTATCTTGAAAAATGAAGGATAAGATAAAAAGCAAACTCGCCTCATGCTGCTCATCTAAACCAGGCAATTGAACTGTGTCGCCCTTCTGAAAATAATGATAACATTAATAATATAATAATGATAAAATGATAGCATCTATCTTAGGACCATGTACAGGCTAACCAAAGGCTGAACAAGAGTATGAGACTTTCTCCATCTAAAGGTGCTGACTTCATCACTGTATGGGACATCTATGGGGAAAAGGGGGACACTTCATTAGTTCATCCATGCTCAGACAGATGTGTAGTGTACTTTCCATCAGTCACCAGGAGTGCATGGGCTAGGACCTATAAAGAACTGACTTGCTGCTACCAGGGGTGGTCAGGAGCAGAGCAGAGATCAAGGCTGTGCTTTTCCTCTTCTATCCACATTTCCATTTCATGAGCTGTTCAGGAGAAGCTGAAGCAGGATATAAGCATTTAATGTGTTTCATTGTAATCTATTTAGATGAGGAGGCTTTAAATGCCCATTAAAAGAGTTTACTTGGCTGCTAACACAGACCAGGGGCTTTGGAGAACTAAAAGTCTCTAACAGGCCCACATTTTATCTGAATCCCTTTCTTACTCATGTGAGAAAACACAAACAGGAGAAACTTACAGACAGCCACTGAAACCCAGACTGAATGTGTGCATTTAACAAAGAAAAACTGCTTTCTCATTTCATCACTAGGAGTGAATTAGCTATTTGAAAGAACTGCAGAACTTTTGGGGAAGTGTATGTCCAGATTGCAAAAGAAATTTGTAGCACAGAGTAAAGAACATAATGTGAGTTGAGGTGATCTTTTAAAAGATTTTTGACAGTAGTGAGGATCAAACCAAGTCCTTGAACATGCCAGGCAAATGTTCAACATTAAGCTATATCCCCAGCTCTGAGTGGCAGTTTTTATGTTAAAGATTATAACAGATCCTGGGAAATCTCCTTTTGTTGGTTAGGAAGCCTGACTGTGCTTCCAGCACTCTGGGGCTCACAGACAGCACAACAGAGCTGTAACTGTTTTTCAGCATATCTGGAACCCCATTCATTATTTGCTGTGGTACACGATCCGTCTCAGATAGCAAAACTGCAATCAAAGCTCTGTGCTTCCTTCCATAATAGAGAACAGGGGGCCAAATGAAGAACATCCTTATTGAGCACATCCCATGATTCCCAAGAAGAGTTGAAGCATTGTAACATAGATGATAAAGCAGTTTATATTGACCCACACATGTCATCTCAAATTGGAGAGACTTTGGCAGGAAGATTACCATGAGTTTAAGATCAGCCTAGACTACATAGTAAATTCCAACCCAGCCTAGGTCAGAGAGTAAAATTCTGTGTCCAAAAAAAAATTAAATTAAGTTAAACTAACTAATTTAAATGATGAAAAACAATTAATAGTCACTCTTACATATGAACCAATTATAAAGTCTTCAAATGATTCTTTGGGTAATACTTTATTACCAAGTGCCCCCTCTTTAAATGTTTGAAGGATTAAATTAAACAATTGTTAAAAAATTGTATTGTCTTGCATTTGCACATAAAATTGTGAGATGAAGTCTCACCGTGTAGTCCAAACTAGCTTGGAGCATGCTATACAACACAAGCCAACTTCTAACTCATTCTCTGCCTCAGCATGCCTATTGCTAGATTACAGGTGCACACCACCAGCTGCTTCTCCTCTGTGTAATTTGATGTCATGATGAACAGTCTAAAAATCTACATTCATTGACAAAGGACAAAACATGATTTTTGTGGATTTTTGCTGTTACGTGTTATAAAAATGAATTGTCTTGTGGAAGAACAGGCAAAGTATGGAGAATCTCAGCCGTCCTGGCTCTGCACACTCGGTTGAAATCCCAGTAGAATACTAAATAAGTGAAATGCTGCAGGGCTGAGCATTCAAGGATTGAGAGCCTGTGATTGAAAGAAACATGTGGAATCAGTTTGAGAAAAATAAACTAAGTTGTAGAAAAATGACACAAGTAATAAACTAAGAGAGACTCAAAGAAGATAGACTTTTTAAAAAGGAATGAAAAAAAAAAGAAACAGCTCCAGGGAAACGTTTTGAAATTCAGCAGGCACAACTCTCAAAGCCAGAGAAGTTACTTACATGGAACAGATCCTTAATATCATGGCTCTATCTTTTAATAATTATAACTACATCAAAGTATTAAGTCCTGAACATGGTTCAGAATATGCTGAAATAGTGTATACTTGATGAATGTTCTTTAATGAACTGAGAGCAAGAAAGACTGTAAGTTTCCTGCCATGGTAAGAAAAGCTCTCCAGTAGCAATCACAGAATTGGGTTTTATCTTGCTCCTCTTCCTAAAACCTTGTCTTCAGCATAGATATAATTTTCCAATCCCAGGTCTCTAATTTTCAATATCTTGTAAGATGAAATAAGATGACTTCAAAAGCTCCCCCAGGATCTATCTGCAAATCTCTAAGTCTAATATCCCCCAACACCTCAGACTTGGACAAAGGTTTTATTGAAGCTGACAGTCTGCTTTTTCATTATTGCAGGAAAATATAATGTAAGGTGTGTGGAAAATTTGGAAGAGGTATGTAATTCTAAAGGATGGATAAGAACTGACTAAAATACCATTGATAATGGCAGCAGAGATGTGGAAACCAGAAGGCGTTGTATGAGGTCTTCACACCTCTCCCAACACCAGCCACTTCTTCCAAATGGGAAAGAAAGGGCAAATAAGTGGCACGGTGAGAAATGATGCCTCTCAAGCTTCTTGGGGCTCAAGATGAAAAGGGAGTTATCACTTCTGTGTTCAACAACAGACATCTCTTGGTGTCGCATTTCCCTTTTCTAGGTTGTGGGCAATAAAAATATCTATTTCATTAGGTTGTTATGAGGATCGAATGAAATAATCCATTAAAAAACATAGATACACATATTGTAGGCTCAGTGCACCCACAATATCTTATTATTTAAGCTATTACAGACTGTGCCTAAGGCATAAGATGGCTACCATCACACAGACCATGATCCTCTGTAGATTTTCTTTTTTGTGTCAGTGTTCCCAAGAGAGATTACATTATCACAACAACTTGAATTGTTTGGCTGTACGAATTATTGTAAGTATGTAGGGATGACTTAAAATGTATGAGATGCTGTTTACAGGAAACATTCGAATACTATGGAATTTTGAGTATGAAAAGGAAGTAGCCATGGATTTCAGTGTCTGCAGGAGACACCAACTCCATCAGGATACCATAGGATAATTGTACCACATCAAATAATGTTGCTGTTCTTATACTTACTATTATAATATCAGAAATATTACTATTCCCTTGACAGTAAAGAAGTAATCTGCAACCATGAGAGAAACTGACATTAAATTGATAAATCTATTGACCAGCACATGTGTATGTAAAATTCTCTAAGCATCCTTTCATATCTTCATCTCTGATTTTCTACTTTCACAAACATTGGTATGACACAATAATTCCCAAGATCTGAAGGTCACCTTGATAGTATTCAAGTACTGAAGATATGTGACCAATGAACAGATGAAACATTGATTTTATACTTTTTATTAAATATTTCCTAAAAGAGGTGGCATTAGAACTACTAACTAAAATTAGTACTACCCTATGCCATTCTAATGAACCTTCTAGAAATACTTTAAGTATTCACTGGATAGTACTTGAGGATTTGAACATTAGACTTGTAGAACAGGAACCATGTCTTGTTTAAGGAAAATGTTACTGAAGAGCCTGTCATCATTCTTATCATGATTTATGTATCTATTTGAAACTAAGCCTCTCTAAAACAGAAATTGTAGTTTATTTTTCTTGATATCTCAAGTATGTTGAATATTAGTTGACCCCAGAAATATTTATCAATACATTAATAACTGTCTATGAATGCAAGAATGAATAATAAACTATTATAAGACAGTGAGTCACAAAATGTAGATTTGCTGGTCATAGTCTATTCTGCCCTGGCCATCTGGCCATTCCCCTGATCTATTGCCAAGCTGTTGTCATGTTTGATTTGTGACTTCAGTAAAATATTTGCTGGCCTCTAAAACCCTTATTAATCTCCTTCTTTCTAACATGTGCTTGGATCACACCCTGTGGAGGTGAAACATCCTTGAATAAGTTGTACTGTTTTAAGGAATTTAAGATTAACTTAGGCAAGATGTATAGGAATCTAATCAAAGGAAGCTTTCTTCTCTACCTTCATCTTTTCTGTGTGTATCTGAAAATGTGTGTAAATGTTTGTAAAATTGTCACATGATGATTACCAGCATCACTGACATTTTGACTCAGGCATTCTTAGCTCTGTTACAACTAACTCCTTTACATCTTCAGTGCCTCACCAATTCCTCTTCTACCTTCCCCCTCCCCCTCCTCTTCTTCATCTTCTTCTATTATTGTTTATCTCTTTCATTAATGTTTATGGGTATTTTACCTGCACATCTATCTGTGCACCATACGTGTGCCTGGTGCTGCAGAGGCCAGAACCTCCTGAACAGGAGTTACAGACACTTGTGAGTCACCATGTGGGTACTAGGAATGAAACCCAGTTCCTATGAACAGCAATAAGTGCTCTTAGCTAAGAACAAGCCATTTCTCCAGCCATACACTTCACTTCCTATTCATAGGAACTGAACTATGAAGTAGGAACTTCAGCTACAACTTCATGACAAACTGATGTATAATTTAGAACACCATGCCGGGTGGCGGCGGCGGCGGCGGCGGCGGCGGCGGCGGCGGCGGCGCACGCCTTTAATCCCAGCACTCGGGAGGCAGAGCCAGGTGGATCTCTGTGAGTTTGAGGCCAGCCTGGGCTACCAAGTGAGTTCCAGGAAAGGCGCAAAGCTACACAGAGAAACCCTGTCTCGAAAAACAAAAAGAAAAAAGAAAAAAAAGAAATTAGAACACTAATGGACTTACTATGCACACCACAGGGAGAGTTCTTAACAAAGCTCTGTAAGTTCATTTATTTACTTAAAGAGAACTTTATATTTATGGTAAAATTATAGTCAGAACATGTCATGGTGATCAAAATGACAAAACCATGGAAAATTGATGGCTTTGGTCTAACACTGCACAGCAGAAGAAGAGTGGGGCTGTCTATTCATTTGTAGGAACAGAACTCACTGCCCTCTCCTTAGAACAATCCTTTCCTGGAAACCAAGACAGGTTTCCAGATGGTGCCCTAGTCATATTGTATTAGCTTTCTATAAGTGTGACAAAAGACCTGAGATAGTCAACTTGTAAGAAGAAAGATTTACTTTGGCTCCCAGTTTCAGAAGGTACAAGTGATGGCTGCCTGGTCCTGATGATTTGGCTGTGGCAGCAAAATATAACACAGAAAAAGTGCATGGTGATGGAGGCCTGTTCATCTCCTTTTTTTTTAATTAAGAAATTTTTAAAATCATTTTACATACCAATCACAGATTCCCCTCCTTCCTCCTCTCACCCCTCCAGCATCCCCCTCCCAGTCCAACCCCATTCCCTCCCACAAGAAGGTAAGGCTCCCATCTGGAGGTACTTTTAGTAGAGGCAGCTTCAAGCTCTTCTCCCTGCCTCAAGGCTGGGCAAGGTGTCCCATCATAGGTAGTGGGCTCCAAAAAGCCTGCTCATGCACCAGGGATAGATTCTGATCCTACTACCAGGGGGTCCCTTAAACAGATTAAGCTACACAACTGTCCTGCTGTACAGAGGGCTTAGTCCAGTCTCATGCAGGCTCTATAGCTGCTGATCTAAATTTCGTAAGTTCCCACTGGTTTGGTTTGGTTGTCTCTGTAGGTTTCCTCTTCATGATCTTGATGCCCTTGCTCATAGAATCCCTCTTCTCTCTCCAACTGGACTCCTGGAGCTCTGCCTGGTATTTGGCTGTGGATCTCTGCATCTACTTCCATCAGTTACCGGAGAAAGGCTCTATGATGACAGTTAGTGTAATCACTGACCTGATTGCTTGGGTAAGCCAGTTCAGGCACCCTCTCCACTATTGCTAGTGGTCTAAGCTGGCAGTGGTGGTGCATGCCTTTAATCCCAGCACTTGGGGGGGCAGCGGTAGGCAGATCTCTGTGAGTTCAAGGCCAGTCTGGACTACAAATGGAGTCCAGGACAGCAAGAGCTATTACTACACAGAGAAACCCTGTCTCGAAAAACCAAAAAATCAAAACAACAAAAAACAATATTGTGAGGCCTGTTCATCTCATGGAAGCCAAGAATAAAATAGAGAATAGAAGGCATTTTAATGACATTCCCCAGTGATCCAACTTCCTTCCCCTAGGCCATACCTCCTAACGGTTCCATTACTTTTCACAGTCTGGAGACTTCAATACAGGGGGCTTTGAGAGATGTTCAAGATCTCAACTATATCAGGAATTTTAATTAAGGAGGCCTGAGAAAAACAAATAAGCTAACATTCATAAGATGCATTACCAAGTAATTGGTCTTTATATCTCTTTTCTTTGCCTTGAGTTCTGAGTATTCTTGAGGGAACATAGACATCTGCTGCCCTGATTCTAATGTTCCATGTTTACTGTCTCATAACTGGTCTCCCTAGAAGAAATTTCCCCATCAGTATCTTAGTAGAATGCTATTCTGATGTATGTTGAAACTTCCCAGTGGCAAGCAAAGGACAAATCAATATACCTGTGTTAGAACATCCCTGATTGGGCCCTTAATTTCCATATCATCCTGCCCCTTCAGAAATGAATTGTCAGTTGTATTTTCCTTCTGTGATTAATTGCTTTTCACAGTGTAGAATGCACTGGTGAAATTTTGAGCTGTTAGGTGCTTCTGATAATTATACAAACTATCTCAATATAGAAAAATAATTCAACATATTGGTGAATACTGTCACAGCAATCCTTTCCTTGTGTTTTATTTCAATTTATATAGACTTTCAAGGCCAAGAACAATTATAAATTGATCAGCCAAAACATGTTCATGCTTAAAATTATTATACAAGGATGAACATTGTGAGGGAATAATAATTAAAATATGACTTGAAGAATAAAATGAACCATTTAACATATTGATTTTAAAATATTATATACATTTATATATTATACACATATGAATAATACACTTAAAATTTTACACTAGTTTATATTAAAGAGGATATCAAACTTTTATAGGTAGCACTTACATCTTTTGAAGCACAGAACCAAGTCTTATAGTGGAAAATTGTGCATATTAACTTTAAAATGAGAGCCGGTGTTGGTGGCACACATCTTTAATCCCAACACTCAGCACTCAGTAGGCAGAGCCAGGCAGATCTCTGTGAGTTCAAGGTCAGCCTGTCTACAGAGCAAGATCTATAACAGCACCAAAACTATACAGAGAAACCCTGTCTCTAAAAAACAAACAAACGAAAGAAGGAAAGAAGGAAAATGAGAAGAAATAATTGACTTTCAAATTCTTTTTATAGATATCCAAGCAAGAGAATAAAGAGCATGATATAAACTGATCACTTCTTTTCCACTGAAAATATTCTATTAAAAATGTCACTGTCAGCCGGGCGGTGGTGGTGCACGCCTTTAATCCCAGCACTTGGGAGGCAGAGGTAGGTGGATCTCTGTGAGTTTGAGGCCAGCCTGGGCTACCAAGTGAGTCCCAGGAAAGGCGCAAAGCTACACAGAGAAACCCTGTCTCGAAAAACAAAACAAAACCAAAAAACTGTCTCTGTTTAAGCCACATTTAGTAAAGTTAATAAAATTAGGTATACTAAATATGCCTAGAGATTGATTTAATGCTTTATCTACTCTTTCTTCATATTATATTTTACTGTTAAGATGTAGTTAGTTGGTTTATTCTGCTTTGTTTGGAAGACCACAGATCACCAATATCACCCCTGTTTCTGGTTTCCTTTCTCTAATAATACTCAGAGAACGTCATTTCTCTCCATACTGGTAAATCATTCTGTTAATCATCCAGAGTCCCAAGGAGATGGAGAAAGAGTAAGGACAGATTAGCAAGAATGGAAATAGCAGGTAGGAAACAAAAGTCTGGTCAAAGAAGACTGTTGGGACACAGATGAATTAAAGTTCAAGCTTTTAAAAGTATTTACTGGAAGTAGAAACATTTAGATCCTGAATGGAAAGAATAATGTAGATTTCCCACTAGCACTTAAGCCCAGATTTTAGCTTCCTAGCTCTCCAGAAAATAAAAGTCTCACTCCTTTAATAAAAAAAATTTAATAAACGGATGTCTAAGGAAAAACAAAAAAAAAGTGTTTACAAATTTTGAAGCTGACTACATTTAATTATTGATCAGTTGGATATATTATTCCTTAATAAGAAAAAAATAGAAAAAAATTCTACAAGCCTTCTGTCAGGTGACAGACAGACCACACATGGCTGTTTTCCTTGTTCACTGCCAAGTATACTTGGCTAAGAACCTCAAGTGAGAACTTGTAATCCAACTCATGTGTCTTTCCTCAAAGTCTGATCTCCCAGACAGCGGGGTAAAGGAGAGGGTATTCATACTTTACTAGTAAAAAGATATGCACAAGCAGATAGCACTCTGTTTCTCCCAGAGCTCTCATACATTCACATCCAACCTTCAAAAAATGATGCAGTCTCTGCCTTTAAAACAGACACACAATCCAGGCAGGTTTCACAACCTTCCCTGGCAACACTTGGGCCCCAGCTACTGTATCTCAGGCCTGACATGTTGCAGGAGGCTCTTAACTAAGTACCCTGCTGCCACTCTTCCATGCTTATGGCTAATACTCAGCACAGCCAGAATGATGCTGGGAAAGTGTCAGCCAGATCTGGTCACTCATCTGCTCCAATACCTTGGTGGCCCCCATCCCACTCTAGCAAAAGCCAAAGCCCCTGCAGTGTTCTAGCACCTGTGTGATGGACCCCTCCACCTTGCATTTCTCAGCTTACATCCAGCCTTCTCCCTGCACTGATCATGTTCCAATAATACTGGCTTCCCTTTTCTTCCCCAACCATGCCAAGCATGCTTCAGGATGAGGATGTTTGCACTGACCACTGAGGCTTCATCTGGCTTTAGTCCAGATAGCTATGGGGATCATTCACTCCTCTTTTGGGGGGCCCTTCAGCTAAATGTTGTGTATATGCAACTTATGCTGACGCACCCGCCCCGACCATTATTATTACAGTATTTTCTGCCTTTTCTGGCAGTGTTGATGATCAAACCAATCGTGCTAGGCAAGTGATCTACCACTGAGCTACATCCTCAGCCATTTTCTGTATTTATTTGTTTCTTTCTTTATGTTTTATTTCTGGAGTCTTTTTTTTCCCCTGGGGAAATGTCCTTCCCATACTCAGTCATTACCTAGGCTATAAACTTCTGGCTTGTGTACATCTTTTTAATATACACACAAACCATACCAGAGCCTGTATCCACACCCGTTATCATGCCAAATCAGGTGCCAGACAATCAGGGTCACTCCCTGTGTCTCACCCCCTGAAATATCAAAGCTGCTAATCAGTTGACTCATTCATTTTCTTTCTAAAAAACAATACAGCTCTTACTTATGTTTCTTCTCAGCTGTCTCTGCCTCCTGACTGAGCATGATGCTTTGATTATGGGCATGCATAGCACTGCATCCAACATTTTCTGGGAATTGTAAGATATTTATGTCAATTATTCAGTATATTGTCCTTGCCAAACAAGAATGATTATAAAAATGTACCTTGTCAAACACACACACACACACACACACACACACACACACACACACACACACACACAGAGTGGGGGGGGAGAACAGACAGAGAGACAAAGACAGAGACACTTCACTGTCTCTGTTCTGTTTTGGTTTGTATCTTTCTAGCATGGCCTATTATTCACTTTAGAATTTGTCTGTATACTTACACTAGAATGTAAGTGGTGTGAAAGCATGAATTTGGGGTTTTTTTTTTTCACAGTTGTATTGCTTGGTACTACACAATAAGTACTTGCTGGACAAATGAATGATCTGGGAATGGAGCTCAACAATCACTCCTATTTACCAGCTATTGTCAGAAAGATTGTCTTAAAACAACCTATTCAAAAATCAGAAATGTGATATTTAGAAGACAGGCATCAAATTAACTCAGTTTCGATCAAAAGAAAACATGAAAAAAAAAGAAACATTCTGTCGCTTCAGGTCATCCTGGAGGCTAGGGAAGTAGTAGCTTAGCTGGTAAAGCGCTTGAGTTGATGAGCTTGCAGAAAAGCCCTAGATTTGGTTCCCAGCACTGAGTCAAGCCAGGTGGTGATTCCAACACTTGAGAGGTAAAGGCCAGTGGGTGACCCTGTCTGTGTAACAAGTAGAAAAACATCCAGGAACTACTTAAACCCTGTCTTAAACAACAAGCTCATTCTGCAGTATTCACAAGAGCTACTGACTCTAAATCAGCATTTCATTGGGGGTAAAATTGAGAATTTTATATAGTTGTTTGGTAGTGTCGATCTAAAACCAAGCATTATTAAGACCATTAAATTTGGTGGAATATCATCAATTCTACAACTATACTCACACTGTATGGCTCTCTATGTATGTCAGTTTCCCTGTTTAAATTATCCTGGATGTCATTTTGGTCATTTAGGCAGATAGCCTTTAGCTTCTTCTTTCACAACATCAATCAAAAACTCAGCAAGGAAAAGCAATATTTACAAAGATTTGTTCCAAACAGCAGTTTATCCAAAGGCTTAATATCTCAATAAACTCAAAGCAACAGATGGCTAGATGCTTAAATCATGTTTATTTTGGCATCTAATTGAATTATTTCCATTGACTGACCTCTTTGATTCATAGTTGTGGCTAAACTGAAAATAATCCAAGGACTTGTCCACACACTAATTAGAATAAACAGAGGAAAGGAAATTAGATTTAACTATCAACAAGGCAAAAGAAAAAAATACAATGACACATTAGGTTGTTTGGGGTGAAATTTGTAATGGTGCCTGTGTCTATTTCTTTTTGCCAGCCAGGAAGTTGTACAAACCACAGGCTACTTCATAATCTGAGCTGAACCAAATACTATCACATAAGAAAGATGCTGAAATACAACAGTAGTGGATTTTGCCAGGAGGATTTTCCTGAGGCATCCATTCATTAGTACACTACATGAATGTTACTGAGGACATTATTAACCTCACTTGGACATGAAGACATGCTGCAGAATACATTCTTAAGATTAGGAAAGCTTTTATTTCTTTCAAAGGCATGGCATTATCTTTCTGGGTAGAAACTGAATTATACAATTGCTTGTTTCTGCTTTTGTTTTCACCATCTAGAACGGTGGTCCTCAACCTTCCTAATGCCATGACCCTTTAATACAGTTCGTTATGTTGTGGTGACTCCCAACCATAAAATTATTTTCGTTGCTACTTCATACCTGTAAATTTGCTACTGTTATGAATTGTAATGTAAATATCCATGTTTTCCAATTGTCTTAGATGAACCCTGTGAACGCCCAAAGTGTTTAGACTCACAGGTTGAGAACCACAGGTCTTGAAGGTTAAAACCAGAATCCTAATTCTTCTAAACAGTTGCTTAGAAATATGTAACACAAATATTAGAATCCTAAAATACTATTCCGCCCCACACCAAACATCCACACTGCATTCGTGTGTCTTTCTTAGTTTCTCTAGCCTCACTTGCATCTATCTGTACTTCCGTCTTATTTGCTTTTCAAATGTTTGTGGAATGATATACATAGTAATAATCAAGCAGACAGATGAGATGGCACATGCCTTGGGATAGAATTATTGAAGTTCGTTTTGGTGGACTTTAGAAAGCAATGTTAATTTGGCTAACCTAAAATCCCTGAAAGTGATATATTTCACCGTTTATTAATTTTTCCATGTCATGATGTAATTGTATATCTAAAAAATACTGTAAGAGACTTTCAATACAATCATGTTCTAATCACCTAAGGAAACAAAACTGATCGAAGTGAAATAGTCAGTTATTGGTCTAAGAAACATAGGTTGAAAAAAATCCCAGAGATTGTACAAAAATACTAGAATGTTATTAAGGTAGCTATGTAGTTATATGGTTCATACACAAATATTTTTTTAAAAATATGAACTATCTGACAAATAATATTCATACATAGTACAAATTAAGTATCCTGCTATCTTTGCACATTTGGCAACAATGTGAAAATTATCTGTAGATTTAAAAAGTTCTACCTCTTCCCCTATAATGAGAATTCAGTTATGCTTTCAAATTGTGTACATATCCATATATTTACATATATATGTATATTTAAATATATAATTATAGGAACATATTACTGCTCTCTACTATTTGTATTGACCAGGCCTCCAGAGATCACTTCTAGGACGATTTAGTGAAGTCTATGAAAATTTATTCTCATATCATATGTTCAATCAAAAACCCTGCATTAATTTTGTATAGACAGTGTCTTATTTAGGCAGCAGTTGGTACATTAAAGGCCAGAGTGTTTAACTAACAGAACATTAGCAGCTCCAGCAGCAGATGGAGGGCAAGTAGGTTGCTTGATCTACATAAACACCTGATTGGAAAGAAAATTGGACAGTCTGGTAACTTACTTTCAATCCCTTAAGTATTTAGTGTATCAATGAAGTATGCAAATTTGAATAAGCATAATGCACTAATGATAAGAGCCAACTTTTAGGGGAAAACTTCAGAGAGACAAAGTGTCCTGAAAGAACTCAGAGGAGCCTGGGGTTCATTGCAGCAGGGGCTGGTGCTACATGAGCATAAGGAGATAGAAGCAGAGAAAGCCCTTCCACGCAAATTCCAACTGGATTCGTGTGGGTAAAATGCCAGCTTTTGAGTTCTTTCTTTTCTATCACTTTTCTTTATGTTGTATAGTAGATACAAGGACTTTAAAAAGGTAGTAAAACACCCAAGGGCCAAAACCTTATAAAGAGATCCATGCCAAGTGGCTATATTATTGTAGTTGCTTAAGTATTTATTTAATTCAGGCATTTATGTGTTAACTTAGCTGTATGGTAAATGAATACTTTTCATGTGTCATGAATTGTTTTAGATCATCCATGACTGAGAACAAAGAAAAATACAGTTCAAATATAGGAAATATTTAACTCTAGAACAAATAAAACTGATACAGACACATCTGCTTTCCTACAATAGCCACTGTATGGAGGTGGAGAGTAATTAAATAGCATGTGTACTTTCGCAAAGCTGGTGAGACATGCAAACCTATCAACATGCAACCTAGTTCTGTGTCACTGTTTAAACTCTGAATTGCAATTTCCTGGCAGTCTCTGACTCTTTGACATTTTTTAGTGCAAAATAACATTTTATTAAAATAGAATTTTAAAATTTCCCTCCATTCTCTTACCTTCTTCCAGCTCCTCCCGCTTTCCTCACCAGCCTTCATTCCAAACTACCAGTCTCCTCCCTAATTGTTACCTTTATGCACACACACAATCATATGGATACAAACTGCTTAATCCAATACTAAGTGACCAGCCCTGAGATCAAAGTCCAGTGGTAATTTTCAATTCCATTCCCACTGGCAGTTCACATAGAAAACGTGAAAGATTCTAGAGCCCGCTTGCCCTCCATTCCCCCAGGTATTTTAGAAGGTTTTTCATATTTCTCTCTCCTGTGTTTCTGCAGCCTGTGAGGCTGTGCCCAAGCTGTTTTTTTTTTTTCCTTTAAAGACTTCCTGTGACTGCTTCTCTAACCTCATTACATTGTAGGAAGGACAGTCCTGACAGGTCTAACTTCTGGGTGTTGAAGGGGATTCAAAGGACCTCAGCTGTCAGCATGATTGGCTCCCAACTGTTCAAGTCATTCACTAAACCAAATATTCAAGGCTTCTTCTGCAAAGTTCACTCAGAGGCAATGCAAAGGACCATTTCTAGGAAGACCTGTCATTTTCACTTTTGACAAGCTGCTACTTAGAATACTATTAAACTAACTATAAAGTATCACTTATAGCAATTCTGTCACCAACATCGGTTTCCATTTGTGTTACTCGCATGTCTAAGCAGTACCCCTAACTTCAGTAGGGTTGCTTCTTTTCAGAGGGAACCATTATTGTTTTGGTCAAAGATACATCTTTTGAACAGAATTTCTACTTGATATTAAATAAACCTCAACTCATGACTTTCTAAAAATGCTGAAGACTTTGAGAATGAGCATTACAAAAATGAGTGTACAAGAATTCTCTACATAAGATTTTGATAGACACTACTCACTTTATTCTTCTATCTTCTATGGCAAGAATACCTAATGTTCCTTATGACAAACACCAAGCACACTAAACAGTGTTAGTACTTGTTGATAAATCATACCTCACTATTAACAATGTGTGCATAACAACCACAAACATTGTTGGAGCTGCATAAAAACAGTTCTCATAGCCAGAAATATATACATACATACATATATACGTATGTATGTGTGTTTCTCCAGTATCATATATATATATATATATATCATATATCTTATATATCTTTATGTATGGAATTTCCATTCCTTTAAATCAATTTTTAATCACAGGATTTTATGGCCCAACACAATAGTGACTGCTTGAATTAAAAATTCAGCAATCAAAGTGTTAGTGAGCAAAGTCTCTGCTCCCTTGAGTTTGAGCTCCAGCACCCATATGCATTACTATCAGGTCCACATCCCTACTTGTAATTCCTATGGTTGGGAGATAGAAAGAGAAGGATTACTGGAGCTTGCTGTCAACTAGTCCTGCCAAATGGGTGAATTTCAGGCTCTGTGAAAACCACTGTCATGGAAAATGTAAGTGAAGATATTAAAGAAGACACATAACATCACCCTCTGGTCACCACACATAGGTGCACACATGTGCACACACAGGTATGCAGACATGAACATATACATATAACACATACAGAGAGACAAGAATTCAGAGGAACCAATAATAGTTCTATTCCTGACTCATGGTTCAGAAGTGTCTTCAGAAGTGCCCTTCTAAGGGTGGCAGGTGGGGTGGGGCAGTGGAAGAAAGTTGGGTAAATAGGGGCATACATTTGAAGGGGATGTAGAGACTCTTGCCCCTCCAGACTCTCTCTACTTCCTGGCCATCTCCTGAACCAGCCTCCTCTGCCACATGCTCACCACATGATCTATGGTGCTGCCACAGACCCAAAGCTGCAGGAGCAAGCAGCTACATATGGGCACTCCTTAAACCATGAGCCTGGGGAAAACTTTCCTCTTTTTAAATCAAGTATGTTCATGTTTGGTCAACTATAATGCATCCAGCAATTTTGGTTGGAGTCACAGGTATGATGTTCCATGAGAAAGCTTCCTGAGTAGATCTCAAGCACCACCGGTGTGTGGTTTCATGGGCAACTTTTATTTATATGCAATGGGATGGCAGTGTCTCATGATGGTCAAGAGCAAAACTTAGGAACTAAGCTGCATGGTCTTGAATCCAAACTCAGTGTCTACCTACCTAAATGATTTTGAACAAACTGAGTGGCTCAAGTTCCCTTGTTCATAGCTTCACCACTGGCATGGAAACAGTAAGAGCAGTCACTCTTTAAGTGGCTGTGAGGTTTAACTAAAAGCCCTTAAGCACACTGTAAAACAAATACCAACATATTAGCTCTTATCATGATTTATAAGTATCAAGTGCTTTATAGGTATCAGGGAATATGACTTTTGTGTGAGGTACTTCCCTCCATAAATAAATGAATTCATTAAGAAAACATTCTAACATGAGAACAAAGACATGCTGCTTTTGTTTCATAAAGGATCTCTTAACTTATTCTATGAAAATGGAAATCCAATAATTTTTAAATCAAAGAAGCAATTTCACATGAAATATCATTTGGCCGTTTGCTTTATCGAATACTTCAAGGCAAAAAAAAAAAAAAAAAAACCCACATTCTGTTGTTATTAAACTTGAGTTTTAATTCCAACATGAGTTAAAACAGCTAAGTGGAATTTATGTAGAAGCAAAAGAGAATTTCTTTAACCATGCCTAGCTTTGCAATGACTCCAGAGGCTGCCAATCCTGAAGGTAGCAGGTCTAAATAGACTTAGTATCTCTAGGTAGGGAAGATGCAGGGAGCGTTGAAGTATGAGGCAGTGCTGGGGACACACAGCTTTCATCTTTTAATACCTGCAGGAGGTACTTGAGAAATAGGGAGCACACCTCGGAAAAGAACATTTTGTATGTAAGACTCTGTGGTTAGGCCACTCCGAAGTCTACAGGGCAATTCCACAAATGTGAAGGGTGATCACTGAAGATTGTAGAAGAGAAACAGAAGAAAAGGGAGGGAAAGGAAAGCACATAGGGAAAGGGGGTAAAAACTTAGCAAGGAGGGCATTTTAAATAAAGATGCAGAAAATGAAAGCCATGAAATAATGTGCTTTCATATAGAGGCTACACAGACAACCAAGCTATGGCAGTTTTGGATTACTGCTAAGAGAATAGGAAGCCTTACTACCCAATCATTTTTAGAGAAGAATAAGATGTATTGTCTTTTATTCTAACTTCTTTGAGTGTTTTTATTTGGAGGTAGGTTGGGGGGGTGCAAGTGTAAGTGTAAGTGTGTGTGTGTGTGTGTGTGTGTGTGTGTGTGTGTGTGTGTGTGTGTATGTGTGTGTGTGTATGGTGTATATCTACCATACAGACTTAACAAATCAAAAGGTAGCAACTGAAGATGGATGCGATAGATAGATTGGAAAGGAAGCACATGGCAAATAGTGAGGAAAATATAAGAGCAGAGACTTGCGTTTTTGGTCAGTGGATGAGAGTTTGCCTAGCATGACATTCCGTTTGACCACAAAAGTGAAGATTTAAACAAACCAAAACCAAGAACCAAGCATAGAATAAGACCCAGCATGAAAAAGTCTGAAATATGGCTCCAAATCAAGCCAAGAGAAATCCATGGGCCATATTCACAGGCACACACATCTAAATATATTGAGCAAGTACCCAAGACACAGTTAACTGTGCTACAAACTTTTATGATTATATTCATATACACACATGAGTTTAAAAGTGGGAATTAAATGCCCAGCAAGAGTGCCTAGTTAGTAAATTGCTTCTCATAAAAACATGAGCAATGGAGTTTGAGTTACCCAACACATACAAATCCATGGTGATGTACACCTGTAACCCCAAACTATGGAGAGAGGAACACAGAGACAGTCAGATCTTTGAAGCTCATTGGTCAGCCAACCTAGCAGAATCAATGAGTTTCCAGTTAATTCAGTGAGACATCTTATCTCCAAGGCACAAAGATGGAGAATGATCAAAGAAAGATGCCTGATGTTGACCTCAGGCAACATATGGTACACACATGCATATGTACACATACCCACACTACAAAGTACATATACTATGAACAAAAAACATACTACACACATATTGAATATTCCACACATACAACCACATATACACACGAAATATACCACACACATAAAGAAATTTTAAGTGACAGTTTGAAATGCTTGATTTAAAAATAGTGAGTACTCTATAATTAAAATTACACACACACACACACTATATATATATATATATATATATATATATATATATATATATATACATTTATGTATGTATGTATACAATTTTGATCAGAAGTAGCTCAGAACTATCCCCATATTTGACACGGTGGATTCCTTCAGTGCCTTTCTCTCCCACTAAGCTATCAAACTGGTCATAGCATATAGGCATTAAAATTGAAGACAGAATGAATAAAAGAATGAACCAATGACTAAATAAGGAGAGATTTGAAGTGTGAACAGCTTATTATGTAATTACAATGAAGCATCCTGGAGTGACTGCACCCACTGGGACCCCAACTCTGCCACCTACTCTTCTAGTCTGTGCTAAGCTTTGACCATTTTATCATTAAATCTAGGCAAGTCTAAAAACATATGACCCCTTATTGTTTTTCTAAGATTTCAAAGGGAAAAATAAAGACAAAGACTTGGGCCAAGTCCTGGAATCAATGATCATGCACTTTCTTTGCAAGAGTTGACCTTTGATACTGTCATAGAGTTTATAGTACAAGGTACTTGGACTATCTGTTTTCTCCCTGTAGATGTCCAAACTGAAGCCTAAGGATCAATTACGTCTTGAACTTGAACTATTCTGAAGTTGTTATATCACTGGTATATAGTTAGTTGTGACCAATAATGTGAAAGTTACAGACAGCAAATGGAAAAGAATGCAAATGAGAAAAATAACTCACTTCACTTCATAATGTTGGCATAGCAGTGGCCACTTAATAAATTCCCTTTTCAAGTCTGAGCCATTAAATGAGGATACATTTTGAGGGCACTAGGACGCAATTTAATTACATGGCTATGGCAAGTCATTAAATGAGACCCTTGTGGTTTGAAAACAATTAATGAGTCATTTAATGAATTGGATACTAGTATATTTAGAGGGGCCCAAGTGGCTTGAATTAGTTAATGCATGTCCCTCAGTGCATGATTAATGACAGAAGGGACACGGGTATTTAGAGAAATAAAAACAACTGGTAATGAAAAGAAACAACAGAGGTTGTCACAGGATAAATTTAAAGAACATGCTTAATCAAAAGGGGGTGCACCACTCTTAGAAATCATCCTTGAATGTTCTACAACGGTGCTTAATTCACAAAGGAGGAGATGAACATTAGTCCTAAATACTTTTCAATAAATGAATCAAAATTTGCCCTCCATTATATTATAAGAAGATTTCCTTGGGGTATATGGTATTTTTTTCTACAGATTTCTGAAGAATCAAACTAAGGAACACACCTTTAAAATGTTTAAGTCCCAACTCTCACACTGTGGCTCAGAATCATTTGTAGCTCCACTTCCAGAGGATCTGATGCCCTCTTCTGCCCTCCAAACGTACCAAGCACACACATGGTGCACACATGCAGGTCAAACATTCATAAACATAATAAAAAAAGCTAAAAAGTGTTTAAAGGGCATTTCATTCAAATGACAAGATTGAACTAATGTTTATGAGTTAAGAATCTGGGGCTGGAGAGATTACTTGTAGTCACAAGCACTTGTTGCTCTCCCAAAAGACCAGTTATTATACTCAGCAATCAGGTTAGGTGGCTCCTAACTGCCTGTAACTCCAGCTCTAGGAGAGCTGACACGTTCTTCCGGCCTGTTAGGGTACCTGCACACACGGGGACACATAGCCATCAACACTGCTATATAAAGCTGATCATTGTCAGTTACCTGGTCACCGAGATCTGTGCATGTTTGTTTAGCTCCAACATGGCCTGACGATGGGCATGAGCTTCCCAGTCGGTACCTGGTGGCTGGCTTTGCTCCATTACATACTCAAGGGCAGCACAATCCACTCACCTGCCTGTTCTAATCTCAGCCTCTCTCAGCCACGTTTCTCTCACCACTCCCTCAGATGCCTAGCTCCTTTTTTGAAAAAATTCATTCCAGTCCACTGTCGCTGCCAAAGGTAATTCACTCCCATTCTTTTTTAATCAGTTTTAAAGGCTGCCAAATAGTTGCTTAGAAATCAATCACAAGAAAGAAAAAAAAAATGACCTTAAAATTAAAATCTGTATTCACACCAGTCTTCAATACAGGGGAATGATTTCCTTGTCATTTTCACACCCCAGAATTCCCAGGAAGCAAAATTTTTATCACTTTAACATGAATTCAGTTCAATAAAATTTGTTAAGCAACACTTTCTTACAATTAATTATCTTAGACAAGCTGGAACTCAGTCTGTTAGCTTACTTATCAAAATTAATATAATGATCCAAGTACATTATATGCTTGTATGGAAATGTCCTAAGGAAACCCCTTACTAATATATATTGAAATTTATAATCTGCCTCATTCACACTTCTAAACAACAATATAAACATAAAACAAATGCTAGCAAGAGAAGCTCTTCACAAAGTACACACCTTCATTATAGCGAGCCCATCAATAACTTCTCACTGGTGGACACCAAAGCCCCTTTCCCTGCCCAAGCAGGATGATCTGTGTGTTCTTTTGCAAGACTACACATGACACACAATTAAAATTTTACATGAGAGAACATGGGCTGTGAAGACGTAATTCAAAATTTTGTTATCTTCTTTCTCTTGACTGGCTCAACATTCATGCCATCTGAAAATGATTTACACACTGGCTTGTCAGTTTCATTATGAAAAGCTGCCCACCCTATTTCAAACAACATCATATTCACTTTCACTTTTGTGTCAGGTGACCTCAGTAAATTCTAGTATGTTTACATCTACAACAGAAGAAAATACTGGCTTTGATATCATGGATCCGAATGGTTTCTCTTAGCTGCCATCTCTACTGATTAGTAGAGAATGTATATATGCATATGATTTACACACACACAATTTATATTTTTATAACTGACATTTGTGAGTGTGTGTACAAAAGAGATAGAGGAAGAGAGAGAGACTTTATTTATCTGTGGTATTCTTGAGCCTATCTTTCATTCACACAAGTTGTTCTCCAAGCTTTGATCTGCAGCTTCTCTGATAAGAAGAGCTCTGCTGAATATCAATGTCCATAATACAATGAACATCCCACCACTGAGTACAAAGGGGCATAATTAAAAGAACTAAAACATACCCGACCATCTAAAGTTGTTCTGTTTTAAGCAGTGTTTTCTGGAGGCCAGAATGCTTTACTGGAACACTTTCAGCAGGGCTGTAGGAACAATTCTATTCTCATAAAAATACTGGCCTAGTATTTGCTTTAGAAAGTCATCATCCTGCCATGATTCTGAATAACATTACTGAATCAAGTGATTGAATAAAGAGCAAATACATGAGTCTAGGCATCTTCTTTTTTTATTTTATAATTTAATTTAATATTTTTACTTATCAGCCACAGATTCCCTTGTTCTCTCCCCTCCCCCCCCCCCCGCCTTCCTCCCAGCCCACCCCCCATTCCCATCTCCTCCAGGGCAAAGACTCCCCTGAGGATTGAGTTCAACCTGGTAGATTCAGTCCCACAGAAATCCACAAAGATACCTCCACAATAGGCATCTTCTAATAAGCCAAATTTTCAAGACATTTGCAGATTGAAAAATACATAGCGCCTTTCTTCTAAGTTGTTTTGCTTTAATAAACAGTATTTTCCAAAAAATGTCATTTATTCAAATATGTGGGAAGTTTATTATTGTTATATTTAAATATATTGATAGGTTAATATTTTTAATTACTCATTTTAATTTCTAATATGCAAATATTGTGAAATGTAATTCACAATAAAGACATTATGAGGATCTTAATAATTCTTACAAGTTTAAACTGATGCCAAGGTGGAAGTACTTCATCACCACTGATATTAGCAAAGCTACCTTTCTACCACAGTAAAGAATCAAGGACTGAAGGGCAAAATGACTGACCTGCTGAGTTTTGCTTTTCACTATTCTCCTCTCCTGTATTTTATTTTTGAATTCAGAAAGCACATACCCCCACACACACACACATAGTAGTAGTAAAGGAGAAGCTACAATAATGATTAAAGGCTTCCCTACTCAAACTACTGCAGTATTCAAGAAAAAAAGGAGGAAGAAGATGAAGAGGAGAAGGAGGAAGAGGGGGAGGAGGGAGATGAAATGAAGAGGAAGAGAAGGAGTCAAGGACTTGCTTCTTTCCTGCTCATTTGATTGGCAAAGCATTTGGGATAAACTGTTATACCCAAGATTGGCAGGAGGAGTAACCTAAGGAGACACAAAATATGGAAGCAATAATGTTCAATATTGAATATCATGCTATGGATTTTAACTTATCTATCAATGGAGGAGGGTAGAGTTTTTCACTATCTGTTGTCAGGCTCGTCCATGCTGTCTCATAGTCACCTGCTACTCTTGCTTTTTTATGATAAGCCATGCACTTCATTATCAGTCACTTTCCTGTTGCTATGACAAAACATCATGACCAAAACAATGTACACTAAGAGTTTAATTGGGTTTACAGGTGCAGTGGAGAAGAGTACATCATGGTGATGGAGCATGGCAGTAAGCAGGCAGGGCAGCAACGCTGAGATCTCACTTCTTCAAATGCAAGCAAGCCAAATTGCTTTAAGGACACACTTCCTCCACCAAGGCTGCACCATCAAACCCAGCTGAAACAGCACCACCGATCAGGGACCAAGTGTTCAAATACCCTAGTCTATGAAGGTCAATTATTCAAACCACCACAATTTCCCACTATTTATCTTCCTCAAATAAGTTTTGATTGTCAAATTTTCCCTTTCAGTGGAAGACAAAGGAACACAGGCACAAATGGAGAGTGTAACATAGGGCTCTCATTTGTTCTTGATATTGGGTAAGCTAGCTATCTCTTCAAGACATACCCTTGGCCAGCCTTGTGGAGCAAAATTTAAGTTCTATTAAACAAAATTATTTAAAATATACTACTATTTATTAACATCACAATGCATTCTTCAGGAGCTGTTTCTTTCAATACAATTGTAGGAATTAAAATTCTTCCTTATAAGCCCTTCAGACTAATATACTAGATGCCGGGGTCCAGCCTCGGCTTGGGTTCGGGTCCTGCAATGGGGAATGGGCATCAAGGAAAACTTCTGACCACCTAGTGTATTATATTCAAGTGGCCACAAATAGCTCAAAACATCTTTATTTATACTTAAACAGAGTTTTTCTTTCCAGGGTTATATGAACAGATTTATTATTGGCTCCCATTTTTGACTTTCAAGAAATACATCATATTTTAAGGAATACATTATAATCATTATGAAAGCCCCTATTGTTCCTCTTTATGTTTCCTCAAATACACTTTCCTACCCGCTACATAATCTTATTCTAGACATAGAGTTCAGCATGTTTACAGGCTTATCTAAATATCAAGACAGACACATCCTGCTCTCGCAGCACTTACGTCAGCTGGCAGCTACTTGTGGTTGCAAAGTTAAAAAGTAATAGACATGGGTACAATGGTTTAAGGATAACAATATTTTAAAAATACCCAAACAATTCTTTCATGTCTGCAAGGTATGCTTTTATACAGTGCCCTTTTCTACAAGAGGGTCCATGTCTCAATCTCTCTTTAAAAGGCAGACTTTGATCAGGCACTCTTTCCTCATCTCACTATTCCATACTTCTTCCACCAATATAAGCTCCTATATATGGTACAGATGGATCTATCCATCCCACATTTTGCATTGTAGTTTTCCGTCTTGAAGCATACTAGAGCCTACCAATGATTCTATGCTTGATGTCCAGGGAACTTACTCTCAACAGATGGCACTATGTGTATTTCTGAGACATTTTTCCCTATTCTGTGTATGCATGCCTTGCTCTACTTTCCAGAACAGTGAGATGTGGTTAATGTTCCTGGTGTTGTTTTCTCATATGTACCTAACTATCTCTATTGAGTCAGAAAAGTTCCCAGGATTGGGAGTTGTAGTTAGTAATTCCAGATAAGAGATTTGAGAAGCATTAACCCCTGCGGAATCTTAGGGAGAAATATTTGAGAAAGAACAGAATTTCCAGGGAAAATTCCAACTATTGCATATGTGACTGACAATGTAAAACTAAAAACTGCCCAAAGAATCACCAATATAATGACACAGAAAAGAGCCTGCAAGCTGCACGAATTTTGCACATTCATACGCTGTCCCATGGACTACTGGTCCTTGCCAAGTGAGAGTCCATTTCCACAGATTCCTCGCCCTGTGGAAACCTGTTGGACAGGTAGTCAAATGCTGATCCCAGACTGGGCTACATGGCTCCTGATAACTAAACTCATGGATTTAGCTTTAGAATATACCTTTGACACCTGCTTATGAAAGCGCAGTAGCAGAATTTAAAAAGTAATGTCAACTTTTGTGTCACAGAGGACTGGCTTTGAGTTTTGCATGTGCCTGCACCAGTCCTCTGAAGTGAATCTTATTCTTACCCTGTTATTAGCACAAATATGCTTTTCACTTTCTGATCTTGACCCTATCTGAACTTTCTGTTTTGCTTAGAGAATAGAATGTAAGTCCCATGAACTCCTTACTTTTATGGCCATATCTAGGCCATCACTCCTTCTAGAAAATAATGGTTGGATTTCATTATATGGAAAAAATAAAAACAAGTGAAAAATTTAATATCTTCCAAGGAAAATCAAGCAATTCTGAATTTGAGTTCTATACTTACTATAAACACTCACATTGTTTCATGAGAAACCAGAACCTCATAATTCCAAAGCTCACCAGAAGAGCCAACTAAGCATTGGAGATGAGATGGATAGCAAGTTTTAAACCATGTTATATTTTAACCTATGTACTTGAGCTGGAATCAGTAGTGTCAAAAGTTGCTCAAAACAGCAGGTAAGAAGATGAGATAGCGAATAAAGCAGTCTTAAGACTAAAGTATTGACTTCTTTTTTCTTGCTACTGTTTTGTTGCTTCAGATTGTAGGGCTAACCATATAGGAAAGGAGAAGTATCTCTGAGGGTTTTCATTAGCTGCTTTCTTACAGCTTCCATCCTAAACTGGTGTCTCTCAACCTTCCTAATTCTGCAATCCTTTAGTACAGATCATCGTGTTGTGGTGACCACCAAACCATAAAACTATTTTCATTGCTACTTCAAAAACTGTAATTTTGCTACTGTTATGAATCATAATGTAAATCTCTGTGTTTCCCGGTGGTCTTTAGGTGACATCTGTGGAAGGGTCATGTGACTCTGAAATGGGTAGTGACCCACAGGTTGAGAACCACTATCTTAAATGAGGGAATCATGGTTTGGTTTTGTTTTGTTTTCATTATGGATACTTCAGAAATTTGAATGCCGAAATTCTGGTATCTGATTAATATTTCATGAGAAGAGATGAGAACAGGGCATCAACATAAACTAAAGAAATCCAGGAAGTGAGCATAAGAGGAAAAGGAAACATTCTACAAGGAAGGCCAGCACACTCTGGTAAGATTTAAGAGTTTCTGACTTTATGAAAATGGTATACATTCAGGAGAAACTATCTTTCAAATTATAAGTGTATTCTTCATCACATAGTAATAATAATAATAACAAAAATAAGCTTTGAATTTGGGTCTCTTCCTGGAGTGAGGATGTGCAGAGTAGAATGGGCACTAAGTGTTGGGTACCAGCCACCAGCCCCAACCCTTGGGAAGCCACACAATCAGAGGAGAAAGCATGGATATACAACGGCACTTTGTGCTGCCAAGTTGTGGTTTTCACTAGTTAAAATGTATTCAATGCATTTCCTATTTTCTTACATGTATTTTTTTTTACATCTATGAATATGTGTAGAGCTCAGAGAACTACATCTTAGACTCCTTCTACCATGTGCATACTGAGGATTGAATTCGGGCTTGGTAGTAAGATTGACAGATTCATGTCATTAGTCTTTACTATTCTCAATTAGGATTAGGTTAGGGAAATGTCACCTCCATCTTACATCCAGGAGAGGGATATTTGTGGGGGTAGAAGTTGTCTACTTTCTCATACAGTGACTCATATGATACTCATTCTTAAATCAAAATGCCTTGTGAGGGTCATTTCAAACTAATGTGACACCTGAAATAGCTAGAACTCATGCTGCATATCATCTCTAACATGAAGAATGATAGGGTAATCTGAAGCAAAAAATATTGGTGGGGAAAACAACCACAAAATAATTTGCTCTACTTTAAAAGCAAATAGAACTATGGGAAATAGGAAATGGAATTAACAGCTTAGAAAGACCTTAAATCATTTTAACTTTCATTAAGTAGAAGGAAAGCTCCCTAACTGAAATACTAAATATGTGCCAATGACCAAGCCATGTGCAGAAACGTTTGCCTAGAATTGAGTACTATGAGTTTCCTAAGACATTCTCTGAGGAGTCTCTGAAAGAAAATGATCCCACATCAATGTAGCTCAAGATAGTTTACTAAGTTTTTTAAATGTTATGTGGTTTTTTTTTTGCAAAGAGAATGTAAGTTTAGATATCTAATAATCATGAGTTTTATTAAGTCAGGCATTCCAAGTGGTTTCTTTTAAATTTTTAAAAATTCAGGAGTATTTTTAAATGACAGTTTCAAGCTTCTGTTTTGATTTGAGAAGACACAATAAACAGTAAAATGTCAAGAGACTGATGAAAATATATGATATTCTTATGCTATTGCCAACATATTCACATATCAATATGTGTGAATTATAAAATCTTATACAATTATAAAGTCTATAGCTAATAAAGCAATATTTCTCATTTTTAACCATTGGACAAATCCCTTTCCAATCCCACTCTCAGCATCTTCACTACTATATTTTCCAATCCTTCTCTACAGAGAGGAAAACTGATTGATTCTGACGGCACAGGAGACAGCACTGTGCTTCAAAGCTTCACCAGGAGTATGTGATGGAATTATGTTAAAGAGGATGTACTCTGCCCAGGAAGCTAGTCTATGATAAAGACCAAAGAAGAGCTCAGTGAAGTTATGTTTATTTTTCTTTCTAGGGGCAGGCAGCAGGCCCAGGTGAGGATGTGGTTTTGCTTCATGCGTTGAACCAGGGACCATTTCCGTTTTCTAATTGTCCCATAAGAATGGAAGCTGCATTCTTATAGGCAAGGATACAGGCTGTATACATTTAATTTCTGTTCTTTATTGGTAACATCCTTGTGGCGCTGTCATGTCTAGACACATGGGTAGTTGTGAAATTTGTTTTCTCTATCAAATTGGCTGAATTTAGAGTCCCCATGGAAACACATTCCCGAGTGTATCTATGAGGGTGTTTGAAGAGGGTTTCACTGAGGAGGAAGGAAGGCCCATCCTGAATATAGCCAGTACCATTCCAATCAATTGAGTCTTGGATTGAATAAAAAGGAGAAAGCAAGCTGAGTACCAGCATTTATCCATCTTGCCATCTTTCCCCAACTCAGATGCAATGTGACCAGCTGCCTTACACTCCTGCTATCATGCCTTCCCTGGCGTGACAGGCCATGCCCTCAAACTGTGAAGCAAAGTTGTTTTCATCAGGCATTTTGTCACAAGGAAAAGGGAGCCAGCACTGTAGGAAACAAAGATCAGGACACTGGAAGATACCTCCTGCTGAAAACACCACATGCTGTGGACACAGAGAAACCGAGATGGAGCTGAGCTGGAAGCATCTGCCCTTCATAGTACTGGAAAGTGCTCTCCAGGCATCAGTGTGTGATGATGGAGGCCATCAACCATCTTACACAGCTGTGGACCTGCACATTACAAAGAGGACCCATCCGGTCAGATGTGTCTGTCGGTACAATGGGAACCAATGATGGCCTGTCTGATGGTCTGAAGCTAGCTCCACAGAGAAAATGCCTGTTACTGTGAATCTGGACAAAGGCCTATAGCTGGTGTGGCCTCTATACCTTGGAGGAGGTGGTGCTTACTTTAATATCTTGCTAAATGAACATGTGGTCAAACTGCCATCTGTGTATTTATATTTATACACATAGCTTACTGTTGTTGTCAGACCTGGCCTGAGAATCTTCCTCTTGCAGTGGGCAAGGTTAACACAGAGATTCATGTCGGCCAGAGTACTGAGAACAACTGTTCGGTGCTCAGCTCTGAAGGGGCCATCTGTATCACCACTGATAAGAAAGTAAGCCTGGGCCTGTGTGGGAAGAGGGATGTGGTCAGCAGGGGTGGACAAGGAACAAGAAAAGGGAGTGAGGACGAATATTATCACAACACATTACATACACATATGAAACTGTCAAAAATTAAAAAGGGAACAAAGAAAAATGAGCATTGAGTCCTGTCTCGGTTGTAAATTGTATTTCTAAAAAAGAAAAGAAGAGAGAATTGGGGAAGTAAAGGAAAACCCACAAAGGTTGATATGACTATAATAATCAGAAATGTTGGTTGTCATCTGTAGAGGTAGATATGTCTATAATAAATAGAAAAGTTGGTTATCAAGAACATTTGCTTATCACTCTCTCTCCCTTCCCCTCTCCTTCCTCCCTGCCCTTCTCTCCCTTTCCTCCCATTTTGCTTTTTCTCTTCTATAAGAGTTTTCACCTCTGAATACTACTAATTTCATTCCATGACCGCACAATTCAATGATCAATTAATATGCAGTGGGACTCAAACACCTTGGGAGCTCATCTTTGAGTTCTTGATTGAATTTGCATTTTAAATAGGATCATCTCTTTTTGGTTTCTTTCAATTTAGGTAATCTATGGTAATATTAATTTAGTTATTCAAAGATCAGATATATTTTTGAATTAGGTTTTAAAAACACTTGCAATGTAAAGGAAAAAGAAGTAACTGATGGAAATATTGAAGTTTAACAACTTTAAGTTAACTAGAAGACAATATTGAACCTGATAGCGGTTACTCTTTTAGGGGTAGATTTTTTTTTTAAATGCTCTGCAACCTTGTCCTACTTGAGAGTCTGAATGTGTCAAAGTTTGACAAATAGCGTGAAATTAAACTGGATGACAGTGGTTTTTGTAGATCCTGTGAGTTGATACAATCAGGAAAGTCAGCTATCCATCATTAGTCAGAGGAAGACACTTTTTGTCTTAAAGAATTATCTTTGGAAACATGTCACTGAGGAACGAAGATACACCAGCACTATGATAATGGTTACAAAACCAAAAAAAAAAAAAAATCACAGCTTTGAGTACATTTCATTCATGGAGTTCCTAGATAAACCAGATCCTGCAAAGAATCAGGAATGTTGATGTAACATTTTCTAGTAAATCATCGTAAAAATCAGTAAAAGCAAAGAGAACAACCTCTTACTCTTCAATACCGGGTCCTTTCCCCAGTGCAGTCTTCCCTTCTGGTTGCTTTCCTGTGATTCCAGAGATACTGTGCAAATCTGACTTGACAATAAGCAGTAGGCTGGGATAAATAATGGAGCAGGGCTGAGATTTACAGCCCAGCCTGGTGGTCCGCTCATAAAGAAAATGTGCCTGTCCAATGTTGAGTCACTTTTTTCCAGTTCAAACAGTCATTACAGAAATTTGGAGAGTAAATTTGAATTGAATGCCTTTGTATATATCAAGAAACTCAACATGATAAGTTTTTCTCTTTTCATTAAAATGTTCTGTGTTTCATATGACATAGAAGCAGAAGAAGGTGACAAGAATCCCCTACTTCATTGATCCTTGAAGTCATGAATTCTTTTGTATCTTGAGAGGAAGTTACAGTTGAAAGCAACATCAATCTTGCTGTTAGTTCTAAGGAAACTTGAACTTACTGCATTGGCTTTTTTGGTATTTCTACCTTAAAATCCAATTTTGGAATAAAAATATCTTTATGTAATTGATAATCAACTGAGAAATCTTTAAAACAGATAGCCACTCCATTTCATATGTGTACATGTGCAGAGCTATACTTTTATTTTATCTTATTTATTTCTTTGGGCAAATTTGGGATATTTTACTACGTTTCTGAGTTCTAAGCATCATTATCATTATCTGGTTAACTTGTGACTTAGTTATCCAAATTTACTGCATTAAAAATATTTCTAGTGCTAGTGAAAGAGATCAGCTTTTATGGTGCTTACTTGTACGAATATGAACATAGTAATTCTTATCCTAATATCCTAATAAATGTCATGTGGGAATGTGACGCACCTACAATCCCACTGCATGGGAGGTAGATACAGGGTAAACACTTGAACAAGCTGGGTAGCTACACCCCTGAATCCGCAAGCTCTGCATTGAGACCCCACGTTAATGAATAAAGTGAAGATTTATGAAGATAATGAATAAAGTGATTGAGAAATATTCCAGATGTCAACTTTGGGACCTTTACACACACACACACACACACACACACACACACACACACACACACACACACACACACACACAACTACAAACTCACCCCAATATATGCAAACACATATCCACCAGCATGCATATCACACATACATGAGTGAAAATATACATTTCTAAATAGTAACTTTATATTGTTTCAGTTCTCAGATTTTTGTTTTCTGTGCTGTGAATGGAACTCAGGACATTAACATATGTTGTTGCAAGTGCTCTATCACTGAGTTGCATCCCCAAGGTCTCTCGTTATTCTTTCTGAATAAGAGCTATATCTCTCTTTTATTCCCATAATATTAATTACCACTTACAGTTACTTGTTTGGGAGGATACAAAACATGAGTAAAACAAGAAAGGGATATAAAATATATGCAGTATTTCTTTGGTTTTGTTTAATAACATGTCACATTTTTGAAAGCTAATTGGAAAACCAAAAGCATATAATTTTGCAATCTGCATTCATTTCTACATCAAAGCTCAAACAAGCACTAGCAAGGATAATCATTTCCCACAAGGGAGATGGGGACTGCTTCAGCTTTATTATTTAATTTTGGAGCTCTCATTTTTAGAATGGTATAATTGTTCCAAGGTACATTTAGGAAATATGAAAGACCCCATGAAAAAATTCCATTCACAGACTTGTTTATCCAGATGATAAACATTGGAATTCCTCTGTGTGGTGCAAGAATCTTCCAGAAGAGTTGCCACTGAATACGCTCTACCTTGTCTCTCAAAATAATCCCCAAACTTTATTTCCATTCAAGCCTGATCTCCCTCAGGTTTCACAGACAAGCACTCAGCTTTATGGCCTCATGGTTCCTTCACCTGAAATTCATTATGCCTTCAACTCTACTTTGCTGGTATCGTAGTGACCCTTTAAAGCTCAATCCAAGTGTATATGTCTTTCATTTTCTCGAGAAACATCATTGACTTTTCCCCCAGCTCCCCAAAAGGAAATTCTCTTTTCCTGCATGTGTCAATCTCAGTCCTTTGGCAACACAAACCACTGCTCCAGTCATCACACCATAGGTCCTAAGTGATCGCATGCATGATGCCTATGTCAGTAGACAGATACGGAACTCAGTAAGACTCCTACGTTCCTGTAAAAGGGAGTTGCTTCCTACATTATCTAGTTTTCTTATTGCTATGTTTGCTTTGTTCATGCTTTCAGAGTGTTCATTCCATAACATCGGTGGAGGAATTGTAGGAAGACTCTCTGACAGCGGAGTATGAGCTGGGCTTGCTCTGTCTTAGCTGCTGTAAGAGAAACAGGGAGCTATAACAAAATCTGGGGTGGGTACACCAGGCCTTCCCCAAGTGGACTGATCTCAAAGCCAAATTGAAGGTTCTATACCCTTAAAAAAAACTGCACCCACCCAAATAGAACCCTGTGGAAATCAATGCAGACTTAAACCACTACAACTTTCTTCCACACTAAACCTGTATTGCTTAATAAAATTTGATTTTACCTGCTAGAAATTATTTCTAAACATAAGTGAACATTTTCTCTCAAATATTCTGCATGTTTTCCAGTACATTCCATTTCCCTGTCTCCAGGACTGCACTCATCCTTGAAACTTGTTAACAATTAGCACATAGTCAGCTAAGCATCAATGCTACTGAATTTGTTAGGGCATGATTGGATGGAAGCATTCCAGTTGGAAAGCTCTATAGCTCTATACATTTCCATGACCACCACTGAAGTGACTCATCTCAAGCCTTAGCCACCCAGAGCATGTCTGAAGTTAAGAATATGAAAACCTATAAGAGTTCCAGGATCAAGAAAAAAAAGGCTTGCTGACCATTTCTGATGTGTTCTGGTAAGAACTGGGAAACATTTCCAAGAACTTACTCCCAAGACCTTTTGCTCTTTGGACTTTTCCAGGAGTGCCAGATATTGCATGTGGTACAGTAACTGAACTTTACTTTATGGTGGATGCCTTTGTGATATTATGAAACAAATCAGATTTTTTGTCATATATTTTCTTTTAGTTTGTATCCCTGTTGCTGTGATAAAACATTAAGCAAAGGAGACTTATGGAAAAGAAGTTTGTTTGGTTTTTTTTGTTTGTTTTTTGTTTTTTTTTACTTACAGGTTACAGTCCAACACTGAGGGAAGCCAAAGCAGGAACTCAAGGGAGGAGCTTAAAGCAGAAACCATAGAGGAACATTGTTTACTGAGTCACTTCCAGTCTCATCTTCATCTCTCTTTCTTGTATTCTTATATCTTGTATTCTTATATCTATATGCACTAGTTTGTCTGACATCAATCAATAACCAAGAAAATGTCCCAAAGACATGCTCACCAATGGAGGAAATCTTTCAGCTGAAGTTTCATCTTCCAACTGTGTCAAGTTAACAGCAAAACTAACCCCAACATACTTCGTGTGTGTGTGTGTGTGTGTGTGTGTGTGTGTGTGTGTGTGTGTGTGTGTGTGTGCTGTTATAAGCATAAGCTACACACAGTGTTCTTGAGACATGATCTCATAAAGTACTTCAGGCTGACCTCAAACTTGCAGTAATCCTACTTTCTCAGCTTCCCACGTGCTGCGGTTATAAGCATAAGCTACACATCTTGTTTATTAGGGACTATTTTATGAGAAGGTAAGTTGTATACAATGTTTCCAGATCTGAAAATACATTGATGGCTTGTGAGGAGGAAAATCATGCATGGAGTGGGCTTTCAGTGAAGGAAGGGATGCTTCACTACTGGGAAGGAACGTTAGATTCACAATATTTGCAAACTAAGAGCCATCAGTTTTAAGACAAAGCCGATACAACACACCACTCCACTGATTACTTAGCACAATAAGCAAAGGATGAGCAAACATCCCACACTGCTATCCTTTACTGCTTCCAGTCTGTCTTGAGGCACTATCACCGTAAATCACTGTAGCGAGGAATTCTGGGAGTTCCATAGACAAACATTAGCATTGAACTATGGTTCACTTTGGCATACGTGATAAAAACACAGCACGGACACCCTTGTTTTGAATCAGTATGGACCCTCTTGCTTGTCTTAGGAGGTTTTCTGTCAAAACAACTCATCGGCGTCCTGTAAACAGCCAAAATGTTTTGTTAAGAGTTTGTGCAATCACTTGTATCAGCACAAAGATTAGACATGTGGAAAGGGGGAAAGAACAAAACAATCCCAGACTCTTTCCCAAATACTGGTGACCTTCAAGTAGACTCCGGAAAACATTCAAAGGAAATCACAGGATGCAACAAAGGAATTTCTCTGCATTTCGGTTGACGTATTTCTTAGAAATAAATCTATGTCCCATGACCAATGACCTTTATTTCTGGAGGACAACACCCTGGTTGGAGATCATGGACACTTACTCAACCCCTCCTCCACCCATCCTTCTTCAAACTCCCTTCCCAACTCCCCTGAACTCCACCCAGTGTCTCAGCTCAAAGTCTGACATCCCCCTTCCCTCTAGAGTATCCCAAGGCTCCAAAACGCATTTGTCTAGGTGTGACTAAAGCACTTTTGCCCTCACTTAATGACAAAATTATTCAGGAATCTCTTTTAGATACATATAAGCAAAAACACAGAAATAAGTACATAAAGTTCTTAGGACAAAAAAAAGAACCAATGACTGACCCCTGGCTCTATTGCCTGATTCTCTCTCTCTCTCTCTCTCTCTCTCTCTCTCTCTCTCTCTCTCTCTCTCTCTCTCTCTCTCTCTCTCTCTCTCTTTCTCTCTCTGAGGCCACAGATCCACTGGGCAAGTCAGGATGCTAGACTGACCTATGACATCCCTTAGCAATGCTGTTATTTCAGAGGTAGAAAGGGAGATTCCACTGCTCCAGACAGCTGTGTTTTCTTTCCATCTGGGTGTTCACCATCATGGTACAGCCATTTTTACATTGGAGAATGGAATTGCCTGTGGTGTCTTCTGAAAATACTCCTTTACTTGAGTTAAGTTACCTCTGTAAAAAGACCCCATTTATGCCCCAAACAATTTTAAGGCTAATGTCCCAAAACATTTCTCCTCAAATATGGTGAATGTTCTGAAAAATAATTCATCAGAATCAGATTGATTCTGGAAAAGTGTCTCCCGTTCAACTGAGAACTATGAATTAAATGACTCAGGTACACTCTGGAGATAAGAAGTAAAAGAGACACACAGAAATTCCACTAAATAAAAGACAAACAGTAAGCAAAACAGATGGCAGTTCCATGAGAAGAGAACATAAATCAAGTGTTGCTGGGGGGAAACAAAGCAAGAGAAAGGTTTGATGGTATAGAATTCACAATGAAATAGAAAATATGCTAGTTCCTCAGTGGTAGGCTTGTATTTAGACAATGGCTACTTCAAGGTCTTAAAATATCAAAATTCACCACTTGGATGCACTTTGACATTGACAAAATGATGTAGTCTGTCTTCTACTGTTTAATCTTGAATAAAATGTTTATCCTGTAATTACTAGACATTCTCACTTATAAAATAATGCTGCGACCACAGATGTGGTTAAAAGGATGACTACTCTCTATCAATATGTTGAGCTATAACTCAACATTTCATGAGGTCCTACTTTCTTGAGAAGAGAAAAGGAAATTATCTTTCTCTCAAACTTCATTTTGGGGGACACTAACAATGATGATGTCTCAACTTCAGAGGGCGTCTCTCTTCATTCTAGCTGTCATATAGCACTAAGTCAGTTCCTAATGGTGAGTCATAGTAGGCTGGTCAAGATCTTGGGCCTCTTATCCCAAGCCTTGGTTTGTACATATGTTTACAGAGAATGATAATAGAGTCTACATCACAGGGTGACTGTATATAATACATGACACAGTGCACATAAAGCATTTAGCATGGAATCTAGCACACAGCCACCACTAAATTAGATATAGTAAAGTTCTCTCTCTTTATGACAACTAACAACAAACAGTACCCTAAACAAATAAATTCAGCATAATGTCAACTAGCATAAAATAGTAATTTTATTGTAGCATATCTACATTCAGTTATTCATGCCAAAAAAATTACTTGAGCATTTTATATATGATTTTTTCCATTAATTCATCATCTTTAATGGCATGTATAGGTAAATAACAGATGCGCTGCTTTTCAATTTCAGCATTGCTGAATTATTCTAGAATTGTCCACCTTCTACATTATGAAATCCATGGGAATCCTTACCTTGGAGGAGGTGGGAACAGGGAGTGGGTTGGGGGGAAGGCTGGGGGTTGGGAGGAGGGAGGAGAGAGGGATCTGTGGTTGGTATGTACAATGAATAATACATTTCTTAATAATAAAAATAAAAAATAAAATAATTCTTTCTTCCTTTAAAAAAACATCCATTTCTACTTCTTATCTTTCCTTTATTGAAATCACATTCCACAGATTCTCCTTAACTCCAATCATTAATACTAGCCATTTGAATTTGATGCCAGGATTCTTTTCTTTGTCTAGTTTGTGCAAAACCTTGGCAATCCTCACTCTCTCAAAGGGTGTCTTCTCACTTCCTTCTCCATTAATGTGTTGTATGTAATTTCTGACCAGAAATTACCTTCAAAAATTATGTGTCTTAATTCATCTTAGGTCTCATATTGCTTTTGGAAATGACTCTCAGAATATTATTATAAAAATAAATCAAACAATATATTCATGGTTGCATACTAAAAGTTTTGAAAATCTTAAGTGTATATTTCTCTGCAATGTGTGGTGGTATTGTATTCCCCCAAATATTGTGCATGCTAATAAACTTATCTGGGGTCAGAGACAGAACAGCCACAATATTAAACATGAGGATAGGCAGTGGTAGCGCATGCCTTTAATCCTAGCATTCCAGAGGCAGAAATCCATGTGTTCAAGGATACATCCAAGCATGGTGACTCACACATTTAGTCCCAGAAAGTGAGCCTTTAATCCCAGGGAGTAATGGTAGAAAGCAGAAAGGTATATAAGGTGTGAGGACCAGAAACTAGAAGCATTTGACTGGTTAAGCATTTGGTCTGGTTAAGCATTCAGGGCTTTTGAGCAGCAATTCAGCTGAGAACCATTCTGGATGAGGACTCAGAGGCCTCCCGTCTGAGGAAACAAGACCAGCTGAGCATCCCGCGAGGTGAGGTAGCTGTGGCTTGTTCTAGTTCTCTGATCTTCCAGTTCACCCCAATACCTGGCCCAGGTTTGTTTTTTATTAATAAGAACTTTTAAGATTCCTGCTACAGCAATGAATCTTAAGATACATTTTTTCATCTTCTTAGCAGTGAAATAGATATTAACATGATTAGAAAGAAACATACTACACCATTCTATTAAATAAAATTTAAATTAAATATTGTTGATAGTTAAATGCAAGTAACTACTATCCAATAAAATATTAAGTATCACTGAAAGCTTTTAACTTAATACCAAAAGTGATATAATAACTAAATATATTGTTTATTCTGTATTTTAACTCTCACAAAAATCAGCTACATAGTTATTAATATATTGTACAAATGAGACAACGTTGACTTAGAGAAACTGAATTAACTTGTTCACAGGAGAAAAGAACTTGTCCCAACTGTGATTTCTGAGTTATCTGATTCAAAATCCTTTGCAAAATTATCCTACTTTATCTGTAACAATCTACAGTATAAAGCAAACTTACTATTATTTATTTAACAAAAATTACTGAGGATATAATCAAATGAAAATAAGCAACCAAAAACGTTTTTAAAATTTGTATTTTCTATTCAAACTTGTGAATGAAGTATAAATATGCCTCAACCTGGGGTTCCTATACAGATGACAGGTTTGAACAGTGTTTGAAGAATAATAAATGCAACATGGTAAAAAAAAAAAAAGCATAAGCTGGTACAATGAATAGAAATGTTAGTTATAAAGAGTTTCAAGGTTAACAAAGATTGTATTAAATAGAAGGTATACGTTTTTCATATATACTAGCCATAGTCGGCGTTCATCCAGTACCTGAATAATTATTTAAATATCAGTTAAAAATGGTTGGTATATTAGTCATCTTTTTATCACTGAACAAAAATCAGTTTATAAGGAGAAAATAATTATTTGTCCTAAAAGTTTAGAGGTTTAGTTCTTGCTTGGCTGGCCCCATTGCCTTTGAGCAATTTGTATTCAGCAAAAACTGCACCATTTAAGAAATCATATAGCAGAAAAAAAAAAGCTGTTCACCTCAGGGCTGAGAAATCAGAGAAGGTGGGAATGCTAGAGTACCACAGTCCCCTTTAAGGGTCATGCTCCCAGTGACCTGAATAGCCCACCACCAGCACATGCTAAGCAACACCTCCTGTTAGCATCACACTGGGAAGCAAGATTGTAACACTTGGATCTTTGCGGAACATTTAAAATCCAAACTGTAGCAAGCATGTGCTTTCCAATGGTATAGTTTAACCTTTTATTTTATGTACACTTATAGAGGTAGAAAATGCATAGACTACATTAATTATATGTAGTGGGTGAAAAACTTTATTTCCAAGGGGTATACCAATAATTTGAAGAATTCCTCAGTGCCAAGATCTCCTTAGCCCTATGATCTGGAAAGAGAGCCAGAATAACTTTCAAATCTATTCTTAATCACAAATAACACATGAACCGTTTCTAAAGCCCTTGAGTAACCATTTTAATTTCTAAGTGAAGCACATTCACAAATAGTACAATGAAGCCTAGTTGAAACATTTCAGTGTTTATTTTTTAGAGATTAATTCCTATTATTGAATTCTGTGTGGATGTGCATGTGTGCATCCACAGGCATATGAGTATATGTGTCCAAAGACACCAGCGTTGTCAGATCCCACAGAGGCTGGAGTTATAAGTGGGTGTTAACCGCCTGACTTGAGTGCTGGAAACTGGAGTCTAATCCTCCGGAAGAATTCTTAACCACAGAGGCACCTCTCTGGCCCCTGACCTTCCAATATTTTTAATGTTGATGCCTTAGAGAACAGTTTATTAGGACCAGTATCTTAATGTAGAAAACTGGTTTTTACAACATATTCATTGGCTGGCAATGAAAGTGAGAATTTGCAGAGCAGGCAGAGGACATAATCGTCTTGGCAATGCTGTACCTGCCAGCCAGCAGGGATGGGAAAGAAGTGCTACACCTATCGGGAAACCAAGGAAGAATTTACCATCAATGAAGTGTAGTTGTTCAGCATGTGTCCAGATGCTAGAAGCTAAAATTGTGGTTTTTCAGAAAAGAGGTGAAGTAACTGTGAAAACCTGCTTTATGCTCTGCCGAAATGGATTGCTTCTGCTAAATGTATTTCTTTTTAAAGTTTCTATTATTTCTAGAGCTTCCTGACATAGCCAAGGCTGCAATGAAAGGTAACAGCCTTCCATTAGAAGTTTCACAAATCCTTTGATCTTCATGGTGTCCCCGCCTGCAAGCTACTCTAGTCTATTGTTTGCACAAAGCTTGTGGGAGTAACCAACCAATATCTGATTTGACTTTAGGACCCATACCCAACACTGCATGGGTGACCAGCAACTTGAGACTAGATAGCCCAAATACCTATGGGAAAAACAAATACCCCTGTACTGCTTAAGGAATATAGCAATATAATGAGTCCTAATAATATTCTTCTATATTCATAGATCAGTGCCTTGCTCAGCTAACATCAGAGAAGATTCTACCTGCAGCAGATAGGAACAGATACAGAGATCCATAACCAGACATGCAGAGTGTGAAAGATCTTAGAACACTCAGTCCTAAACTGGATGTCCCCCCTCAAATCCCTCTTCTCCTACAGGGTTCAGAGAACCCTGTAGATGAGGAGGCAGAAAGGGTGTAAGATCCAGAAGGGATAGAGGACACAAGAAAACAAGGCCTTCTAAATTAACATGATCAAAGCTCAAATAAAATCACAGAGACTGAGGCAGCATGCACAGGGCCTGCACAGGTCTGCATCAGGTCTTCTATGTATATATTAAGGCTTCCAGTTTATGTATTTATGGGATTCTTGAGTACGTGAATGAGTAGGTCTATGCTTCATGCGCCTTCTATTGGGCTTTTCTTCTTCTATTTGTTTGTTTTTTTCTATTTCTGATGTGTTAGTATTTGTTTTATCATATTTTATTTTATAATCGTCAGGGGGGGAAAAGGCAAATGAAGGAGGTCTCTCATCTAAAGGCCACACAGAGACTTTCAGGATCAAAGGGCTGGAGAAGGCATTATTCCTCATGGTTCCTGGAAGTCCCAAGGAAATTCTTTGTTTCTTGTTAAGATTAAATTCTTCCCTTCCATGGTGGTGCTAACAAGTGATTTCCCTTGGAGGTCGTACCCTGGGGGCACATCTAGCATTCTCTGTTAGATAACTTTGAACCAAGCCCTTTCTTAAGAAGTGTATCATGGGCCAGCAAGATGGCTCAGTAGGTTAAGGTGCTTGCTGCCAAGCCTGACCATTTAAGTTTTACCCTTTGGACCTACATGATGAAAGGAAAAAACCTATTACCTCAAATTGCCTTCAGACATCCTCTCATGTGGTACCTGTGTACCCACACCCCCAAAAAATAAATAAATAAAAATCTAATGATAAAAAAAAGAAAGGGTATTGAAATATAACTGGTTGAGAGTGATTTTAATCCATAAAAAAATTGAACCCGCTCTAGTGTGGATAAAATGTCATTTGCAAATGTTGATGTATTATTAGTAATGCTATTTTTTAAAAAAAGAAATTTCATAGACTGTTGAAGAACTTGAGGGTACTTTGCAGGGCTTCTTAATCCTCACTGTTTTCTAGGATTCCAAATGACCAGGATGTTGCAGAGTAAATGTCAAGGATATAAAGAAAACACAAACCAAACAGGCTATCTTCTCATTCACTCATTCGAACAATGAAAGGGCAGGACCACCAGAGCAAACAAAGTTGTTGTTTGCTTGTTGCATTTTGCAAAGTGAAGCCCAGTCCCACTTACTTCTGTAAAGAAGGTGCACATCTGAAGAACAAAGGATCTGCATGATGAATTCTTTGCTCAGGACAAAGTAAAAGATTTATCCTAAAGGGGCTTGGACCTGCTTAGGCTCAGTGTGCTGGACTCTGCTGACTCCCCATGGGAGACCTCATGTGGGGATGTGGGGTGGCTTGAGAAAGAGGGTTGGGGGGTGGGAGGAGGGAGGAGACGGGAATCTGTGGATAGCATGTGGAGTGAGTAGAAAATTTCTTAATAAAGAAAAAAAAAAAAGATTTACCCTAAAATGTGACCAAGTGCTTTATGGGAAAGAATGTGCTGATGGAGGGGCCTTTGGCTGTATGAGTCTGATGAGGAACACAGGTCCTAGTTTCCAGAGCTGTGCCAGCTTTGAGGGATTCCACACAGACACAGCTACTTCCCTCTCTTTTTGTCTTCACTGTGTCCAAACAGAATGCAGTGCTAAGAGACGATCTACCAACAGTAGGGGTCTACTTTGCTATAATCGACCAAGGCCCAAAGTTATTGGATAAAAACATCCAAACATCAAATGAACAGTTTTTAAGTTTTAAATTATGTGTTCTTCCAATAGCATGATAAAATCTCACGTTGCCTCACTTTATTGCACCCAGAAAATGGGTCATCCCTCTGTCCAGTATTCCATGATGCATGAAACAACAGCCTGGGGTGGTTGAGCAAGAGCAAGACAGCATTCATGTTATATTGATAAAGAATTGTTAAAACCCTTCCATTTTACTATTAAACATTGTGATTCATTGATTATTGCACTTAACTTACAAGTTGAACTTTGGCATGAGCATATATGTACGGGGAAACCAGAGAGAGGATCTGGAACTTTCTACTGTCTCAACTGGTGTTGGAGGAATAGATATCCTGCACAAAAGAGAGACTACTGTGCATCTGTACATAACAAATTTATAATAAATCACATCACCAGAAGTACACATGATGCTATTTCCTCAAAATACTCTTAAAGAACCTGTCCTTAAGCTGATAGACCCCATCAAGTAAAAACCAGAATAGTAAACATGATTTTAAAATGCTATTTGCAACTTTTTTCTAAGACTGTATACCAGATAGTCATGTACCTTAACACACAGGCACCAGAAATATAATGAATCATCTCAAAAACCTCAAATAAAAGAATCTTCCCAGAAAAAACAAACGGTGCTTTTCCCCAACTCATACATTCTACTCATTTATTTTAAAGTAATGTCACATTATTTATGAATAATTACTATTAATTGGCCAGTCTGATATATTTTGTGAATTTTTATATTTGATTCATATTCAGTAAGTTCAATTTTTTACCTTAAAGACACACACACACACATACACACACACACACACACACACACACACACACACACACACACACACATCCATCCTATATCTTCTGACCCCTGACCAATAGAACAGAAATTTCCCTTTCTCTGTTATCCAACATTTAGCTTATTTCTGTCTTGAACTGAATATTTAAATGACTGATAATTTTTAATATATGAACTAGAGAAATCATCAGACTTTGCTCTTAAAAAAGAAAAAAAAACAAACAGAAACAGCTATGCTTTGCAGAGAGAAATAACAAAAGCATTTAAACAACGAAGTTGGATTAAACCAGTCATATTACTTTAGATTCCTGATTCATTAACTCAAACAAAAATGCCAGTTAACTGCAAAAGCGTACACATACTCGAACTGCTGTACTGAGCCTCTCCAAGGATGCTTAAGGGGGAAGCAGGGCTCATCTGTAAACTGGGATGCCCCTGTCCGATGTGCTGCTCCTCATAGCCTTACAGATAGATCATTTCTTAGCAGCCCAGCTGTTGGTTCCTAAGAAACAAACGCAAACTGCTCTATGTCATGGACCAGCCCAGCAAGTGCTTCTATACTGTGGCATCAGCTGGCAGCTGTTTCTCAACTATTCCCGGCACTGAAGATTGTTTTGAACTGAGATCTACACAAATATGTGTTTCAATACAATTTTTGAGTACACAAACAAAAATCCAAAATTTATCAAAAGAGCATCTAGCTGTCAAAAGAGCGTCAAACACAATAGCACGTTTACATCTTTAGCATCTCGGATGTCATGAAAAAGTGAACTATGACAGGAAGACTCAAACATCCTAGAGATAGGTTTAATTTTTATATCTAAAACAACAAAATCATGTCTTTCTTTCCCTCAAAAAACGAGACAAAGCAAAACCAAAGGAGCAGAGAGGGGCTTCTGTTCATTGCTTTGTTCATGTTTGTTAAAAAGGAAACCAGTTTGTACATTATTTGGAGTTGGAGAGATGGCTTAGCGGTTAAAAGCACTTCTTGTTCTTACAAAGGACCTGGGTCCAGCTCCCAGAACCCATGATTGCTCACAGCCACTCTAACGCCAGTTCCTGGAGATCCAATACTCTCTTCTGGATTTTGTCAGCACCAGAAACATAACATGATACACATGTGTACATCCAGGCAAAACATTTATAGGCATAAAAATGGACAAAAAGCCAGAAAGTTGACATAAAATAGAGACCACTCTTGTGGACTGTGTGAAGTTCCTCACAGCCTACTTCTTCTGTTTCTCAAGGCAGAATTAAATAGAGTTTACAACCCTCACTTTAGATTTGCAAGAATAAAGGACCTAGAGATGGATGGCAATTAAAAAGAAACGCAAGATGGAAGCCCATAGTGAGTCTAAGAAACTTTGCTGGCTCTTGGCAGGATATAAATGGAGGCCACAAAGTTCGCTTTACTTTGCCTGATTAGGAAGTTTCTTAAGACGAAAAGAAAAATGAATTCACATTGAAGAGGTGTTGAGCAATGTGGGCCATTGTAAATGCTTTTTAACAGCAGGTGTATAGAGCCCACAAACTTTTTTGTTCACGATTAATGAGCCAGTTCAAATCCTCAAACTGACAGTAAACACAAAGAAAAAAACTAAACAAAAAAAAAAGACTGCACTCTCTAGCCCCACAATTCTACATTATTCATTAGCTTTCTGTTACTGTAACAAACACGTATGATAATAAACTTACTAAGAGGAAAGGGTTTCCTTTGGCCCATGGTTTTAGAAGTTCCAGACTGTGACTGGGTAGGCACATTTTTATTATTTCTTTAATGAGAAAGCAAAACTTCATGGTGGGGAGTATGTGGCAGAATAAAAATCACTTTCCTCCTGGTCAGGATGCCAAAATTAAAGAAAAAAAGTTTCTGAGCTCCCAGTTACCCTTCCAGAGTAGAGACTTCAATGACCAGGAAGCCTCTTACTGGGGCTCCACTTCTTAAACTGTGCCTTCCATTTCCAGTGACACCAGGGTGAGATTAAGCTGTTAAGATATTGGCCCCACTACTTTGCTAAATGGGCATAATAACAAACTACCTTCTAAATACATATCTCCATACCCACAGATTAGGCCCTCTGACAGTCCTGCACAGAGAGACATTTTTATTCATTGATAGAGATTAATACAGAATCTTACAAGTGATCAAAATGAAGAGGACAAGTGTCTGTGAAGTGCTCAGGTACAAATGGAACATTTATATCTCACCCTCTGCCCCCAAACTCTGGGAATATCTCAGAAGAGGAGGCACAATGTTTCTTGAGCCAAAGGGTGGGGAGAATTGGAGCTAAGCAATGTTTTCTTCTGATGTGTGGTCCTTAATCGGTTGACCATGACCTATTGCAGGGACCCCACACCCAAGTGTATGGGCAGTGGTAACTGGACTCGGTGTATAATTTTTTAAAAAGAAAATATGAAGTTGAGAGTGGATGTTGGGGTGGGGGGGATTCCCAGAAGACTTGGGGTGGAGGTGTGTGGTGGGTGAGTATCAAAATACACTGTAAAAACTTAAGATATTCTCAAAGACTAAATAGAGAATATTATATTTAAAATAATAAATGGGCCTTAGAGGAGAATTTAAAATATAAACTGTGTCATTGCTGTGGAATTTATCACAAGTCTTAGAGACTTATTAAATTGGTGCCCTGAAAAACAGAAATCATCTAGGAGAGAGAGACGGGGGTGTGGTGGAGTGGTGGTTGGGTTGGAGAGCAAGAGTGCGAAGGCACATGTGCAGGAGGGTACACCTGTGCATGTGGGGACCAGAGGCTGCTGCTAGGTGACTTCATCTATTACCGTCCACCTTGTTTTATGAGGCAGGGTCTCTCACTGAACCTGGACCTCTCTGGTTGATTAGACTGATTGACAATGAGCTCTGAGTATCTGCAACCTTTCCCATACTACTGTTATAGATGTATAGATGCAAGACATCAAATTTTACTTTTTTAGTATTTTTTGACTTTAGAATGTGTGTTCATGCGTGTGCATCTGTGTATATGTGTCTCTGTGTATGTGCATCTCTCTCTTTCTCTCTCTCTCTCTCTCTCTCTCTCTCTCTCTCTCTCTCTCTGGTGTGTGTGTGTGTGTGTGTGTGTGTGTGTGTGTACATGAGTTGGCATGCATGTGCCACAGTAGGATTGTGGAGATCAGAGAACAACTTCAGGAGGTCAGCAAGGATCAAAGCCAGGTAGGTCTTCAGGTTTGGTAGCAAACTCCCTTCCTAGCTAAGTCACCCGACTCATTTTTAAAGCCAGCCCCACACCTAGCTTTTTAAGTGGGTATTGGAGATCAAATTCAGGTCCTCAAGTTTTTATAACAGACACACTACTGAAAACCATTTCTCCATCCCCCAGTACATATTTTTACATGACTAAATAAATATTGGTTGTATAAAATCTGTTTCTTGATTGAAAGGATCTATGTAATAACTTCATATTTACACTAAATATGAAGATGTACACGGTGATGAAAACATACTAATCACAGGAATATTCATAAATGTTCTAATTGCTGTGGTGGCCAATGTCTTGATCTCAGCACTTGAGGGACCAATGCAAGAGTATTGTGAGTTCAGGCCCACTTTGGGCTACATATCAAGTTGAACTCTATGACTTTGAATTACCCTGTCACACTATGATAACATGAGTGGTCATATTTATTACTAATAATTTGTCATTGTAAGCTATGTAAAAACTAGGTATTTTTGTAAAGACTTTATTGCTTTTGTATAAAGTATCACCATTCAATATATATCTTGTATTTAGAGTTGAAAAATAGACTAGCATTTCCCCAGGATTCTGAAATCAATACTACCTCGTATTTAATGTGTAAAACCTACAAGTAACATCTTCTCTGTGTGAAGGAGCAGAGCCCATGTGTAAGGAAGGAGAGCTAGCCTCTATTGAGTTCAGAGTGCGATGGATCTATTAGTGTGAGACCAATTATCTCACAATTCTGAAGACTGTATAAATGATGAGCTCCCTCTCTACTGCTGGGAGTCACAGGAGCTTCAGAAAAGGCCAAAAACATTGGGCATTTGAACTGAGGCTTAAAAGATGTCAAAAGTCACTAAACAAAAAGGCAAGGCAGAGGGCATCATAGACCAAAATAACCGGAACAGATATTAGAGAAGACAGTACAAGAGGCAAACTCAGGGCATTTAAGGGAAGCAAAGAGCAGAGTACATGAAATGAGGCTGAAAAGGTTACTTGATCCCTGGGCTAATTAAGAGGTTTAGGCACCCCATAGTGTCTAGGGAGACAAAGTTTAGTCAAGGAGGGGGGTGTTGCAAAGTGAGATTTTGTTTGAAATGCCAGGAAGAGGAATGAAGTCAATAGACACGGACTGAAAGAAGCAAACTGTTAAGAGGCCACTGCAATAGGTAAGTTGTCATCAATCAGAACACAAGGCCCCAGGCCCTATAATAACAGAGAAGGGGACGTATGTGGAGAACAAACTCATGCCATCATTGTTCCCTGTATAAAGAAGATCGTGCTATGGGGCAGCATGCTTCTTCAAAGTCTCTTCCTGTGATCAGTGTGTGGATAAAAGCTTTCCCAAGACACAGAAACAGTGGTCTGAAAATAAACCCAGCAACTAGAGAAGGCTTTTGACAAACCTGAAGAAAACCAAGTGTCCATCACTACCATTTGCAAATGTTACCTGAAAAATGTTGAGGAGAATATGTAAATTAATGAGTGATGCTTAGTGAAGACATAAGTGATGGATTCCTGTGTGCCCACTTCACAATATTGCAATTAAAAAGGCTTTCAGGAATCTGTCTATCATTGATCTAAAGGGGAGGGGGGAAACATATTTAATTATGATTTAGCTTAACTTTAGGTCACTTTGTTTGCTTGTATAATGAAAACATAAGGCCTGGATGTGTTTAATTATGCTAGAGAAAGCCGAAATGTGCGGTAAAATAACAATGACTCTAGTAAGGGGTCTGCCTTGCTCACAAGTGGCAAACTGTGACATAGGGTGCGTGCCTTCTTTCTGAGGGCTTTAGTACACTCCACTGTAAATTAAGTGATTGACAGATTTACAGTTTAAATGAAAGTTTCCTGAAACAATCCATGTGAAGTGCATGGGATGACACCTGACATATAGCAGTATTTAATAAATTATGAGTACTGTTGTTTGTTCCTTTGATAATAAAAAAAAAGTTAGACAGGGTAGAAACCATGTTAAAGATGGCCCTTATTATTTTGTACACAACTGTTGTTCCTGAGGATTTTCAACACAAAAATAAGCACAGAAACTATATTGTCCTTTGTGTTTATACTCATCAGAGTCTAATGTACCTAAAAAAAATGAATTAAACAAGGTACTTTACTACTGCTAATGTTTCATAGGAAAATGACTAAACAGTCTTCAAAACAATAACAATGCCAGTACAAGTTATTTTGATTTCTCATTTTTTTTCATTCCTGCCAGCAAACTTCATCCTTTCTTGAATTTTTGTTTTCTCTTATTAGTTTTTGGTTAGCACACAAATGGGAATCATCATACGCATGCATCATGATGCTTTGTTCACATGCATTCCCCTCTCCTGTTGTCTGGCTGACTCTTTCTTTCCAAGGTGGTCTCCCATTCTGCTATCATGTCACATGTATGTCACTGCCCTCTCCTATCTCCCTCTAACCTCTCTCCCCACATGATATCCTCCCTATTTGCATGAACTCTCTTCCTGACACACATGATTTTAGTGTGAAAGAAGCAGGAAAGGCATGTGGAATGCTAAAGCTGAACCAGCAGAAGACAAACAAGATTGCAGCCTTGAAGAAAGCTGCAGCCTGGTGGCATTTAGAGTGACTGATGGCTCTCAAACTGCATGCCAACCCCCATGTCTAAAGCCGTCACAGGCCACCAATCTGGCAAACGGTACTTAACAAGCTATCTTTAAGAAGATGCTGACATACAGTGTGTGTGCCTGCATGTCTGCGCCTGTGTCTGTGTGTCTGTGTGGTCTCAAAATTTCAGTTTAATGGAAACAGACTTTTTAGTATAATGTTATCATGCTGAAGTCTAATAATACAAGAGAATCACTGTAGTTTAAAGGAGCTGAAAAATGATGTTTTTTCTGGAGAAAAACATGTCAATGAATCTGGTGGTATAGCTCAGGCATAGAGTCCTTGCTCGTCTAGGGTTATATCCCTAGCACTATGGGGTGGGGGAGGGTGACTAGAAGAGAAACAAAGAAAAGAGAGGGAGAGAAGGAAAAAAGCCAATAAAACACATGAAACACACATGAAAAGCGTATAGCTCCCAGAAATACTGTCTTGATAGTAAATAAAGTAAATTGACAGATTTTTTTAAGTTATAAGGTGAAATATACCCATTTTTAAATAGCATACAATAACATCTATCAATACTATTGCTGAATACTTATTTCTTAGAGACACTACCATGAGATGATTATATTATTTAGTATACTCTTATAGGTTTTATAATGGAGGAAATTACAGTTAGAACATTCAACCAATTTACTTAAAAGTTACACAACTGTGAGATGCATAACTGGAATTCAAGTCCAGTTTGTTGGATTTAGTTAGTATCTGTGATCATAAATTTGATTCTCTGGCCTCTATCCCTCACCGCTGGGATTAAAGCAGTTGTACCACCACACCTAGGCTTAGGAGGAGCCACGGATCCCACCCAGAGTTCCAAGGATGTTAGGCAAGAACCTACTGAGTGATCTACATCCCTACACCCTAAAAATAAATAAGAAAGAAAAAATAGTAGAAAATAACCATTTCAGGAATTTCAAAAGGCTAATGACTGTTGATAAGATAAAATTAAACCAGATATTAATGATCCCAGTACCTCTGCCAAATTAACTAAATATGACCCACAAGAGGTATAGCATTTGAGATTTTCTAATTTGCGCATTAAAACACTGCTCTCATACAAAATAGCTGTTTTCACTTTTGCATACCCCAAGTGGTGTTTACACATTGATGTATGCTTCCTCCATAAATGATCATAATAAAACAGACTTCCAGACTCTAGCCTGAATTCTCGATTTTGAACTTGGGCACTCTGAAAAGGCAGAACACAGCAAGAGGAACGAAAGATCAAAGTTTATCCTCTGTGTGCTGCACAGGGAGTATGAACAGTTTTACCAAGTGGAATTTGCCCAGGGCTCTCTGCACTTTTTCTCCTTGGAGCTGCTGAGGCCCCACTTGTCCTAGGGCACTGACTGTCCGCAAAGGTGGTTTTCAAAGGGCAGACTAGGGCTGGAATGTAGAACCAAGGTTGAAGGGGCAGGAGCTTGGGATTTTATTTAAACTGTTTAATAAAAACAAATTAACCTTCTAATAATATTTTTTTTAAAAAAATCTATGTCCTTTGCCTACATCAACACTTCTCAACCAAGATGTTTTGAAGTGAATAATATTTTATTAGTGAAAGCTGTCATATCTACCCTGGGATGCTTAGGTAGGGTTCTGTTTCACTAGATATCAGAAGCACCTCTCACATGGTGACCACTCATGTGTTTTCCACAGATTGTCATTAGTTTGCTGAGAGGCCTGAGTTGATAGCCACCGACTTATCTTAAAAAAACAGCATGTGTGGGTCTTTGCTGCACTTTGAGCTATTTTGATTATTGTGGAAAGACAAATGGGTGCTTTAAGAGTGCTTCCATTTTAGGCAATGATGCAGAGACTGTACTAAACTCACTCTATGTGATGTCACAGAACTGCACAGCATGCTGCTCTCTTGGCTCTGATGTAAGTCAGTGATATCTTAGTGCAATGTCTGCTGCTAGCCTGGACCTGACTCCTGTATAGCAGACTCACCATCCCATGAGCATGGGTCAGGCTGTTGTGTGGATTCTCCCACTCCCCAAATTCCTGCATTGCCCACGCCTCACACAAACCACATAGATAGTAGTTTGTTGTACCTGCTATGGGGTCAGACAGAAAAAGAAGTCCTGTGGGGTAAGCTTGCACAACAGAGAGACAAAAAGAAGGGCAGGAATCAAACTGACCCAGACAGAAATTTCTTCTCAGACGTGGTTATTCCCCTGCCAAGAGGCAGCTTGTGTGACCGGTATTATCCATTCTCGTTAAATTAAGGCCAAATCAGTAGCACCATTATTCCTCATTTTACTTTCCCTCTTGCTGTCTATGATGGTTTTGAGTCTGCACGCTTGTTCCTGAGCTGGCAGCTATTTGGGGAGGCCATGGGGCCCCTAGAAGATGAGGACTGCCTGGGAAAATAGGTCTGTAGCTAGGCCTTTGGAGGCTATTCCTACCCCTGGTTCTAGCAGAATTCTGCCTCCTGGTCCCTTGGATTGTGAACTTATCCGTTCTGCCACACATTCACAACCATGATGGACTAAACATTTTAAACTGTCAGCCAAATAAACCTTTCATCCTTGAGTTGCTTCTGTTGGGTATGTTGTTCAAGTAACAGAAAAGGAACGAATATTCCATTATTTTCCAGGCTTGATATAAGCCCCCTCGATGCAATAGCCTCAAGTTCATTGCTCCAGGGATCCCAAACTAAGGTGAATTAGAAGAAGGGAAAAGAGACAAGGGAAAAGGTGGAGAGCAGAAGGAGGAGGAAAATCCATCAAAGTGAAACAGTGAAATCTAACTGTGCATATGTTTGAGAGAAAGAAACATCCACATTTGGAAGTTTCTATTAAATAAACAATGTAGGAATAAACGGAATCACTTCTAATACTAACCGTGGCACAGAAGCTAAGAACAGCGAGGTGTTACCCACTTGAAGCCCCACAGTGTCCTATAACACATGCTTTTACATTATGTAGCTCCTGGATTTCTTGAGCCTTTAAAACTGCAACCTTAATTTTTTTTTTTTTACACTTTCTAAATCGCTAGACTTTACTGGACAATTGAAAGAACACATTTCAGAGCAGTTACATAAATGGCTTTCTTGAAGTGGGTCCAAGATTCAAATTACTTTGAGTAGTTCAAGTCTATAAAATTAGTGAAAGGTATTTTCACTCTCAGCTTTCTGATAGTTGCATTGCTTGTTTTATTGTGTGAGCCTAAGAACATGATTAAAAACCTACTGCAATATAAGGAGATCAAGAAATATTTTAACAGGTGGGTTCTTTGGGTTAGTAATTGACTGCCAGTAATCTCCCCGACCCAGAGAGGCCTTCCAGAGGGTCTTATTCTGTATAACAGTCAAAGTAAAAAACTGACACCTCCAAATTTGTCTTTGGAATCTCATCACTCCTGGGGCTAAAGCAGGAGGACTGCATGAGTTCTAGGCCAGCCCAAGCTACAAAGTGAAGTTCAGGCTCCTGTATTACAAGAAAGAAACTGTCTACACACACACACACACACACACACACACACACACACACACACACACACCCCATAAGAAAAATTATTCATTTTTAATTTTAGTGTAAAAATACTACATACAGACTTCAGAATATTGTTCAAGATTCAAATCTATCTCTCTCTCTCTCTCTCTCTCTCTCTCTCTCTCTCTCTCTCTCTCTCTCTCTCTCTCTCTCTGAGTGTGTTGGTATTGGTGTGTTATCAGTATCCATCATGTGTTTTGGTATCTTGACCACACATCATACATTCATTATTTGCACCTTATATCATCTATAGTTAGCAATCCATGAAATGAGATACTTCACCATCCTTTTGTTTCCAACATCCCTTTGCATTCTTCACTATCCAGTGGCTTTCCTTGTCCTGCTCAATGAGTACTGAGCACCAGAACCACTTGCAATGATTGTCACAAGGCACACTCAAGTTCACTGGGTTTGGGGGAATTTTTTTCATCCCTTAGAAGTTCCAAAGTGAATTTGAAGTTGCTGGTTCAGGCAAAACACATTAAGGAACCAGACTGTTAGACGATTAACTAACATTCCATAGCCTGATTCATTCCCTTTTTCTAAATTTAAATATCTGGGCTATTTCTTGAGTAAAATCAATCATTCTTACCATCTGTTAGTCTTCAGTCAGGCTTCGTTAGCCAGGCTTCTTAGGAATAATGGGAAAGAGCTGAAGAAAGCTCTGGGTTAGTCTCCTTATCTGGGCCTTCCATTCCATCAGGGATACTCCATATGATCATTGTCATATATCCATACCAAAGTATGTTCAGAGGCCATGGTTGCAGATAGTGGAAACTTTGTCAATAAATCCAACTTTTAAGTGTTACTGCTTTTAAAAACACTGAAAATTCAATACCTAGACATTCTTTAGTTCAAGTAAAATGAATGTATGTGTATTAAATGATAGTTAAGGTATGGGCCATAGGCTATTTTTGCCTTATTACTGTGGGTGATGACCGAAGCCAGAGAATACACCATGAACTTGCTTATCACTGAAAAGAATCATTATTTCTCATCTACACCCTCACACATAGTACTATGAGAATACCACTACTTATAACCCTGGTCAACATCATGACATATTTTGTTTATATATGTGTTAGCTCTAGATATACAGATATGTGTATGTCTCTGTGTGTTCACCCAATTACTATACAAACCTTTATTTTTAATGTTTCAGTATCAATAAATAGGTTTTATTTTCTCTGAATGTTTCAGAGATATGTGTTTGAATGCTTCCTATATTGTAGTCACTCAATAGATGCTTGTGAAACAAGTTCATGGATAAGGAAGGTCTGCTTCATTTGAATATCCCATTTCTGTGATTTAGCAGCAAAGGACTGTGAACTTCCAGGCAGAGTTCACCTTTCTCAAAGCTAGGTCCAGGAACTAGAGTTTGAGAATTCTGAATAAGCCACAATTTACTTTCTTATCAACAACTTGAAAATGCATTAAAATTCATGTCTTGTGCAGAATACAGTGCATTTTATTTAAAATGCACACTCTGGCTGCTCTTATAAAGAATTTAACCGACAGTAATGCAAATGCTGATTATCTGCTTCAGAGTCTCCAAATATGGGGTGAGTAAGCAGTGGTCACGCTGGCATCAGACTGGTCTGTCATGATTAAATGCCCATGAGATATTAATCGTCTTAGCAGATTTGCTTTGTATTTTGCCCGCTAATTACACTACTCCATAAAAAAAGGCCAGTGGATCCAAATTTTAGAACAACCATCAATAAACAATGCAGTCAAATTCACACTGAATATGTTGAAGAAGCAAAACTTCTAATAAAGAATTCATCCTAGTTACTGAAAATTACTTTGAAGTAAAATATATATTTAGTATTCCTTATTCAATCTGTATGAGCATGCACATGCTTATGACAGACAGTCTATCAGCCAGGCAGGTATAGATTTCCCATGGCTAAGATAAGGAGTGTCTCTAATTTAACCCTGAAGAACAAAAAAAGCAAAGAGTGGAGGAATTATGTCAGTGAAATAGAGCAATGGGGTTAGCACTAAACACCATAATCTCCCTGCCCTTTACTATTATTTAGAAGCTGTGTAATATATTGATGAAAACGCATAGTAATATATTGGTGTCAATTACTAATTTCTATGTTAGGTCTATTGAATTACTCTAATATAATTTAGGGATCAAGGAAATGTGGCTTGAAAAATTACATTTAATTCTGTTGAGAAATGAGAAATGATGCATCTGGACTGCTCCCAGTACCCACACCACAGGCCAAACACACAGCCTTTCAAGAGAAAGGGTAGAAAAGTGGCTTCTGCTATTTTTTTCTCTTGTGCATTTTATCATCAAATGCACATTTTCCCCTATGTTCCTTTAATTTCACAATAGCAATCCATCCAATTGAGTAGGGTAACATATAGCATACTATATTAGATTTGACTGTGTAGAATTAGTCTTTCATTTTAAAACCTTGACAGTTGTATTTGTTTGTGTGAGAGAGGGATAGACACACACACACACACACACACACACACACACACACACACACACACACAAAGAAAGAGGGGAAGGGAAATCCATGCTCATACACATGAATACTGTTCAATAACTCATGGCAGTAAATTCATCCCATTGAAAGGAAACATGCATAGCGCTGAGTAGATAGATCAGTGTTAAGGGCACATGCTATTGTTCTAGAGGACCTAAATTTGATTCCCAGCACCGACATCTGATGAGTCATATATACTTGTAACTCTAGCTCCAAGAAATCTAACATGCTCTTCTGGCTTTCATGGATATTGCACACATCTATAAAGGTAGCACAGAGTCACACTCGCAGGCACAAAAACATGAACAAAAATAAATCTTTCCAAAAAGAAAAGAAACATGCATTAGGATTCTTTTCATTTTTATTTTAAGTGTATGGGTGTTTTGCCTGCATGTATGTCTTTGCATCATACTTGGAAGACAGAGGCAGGAGGAGTGCCATGAGATCAAGTTCAGATTAAGCTACATAATGAGACTCTTGCCAAAAGAACAATTAATTTTACAAACTCCTATGTTTAAACAAATGCATGGGCCCTTGAAAGTCATTGAGAATTAAAATTTTTACCAATAAATATGATATAATAAGAAATCAATAAAGATTCATTTTTCACACAACAAATCTTAGTTTGTAGATAATATTTAGAACTATTTCACAGCATTGCTCATTAGAAGCAATGAAGTCAAGTTGTCTCATTGGAAAGCTTCTTTCTGTGCAATGAGACGTGGCCTCATATAAATAAAACAAAACAAACCCCCTGCCACCTGTCACTCAAATCCCTAAAAGCAAACAAACCACTTGGTGAAATTCAAGTGTAGCCAGAAGGACAGCCTGTAGATGTAAAAATAATAGCAAAGAGGAGAGAAATCTCAATGGACATCTTTATCAGGACATTTGAAATTCCTCTTAATCCATGACCATGTTTACAGATTGCAGTTAACAGCGGCACCAAAGGTTTCAACATTGATTACTTTCACTAAGTGTTGTTTTTAGATATTTCCTTCCAGTGATTTAAAGACTACACCCTCACACACAACCTTGAATTTCATTCACATAGGAGATATCTTATAAGCAGCTTTGCTATTCAACAGGTCTTCATGAAGCTTCCCCATGCACAGAGCCCTGAGAGAAGTTCCTAGTAGCCTATTTCTCTCTTGAAAATACACAGAATTCACCTGAGGAATTAGACATGAGAGACATATACACAGTGCAAAACCTCCAAACATGGGAACAGATGATGTCAACCAAGACAGATAAGGAAAGGCTAAAGAATCCGTCCAGTGCACACAGAAAGATGGAAAGAAACCTCTAGATCCATCATGGTTCTGTCTAGTTAGCACCCACAGCACTGAACTAACAGAGAAGGAAAACAATATTAACACGTGAAGGACGTGCACACTCCAGAGTGCCGTTTAGAACAATGGGTGTCCTGTATATGGCTAGAGTTTGGTTGGAATACAGAGCTTCAGTCAGGAAACAACACTAGGAGTGGTAAAGGGTTGTATCATTTCCTGGAGGGCTGGCTACTAAGGAACAGACTGCCAGGTCCTGAGATCCCAGTTTGTGACCTAGTAGATCTTGGTGCTGGCTGTAAACCTGCACTTCTGAAGTTCCGGGGTGATGCTAACACTGGACACTTCGAGAAACACTGAGTTAGTGCTTCCCTCCAGACCTCAGCACAAAGACAAGGGGCTTTCCTAATTCACTCTAGGCCTACACAAACCAGTGCATACTGTTTGCCTCCCTAAGCTGGTAAACTATGTTTTTGTAACAGTTTTGCCATCTTGAAAACCAAGTGTTTGAAGTAGTTAAGACTTCACTAACCACCAAATATAGAAAGTGAACATTTGGCACAATAAGCTGAAGAATTCTTCATTATTTTCAACAAGGACATGATTAAAATATATATATATATATATATATATATATATATATATATATATATATATATATATATATATATATATAAAATAACCAGTACATTATTTTAAAATCTTTTTAGAAGTTTATAAAAACAGTGAATCCCTTTTGAGATGGCTCATCATGGTTCTCATATGGCTGCCTGACACGGGTTAAAGAAGTGACATGAGGTCTCTACCTGTGAGGCTTTTCCTAGCATCCTATTCTTTCTACATTGTGAATCTTGACAGTGGACTCCTGAGAAATAAGTAATTTTAAGCTATCCCCTCCCCCGCCAAAAAAAGAGTTCGACGAGATGAATGAAGGTTGCCCTTTGGGAATTAGCATGGGCCCATCCAATAATCAGTTACACTGTGTGGACAAAAGGCATTTGCAGATGGGTTTAATCCTGTAAAGAGAAGCTTTATTTATAAGGATGATTAGAATGTATCATTCTAGTAATATGTCCTTTGAAAGGTTAAAGTCTCCAGGAACGGCTGATCTACTTGTGAGACTTCATTTTCTGTTGCCCTCCCTCTAGATTGAATCACTTCAGAAAGCCTGGTACCCCATGGGTTGAATCTTGACTGTCCTACAAAGGGTTAAGAGTCAAAAGCTTATCACCAGGGTGGCACTCTTGTGAGACAAAACAAACAAAGAAAAAGCAACCTCACAATCATGGGCCCCCAGGGGCCCTCTCTACATCATTAGAGGTGAGATACAAAATGGCTTGTGGGACTGTGGTCACTTTCTTACTCTTACTTCCCTTCCTCAGGGTGAGTGTTTTGTTCCAACACAAGCTCCCACCATGATAGCTGTCTCAGCATAGGCCCAGAGGAAGGAACTAAGCAACCAGGGACTGGAAACTTCCAAACTGAGGACATAAACAAACCTTTCTCCTTTACCAGTTAATGATCTCAGGTATTTGCTGTAGTGACATGAAGCTGATCAAAACACTCATTTTCTATGGTAGTTTTACTTTCTATATTAAAAAATATCAAGACAAACGGGAATAAAGAGGGAGGATTAATGGTATCTCCTCTAAAAATAGCTTCCTGCTACTACCAGATCAGAATGATTCACCTTCCCGCACAAGAATCAGGTTGATATTTACTTTTTGGGGTGGTTGCCATGACTACACCAAGCCAGAAATGAGAGGTTTGACTCATGAAATCTGGTACTATTTGTAAATTTTTGGCATGGGAAGGATATTTTGGAAAAAAAGAAAAAAGAAAACCCACCTGACTTGAAAGCTTTCACAATAGCCTCCCTTGATTGACTGACACTCAGAAGAATATCTCCCTCAGGTCCTAAGGAACATCTGGTTTTCTTCAGGCACAGATTTAGTGTTATACTTTATATTCCACTTGCAATCAGTTGTCCCCCATTCTGCACAGCTTGGCTTAACATTTCACCTGACAAGAAGTCACCATAATGGCTTTCCTGAAGTCGTAACATTCAGTTATTGCCACTTGTCTGCACACCTGGGAAAACGCTGTGTTTGGTACAACCACTAAAAACCAAATAGAATGGGTGCAAAGGTCTTCCTACATACACAGGAAAGAGCAGGGAAGGAGGTTATGATTTGAGCGACACATCTAGAGAAGACGACTCATCATGGAAACCAAATCTTGGATCCTCTCATTGCTGGGGAAGAACTTGTGTTCTGGTCTAACACATTAGCCAAAGGCAAGAACTGTATTATTATAATAATATAATTCTAAGCAGCCGTTCTCAGACATTGACTGTCACCCATGAAGCACACAGCTTTAATTCAGCTTTTTTTAAATAGTAATTTTGAATAAATTTGTTAGGAGTTATCTACCCATGGGGAAAGTGGACATTAAGTCCAAACAAATTTACAAAATAAATTATGACGTTAACTTTTTTCACCACTGAGTCAAAATTTGCCCTCAACAAATCTTTGCTTCTTCTGTCATGACATAAAAGACTCTAGAACAGAGATATTGAAATAAATAAAAGCATAATAAAACTTAAAAATTGTCAATTTTCTGGAACTTTTCATTTAATGTTTTTTAACCATGGTTAAACGCAGACATAAATGAGACATAAAGAGTGAAAACAAAAATAAGAAAGAACTAGCATGCATTAATAAGAATGAAAGAAAACCTACAGAGAAAATCCTAGCAACATGTTTTGATTCACAACCATTTTTGAAATATGCAACGGAGTTAGCCAACTTTAAATTCACTTTGGCCAGGCAAGCTAAGAGCTTCTGCTGGGTTAGGATTTGTAGACAATCCCCGGCCGTAGGTTTAAATTAATCTTGATTGAAGTCAGTTCTCTCCTCTCACGTTAAGTTCCCAGGATCTAACTCAGGTCATTAGGTTTGTGCCACAATAGCTTTTACCTGCTGAGCCATCTTGCCTGCCCTACAATTCCTTTTAAATTGCAGTGGGTAAAGATTACTCATCAGTGCCTTTCTAGTAAGCTAAGGAAAATTTTGTGCTGCATAAAGATTCTGGGAAGGTTTCCAGAACTATGTTGGTGGTAGCAATCACGTTATTAGTTAAAGTGCTCTGTGACATATTTTCCTGTCATAATCAGTTCTTTAATGATAGCAATGGCCTGAAGAGTTCATATCCAATCAGTAATGCTCAGTTCTTCTCCACAATAAAATGTTACTGTATACCAATTATGCATACATCTTACCAAATTCTTTCTAACCATGTAGTGCCATATATATATATATATATATATATATATATATATATATATATATATAAAATAAAGTTCCCAGTCCTCCTCTGTAATAATTAATTTTCAATAATTTTATGATGCCGTTTATTTTACAAGGTCTTTCATAGAGTAGAACTTTCCATGAATTAGGAATGAAATGCATATAGTATATGGTATTGCTCAAGGCATAAGGAATAATGATGGACAGTTAAGAAATCATGTCTCTACTGCATTTTTATTATCAGAGCTGCTATTAGAGGTTTTCTGTCTTAGAACTGTGAACTTGTTTAGAAAACTTATAAATTTAACTAAGTAAGAGTATGAAAGAGAGAGAGAGAGAATACTCTAGCCCTGATCAAGTTTTCACCACAAGCAACATCCATCCCCAAAGCCCCATAAATTTCCCAGGTTGACTCTACAAACAATCAAATATCCTCTAAATCTTTCAGCTCTGAAAGCTTAATGCTTTAATTGGTGACCCACATATTGACCTATAGAGTAAACTCCTGAGTTTTCAATTCATGATAATTGCTTCTTTTTCTGCAACCAAATAAATCATTGCTTTTTAATATTAACATAGTCACTTTGTGTGAATATTTTTTCAAATTTCACAATAACATACATGTATTAGCCATCAACCTGAAACCTATTGTGATCCCTGATTTTTCCAAGAGAGATAAAAGAAGGAAAGAATGTAAGTTCATAGCAAACATAAACAGTAATGTAGCACAGGTTTAGTTTATAAGACTGTGTGGTGTGGTGTGTGTGTGTGTGTGTGTGTGTAGTCATCCATATCAAGAAGTGGCTTAAAGAATTCCACTACCTTGACTATTCAAACTCCATGAAATTTTTCTGTTTTTTGAAGACCTAAATGTCTCTTTTTAAATAAATTAAGTAGGTGCATATTTAGTTCAAACTTTTTCATCTCTGAAAGAAGAGTCAATACATAGTAAAGCTTAGCTCATGGCAAAAGAAAAAAAATATATGTATGTATGTATATATGTGTATATATATACACACACACATTAAATAGAACTTTTTGAGAAAACTCTGTATGCATCTTTATATGCAATTTCCAAAATGAAACGACAACTTGAAGAAGATGTCTCCATCTTCCATCATAGTGTTAAATGCAACATACTCAAGGTGTGAATTACAAATTGAAGAGGTAAATGACCTCTGGAGTAACTGAGGATTTTGGTGATTTTTAGATCCTTCTGAGTTTTTTTGTTTTTTGCTTTTTGTTTTTTGTTTTTGTTTTTGTTTTTGTTTTTAACTATACATCCTGGCTACAGAGCAATTGCGAAGGAAGCCACTATGGTTTGAATCTTGAATCCCCCAAAGGCCATTTGCTGAAGAGTTAGGTCCAAGTCCATGGCATTACATGGAGGTTGCAGAACCTTTAGAACTTGTTGAGTTTGGAGACTTATAGAGATAAGTCAGTTTACCCAGGGTGTTCTCTTAATGAAGGTATTAGGAATCCCATATCTTCCTGCTCTCTTTCTCTTTCCAGCCACCATGAGAACATCTGTGTGAATTCTGAATTAAAACAATCTTTTGGGGTGATGGTGCAAGGGATCCAACCCAGGAGTGCTCTGCCTCTGAGCTACATGCACAGCTATCTTCACACTTTTTATTTTAAGACAAAATTCCACTAAGTTGTACACGATGGATTTTAACTTGTTTTGAAGACCAGGTATACTTAAATTTACAATTATGATGCCTCAGCTTCTTGATACCCAAGAGAGTGGGCTTAGTTTTTTCTCCTCTCTTTAGTTGAATCAGTGCAGCTACTTCTTACATACATGGAAAATTGAATGATACACAAAAAAGTACATATGAAAAATAAACATGCTCACCAAATTTTATTAATCAATATCTTTTATGAATCAAAATCTCAGTTGATGTCATAATGAATCTATATATTTTTAAAAAGTCTCCTTTAGGGAAATATAGATGTATGTACATATCTCTGTGTATGTGTGTGTCTCTCTGTGTGTATGCATCCATTCTCATGAATAGAAGGTTTGAAAAGTTAATGGTAACATTACATATGTATACATGCTATTGAACAGCAATTGGAAGTCCATAAAAGTACAATTTTTATGTTTCAGTGTATTGGCTTAATGATTATTCCAAAAAAGTGATAAGGATGAATGTAGCTGGAGTTATCTCCAGTCCCACCCAGGGCCCGCAGCCACTCAGACCCAAATAAACACACAGACGCTTATATTATTTAAACTGTTTGGCCTAATGGCTCAGGCTTCTTGCTATCTAGTTCTTATATCTTAAATTAACCCATTTCTATTGATCTATAAGTTGCCACATATCTCACTTCTCTCTGTGTCCTGTAGAATATCTGGCCGCTTCCTCTGAGAAGCAGGAACCTGAAGGAGCATTTTGCCAAGCAAAGTTCAGCGGTCACCTTCCTATCGGTCCTGCATGTCCAATCGATCAAGTAGTCCAGGCAAGAACAGTTTCTTATCCAAACGGCTATTTTTGCCAAGAAGATAAACTCCATATAGAGTGTCTTCCATGCCCATCCTCCTCTCTGAAGTAAATCGGTGCTGCCAGGTGCAGACATGCCTCACTGTCTAGAAAGTCTAAATTTTTAAAACATTTTAAATCCCATATTCTATAAGTCTTTGAAGTTTTTGAAGACTACCTATCCATCTGAAATATATCTATATATATCTAGAAAACTAAACAACTTGATTATAAGTTTGATTATCATAGACTAATTATTAATCTGTATTTCTTAATTATCCATTACAATCTAAATGAGTTACATAAACATAATACCTTAAACAAGAGTAGAAATATATATAGTATAACAAAATCAACTCTAATTTTGTGTCAATAAACTAAAATCTACAGCAATATAAAACATTTATAAACAAGTTGTTGCTCTTTAAAAGTAGATTCAATAATCTACCCTTTCATCCTATCATATCTATATCATACCCCTCTTTTTTCTTTAGAAAGATATTGACAAATAACAATTTATAACCAACAACCTAAACAAAGCCAAACATACATAATCCATTTTACTATGTTAAAGTTAAAACCTTCCTTTTTTTAAAAAAAAAAAAAAAAATGGGGGGGAGTGCTGTGGATATCATTCTTCATGCTGTGAATGTGTTGCTCTGATTGATTAATGAATAAAGTGCTGATTGGCCAGTAACCAGGCAGGAAGTATAGGTGGAACAAAGAGAGAGGAGAATTCTGGGAACAGGATGGCTGAGTCAGGAGTGGCCAGCCAGACACAGAGGAAGTGAGATGTAAAAGTACCAGTAAGCCACAAGCCACGTGGCAATTTATACATTAATAGAAATGGGTTAACTTGCCGGGCGGTGGTGGCGCACGCCTTTAATCCCAGCACTCGGGAGGCAGAGCCAGGCGGATCTTTGTGAGTTCGAGGCCAGCCTGGTCTCCAAAGCGAGTTCCAGGAAAGGCGCAAAGCTACACAGAGAAACCCTGTCTCGAAAAAACAAAAAAAAAAAAAAAATAAATAAAAAAATAAATGGGTTAACTTAAGATATAAGAACTAGATAACAAGAAGCCTGCCACAGCCATACAGTTTATAAGTAATATAAGTCTCTGTGTGTTTACTTGGGTCTGAGTGGCAGTGGGCCCAAGTGGGACTGAAGAAAACTCCAGCTACAGATAAAAACATTAAAAGGTCAATGATGTAAGCTATTGGTATTATAATAGTATAAGTTAGATAAAGTCCACCTAATGTGTATCAACCCATAAAAATGAACTGACTTACCAAGAATATACATTTATATAAATAAATAGAAAATAGAGAAAGTTTTCAACATTACTGTTTATAACACATCAAAAAGAAGATTCACATATTTCAATTATTTCTTAGAGGTCAATGCTCATCCTCTTGTTCTGTGTACTCTTGGATAAGTCAATCAACTTCCTAGAGCTCATATGGCCCAATTGGTAAAAGTCTATTGATTCATATGAAGAGTAATGTTTGAATTGTAGGCTGACATATCTAATCCAAAAATCAAAAATCTGATATACTGAAAATCTGAAACTTTCTGAGTGATACAAAACAAGTGGAAAATTCCATATGACAAAGCTATATTTGAATGAAATCATTCAAAATTTTGTCTAAAATTATCCTCACAGTCACAATGAAACATATTACACATTATATATGCAAATATTACAACAAAAACAATAAAGATAATATGCCCAAACATTCTGGCCCCAAGTATTTCTGGTTTATGAATTTCAAAACTATTTGACTCTAGTTCATTTTGGCTTATACTTTCAAAATTTCTTCAATGTCTCTATAGAGTTAAAAAGGCTAAAACTTGCCTTTTTAACTCTATAGAGACATTGAATGAGGAGGGTTTATATGAGCGAGAATTGTTGAGACCAAGGTTGGATAAAGCACAGGGACAAATAGCCAAACGAATGGAAACACATGAACTATGAACCAATGGCCGAGGGGTCACCAACTGGATCAGGCCCTCTGAATGGGTGAGACAGTTGATTGGCTTGATTTGTTTAGGAGGCATCCAGGCAGTGGGACTGGGTCCTGTGCTCATTGCATGAGTTGGCTGTTTGAAACCTGGGGCTTATGCAGGATCGCTTAGCTCGGCCTGGGAGGAGGGGACTGGCCCTGCCTGGACTGAGTCTACCAGGTTGATCTCAGTCCGCGGGGGAGGCTTTGCCCTGGAGGAGGTGGGAATGGGGGGGTGGGCTGGGGGGAAGGGGAGGGGGCGGGAGGGGGGAGAACAAAGGAATCCGTGGCTGATATGTAGAACTGAATTGTATTGTAAAATAAAAATTAAAAAAAAAAAGGCTAAAACTTTCTTTTGTTTTTACTGGTACTTAAATATGCAAATTAGAGATTAAATATACAGATTATAAATTTGAAATTTACTTATTCATACAGGTGGAAACACTGAAGGATTAAAGTGAACAATAAAGAAGCATTACAAATGTATGCCATTCTTATTCATTTTTTTAAGAAAGCAAGCATTTAAACAATTGATTTTAGAAGACAAGTTAGAGTTTAGATCCTGGACATTTTAATGAGGGAAAAAAAAAGTTGTATCAATTAACTGAATTAGAAGTTAATATTTTAACCAAAATGTAAATGATAGAGTACATGGTCTTATGTTAGTGAGTTTTTTCACCAGGTTAAATATTAAGAGTCTAAAATGAATAAGAAATGAGGGAAACAGAGAGAGAGGCCCACGCTTCTGATTTATATGGAAGCATGTGACAAAACAACTTACATAGACAAACGATGATAAATGATCCAGAAAGTTCAGCTATGAGCTGAAGGACCGCTGTAGACCAAGGCACATTTGTATTCTGTGTTAGCATTTTTACATGTTGTATAAAACAACATTCATTAATATTACATTGTGTTGTTTTGGTCTTTGCAAAGGTTTACACAGCTGAAATAGCACCAATAATTTATGGAAACAGATGTAACCGCCTTATGTCATATCCATAAATACTATGGAATCACAACCTGGTCTGTACCTTGTCATTTTGTCTTTTACTTTCTTTTCAACTCATTCTTTCCTGTCCACCCAATACACACACACACACACACACACACACACACACACACACACACACAGGCACACACACACACACACACACACACACACACACACAGGCACACACACACACAGGCACAAGCACATGCATTCATTCACTGAGGACACAGAGCAATGACCCAATTATTAAACAAAACTATCTTACAATCCATCCTGACAAATGCCCACAGATGAGAAAGGTTTATGGTTCTAATTTTTACTTTGGCTTTTAATCTGAAACTTGAATAATCTTGAGTCTTTTCTTATTTTTAAACTTCAAGCTACTGTGGAATGTCTTACTGGGTAGCACATTACAGAGGTGACAATCTGTCCTTTCAGTCCTCAGACAATTTCATAAAATGACTGTTGACGAAAAACTGCAACTCACCTCGATGGGAAGAGTAACTCCTTTGCAAAAGTTCTAGTTTCCTGGTGAAAAAGCCTTCCAAAGTCTCATAAAAGATTATTGTCTTGATTCCTAGATTCCCTAAGTATTAGAAGGTTAGAAATTATTTTTTCCACATTATCTGTCCCCGTATCATGTCACAATCAATGTTTTGTTCATTATAAAATCCATCTTCACAACAGTCATAAAATAATCACAATGTGGAAAAAATAGTAAGAGTAAAAAAATTAACCAGTGAAGAACAGCACACACACACACACACACACACACACACACACACACACACACACACGCTTACATTACTTGAATTCTTAAGGTTGTCACTGCATTTCTTTCTAGGTCCTATGTTGTCTGGTAGGGAAAAAGGCCTGAGAGTAAACAAATCATCTTCTACATCCTTTTCAAACCATCTGTAAGTTCTCCACCATGTCACAGCCATGTTGTGGGCCAGAGTTAACTGATAAAAGGCGGCATTTCCTCATTTTTCCCACAGCCACTGCTGGAGGCACTCTTTCCAACTAACTTCAGCATACTCGAAAGACTTCCTGTATTCAATGACTTCAGGTGACATCAAACATGATATTATCTAAGTCTTAGTCAAATTTCTATTAGCTATCACACAAAACAATATAATCTCTCAAACACAATAAAAGAAGAACTTCTTGCAGTCACTCTGCATTTGGATAGAGCTGTGGTTAGTTTTTAAATTCATCAGCCAGAACCCTGCTTCCTGTGCTGGGAGCACCACTGCCTGCCTAGCCTGCACCTCTATGCCCCCCTCCACTCCTCCATAATTATTTTCCCAGAGATGTTTCCAAAAAGCTTATCACATTCTTCTTCTCCCGTTCATGTTCGCTCCCACGGCCTGGCACTGGCTGCCCACTTCCACCCACTCTCCCTCCATCTTTGCCAAACAAATGAACACATTTTTTTTCCTACCCAGGAACTCTGATTCTCCTTCTACAAATCTGAGTCCTTCTCCAGGTCACTGGCCTCTTCCTCCTGGGCTCCTTCCTCAGTTTATTACCTTTCTGGGACTTCAACCTCTCCACTAGCCACTCTCTATTTCTGTTCAGTGCTGTTTTCTGTTACGCATAGTGCATTGCTGACTCTGATCCTTGATCCCGTTGAGACCGCCCAGCCCTGCCAGCCCTGGGAGGGTTAGTAGCTCCAGTAGAATGTGTGCCACGAATGTCGCAATTCTTAACACGTCTGAAGTGGAGCCAATGCCGAGTCTCTCAACCACCTAGGAGCTAGGTGAAGGCTCTCATCTGAGCCTTTGTCACCGTGTTCCACCTTCACAACCCAGTAGTTTGTAACACACTCTGTCCCCAAGTCCTCTTTCCTCATTGCTCCCACAGTATGGCTAGAGACCTTTACAAATGGTCCATCACAGTTGGTCAGTCAGCCACAAAAATATGCCACAGGTAAGCTGTCACATTCAGGACAGCCTTCAACACCAGACAAGTACATCGTCCTTCCTACCTTTCCAGCCCTCTGCTTGGCCCTTCCCTAAAGCAATGGCATTTTACCATACAGCATACACTGTGTCCTCCTCCATCCTGAGGGTCCTTCCATTATTTCTTCACCATTCAATTTCACTCACCCAAACATGCCTCCTCCTCTATGAGGCTGCCTCTGATTCTCTCTACAAATTCCCATATGTCCATTTTCTGATGCCTCAATCTCTCTCTCTCTCTCTCTCTCTCTCTCTCTCTCTCTCTCTCTCTCTCTCTCTCTCTCTCACACACACACACACACACACACACACACACACACACACACAGTTAGAGAAATGATACACATCCTCAGTCTCACAGCATCACTGTTAGTGACGTCCTGTAATTCTGCATTAAAACAGGAACCCCGCCCAGGGCTTCTTTTCTGTGTGTTGAATGTTGGTACTATACTTGCCTCCTTACTGCAGTGGTTCTTCTGAAGCCTTCAAACAGAAAGAGCATGCATGACCATTGTGCTTTCGTGTGACACATTTTTTCTGCCCCCCCCCATCTTGTTATGTTTATGGGTGTTTGGTCTGCATGTGTATCTGATGTGCACTACAGGTAGTCCTGGTGCCCAGGAAGGCCAGAAGAGGGCATCAGATCCCCTGGGACTGGAGTTACAGACAGTTGTGTGCCACTATGTGAGTACTGGGAATCGAACTTGGGTCCTCCAACTGAGCCATTTCTCCAGCCCCAGCACTTACATTTTCAATATTATATTACCAAAACCCAAACAAATGACTCTCTAAGGTTAAGAACTATGACAAACTGGTATAGGAAACATCCTGATGGTAGTTGAGATGGTGTTGCTCCATTGCTCTCAACTCCATGAATGCACCTCACTCTGCTATTTCTATATAAGGGGATTGACACGCCTTAAACAGAAAATATTCTGCACAGTTCTGGAAAATAAGAAACCATACTATTAAACTTGGATTCATTTTTTTTTTATTTTGATGTGTCTTGATTTCCATTCCTTGATGGAATCTTAGGATTTCTGGCATTGCTTCCTTTTTCAAGTAAATTCACTAAGATGTAGGCAGCATGTAAGGTCTCTGTATATTCATAGCATGTCTAAAAAAGTTCTACAGTGATATTTTATTTGTGCTGAAATGTGGTGATATTTTATTTGTATGTTAATAAATAAAGTTTGCATGGAGAGCAGAGGAAATTGCAAGCCATTAACACAAAAGTCGGGCAGTGGTAGCACATGCCCTTAATCCAATCACTTGGCAGGCAGGGTCTCTGTGTGTCAAGGTCACACTAGGGAACAGAGCCAAGCATGGTGACACATGCCTTTAATCCCAGTACCAACCATAGAGACGTAGAGGTCTGTACAGACAGGCAGTAACAAGGAACTGAGGTAGCTGAGCTAAAAGCCAATGAGAGGGCAGAACAGCAAGGCAATAAAAGCCTGGGTAGACAGGAAGTCTTGGCATTTTTGTAAGCTACAGAGCTGGTAAGGTAGGTGGTTGGTGGTTCTCACTATTTCCCTGATCTCTAAGGCTTTCACCCCTATATTTGGCTCCATGTTTTTATTTAATAGGACCGCTTAGAAATTCGTCTGCAAAGTTCACTTGTCATTCAAGGGAATTTCACAATCTCTAAGTCTGTGTATTATCTATTCCAGAGACAAGTTTATGAATAAGATCAAAACATCATTCTCTTGCTTCATAGTAGATGACACAGCAGAATTTTGTTGTGTCTTCAGCCAATCCCAAGAGAAGGAGGCATTTTCTAGGAGCCTTGTATCAGTTATACAATATGAATTTGTTAAAAAAATAAGTTGTTTGATAGTTACATTAGTAGATGTTTCATAGATATTTTATGTTCTTCAAACTCAAATCTCACCCTAAGTTCACTGGGTAAGAGCAGGTTTGAGAGGGACTGTAAATAACAAAAATGCTTTGTATTCCAGGACTCAGATGCATCAGAACCTACTGGAGTGAATCAGGTTGCATAAAATTCAGTATGTAACTGGCCATGAACACCTGTGATTGGTATGAGATTTTATTCAGCCTCCACCAGTACCATCGTACATGAATAAAGCTAAAGTCAATTTGACATGGTTTTACCTCTGGCAGTATAAGCAGGGAGAGACTGATGATTAATATTTAATTGCTAACAATGAAATTCTCTTCATTGCCCATCTTTTTGTTTTTCTATGGAAACATAACTGTGGTGGTTTGAATAAGCTCATGTGATTGGGCTCCTTCTGGTGGAACTGTTTGGGAAGGATTAGGCAGTATGGCCTTATTGGAGGAAGTGTGTCACTGGGGATGGACTTTGAGGTTTTCAAAATCTCTGGCTACTCACAGCATGCCTTTTCCCTGTCTCCTATTTGCAGGTCAGGATGTTAAGTTTCAGTTGTTCCTGTCACCATGCTTTGTTCCAGCCTCATAGACTCTAACCCTCTGAAACTGTAAGCTCAATTATACACTTTCTTTTATAAGTTGCCTTGATCATGGTGTTTCTCACAGCAGTAGAAAAGTTAACTAAGTTGCTACCCAAACCTTCAGAGAAGGCAATGCTTCATAGCAGATTTCATTAAAACATAAACTCATGGTTTTGTTTTTATTTTAGACATGAAGAAATTGAGACTCTGAGGGTTCATATTTTTGCTCATAGTCACAAAGCCAGTAAATGAAAAAGCAAAGATGTTGAGAAAAATCAACCTAGTGTCAAAGAATCATTTAAGTAAACAAAACAATTGAATGCTGCTGTCCCTAAGAGGTTTTCTTACCGTGCAAGCTCCTGTAAAACACTTCCCAGACATTGTCACTCTGGCAGGTCATGGATGACTAAATGGTTTGGTCCTCTAGACTCATGCTGCCAGGCTCCTGGAACTGTATTTATTTTTTAGACATTGTTGTGATTTTGATTTGAGATGTTCCTCAAAAGTTCATGGGCTGAAAACTAGTTTCTAATGATAAAATGTTCAGAAATGTGGGTTTGGGAGGTGACTCAATCATGACTACTTTGACTTCTTCAGTGAACTAATCCATGGATGGGTTCATAACTTAATGCTATCTCTATGAGAAAGTGGTAGAAAATTTAGGAAGTAGGACTTAAAAGATGTAGGTCATTGGGGACATGGCTTTGAAGGTTATATCTTGTCCCATATACTTCTGTTTTTCTTACTCTAATTTCTGTGTGCCATTTAAGAGGTGAGCAGCTTTATGCTGTGGGATGGTCTGTATGTCAAATGTGTTGCTGATTGGTCAATGAATAAATCACTGATTGGCAGTGGCCAGGCAGGAAGTATAAGCGGGACTAACAGAGAGGAGACAAGAGAGAACAGGAAGCTGGAAAAGGGGGACACAGCCAGCCGCCATCAGGACAAGGAAGATGTAAAGTACCGGTAAGCCACAAGCCACGTGGCAAGGTATAGACTAATAGAAATGGATTAATTTAAGCTGTAAGAGCAGTTAGCAAGAAGCCTGCCACGGCCATACAGTTTGTAACCAATATAAGTCTCTGTGTTTACTTGATCGGGTTTGAGCGGCTTGGGACTGGCGGGTGAGAGAGATTTGCCCTGACTGTGGGCCAGGCAGGAAAAGTCAAGCAACAGCTTTACTTCACTGCATGCTCCCTGCCATGACATTCTTGCTCACCATAAGCCTCAGAATAATTACTTCAGGTAAGAAAAGTAGAAAACCTTAATTTTTTTTAAATATACACTGTAAAACCTACAGTTGTACCCATAAAATCTTTCCCCTTTTAGTTATTTACTTTGGCATTTTGTCACAGAAATGAAAAGCTAAAACAAACATGTCCATCTTCATTATGTATCACATTTTTACACATTTCATATAATATGTATTTTTCATGCATTGAAAAAATAAAATTAAATTGAATTGATAGTAGCAGTTTAAACTGAAGTTATGCAGAAGGAGAAAAGATGAACCAGTACAAAAATTAGGCAAATTGAACATTATGAAGGAATATCGTATCATATCATGAAAATGTCATACTTTGATTTTATATCTCCTATAAATTCTAGCATACGGAAGCCTCTGAACTATATCTAATGGATATGACATAAACATCTAAGTTTCTGTTTTAGTAAACTTTCTTTAATCATAAGAAGTATATGGGATATTGAACTTATAAAGGCATAAGTCTTCTTATTGGCTCATGGTATGTCTATGACCAGGTAGACCTATTGCTTTTAAGCATCTGGTAGTAATGTTGAGGTGCATGGAAAGGCAACAGCACTAACCTTGCTGGTCCAGGTAACAGGAAAAAAGGAGAGCTCACTCCCAGTGATCTAAAGACATCCCACTAAATTCCACTTTAACTATGTTACTGCCTCCTAATAGCACCACCTTGGAAACCAATTCTTTAACAAATGACCCTTTGAGCATCAAATCGTACAAGCTTGTAGTCAACCTACAACAGTATTCTAATAAATACATTAACATATTCCAACATCTACTTTTTTAAAGAATTGATTAATTTTTGAATAGATGAAGTAATGAGTCAATGAATCTATATAAAACAAAATTTAATAATTAAATTGATGAGTTTGTATTGAGAATCTATTGTTGCTAGGTGTTATGTCTGAAATACAATTATATATCTTTTATTTGATGAAAATATCATTGATCTGGGAAATACAAAAATGTGTATAAAATAAAGAAAATAAATGAACAGGAGATATGGAGCAATGATTGCCTGCTTTTATTCAACCTCTTTATATACTCATACAGACTGAGATACTACCACAAAACAATGCTATATCTTTTATTAAAGAGTTAACTGTTTTTTCCTCATTAACTTTTAGTGCTTAAAAGTTTACACTTTAAGCCAGGTGGTGGTGGTGCATGCCTTTAATCCCAGCACTTGGGAGGCAGAGCCAGGTGGACCTCTGTGAGTTTGAGGCCAGCCTGGGCTACAGAGTGAGTTTCAGGAAAGGTGCAAAGCTACACAGAGAAACCCTGTCTCAAAAAAAAAGTTTACACTTTAGGGAAAACAAAATAGTGAAACAAATTTCAGAGGAAAATAAAAAAAAAGCACAAGAAAAGGTTAAAATATGAAGAGTTGTCTCTGGAGTTGGAGGCCAGTCTGGTCTACAGAGCGAGATTTGGGACAGGCACCAAAACTACAAAGAGAAACCCTGTCTCGAAAAAAAATATGAAGAGTTGTTTCAGATAAGTTAACATATGAATCAAGAAGACAGTTTCTTGTGAACGTCACATGCTGTTTGAGATTTGTATTATGTTAATAGTTACTGAGATTACACTCTAACCAACGAACTAACACAATTAATTCAACAAATAGATATCCTTTTATATATCCAGCTCTATACAGTGTCAAGAGTACAAATTAAGTTTTAAAAGAGTAAAGCAAACATGATTCCTATGCACAAAAACTTATAAATTAATGGAAAGAAAAGTCTACAACATTCAATCAATTATGTTAAGAGCAATAGAACTGAAAACTTTGATGTATTTAACAGGATTTGTCCTTTTGCAAAAAGAATAACAATCAAAATTGGAATCTACCAATTTAAAATACTGGGAAATATAAGATTATCTGTAGATAGATTTGTAACTCCACATTCCCAGTGCAGCAATCCCAGAGTAAAACAGATACAGAACTCATTCTCTCAGAACATATGCATATTAATATTCTTCCCATCAGTGTGATGAAATATCTGAGAAATGAACTTCAAGGAGAAAACCTTTATTCTGGCTCATTGTTTCAGAGGTTTCATTGTCCATTTGCCTGTCCCCACTGCTTTATGGGTCAATGCAAAACAATATATCACTGTGGGAAGGTTGCAAAGAAACTTATTCACTATGTAGTAGCCAGGAAGCAAAAAGAAAGAAAGCAAGGGACCAAAGAACCAATAAACTGTTCATGGACATACCCTTAACTATCTTCATCTCCCAACTCAAACGACCAAGGCTTCAACCATAAGCTTTTTGAAGACATTTATGATCCTAACCATAACACATAGCATTCAATGATTAATGGGCTGATCAGAGGTCAAATACAGTAAGGTTGAGTAAACAGTGAAGTTTAGGACAAACACTGCTCACTCTGGGAAAGTAGGACAGTACAGTCCGAGTTCAGAACAGAGTCAACTGGAGGACATTCTCATACAATGGGAGGGTCCTGCATCCAGAAGAGGAAAGAGATATCAAGCAGATAAAAACATCAGATGTTTGCAGCACACAACTAGTGTGGAGGATGGGAAGAACTTTGAAGAACATTCCAAGAAAAACAAAGACGAGGATAAGAGAGCTCACTCTGAGAACAGCAAAAACAGGAGGCTGAGTATAAGGGAGATGCTCACACCAAATGATCAAGTGTGGACAAGTGGCTCCCACTGAAGACCTTGAAGGAGTCAGTATCACTTATTGGAGTGCAGTTCTAGAGATCTCTCCACAGTTGCTGAAAGCAAGTGTGTTTGAAAGGCAGCCAATAGCATGAATCTAAAAATGTCTTAAAGGTCTAGTCATGGGGAATATTTCCTAGCATTTATCTTTCAGACTCCTAGGAGCTGGTTATACAAATTCCATATGGCTCAAATGTAAATCATTACAGGAAATTAAAATCTTGTCATTTTGTAGACTTTGAAATGTTATTCAAATTTATAAAGCTCAAAAATTGGAAACTACTTTTTAAAAAATAGTTATCCTAGACATCTTGTCCTTCTTCCTGACTTCTGTAATCACATCATTTCTAAATCCATCTTTATTTTTAAAGATTTCTAAGCCCACCTTTATAAATGATGTCTTCCCATCCAGGTACCTACCAGGCTAGGCCCAACCCTGCTGAGCTTCCAAAGTTAGATGACATCTGGTATATTTAGGTTGGGATGGTTTAGACTAAGTGAAGTCTTAATTCCTTACAAATATATTTTTCCAATTTCTTTTGCCCAACCTCTGATTTGTATTTTACATTTTATGTATTGACATTTAAACCCAAGTTATCATGTTATAGAAATTGTGATTAAGAAAACTGCCTAAAATATGTAGAAGGAAGATATAAACAAAAATCTGCCTAAGTGATAAATCTGGAAAAAAAATACATTTTTATTACACAAGAGGAAGACTAGCCAGATTCTATCATTCACCAAAATTTCAAAGAAGGCTTCCTGTCTCTGAAGTCAGTAATTCAGTGAGGTCAGTTCCAGATGGCATATAACCCCAGCAGTTTATAATCAAGTACAAGCATAGGAATTACAGTTTGGATGATACCTGATATAATGATGTGCAAAATATTTTTAGGTGAATACACACACAATTTCACTGTGTCAGAAATCAATTATCCAAATAGCAAAGAAACAAAGAATGAGTGAAAGAATGAAAGAGAAAGAAGGCACAAAACCAAAAACAGGATGAAAGATTACTCTCAGAGGAAGCAGAATTTTAGAAGGAGATTTTGTGGAAAACATGAAGAGGAAGAGGAGGAAGAAGTGATGAGTTTGGACCTGGAAATATAAAGCAGTACTAGACTGGCAAATGTCTTAATCATTACTTTAAATGCAACAAATATTTGTGAAAGCATTTCCAACATCCTGCCTGATGTGCATTTTAGAAATACCTTTCCAGCTGTGAAATGAGTCTGGCATGTGTGTTAATCTTGATTGCTAACTTGTTTGGATTTAGAATCACCTAGGAAATTGGTGAGGCACTCCTTGGGGTATATCTAGGAGGGCCTTTTCAGAGAAGGTTGATTGAGTGGTTATGACTCTACCTGAATGTGGGCTGCATCAACCCATGGCTGTGGAAGCCTAGTTGGGAAAAAAAAGGGGGGTGGGGGAAGAAGAGCCAGCAGGTTGGTACCATTCCCCTTTCTCTGCTTCCGGAATGAAACTTCATGAACTGCTCTACTTCACCACAGCTTCCCCACCATAAAAGACCAAAACCTCTGAAATCATTGGACCAAATAAACCCTTCCTGAATGAAGTTGTTTATGTCAGGTACTGTGGTCACAGTGACAAAAAAATCCAACTGTTACCCCTGGATTACAGCAAGACAATTTTGGAGGCAAGATACACTTGCCTTCAAAAAAATCGGAAGTAACCCAAATAAGGATAGTGGCTGAATCTGAGAATCGAGGCAAGCCATCGGAAGTCCAATTCTAGCACATAGTTTTAAAAACAATCAGCTTCTTAGTGGCTGGGTCTACTGGACAAATGTCTATTCTAAAATCAACTTGACAAAACTGAGATTGCACAAATTTGGCTCCCTGGGTAGAGTTGTTTTGCAATGTCCACACAATGAGACTATCATCTGCAGAACGACTTTGAATCATGCTTGTTTTTAAAAATATCTGAAATGAACAACAGATGTTAAAAAGATAAGGGAGGCAAAACAACAAAGAAGGAAAACCAGCTGTCCAGTTTGACCATTTACTCCTGATTACAGAGCACATAATATGAAGGAGGTGGAGTTGAAGCCATGGTAATGATATAAAGGAGAATTTTGAGCCATTAATTGGAAATATTTGCTATCTAAATAGAATCACAAATGCATTGTCTTTAGAAGGTAGACATGTGTCATTTCTACTTTCTTTTAATATAAATTTCCTATAGAACTGAAATTAACTAATGAGTGAAAAATAAGAAGAATACCAAACTCGAGGTATTTATTATTTTCACCAGACCTACTTATCTGTGTTTGTTGTATGCATGTGTGCATGTGTTGTATGCATTAATGAGTGCACTCTATGCGTGTATGTGTATGAATATGTGTGCGGGGTACACATGCTTAGACATGAATGTGTGTATGTGGTTGCATAGACCCATGAGTTAACATGCAAGATGCCAGAGGTCAACATATTGTCAACTTTAGTTTTTGAGACAGTCTTTCATTGATACTACAGTTTGCCTCGGTATTGGCTAGATAACAAACCAGCCCTCCAGCACTGAGGTTATAGACATGCACCGTTGCTTTTACACGAATGCTATTTATCTAAACTCTGGTCTCACTTTATTCTCCTTCCCAGAACTTACAAAAAGTTTTTCCTATTATAAGAAAATATTTTTATTGGTGTCTACTCATTGTACACAACACTGGGTTCACAGGGATGTTTATATGCAAGTATGGTCATTACCACCCACATATACTGTACTCTTACTTTTCTCCTCTCCCTTCTCCTATTAGGTTCCTTCTTCCTCTAGATACCTTCGCTTTTCTTTTCATGTCATATAGTCATACATAGTTTTATATATCAATATAAAATCTAGAATCAACAAATATGATATCCCACATTAATTTGTCTAAAATGATAATCTCCAATAAGATGTAGGAATCTTTTCTGTGGAACTCTCTGAGTTCAGAGATAGGTTTCTTCAAGGGACACAATATAAATGTCATCATTTCCACCTCTCATTAGACTAGAGTTTGCTCTTCTTTGGGTTAATTCCTGAGTCAGACAGACATAACTTTCTTTGATTGTGCTGTGAATTTGAACTAAATTGTGAGTCCTTCTACATTTCCTAAGAACCACTTGGGAGCAATGGTGAGGTTAATGATGTCATCAGGAAAGAGCACCAGTCCTCCATCTTAGGACATGCTTTCAACATGATCACTGCCATGTGGACACTCTTGAAAATTTCTCATGAGCTGTTGTGGAACTTGTTCTGTCTTTTAGTTGCTATAAGAAAGAAACTGAATATCATTTTCCCAGTTATTTAAAGCTTGAATTTTTAACAAATGACTCCATATTTAACATTACTCCAAACAAAATCCCAGGAATTTTTATTTAGCAAAACCTAAAACACTGATAATATTAAATATTATAAATGGCTATGGGAAAAAACAAACAAACAAACAAACAAACAAAAACAGAAAGCAAACTAAGAGCCTATGAACATAACCAAACATCTGAAGAGCAAGAACAAGAAGAATGGACTTATTCTAAAGCTATAGTAATTAAGACTGTGTGATATCGGCACAGGGATAATTATGAGTTTCCTCCCTGTATCTTTGAAGTTTATTACCTTAGTAGGGATTACCCCAGGAATTATCTTTTATAGCAGAACACTGACTGGCCCAGGAATCTGGGAATACTAGCTCTACATGAAAGATGAGTAACTCTTGCCTGTAACAAGAATAGATATAAGCAAAGACACACAGACGACCACTGCTCACAATAGTACTAATTATCTAGCCATGAACAATTACATAAATCTACAAGCTGAGAATTATCCCCAGAAAAATTACAAATAATTTCCAAAAGTAATAGAAAAATTACATGTCATTTATTACCCAACTCAGCTTTAAACAAAATGGCTTCATAATATACCCATCAAACCTTGCCATATGAACAAATGTAGCTACAATATTTTGATATGATGTTAAAAGCCTCCAAATAATGTTTTTTGATATGAATGAAAGAAATCATGACATCTATGTTAAAACTTAAAATATGTTATAAATCAAATCAGACACAAATTTACAGTCTGAAAGACATATTCTATAATGTTAAATTAGAATGTGAAAAGGAAAAACTAGACAACAAGAATAATCTGGAACAAAAATATAAAGGAGAATTATTTCAGTTTTATATGCCAACTTTATTTTCACAGGTTATAAGGCATTTACAGAACACTGCTAATATATTTTTTAAACCTCTGTGTGTGATGAAAACTCTTGAGTCTACTCCTACTCCAAACAAGAGTAAAATACCAAACTTCAAAGACACAGTGGCAAGTCTCTTAGTTCTATTTTGGATTCTTGGAATTACTAAGTTAAAATGCTAAATTATAAAACAAAAATCAAGAGTGCACATTCTCAAGACATAAGTAGTAAATAGTCAGAATTTAAAAGCAAAATTAGAAGTCAGAACTCCTAAAATAATTGTGCATGTTTGGCATGCATTAGCTCCTATTAATAAGATACAGAAAAGCAATAATTAAGTGATTGAAATTACTTGTATTCAAAAGTTCAGGATAAGTTTTTTTCCCCATCTCAGGACCCCATACGTACTGAGAATATGATTCATTATACCATAAAATCATTTAGCATACACTTGCAGTGAGTGCTTTTGCAGTGTACATTACATTGACGTGATCTGTATAGAGACCTCTCTCAGTTTATTGAAGGAAAGAGCAGAAATGGAGACATGACATTCAAAACAAGGCACATGTAATACCGGGCTTGTGTCCAGTTTGCTGACTATGCTTACGAGAAGGTTAGGAGGTCAAACAAACAAGAGCACATACTAAAGTTTGATGGGGTTGATGGTAGTTTCAACCTTGAGGAGAACGGGGCAAGAATGTGCAAAGGTTTCAGCATGAGCTTTACCCACAATACACCTAAAAGTCTGTCATGTACTGGAAATTTCATACTCAAGAAAGAAAAATTCTACCTGCCTTACATCTACTTCAGGAGAATAAATATTCATTAGTTGTTCAAATTGTAGTTTTGAACAAAGTTGGGTACTTCGATAAACAGATATACAGACACACACCATTTCCACCCCAAAATTGTCACTGCATGCTGAATGCACCACATTCCAACTAAAGAATATTCTATCCTGACCTAAATAATCCACGCACCATACTCATGAAATTACATCAGGTTACTTTAGACTTTTCCTATCATATGATGCCCAAGGAATATGCATAACATTTTGTTTCAAAGATCCAAATTTTTACTCTACTTATCCACAAAGTAACTTCTTAATATCCTCTGTATGTGCTATACTCTTTAGTGTTACTTAGGAGATGAGCCCCTGAGATATACAGATTCTTAAGGAAATGTTTTCATTTAACAAGTAAAAAAAAATAGGTGAGAAAGAAAATGAGTAATAAGATTTCCAAACACTTTAAAGAAACTCTGTGTCTCGGCTTTTGTTGTCTTTTCTTGACGAGATGAAGGGACACTTGCTATGGTAACAGACACAGAAACAGTGACAACAGCAGAGCTATTGTCGCTAGATCTGCATGGGGAGCCAATGGAGGAAGAAATAAATCTGGATTTTAAGTATGCTTAGAACACACTTTGTTGATTTTAAACAAGCTTTCAGATTCTTTTAAATACACAAATATGGATAATCATTTGAGATCGTACTGTCTTTTTCACTAAAGAGTGAAAATTACAAATCACCCAAAGAACAAATGGGAAATGACTTCACTGTCTTTCTAGAAACACAAAGAGGTTTATTCTACATTGGTAGCTTTTCTCTGTCAGTGTCTTGTTAATTAGGCCTGGCCATCCATGACATGTCACTATACAGGGCAGAAGAACCATGCTAACGAAAGCACCCTTACTAGACTGATATTCTATAGTGGTTACATCAGTAGATCAGACTCATTGAATGGGGTCAGAATGAAGGCATACTACATGAACCTCAGTAGAGAAAGACCTTCCAAGATGGAAGGCTCTAGAGATAATTAAAGCTAGGGGGGGGGGGGGGGGGTGTGCAGTGCTCAGAACAAAGGGACAGTTTGGAATTCACCAGATTAAGACTAAGCTGAAAAGCATCTTACTAATGCATCACTGAATGTACTGTGGAAATTTGATAAGATTTGCTTCTTTCTAATTTCCCAAGCAAATACAAGATGGTATTTTAAATGAGAAAAGAATACCTGATACTGAATAATTTAGAAGGGGAAAAAGTTCACTTAATTCTTAGTTCTAGAGACTGAAACTCCTAATAGAGCAGCTTATGCATCTGCATGTGGCTTTTGGACAGGGGTCACTTTACAACACTCTGTTATTGAACTAATCCTGCTCTGGGAAACTACCCCAATCTTCTGAAATACCTAAGTGTTCTTAAAGGGGTTAGCATTTTTTAATGCTGTTTACTTAGGGACCAAATTTCAATGTGTAGTTTGACTGGAACAAGCCACAGGGACAAAGGCAAGTACAGAATAAAGGTAATAAAGCCACAAGGCAGGAAGTATATTAATAGAAATTGGTTAATTTAAGTTATAAGAGCTAATTAGAAACAAGCCTAAGCTATCAGCCAAACTATCATAATTAATAAGAAGTCTCCATTTTGTTATTTGGGAGCTGATTGGCAGGACAGAAAAATCCGTCTACAAATGGCACCCAACATCCAGCCATGTATATCTACATAAGACCTGAGAAAGCTTTAAAAAAGGTTCTTAACACATAGAAACAGAGCCAAACATGGCTTCCGAGTCTTGTGTCTCCTGGTACCTGCCTGTGTGCTTGGGCCACCAGTGTGCCACGAGCTAAGTCATTTGGACAAGAAACTGTCCTTGCCTCAACTGCTGACAATCTGTGTCCAAACTACACCAGCAGGACACAAAGAAAAGGGACTGCCAAACTTTGCCAAGACAGAGTAGGACAGTCCTTCAAAAATTCCTGGTTCAGCCGGGCGGTGGTGGTGCACGCCTTTAATCCCAGCACTCGGGAGGCAGAGCCAGGCGGATCTCTGTGAGTTCGAGGCCAGCCTGGGCTACCAAGTGAGTTCCAGGAAAAGGCGCAAAGCTACACAGAGAAACCCTGTCTCGAAAAAACAACAACAACAAAAAATTCCTGGTTCACAGAAAAGTCTGCCAGATACTCTAGGCCTGTAGGCTAAAGATGGATGCCTCTATGTTGCACAGGATCCTTGGGTGAATCTCCAGGCATCCGGTTGTTTCTGTCACTTCCTTTAGTTGTTTGCTCTGTACTTCCTGTTTACTAAGATAATGTTATATTCTTCTCGGTCTTTGATGGGGTTAAAGATTAGATTCACAGTTATAGTTTTCCTTAGTTATAATAAAAGTAAAATTAGTACAGAGCTTTGGACTCATCAAGATATGATAATAAATGAAGTATTTTCTCTAAATATGTCAAATACAAATGGACTGGACATTGTAACTGTAATTTTTACCTGATAATTGTTCTTATTGTTTATACTTTTATTTTGTTAGAGTTAAAACCTTTCCTTTTTATTTAGACAAAAAGGGGAAATGTGGAATAATCTTTTTGTACACTGTAAAGATTTGTCACTTGGGTTGGTTTAATAAAAGGCTGAACAGCCAATAATGGCTAGGCAGGATTTTCATGGAGAGGATGCTGGGAAGAAGAGCAGAGATCCAGATAGTTGCCAACCAGATGGAGAAGCAACATGGGAATTACGGAATATAGGTAATAAAGTCACAAGGCAGAAAGTAAATTAGTAGAAATGGGTTAATTTAAGTTATAAGAGCTAATTAGAAACAAGGCTAAGCTATCAGGCAAGCTTTCATAATTAATAAGAATTCTCCATATTGTTATTTGGGAGCTGGCTGATGGGACAGAAAAATCCATCCATAGTCCTTAGGACAGCTCAGGTCAAAAACAATTTTCCAAATAACCAATGCTCTCTGGTAGTTTTAATCACCAAATACAGAATGCAGGTTGATCTGTGAGTTAGAGGCCTGCCTGGTCTACAGTGTGCTTTTCAGGACAGTCAAGGCTACACAGAGAAAACCTCTCTGAAAGGACAAACAAACTAAAACAAAAATTTTAAATAGTAATAAAAAATGTAGAAGGCTTAAGGCAAATAGCAATCTGCCAGAGCACTGAGGAAGTTTGGTAGACCTAGATCATATACTCTGCTTTTAAGTCATTATTCTATGAAGCTAGTTTTTAATATCCATTTCCACTTTACTGATTGAAAGCATTTTTATTTTAGGAATCCTTGAAAGTCTCCCAGGGCTGTATTCAGGTCAGTAATCCATCCTGAACTACAGCTCTATGCTGTTCCATTCAGTTCTGCAAGAACTTATTACATGCCTATATGTTACATGCTGTGGCAGGGTCAAAATGATGACAATAAACCCCAGCTGCAGGGACCAGTGGGCTGGACTAATAGGATATATGATAGAGATGCAGCAGTTCAAACAAAATAAAACAAAATAACCAAGAGACAGGCAAAGTCCTGAAAGTGCTCCAAAGGAGGCAATAAGTCAGTGCATTCATTTCTGGGGAAGTATTGCTTGAAATAAGCCAGTAAGAGAAAGCAGAATGTGTTTGGAGGGAGATAAGATTAATGAAAGAAAAAGAACAAGAGAGATGGCAAGATGGTAGGAACATGTGGTTCTCACTCAGGGAACATTTGGTGAGAATTCAAGAATACGGAAGGTGATGGGTAGGGCAGTGGCTCAGGCCTTAAGGTCATGGTCTTCAGAACAAGTGGAAAACAAACTGAAATCTTTAAATCTCAAGATCACAGCTGTAGGTCAATCCGTTTATGCTTAAAAACAGTGTTTCTGTAATAGGAGATAACATTTAGAAAGAAAAAAATGTACATGTTTGCTACATCTCTACAGGGGCCTGTTTGATTCTTGCAGGGAAGAAAGTTACAGTATCTTGCATTTCTAATTTCATTCAAGCATATGCTCAGGGATGAGAACTAGGCTTTGGTAACATTCATTTCTTAATACATAGATAACTTATAAATGATATGATTACAATGATTAAAACCATGTTTCTTATATAAAAATAGTTCTAAGCCTCCATGTAGACATCCATGAAAGAAAATCCTACTGTAGAGCACATTTCTGTGGCAATCCAAATTTACGCAAACTCAAGCTATAAAAATCTTTTTCAATTTCATATGTTAAACATTTTATGAAAATTATGAGTCATTGCTAGAGAAAACTAACATGCTGGTCCAATAATCTGACTTCCTGTGTCCTAATATTTTGTTGTATAGACCAGTGCTAACAGCAACTTTAGCCTTGTAAGTCAACAGGACAACTCACAACAAATGCTCCAAATTAGTAATATCATCAGATCAATTGGCTGAATCCACTGGAAATGAAACATAAAAATAGCCAAACAGAGAAAAAACAGCTAAAATACAAGTAAATGACAGATTAAACATGAACTACATGTCCCTAGAACACAGACTTATTACAAACAGGAATAGGAGAAATTAGTGGTTTCTCTGCCCTCTGGTGGCAGTAAAATCAACCACAGTGTTAGAGAACTAAAAAAGCGTAATAAAAGTCCCTGTTATGAAATCAGATGTTTTTCCTTCGCTAAAATGCCTGTAATAAAAACCCTGACTGCTGCATGCCAACTTTTAACTTCTGAATTATTGTCTGGATATTTGGCTTTCAGACCAGTCATCTTGCAATAGAGAGTAGATTGCTTTTCTTCTGTGACACCTTTCCCTGTGTTATATATTCATTAAGCTAAAACCACTTAATTCCAAGGTGATTTCATAAAACTCCATGTAGAATGTTGTTCAGCTATTTCAGCTTATAGTAAAGTCTCTAAAGGCTTGACAAAATAGTTAATCTCTCCATCCCAGTCCTATGAGAACAATGTTTCTAAGAGTTCCACCAGAAATAGTGAATTCCTACAAAATGCTGGCATATTTTTCTTGTCAGTGTAGGTATGTCATACTCCCCAAAGCCAAAGCTTTCCATAAGCTGGTCAATCTTAACGTGCAATGAATTTCACTCTCCCCAAAGCCTTAAAATAGCAAATTTAACATGGATATCAGTGATTTCTACCCCCATTAATACAAAAGTAAAGCTGCTCTCTCTCTCTCTCTCTCTCTCTCTCTCTCTCTCTCTCTCTCTCTCTCTCTCTCTCTCTCTGTCTCTCTCTTGCTGTCTCTCTCTCGCTATCTCTCTCTCTCTCTCTCTCTCTCTCTCTCTCTCTCTCTCTCTCTCTCTCTCTCTCTCTCTCTCTCTTTGCTGTAAATGCATTATTCACTTCCAGTGCCCAAGAAGTTTTTAAACAAACAACTTGGGATGCTCTTTTGGCATGTGCATGCGCGTCCACACACACACACACACACACACACACACACACACACACACACCTCTCTTTCTTACACATACACATACCCTTTTGCAAAGTTGATTTACATATTCATTTATTCCAAATATGCTCATGGAGATGACTATTTCATCTTCTAAAGTGCTGCATTCTGAAGAAGTAAAGGTATTGTTATTTTTCCAACTAATGAAATGCACCAAGAAAATAAACAGAAGTATAGTGCACTGATATAAGTTATAGTTATACATGGCTAAGAACTTATTATGTCCATTGATGAGGACCATCCTAGGTGACCAAGAAAAATCCAGGGAGTCTTCATTTTTATCTCAGCTTTTATCTTGTTGTCCTCATGATTCCTCCTCTGCTCCCGAACTCACACACACACACACACACACACACACACACACACACACACACACACACACCCCTTCTAACCTTAAATAAGAGCACCGAGAAAGTATCCACTTTCTCTGTTAAAATTTACTCTAGCGGTAGACACACTGCTTGGGCCATTCGATGTGTTTCAAGGTGGTAAAATTTTATTCAAGGTTTTTGTAAGCACTTATCCTCACCTGGAATCCCCAGGTGTCCCTTCAAGACTTCTTTCTGTGACTCATTCAAGGTTGACAGCTGGGTACCTATGCATCCTTTCTAAGGAACCATTTACCACTCTCTCAAATTAAACACCGACATACAAAGCAAGATAGAACAAAAGTGGTTGTTCTAACTAGGAAGTTTTCCTTTCTTTTTCTCTTCAAGTGCCCTTTGCTCTCACCAACTCTGGGAGTCTACAGGACTTCAGGGATTCCTGCCCCGGTGTTTCACCACCCATTGGTTTCTTTACTGATGGGCAGAAATAGGGAGCAAGCTGTAGAGTCGCAGTGGATAGGGTGGTCTGGGGAGACAGCCAGGTTAGCCAGAGTCTCAGCTCATTCTGAAGACGCTGTTCATTGCTACACACCTAGCTAGAGAGGCCACCAGGGTAAGGATTGCAGCCAGTTGCGAGGATTTGGAGGCCCGGGTCAGTGTCAAGGAACCCTAAGGAACCGCTGGCACGTTTGGGCCTGTCTGTGAAGCTGAGAGGCAGAAGACAATGGGGCCAGGGCTGGTCCTCAGAGGCACGCCCGCCCTTATCTTGTCCACCTCCTCTCCATCCCTAAACCCTGCCGCACCTACAACACCCCACATCGTAACCCTACACAGAGATAGCTAGTGGGGATAGCCTGAAGGAAGGATCTGCGGCAACAAGGCGTTTTCTATTGGCAGGGGGAGACCTGCCTTCTCTGGCTGTCATCATATCCCCCATCATCCCTTCCGCGGCCGGCGCAGAGGCTCAGTTTTGCCAGACTTCAAGAAAAGAGAAGCCAGAAAGGAGACAACCTGATATGAACAAGCTTCAGGGCGAGGTATCCACCACAGCTGGCTCTTACACTGGGGCTTCCCTGGCCTACTTGGGGCAGACAGGACCACCCCCTGGCGCCCAGGTGGAGTAAGCACCATAACCTCAGAGAAGTCCTGGTCTCCCAACACCTTCTCCTGGTCAACCCTCTTCCTCCTTTTGGGAAACTCATTTCCCAGAAAAACAACTAGGATAAGTTTCCCAAGGGCAATGCAATTGGTGGGTGTGGGTTGGGAATAGGGGTACCGGGGCACCCGAAGGATCTTCAGCTGCACACAAAAACAATCGAGTAAAGAAAGTGCTTCTTACCAGTGATTTGGTTTCCAGGCTCCGCGTGGGCGAACTGGAATTGGTTGGTTAAGAAGTGACAAAGTAACATAACTCCTGCTGCGGCCAGGTCGGCCCTCGGGAACCTCGCCATGCCGCTGCCTCGACCTCCCTCCCCTGCCCCGCGAGCTTTCCTTGCCGCCCTGGGCTCCGGGGCTCTCCGTGGGGATGGGGCGAACGGCCGAGCTCTGAGGGTGGGTCTCGGGTGGGATCCTCAGGCCTCGGTCAGTTTCGATAGGCTTTCACTCCCAGTAGCAGAGAACAGGGACGAGCGAAGGAGGGGCAGCCCAGCCCTCTCCGAACTTCGGGGGCTCTCTTCTCAACTTGCCACCCTCGCAGCCCTCAGCCGACACGGTACCAGCAAGTGTGGGGAGGAAAGGTCACTTGCAGCCGGGCTGGCAAACTCCCGGGTTCTCGCAAGCAGCGCCACCCGGGCTCCAGGGGACGGTGACTTCCGAGCGCCCGCGACGCGCTCCACTGGGTTCAAAACAGATCTAATTCCACAGCTAGCACCGGTGCCGTGCAGATCCAAGAGGGCGCTGAGCACCGGAGGAACTTTCCCAGACTTAGGACTGGCCCCGGCGGGTTGTTGGGGTTCGCCGGAGAAGGGGGGGGGGCGGTTAGTGGAGGCTGGAGAAACCCCTCCGACAAGTTTTTCTTCTTTGCTTCGCCCAACGCTGGGCGCGCGTCCTCACGGGCAGCCGGAGGGATGGGCAGCCCCTGAGAGAAGAGTCCGGGAAGGTCCGGGCTGCGGTGATCAGAAGAGAGAAGGAGAAAGAGAGAGAGGAGACAAATGTGCTTTTTTAAAGAAAAAGAAAGACGAGGAAAAAGTAAAGCTGCAGCCTGGTGAGAAGGTTAGGGAGGAGATGGCTCCAAACACCGCGGAGCCCCAGGAGTTTGGTGGCAGAGGCGCCGCCGCGCTCCCCCGCGCTCCTGCTCTACACTTTGGGGAGGGAAGGAGGCTTGCCATTTGCCAGATCCGCCGCGGAACCCTCCTCCCTCTTCCCTCCTCCCTCCGCCCTCCCCCTGGTTCCTCCAGGCTTCTCCCACCTTCCTCCTCCCGAAACCAGCAGCCCGCACCGACCTGTCCAATGGCTGAGCTTTTCTTGGGGGCGCCAGAAAAGTCTCCCACAGAGGAAGCCCAGGAAGACTGGCTGGGGGGGAGCCAGAGGGCCACTGCGGCCCCAGGAGCCTCCGGGATCGCGAGGACGGGTACGCGGGGCGGTGGCAGATCCTGATCGCCTGGACGCCATCAGCCCTCCCTGCCCGCGTCCTCTGTAGCGGGGTCAACTCCGCCTGCACCCACCAGGCTCCCCGGGCTTCTGAGTGCCAGCCTCCGGTTGGGGGATGAGGCCCCAAAGGGTGCCCACAATCTCCTGGGTTCGACCTGGGCGCTAAAGGGTTAATAACATTTCATCCCTATCCGAGGGCTGGTTGGGCAACCGTTGGGGTGTGAAAAAAAAGAAAAATCAAACCTGAATCGCTTTGGTTACGAACATTCACCCCCTCCACCCCCATCCCAGCAAAAACCACTCCTACCCCAGACCCTCGCTGAGGGTGGTGGAAGGTGGCTCTGGGCTGCAGGGTCCAGCGGCTGCCACTGCAGTTTGGTAAAGTGTCCGCCTGAGCGAAAGCGAGAGTTTAAAGGAACAGGAGGCCCATTGAATTTCCTATGGGGGCTTTAAAGGGCTTTCACTCGCCACTTTGTTTTTGTTTTTTCAGCTTGGGGATCTGCTTCGGTGTTAACCCCTTCCAGCCCTCTCATCCCCTTACATTTTATTTTGCATACAGTTAACATGGCATCATTGGTGAAAAGAATATGCTCTAAAACACTCCCTGTGCTAGTATTTCGGTTTTCCCACCAGGAGCAATTTGCTTAAGCTTTAAGCCCCAGGTCTCCCGGCATCACATCAGGGGAATTCTATCCTGAAGCTCATAGAAGGTCAAAATTCACCAAGTGGAGTTAATTTTTGTTTAATCATCTCCTAGCTTGAAGAACAGAGGTGTTTCCTGAAGACATAAGGAGAGCTAAATTAACACGCTTGAAAGTGGTCCCGGTTGAATCCAGCCTTGTAGCCTGTTCTTGTCTTTGCCTTTCCATGCTCTGAAGACTTCATGGATGTCATGGATAGATTCCTCAACTTGTCACAAAACCTACTGGAAGTGGGCTGAGATCACTGCAAAATTTGATACAGAGAGTTTGCCTTTCCCCTGAGAAACATAAGCAAATATGTTTTCCCTAAAATAAGACTCATTTCTCCATCACAGAATAACATATACTTGTGAATGTTTAAGTATGCCATGCCTACACCTTTTGTTACCCCAAGATGCTTGACAAATCACGAGCTTTCTCCTGAGTGGGTTGATGTCGCCCCTGCCAACCACACTTAGGAGCTATAATTCTCTTATTTCTGCTCTACCAAGAGTGTTTGAGTTCTAGATTAAATCTCAATCTGAGTACCTAGAATATTTACATGAAGTTTAAAAGTGTAGTCTTCTAATGAAAACTTCATTGGGCATTAATTGATGTTGATTTTGCTTCCTGCACTTGGAACAGCTGACACTTTCCACCTTGACCACCGCCACCAAAAATCCAAGCCAACAGTTAGGACAGAAACCCAGAGAGAAAGTTTCCTCAACCCTTTGCACAACTCCACTTCTCATAATGTCCACAGCTGTAGGGAACCCAGCAAGATCAGAAAGGGTTAGGTCTTGGGTCATAATACAGAAAAACAAAACAAAACAAAACGAAGATCGGTTTCCTCCTTCTCTGAAAAAAAAAAAAAAGCTTCTGTCTCTATCATTTTCATTCTTTTTTCTCTTATTGCTTCTGTCCTTGGCCATGCTTTGCCCTCTTGATGGTAGCTATAAATATACACTTACCAGTTAAAATTGCTACAAACCAAAAGGAATCAAATGTCAGTTTAAGAATAATTCAATCAATTTGCATCTGTTGGTCTCTGTTGGGTATGCTGTTTACTCACAATGCTTTATTCCTATCTGAATCTTATTTTGCAAAGTTGCACATATCTATGTCCACCTCCAGTAGGTTTGTGACCGACTGAGTCTATTGATATGATAGCATCCATGACATCTTCAGAGCATGGAATCACTTGAGCAAGAACCAGCTGGTGAACCTAGAATGCAATATAAAAAAAATGTTACCCAGTTTAGTTCTCTGTTAACCAACAGCTAGAAAAGTATCTCCAAATGAGTAAGAGATTAGCATCTGTGATGATATTCTGCTAGGAACTAAATCAAAAGGGAGACCATTGTAATATATATATAGGTTGTGGTACTTTACTTTAAATCTTTATCAAAAATTATTTGTAAAAATGTATTTTGCCTTCACTTTGTAGCAATATCAAATGAAGAAAATATATGTCACACAAAAATTTGGGGGTGAAATGGCAAGAGTTGACTCCACATATAACTCTGGCTAATTAAAGGAGATATATTGTTTGTCCTTGGTTGTTGGATCTGCCCTAAATGTTTCACCACTGTACAAGTGTGAGTTTCACTTTTTGGTGACCAACTAAGAAACAAACTTTGTAGGGAAAAGTTTCATTATCTTCCACAGACATGAGAGAGGTGTTGTAATATTGGAGTTTGTTTCTAACGACTAAAGTTACAGAGAAGACACAGACATCTCTTACCCACTGGGTTACTTGAAGCTAATTTCCCAAGGGACAAATTAGAAAGTACAAATGATTAGTCCTTGTTTTTGTTTAAGGCTCAGACCTAGAATCCACAGGTCACTTTTTCCTTGAAGATGATACATCGGCATCATTAACCACATAGAACTTTGATTAGACACCAGATAGAACTGAGATATCATCTCTCCAGATTTCAAACCTTTGAAAACACCTTATCTACATTAACCTTCAGGGGTTGTTTATTTTGTTTTCATTTTTAGAAAGGTTTTCTTGCAGCTGACCATGAATTCCCTATGTAGCTGAGGATGGCCTTGAACTTATGATCCAACTGCTTCTGTCTCCAGAGTACTGTACTGCAGGCTTATGTGGTTGTAGATAAAGTCCAGGACTTTGTGCACACAATGCAAAGCATCCCATCAACTGAGCTACATCCCTAGCCCTGAAACCTTTATATATATATATATATATATATATATATAGTATGACATATATATATATGTCATACTTACTGTATGTGTATGTATACATATAATTATAGTTACAGCTATGAACAGACTATATCTGAATAAGGACTCTTTCAGTTAATCTCCTATCCTTTCCCCAATTCTAGCTTTTTTTCCTAAGAGCTGTCCTAAGTTGAAATTTGGCTGAAAGAATCCCTAAGAAAATATCATACACATATGGTTTAAAAACAAAACTTGAGATGCAGTGTAGGCTGAGTATCTGCATTTATTGCACTCCTTAAAACCATTCTCCGGAAATAATTTGTGTCCATTTAACATTATTTGTTGAAGGGTCCTACAATTGCCTTCTGATGAAGGGACACAGCTAGTGGGTATTTATGCAGTCTTATGCTCTGACCTCCCCTTAGGTCAGTGGCATTTCCTCTTCCTCCTACTTGATAGGGCCAATTTTCTGACCTCTGCTCCACAATTACAAGACTCATGTGTTCATCTTGGCTGACCTGCTCTCAAAGTCAACTTGACTTTTATTGTACAGTTGGTGGTGTTTCAGCTTTCTGTATTTTTTTTATAGTTTTAAGCAGTAAATTTTATGAATGGAGCATTTCAAATTCAACAAGCATATAAAAATTTACCTAGAAGCTGAAAATTACTCTTTGTTGATAGAACATGATAGAACATACCAGAATACTCACTACATGCCCAGCCTTATATGCATGTTACCTTTACTATTTAGATGAAATTAACAACATACTTATATTTGGCACATTTTTGTGAAATAATATATTAACATAGCATATATTTATAGCTTTCTGAATCTTAAAAATTTAAGATTTATTGGCCAATAAATAGCAGTATACAAAATGAGCAGCTTAAATAGCAATAAGGAAATGAACAAAATGGAATAGACCACTGTTTAAAGGTGTAGGGTGAGAAACAGTACAAAATGGAAACATACACCTTATTTAAAATTATTAGAATCAAAGATGAAATAGTGATTGCATTTTTGGAAAAAAATGCCTGTCAAATAGTTAGTGAGTTATGAAATGAAATAACCATGTTAAAGAGTTATGCATAGTGCATAAATAACAACACAGTGGGAGGGGCCAACAAGTTCATTGTTATCCAGTTATCTGGATTTTTCTGAACTAATGACAAATATCTGCAGTACGGGAAACTTGTTTCTTGAATGTTAACCTCATGAGAAGCTGCACTCCTACAGAAGCCCTAGTGGAAGTCTCAACTGCCACCACATGTCACAGGGCTCTGCACTTGCTCCTAGTGTGCTCTGAGTCACAGAAGCAGAGCCTCTGACAGAACTCAGCCCTGTGGCTCACCCTGTATTTTTCTCACCTTTATTTCCTTTCTTCCAATTTTTATTTTTGCTTTCATGTCTATGAATTTTTAAGGCCTAATTCACATAGCTTAAGAATTATCCTCTTTAAAATACACAAATCAGTGGGTTTTAACTTATTCCAAGGTTGTAGAACCAAAACTATCATCTAATTCCAGATGGTTTTCATCACCCAGTGCCCATTAATAGTCAATTGCATCCTCCTCCCCCAAACCCCAGCCCTAGAGAACACTAGTCTACTGTCTCTGGGGTGTTGTGGACAGATGTCTGGGGACAATTCTGTGAACAGAACCATCTATGAACTTTTGTATAGGAATTCTTCCACTTAGCATAATGTTTTCACGGTCCAGCTACATGTGGTATACATGTATCTGAGTCTATTGCTTTTGATTTCAAAATAGTATTCCATGGAATGGAAACTGGATAACACTTAACGTACATCAGTTATTTGGATCACAGTTTTTACAATTAGACAATTTGTGTGGGTATAACGCACTAGGCACTCTGGCTATCTCACATTTAACTTTGTAAGCAAATGACAAACTCTTTTCCAAAGCAGTGACAACTTTTCACATTCTAAATAGCATGGGGAAACTATAATTTCTCCTTGTTATATCCTTATTTTTATTTATTTGTATGTTTCTTTCCTTGTTTTTTTGTGTATTGTGCATGATGAATATGAGGTGGTGTGCATGTTTGCGGGTCAGAAGATGATTTAGTAGAATCTGTTCTCTTGTTTACTTGAGTTACAAGGATTAAACTCATTTTGCCAGGCTTGCATGGTAGATGACTTTACCTACTGATCCATCTTGCCATTTTTCAATCCCCCTTTTTAAGTTGGTGGCATCCCAGAATGTGTGATGTAGAATTCACTGTTGTTTTGATTGGCATCTCTCTTAAGACGAATGATGCTGAGCATCTTTTTCTCAGCTTCCTAGGCATGGTTTTATTTTTTTTGTGAAGAGTAGTCCATGTCTGTCTTTCCCTTTGTACTATCTTCTCTGTGTTGTTATAAGTTTAGCTTATGCTATAGAAGATAGGCCTTTATCATTTATATGATTTGCAAGCATTTTCTCTCTGCATGTCATTACACTTATTTGTAGTGTTCTTTGATACACATTTTGTATGTTCATGAGATTAATATATATGTTGTTATTCTTGATTCTACTTTGGATATCATTCATTTGAAATCCATAGGGATGAAGAAATAGTTCATTGGTTAAAATGTTTGATCCACAAAAGGGAGGATCTGGATAAAAGTTTGGGTCTCCAGAACACGTTTACATGAAAGGTGTGTGTGATGACTGACCTGTATTTCGGAGACTGGGGAATCTCCAGAGCAAGTTAGGTAGTTAGACTAGCAATTTTAGCTGTTGCATTGGCAAGCTCTGTATTCTAGGTAGGGCCTCTGCCTGATTAGATAAAGTACAGTGCTAAGGAAGACTCAGGGTTAACTTCAGTGCCTCCATAGACATCTGCACCAACACACGTGCACGCATGCACACACACACACATGCACACATGTGTGCAAGTGCAAACACATGTACATACACCACCACACACACATACCTATGAGAAACAGGAAAAAAAGAAATTTGTGCTCATTCAGATTTACACCCATTTTTACTATTTCCTAAATTTATCTTTTCCATTTAGACGAATATGTAGTTTTCGATGAGATATAAAGGAAGAGGTCAAAATCACTTTTTGCATAGGATTATACGTTGTTTCATTCATATGTTGAAGAAAATAGCTTTCTCAATGAATGATCTGGGTGTGGATGGCAATGACCTGATGAGAGACACAAACTTGTTGCTGGATTTTCAGTTCTAGCCTCCTCATATCTAGTGTCACACTATTCTGGTTATAGCATGTTAGTAAGTGCATGAATAAGGAAGTGTGTGTAGTCTGGCTTGCAACAGTTTTGAGTAACTACTTTTTTTTTCTGAATCCTCTCCACTTTCACACAAATCTTGTTTGTACCCAAAATAAAGGCAGTTAGAAGAATTAGCTTCACAAGGTAAAATACATGTTTTATAAATTTCTAAATATCTTGTTTTAAAAATATGGGAGAAGAAAATTATATTACATGGGTATAACCTTTGCATTTAAGTAAATGTGTTGTGACTTAAAAAAGAAATGCTTATTCTCTTCTAGATCTTGTGTGACTGGGTTTATGATTTTAATATATATGATAGCAAAATGTATACCGATGTTTGAGCTGATTAACCTCACATATACTGGCTCTCATAAAACCATCAGACCGCCAGCTACTACTCAGCCCCCTGTGCATAATTTTAAATAGGTAGTTGTTACTTTTTAATTTGTAAAATAAAGGTAAGTTCTGTAATAGATGTTGAATTTTAGGTTCTTAGATATCTTAGCAAATAAGTTAACTTAAATTTAATAGCTTTATTTTATAACTTGACTTTTGAAGAAAGTGTCCTAATAAAACTTCAAAATGTTATTGATTAGCAGTTTTCAGTAAGTAAATAGATAAAGGGCATATCAAGTCAATCTGAACATTTATAATTGGCAGCAGAACCACCTTAAAGAGTTTTTACATGTGAATTCATATACATTCACAAAAATGATTCATTAAAGTGATTAATCTCATTAGATAAAAGATATGATAATGCTGACCTTATTTTGATCTTAGCTCCTTCTGTGGTTCCTCATACTCCTTTTTAGTTGAATTTCACAACGTTCCTGAGGGCCCCCAAGATCCCTTGTTAATCACCATTCCCCTTGCTATAACAAATTCATCCATGTTCAGCTGGGCCTTGTACTTATCAGCCACAGGAAGGCAGAATAATATCACAGCAGATAAGGCTGGAGTAAAGTATCTAATCTCACAGCAGTGGGAATAAGAGGATGAAATAAAATGACACCTCATGGTGTAACTTACTTCCTCCAAGTAGCCTTCATCTCTTAATGTCTCTAATACCTAAAAAAAATGCCATAAATAACTGTAAAGCACATAAGCCTTTGAGGGACATTTTATAACCAAACCACTAAAGATCCCAAATGGAACAACAATGTTGAAGTTCTCTACCTACTTCTTGCTTCTTTATGTTAAAAGATACACATCATAAAATTTACCATCCTAGCCAATTTTAATGACATAATTTAGTGGCCATAAGAAAATTGATATCAGCTGGGTAGTGGTGGCACGCACCTTTAATCCTAGCACTCAGGAGGCAGAGGCAGGCAGATCTCTGTGAGTTTGGGGCCAGCCTGGTCTCCAGAGCTAGTTCCAGGAAGCCAGGGCTGGTACTCAGAGAACCTGTATCTTGAAAAATCAGGAAAAAAAAAATGGAGTTTTTGTTTTTTCTCTTTGGAGGCCCACCACCCAGCTCCCAAATAAATATGCAGAGACTTATTCTTACCTATGAATGCCCAGCCTTGTTGGCTTGTTTCTAGCCAGCTTTTCTTAACTTAAATTATCCCATCTACTTTTTGCCTCTGGGCTTTTATCTTTCTCTATTCTATGTACCTTTGTTACTTCTTACTCTGTGGCTTGCTGGGTGGCTGGCCCCTGGTGCCCTCCTCTCCTCCTTTTCTTGCTCCTCCTTCTTCTCTAGAGCCTATATTTCTCTTCCTATTTATTCCCTCTCTCTGACAGCTCCACCTGTTTCTCTCTCCTGCCTAGCTATTGGCTGTTCAGCTCTTTATTAGACCAATCAGGTGTTTTAGACAGGCACAGTAACACAGCTTTACAGAGTTAAACAGGTGCAACATAAAAGAATGAAACACATCTTTACATTAAACAAATATTCCACAGCATAAATTTATGTAACACATTTCAAACTAATATTCCACAACAAAGGAACATTGATATCATCAAGCAACTGACACTGTCATCCATATCTACAACTCAGAGTAAACCTCTATTCATTACACAGCCTCCATTCTCACAGTGTTCCCAGGTAACTACTCTGTTTTCACATTTTGTGTAGTTGACTGTTGTACAGACCAAAAATAAGTGGAATCATGTAACACTTGTCACTTGGAATCTGGCTTCCTAGTTCTTGGTGTCTACTCATGCTGTAGCATATAGAAGAATTTTATTCATTTGTGTATATATGTATATGAGTGCACATGTGTGTGCATGTTCACCAGAAATCAACATCAGGTATCTTCCATAATCACTCTCCATCTTATTATTATGAGACAGCAACTCTCACTGAACATGGAACAAACTGATTCAGCAAGACTAACCAACTAGTGGCTCCTGTCTCTGCCTCCCCAGCACTGGGATTAAAGACATGTGCCACCATGCTGAGATCTTTAACATGTAATTGAGGATCCAAACTCAGGTCCACATGCTTGTGATGTTAGCACTTTACTGACTGGTCCATCTCCCAAATTCTTAATTTCTTTCATTTTTCAGACTGAGCAATGCTTTGTTTTATATATATACACACATACACACACACACACACACACACACACACACACACACATATATATATATGTGTGTGTGTGTGTATATATGTATATATATATGTGTATATATATATAGTTTTATAATATACATTGTTCATCATTCAACCATAGAGACTTGTCTAATCTCCTTCCCTGAGATTTCTCCAACAAAGTCAATGACACATGGTTGGTACATTAAGAATTGAAGTGGGAAAATGGAAAATTATGCCAGCATATGAAAAACAAAACATTCAATATACATCTCAGAATGCATGTGTAGCAGGGTCCTTTGCTGTTGTTTCCTTTGGGGGTGGGGGCCAAGTAGGCACAGAGTCAAACCACACAGACTCTGGCAGAAGGTTGAAACAACAAGCTCAGTTTATTCAGGAAGAAGCAAGCCTTATATACCCTCCACCCCACCCTGGGGAGAGGTCTGATGAATATGCATCTGTTGGTGTGACTTGGCTGTCTCTCATTGGTCAAGGTCATTTCCAGATCATGTTTCAGGGGCTGTTGCTAAGACCATCAGGCAGACCCATACTGGCTCTCAGAAAGTATCTTTTTTACTTGTTTGGGCCCTTTTTATTATTTTATAGGACATGCTCAGTGGGAGCCAGGGTGCATTGCCCTAACCTTGTTGACCCCACCTCAGGAGAGCTCAGCATAATGGACTGTGCCTATCTTAGATTGTCTTGCCAAACAAGCTCGTATCCATCATTGACTACCAGCCCTGAAAGAACATCAATCCTGGAGAGCTGTCTGGGTGGTGGGCTTTAGGAAGTAGCCTTCTGTATCTCAGTGAGCCATATGTGCATTATCTCTCCAGGAGGACTTTGATCGAGGTATCTGAGAGCCAATAAAACCTGTAGGGTCGCCTTTGTGGCCGCCTTCTGTTGGTGAACCTGTTGCAGAAGATATCTGAACAAGAGAGGATTAGTCAAAAATTTCAATCTCAAGGACATGGATGGAACCCCAGTCATTTTTATTGCACCAATCGAAGTCCTTCTGGTGATGTATAATCGACCTTGTAGGGGGTGAGGCAATTGCTTAATATCTAGGGTCACATGCCAGCGATGAAATGATCTTCACTAATGCCACGGCAGCAGGGCAAATCATACATTACCCCTCTGAAGCTTCTTTGGCCAAAGTCTCTTGGTCTGTTGCCAGACGCACATCTCTGGAGGGTATCCATATCAGTGTGGTGGTATTCTGGGGGAAAATGCAAGCATATCCTCTCCTCTCTCTGGGTTTGGGAACAGAGTGTTGCTACTAAAGGGTGATGAGATCCCTTCAATGCACCAAGAGCAATGGTGTCTCCCAAGGCAAGTAAAGTAAGTGTGTTGTCCAATTTGGGCTTGTATGATAGGGTTAGCATATGGTCCTCAGCCCATGAGCATCTCAAGAGAAAGAGCGATGTTGTACTGTATATTAAAATGAGCTTGAGCCTCGGCCTGGTCATCATAGGCAGGTTGCCAATTAAGGAAGACTGCAGGCTCCAACACAGCCTTCGTCAAATGGTGCCAGTCATAATACGTCTGTAAATGCATTGCCCATTGCCGTAGGACTTGCTCAAAATATGTTGAGTCAGGACCTGATTCATTAGCAGCCTTACGGACCAAAGACAGGTCTGCAAGAGGGGTAGGTATCCATGGCTGGTTAGCCACATCAGGGCCCACATTAACTGGAAATGCCATGGTGGGCATGTGCGGCACCATAGGTAGAACAGGCTGGGAGGTATGCAGAGCAGCTGGCTCGGCAGGCAGACATCCAGGCAAATCACTCTGTGGATACTGAGGGGGTAGCCACTTGAGGCATGGGGGAAATAAAGAGAGGGGCTGTCAGTGTAGGCTGGGGTGCTGCAGCAAGCGTTTCCTCTCTCTTTCCATCCCTTTCTTTCACTTTATGCCTATTCGCATGCCTCTCCTTGTCAGCAGAGGCAGAGGAAATATCAGTCATGGATGGAATGAAGGCAATAGATAAGTTAGTGTTACATTGTTTCTGGTAGTGCTTATTGTGGGTTTTAATGACCTCCTCAGTAGAGGATGACTTTAGGCCTGTGATTATAGACAACAAAATGGGCATAACAAACAACTGGAGAGTTACTCTTGAGGCCACTACCCCTTTTCTAGCCAGGAACAGAATTCTTATCCACAGATCAGGTTCCCACACGTTCTCTGAAAAGATCTATGGAGCAAACACTATTAACTGCTGATCCATCTCTCCAGGCATCACAACCCATAAGCACACACATGCATTCACAAACACACACATACACACACACACATATACATACATACATACACATACACATACATACACATATACAACTAAAAATAGTCAGATGGTGGCTCTTGTTTCCTGAGGGACCAGCCCTTATATGGAAACACTAGGCAAGCCTGAACAAAATTATGTGCCACCCTACTGTACAGACTTACAAACAAGACAAACAAAAAGGAGAAAGTGGGGGTCCCAGCATTTACCTGCTGAAGGGACCAAATTTACACAACGTAGAGGAGCCGACTCACCGAAATATACCGCTCAAGGGGGCTTCTCAACCAGCATAAAGGGAGACAGACCCCGTTCAAGTACCAAATGTCCTGGTTTTCGGCACCAGATGCAGCAGGGTCCTTTGCTATTGTTCCCTTTGGGGGTGGGGGCCAAGTAGGCACAGAGTCAAACCACACAGACTCTGGGAGAATGTCGAAACAACAAGCTCAGTTTATTCAGGAAGAAGCAATCCTTATATACCCTCTACCCCACCCCGGGGGGTGGGGGGTGGGGGGTGGGGGAGGTCTGATAAATATGCATCTGTTGGTGTGACTTGGCTGTCTCTCATTGGTCCAGGTCATCTCCAGATCATGTTTCAGCTGCTGTTGCTAAGACCTTTAGGCAGACCCAGGCTGGCTCTCGGAAAGTATCTTTTTTACTTGTTTGGGCCGGTTGGCCCTCAAGCCCGTTAGGGATGAGTCATCCCACATACATGAATGTATTATAATACCACATTAACATTTTTATGTAGTTTAGATTGAGTTTTCCACCTTTTTAACCTACGTATAGATACACTGCTAATTATAGTTTAAAAACTCATTAATTTTCTTTTTTTCTTACATATATATGGAAGAAAATGCATAAATATTACCCTAGGTACATCTATCTATCTATCTATCTATCTATCTATATATATATATATATATATATATCTCCTAGGTACAAATTTTTAATGACTCTCAACACTAAGATTCATATAAACATCAAAAGTCTTAAGCAATATTTGGTAACATGTCCTTTATTGCTCAAATTTTGCAATCTTAATTTCAGAGAGAAATCCAGTGTTTTCTAAAGTGATAATTTGGTTTCACTATTTATTTATTTTAACTTAGGCTTTCATTGTCACTTCTAAAATTCTAATATCAAACTAATTTTGCCCTAAATTTATCTTTTGTTGCTTAAGTATTGTTATTTTAAAAACAAAACAAAAACAGCAAAAAAAAAAACCTCAAGGATCAAATGTCTATTCCCATCTTCTTTTTGATTGCTAATGATGTAATAAAATATCATATAGTTAATTTAATACCAACATTTTAATGCTAAGGAGGAAACATAACATCAATGTAATTACAACCATGGGCAATTTAGATTTTATAAAATGTTATTGAATTATCACAGCTGCAATGAGCTCTATTAAGAATTGAAGACCAAACCTCACTGAGAATGAAGATGACTAAACTAAATGTGTGAGACAGACAGGATTGTTTGCCCGATGTGATGCAAAGACAAGACATGGGTGTGGTGAAAACTCAAACTGTACATGCAACCAACTGAAACTTGATGGCCACAGCGTTTCCACCCACCCACACGAAGATGGTGAGGCGAGAGCCACCGACAATCATCTCAGGTGTTCTTAACTGTGTCTCTGTTTTGATCAGCATGGCAGAATAAACTCAAATAGTGTAAGGGCTTGTAATGACTGGTGATTTGAAGGTCTGAGTTAATTATCTCTAATATAAAAAACAGATGGCTGTTCCTTCTAGGCCTGTGACACAAATATTAGAGAGATTCCATCATACTAGAAGAAGAATTAACAGACAAGTGTACAGACAATCAGGTTGAAGGAATCTACTGGGCCACTTCCCGTTTCAATGGAAAAAGTCACAAATGTCTTTCAAGTATAGTCGATGGAGATGGTACAGGCAAATTGAGTGTAAGACTCCCTTTCACCACCTGTCAAAAGCATGGAGAAAAAGCTAACATCTTTCAGGAGAAGATTCAAAGTCTTGGTTTTGAGATCATTCTGTCCCATAAGTCCAAACTTGAAATTTTAATTATTATCTTGGAACAAACATTCCCATGCAAATGTGTCATAACATGTTATGAGGACTGCCAACACCAGAGTGTGCTGTCAGGACTGACTAAATAGATTTTTCTTGTTGGTATTGTTCATTATACTACTGAAATTATACTTATTTCAGAAAAAATATTAGAAAAAAAATGCATACATATTTAGTATTGTATGTAGAAGGAATCTCTTACAATACCCCATTACTTAACAAAACCCAGAACAGAATAAAGAAAAGTTCAGAGAGATTAATAGGCCCTATGCTGGTTTGAATGAGAATGAGTCCCAGGGGCTAATATATTTGAATACTTGCTCCCAAATTGGTGGGACTATTTTGGGAAGGATTAGGAGATGTGGCCTTGTTGGAGGAGGTGTGCCACTGGAGGTGTGCTTTGAAGTTTCAAAAGCCTCCCCTCTCTTCCTCCTTCCCTTCCTCCCCCACCTTCCTCCACTTTGTGGATGATATATATGCTCTCAGCTGCTGCTCTACTGCCATGCCTGCCTGCTTGCTGCTGTACTCCTCCATCATGATTGTCATGGACACTGCCACTGAAACTGTAAGTGCAACCCCAATTAAATGCTTTCTTTTATAAACGTCCTGAACATGGTGACTTTTCACAGCAATGGAAAAGTAACTAATAGGGCCAATATTACATTGATCTCATAATATTATGACTAAACACTGAGTGAAAAACAAAAGTAACACAATGACCTTTTTTACAGATTCCTATTGAGGTTGGCAAGACTATATACCCGTAATTTCTAAAATTTTGGTTGTTGTGGTTTTTGGTGGAACACAAAAAGTATTATTTAAATTATGTCTGATTCACTGAAATACACATTATTTGTCAAAATTCAGCAAAAGATGGAAAAACATTTAAACTAGGTTATTCTATAACATACATAAAAAGATAGACAAATTGCAGAGCAAATTGTATACTAACAGGAGAATGAAAGATTTAGAATCTCTTACAGCATCTAACAATTTTAATGGATGCTGATACACTGTGAATAAATGTCTTTTGCACATGACTCAAGAAGTCTGTTCATCTTTTGACACTTGAAACACTCCATTTAGTATTAAAGAATCCAATGTGCATTCCTCCAAGCTAAGAATATAGTGTGACCCATTTTACTACCTGGATATGTTCTCTACTGGTGATTTAATTCTAGTTGTCTTGATTGAATCAGTCATCATTTTAGGGAGATTTTCCTCCTTGTTGATTTGGAATACTATCACTCACCACAACTTCTCACTGCTTTTTCTTCTCATGTGTCACCCTAGAAATATCCCAGTGACATTTTAAAATGAAGTCCTCTAACTGCATTTCAGCTGTCACTTTACTTCACTTCATCATTTCTTATTTTTTATGCTTTTCCCATATTTTTTTTTTACAGGAAATATCACTTGGATTTCTAGAATTTGCATTTTTACGTGTATTTGGGATCTTCAGTCAAACAAGACACTCCCTCACGTAGCCAGTGTTAACCTTAATCTGGCATAACTGTTACTCTACAGCCTCTCAATTCTGTACCTTGGGTACAGGTTTCCAAGTGTTTTGTGCTTATTTGATCATATGAGGTTGCATTTCATGATTCCTTGTATTTAGGATTAACCAAAAGGTAACTTATTGTTTTTGTGTTATGCTGCATGAAAATTAGAGAAATCATTTTCTGGGGCTTGGAATAGCTTTTGAATATAATGTGTGAAGGATAGCTGATACCAAAGACCTATCAGGACATGCTTGCACCATGGTACAGAGGACATGGGCAGCAGGTACTTTGGTAGCATCTCTTCGTGGAGATTGAATGTGAAGGTAGAAGGAGCTAAGGGACTTCATGCTGAAGGATGTCAGAGGAAGTACAGAAATCTAGATGTTACATTCTGAAGCTTCACAAGATCTCTGAGAACCAGTGACGGTAGAGTATATTCTGGATACGAATGTATACATTCACCACACTGCATCTATGATTTCAACCAATTAAGTGTCCTTGCAAAAAGGAAAATAAATGTGTCTATACTTAACATTATGTATAATAGACATTTATATAACATTTATATTAGGTATAAGTCAACTACAGTTGATTTAAATTAGATGTGAAGATGTACATAGGCTTTATGCAAATACCAAATCACTTTATACCTAGGACTTCAGCATAAGTATACTTAGATATCTTGGGGTGGGGAGGTCTTGGATCAATTCCCTGATGACTGCATTAGCTATGGATTATTATGTGTAGCTAACATACAAAAAAACTTTGTAGAGTTTCTGGAGACAGCTTGAAAATATAATTCCAGAGACAGGAAACAGAGATATACAGATCAAATGTGATTAAAGTATTGTCAAAATAATAACTCCATAATGATTGCTCTCTCTTTTCTACATGATGTTCCAGAGTTCTAGTGTCTTGCACTAACCTTATAGCCTATCTTATCTTATACATTCTCAGCCACTTAGAATATAGAAAACAAATAAATAAATGGGGTGGAATGAATTTGGCATACCATGGCAAATGAGCCTTCAAGAATTCATATTGAATGCAAAAAAAAAAAAAGAATTGGGAGAAACGGTAAAATGATTAGAAGGATGCTTCCAAGAATGCTGAAGAAATATCTAAGAAATTATCCACTGAAGAAAACTAAGAATAAATACATTATTCTACATAATTAAATATTTCCTCAGGTAGACATTAAAAATTTGTTCCACAATGAAAAAAAAAGAATGTTTAGGAAAAAGAACAAATATTTTCATAGTTGTCCAAGGAAGACTTGAAACAGCACAGGAAACAGCACTGCCACTCAGCTGTTAGCTTTTAAGGAGCTTTGAATGACCTGGCGTCAGACTGAGAAGTGGACTAAGGTATAGTATATAAGAATGGACAGTAATTGCTAATATTTTGAGTTTCACATGTTATCACATGTTTTAAAAAGGAGCCTCACAGAGCCTGAGAGATGGCTTAGTGGTTAAGAACACTTGCTGCTCTTACAGAGGCCGGGGTTTCTATTCCCAGCACCACATGGCAGCTCACTACTGTCTATAACTGTCTCTGTCTTTGGCTTCTGTGAGCACCAGGTACACATGTGCTACACAAACATGTGTGCAGACAAGACACTCATATACATAAAAATTTGAAAAAAGAAGCCTCACAAAATGCATAATATATATGAACATCTGTTCTCAGAATGTACTGTTCATTAAAGAAGCTTGATAGAGCAAAACACAGAAAACTGTGACATTAACCCTCTACAATATAACTGCCTGGAACTTTCTCCACCAGTCTCACCAGCTGAACTTGTTTTAAACACAGATTTCTGAGCCACACCCTGCCTCAGGATTCTGCTTCGATGATGCTGAGCTGGGTGGAATGTGGGAAACTAATTTCTTAATAAGCTCTTTAGGAGATTACATGATGCAAGTTATCCTAAGGCCAAGCATACATATCTATGTTTTCAAAAACTCTCTCTTAAATGTCAATGATAAATGATAATGACTTTAAATGAAAATCTACCTTATAAAATAATTCTGCTTTATATTAAAAAATATCAGCCCTCCTATGGTTGTGTCTGTGGTGGATTTAATGTGGATTACCAAGTAAGAAGCATAAATTAAAAAATGGAATACAAAGAACATTCCTCTGAATTTAAATCCACCTATATGAGGAGGTGTTGTTGTTTGGAGTTATAAAAATAATAGCTGAGTTGGGACCAGCTATTCTCCTTAAATGACTTCTCCTCAATTACATTTGTACATTATACTATTAGCACTTTTGGTTTAAAAACTATAATTTCTGTCATAGATGTTTTTAGAGATGTTTGTGGGAACTTCTCTTATACCCTACTTTATAAGAATAAGCAAAAATAATTATTACATATAATGACACATTACTCATGTACCCCTATTATTTTAAGGAGAATAATATTCCTACCATAGGAAAAGACTAGCCATTTAATTATAGATACAGTCTCTCATTATATCTTATATGTATTATATTAAAAGATAAAATATACACACAGATATGAATTATCAACATTTTAGCTTAAGATTTAATTATGAAAAGTAATTAGCACATTATTTACAGCTTTAGCTAAGAAAATACTATGATTGCATTTCCAGTGTACCGCAAGAAATGAAATAAATGTCTTGTTTTCACAGATGCTCATTTTTATCCTTGCTGTAGGTTTGTTTACTTAAAATATTTTTGCAGGAATTAGTACAAAACATATATTATGTAAATTATAGTGGTTTTATCCTTACTATAGATTTGTTTATTTAAAATGTCATAGGAGTTAACATAAAGTATGTACTATTCAAATTGTAGTAATTTACATTTTATCATGCTTGTGTAAGTTATATAACTAGAAATTTAAGTGTTAAAACATTTAGATTGACAAGGGAGGAAGAATTGTTCTTCCAAATAAGCCAAAATGATTGTCTGAATAAAAACTGAAAGTATCATAGACATGGGCTGTAAGATAAATCTATTTAAGCGTTACAAATTTTGAGAATCTTATTTTTGAGCCATTTTTGTTTGGGGATTTACATTAAGTTGAATCCTTGGTTTTGAGCTGTAGAACAGGAAGAAATCCTCAGGCACATTGTGTTTGCCCAAATTCTGCCTGAGCTTGAGAGAGGGAACTATTCTGAAGCTACATTGTGAAGTATCCACCATCACACTCTAATAAAACAATAGAGTTACAGTAAAGGAAACAATATCCCTTTTGAGCGCCTCCCCTTCATAGTTCAACTCACAGGCCAATCTGCCTAATTTGGGAACAGTGACAAAATTAGTAATGGCTTATAAATGTGTGAGGATTTTATGTTTTTAGGCTGTGTATTAACACCCTGAATGTTGGGCAAAATCAGCAGAGCGAAAGGGGATGTAACTCTAGAAAAACACACCTCAGGTTAGTGCACTGTTAGACTCTGTCTTTCACTCTTGTTCTTTCTCTTAATATGCATATAATATTTTGTGAAAATTCATATTCTGAATTTCAAAAAGGTTATTGTCACAAAGAACCTATTATTTATTACCTCAGCTATGTGTCTCTCTAATTTTTTTTTTTTTTTTTTTTTTTTTTTTTTGCTTTTTCGAGACAGGGTTTCTCTGTGTAGCTTTGCGCCATTCCTGGAACTCACTTTTTAGTCCAGGCTGGCCTCGAACTCACAGAGATCCGCCTGGCTCTGCCTCCGAGTGCTGGGATTAAAGGCATGTGCCACCACCGCCCAGCTGTGTCTCTTTAATTTTAAAAGCAGAAAATGAAACCTTGGCAGTCATTGGTCAACAAGTACACAGCAGTGACATTGGCTGGGAAAGGTCAGTGGTAGTCAATATGAAAGTAGTGTGAGCATTTGTGATTTCCTGGAGAGTTTTCATCATCTCTGAAGTTAGGCATAAAGATGCAGGATGAAAAACAGGACATAGATGTCTTTAATTTCCATTACAATGTTTTCTTTATTCTGTTTTACAAAACACAAGTTTGAGGTACCAAGAGTTAATCAGGGCTTTGCTCATGATAGCAAAGTTCACCACTAGCATGACCTTAACCACTCAAATATTCCCATGTTCTTGGTTGGTTGATTGATATGGTAGACTGGATAATAGTCTCTCAAATATCTTATTAGATTAATAGCTAATAATACCTTCAAAGATATGATTATTTTAAGCCCCTGAAAATGATTACCTGGATTATTTGGGTGAATAATCACAATGGTTGTTAGAAGAGGGAGGCAGGGCTAGGGTCCTTAGCAGGATGCTGACCGTTAGAAGTGAGAGGATGGGGTCATAAAAGAAATGATTCATGAGCCAAAGGAAGCAGGCATCCAGAAAAGGGGCAGCATCCTTCCCACCAGGATCCTGTACCTACTAATAACTCAGCTTTGCTCAAGAAGACCCATTTTACTTTATTATTTTATTTTATTTACTTATTCATTTGTTTGTTTATTATTTACTTATTTATTTGTTTTTTTGAGACAGATTTTCTCTGTGTAACACTCTGACTGTCCTGGAACTCACTCTGTAGACCAGGCTGGCCTCGAACTCACTGAGATCCACTTGCCTCCATCTCCCAAGTGCTGGGATTAAAAGCATGTGCCACCACTCTGCTTCCAACAGCCTTGTCTGAGTTTTCTTTCGTGTCTCCCTGTGACCTTATTCCAAGTGTCTTCACAAGCTGCCCTACACTAGCCTTGGCACAGCCTATATCTACAGGGCAGCCAGAGAGATCTGTTTAACATACACATCAGACCATGCCTCCTCTTCCCTAGACAATCTGTCCTGTCCCCATGTGAGAAGGAGCACAGTTCCAACAGTAGAAGGCCCCAAATCCTTATACTCTTTCTTTTCAATATTACATTCCAAGCACTCTTGTGTATTTCTGCCCTGCTCCAGTCTCTCTGGTCCTTTACTATTTGCTTCTCCACACATTTCTCTAGTCATGAACTCAGGATCTTAGCCCTTGCAGATTCCTCTGCCTGGAATATCATTTCCCTGATATTCATTGAGCTCTCGTCCCTCTTTCTTGAAATCTTTGCACGCACATCAGTTCTCTGATACCTGCTCTTTCTGTTCCATCTGAAGTCTCAGAAACTCCGTTTTTTGTCTTCAATCCTTCTAATCCAGCTTTGTTATTTTTCTATAGCCTCCAATTATTTGTATTCTAAATGATTTATTTATTCATTATACTGACATTATTTCTTAAGTGAAAATATTAATTAACCTAGATAGAAGAAAACACTAGGTGAGAGGTAAATTGGAATAAGTTATTTAGTTTTATTTTTTCTGACACACAATCTATATCCTTACAATGCCTATGTTCTGCCCAGTTACTGGGTACTGTCTCACTGATATTTGAAAATTAATTCAGTAGATGCAGTGGTTAAATTAGGGCACTGTGTAAAACAAGCAAAAAGCATCATGACATAGAATAAAGCAGTGGGAAGTTAGGCTGTATTTCCATTTATATCACTTTACATTTCCACAAGAGAGCCATAAAGACATATTTGGCTACAGTGCCTACAAAGCAAAATCACTTGTCGGAAATGCTATTTTCTTAGTGACAACTATTTTAACTTCCTTGTTGACTGTTACTTCTTAAAACTATATGAATGTAAAATTCCATCCAAAATGTACCCTTCAGTGTGTACCATGAATTTCTGACATGGTGAAATTATTGGGTGATATCACTCAGGCGGATAACCCAACCACACAAGGCTATTCCTGCCACACACACCATTTTGTTGAGTAGCATTCAAATATCTACTTTTTTCATTGTTATTTACTTTTGAGACAGACTCATTCACCCAGTCTGTCACCAACTCACTATGTGACAAAGGAGGAATTCCTGATTTTCCTCCTTCTTGCATCGAAGTTCTAGAATTACTGGCCCTTGTCACCACCTTGGCTCAAAATATGATTTTGGAAGTTAAGGAAACATAGAAATCAACCATTTGTAAGTTAAGGTCCTGGTGACTATTATTAGAATAAAAGGGCTTATTTATAAAGAGTCTTTTATTTATTATTTTGTTGTTTGCAACAGGATGCAAATGATGTAAAAGTCAAAAGCTTATCTGCTTAATTAATTTTTCTCTCTCTACTTATCAAGTGAGAGTTGGTTTTTATGTGTATAGTTTCTAAGGGTCTTGGTCTGCTCATGAAGTATGACATGGGGGCAGTTATCGGGCACATTCCTAGAGATCCTTTGAGAGACCTTTTATTAGTGTGGGAATAATGGCCCACTTCTGCATCCTTCTTGGTTGTCTGCTGTATGTGCACTTATAATTGTCATTACATGCAGTGATGAGCCCTGTGATTATGAAAAAGAAGTAATAATGAGTTATGGAAAAGTAACTTGGTGCATGCTTTTAATGCCGCTCTATGTGTTTTTGATGGCCAAAGAACACCCCCCACCCATTTTTCAAATCTCAAAACTCCATTTCCATAAGTACTATCATCCTTCAATAATTAGCGTTAGCTACAGCAAACCTATGAAATGTAAACAGCATGGTCCCATGGTTGGCATTGAGCAGAGGAGCGTGGGCATCTCAGTCAGGATGCTGCACAGTGCGGCTCAGCAAGCTGTGGAACTATGCTATAAGGAATAAAAGTCTCACTCCAGTGGATCACAATCTCCATTGTACTTTCTGTAGTTCACATGCATGTGTTAGAAGAGACATTGATGTTGTATGATTCTGGACATTTTGTAAAATCAGAGAGCATATGGATGGCATGCAAATTTCTGATCTCATACATTGGATTAACAAAGACTGGGGAATTTATTATTTAGTGTCCTAGTTTACTGTTTTACCTTTTTTCTTATCCTACTGGATTTATTATTGATATTACCAGAATACTGAAGACTATATATATATATATATATATATATATATATATATATATATATATATGTGTGTGTGTGTGTGTGTGTGTGTGTGTGCGCGCGCGCGCGCTAAGGATTAAACCCAAGACTTTGCATGTAAACACTCTAACTCTGGGTGATAGCCCCAGCCAAGTTAACTACACTTTAAAGCAGCAGTTCTTAACCTGTGGGTTGTGACCCCTTTGAAGGTCACATATCAGATATCCTGCATATCAGATATTTACATTATGATTCATAATCATAGCAAAATTACAGTTATGAAGTAGCAACAAAATAATTTTATGTTTGGGAATCACCAAAACACGAGGAAATGTATTAAAGGGTCATAGCATTAGGAAGATTGAGAACTCCTGATTTAAAGATTCATTAGAAATCAAAAATTAAAGAAATGTAGTCATACAAACGTAACACCTAATCATGCTTATTGGTGTTTTCTTGTGTGATTTTTACTGGGGAGATGTAAACAAAATCCTGCTCACCCCAGATGGAGAACCAAGGACAGGCCAAAACAAGGAGTTCTTAAAGTCAAAAGGGTGAAGCATGAGGACACAATGGCAGCTGAAAAGCCCATTCTAGCTTAATAGTAACTCACTGAAGCTGCAAGTTTGACTTTCTGCCCATTCTGCAGGCAGTTCAACAGGAGCATCCTCGGGTCCCTCAGCCAGTCAGTCTCTACTGCTTTTCTGACCGTGGAGAGAGGCCTTGTTGGTCTTGCTACTTTCAGCATCCCTGAACTGGTGACTTGTTTACATTCAGCATCTTGCAAGGAAAGAATGTTTCGGTTCAGAAGAAATGGCTATACAACTGTGGTTTAAATCTTAGAAGAGAACCTCCCCTTTCATTATATGTAACATTCTCTCTTTAAACACTAATCAAACACTTGGAGAAAGCAAATCTTTCAAGGACATTCATTATATTAGTGTTTTTTTCTCCTCACTGTGACCTAATCTGACAGAAAAGCAAACGTAAGAGAAGAGGGTCTATTTAGCTCACATGAGGATCGGAAAGGAATAGAGGCAGGAGTGGTTCGGTAGGTAGCACTGATCTCAGGATGTGGCAGAGAAAAAGGACTATGATCATTTCCTGGCTTCACTTTTTCTATTTTGTTCAATCTGAGACCCCAGCCCATAGGATGGTGGTGCCACATTCAGAGTAGATCTTCCTCAATCAATTAAAACCAACACAGGGCCACCCAGACGTGTGCAAAATCAGTGGCTATATATTTAAAGATTTATTTATTTTTACTTTATGTGTATGAATGTTTGCCTGCATCTTTTTACGTGGACTGCTTGTGTACAGTGCCCACTGAGGCCAGAAGAGGATACTAGATACTAGATGGTTCCACAGAGTGACAGAAGATTGTTAGCAGCCACATGGTTGCTGGGGACTGAACCCAGATCCTCTAAAAGAGCAGCCAGTGCTCAAAACTGTTGAGTCATCTCTCTACACCCCTAGGTTTATCTTAATGTGTAGCTAGAGTTTTCCTGCCTGGCCCACAGTCAGGACAAATCTCTCTCACTTGCCAGTCCCACAGCCGCTCAGACCCGACCAAGTAAACACAGAGACTTATATTGCTTACAAACTGTATGGCCGTGGCAGGCTTCTTGCTAACTGTTCTTACAGCTTAAATTAATCCATTTCTATTAATCTATACCTTGCCACGTGGCTCGTGGCTTACCGGCATCTTCACATGCTGTTTGTCATCGCAGTGGCTGGCAGTGTCTCTCTTTCAGCCTTCCACTTCCCAGCTTTATTCTCCTTGTCCCGCCTATACTTCCTGCCTAGCCAATGGCCAATCAGTGATTTATTTACCAACCAATCAGAGCAACACATTTGACATACAGACCATCCCACAGTATTAATGCATTCAAGGTAACACTCAAAAGTCACAATCACAGGTACACCATTTATCATTTCAACACCTGACACATCACTTTGACCTGAAAAATCTACTCTTGGCCTCCATAGGATTATTGCAGCCCCATATTGCAAAATGCATTAATTACAATTTCAAAACTATCCATAGACTTAACAATTTCAACACTCTTTAAAAATACAGATCTGTTCTAAGACTTACACAATCTCTTAACTGTGAATCCTTGGAACACAATAAACAAGTTGCATATTTCCAATGTCCAATGTCACAGAAGATACACTCTTATGCCAAAGCAGAAGAAGGGGGACATAGCAAACCTCAGATCAAAGCAAGCCTGAAGCCCAGTAGGGCAAACACCAAATCCTGCAGTTCCATGCCTGGGATCTAGGGGTTTTTATGGTCTAGTATCTTTACTGCAATTTAGGTTTACCCTTAACAGCTTTACGCAGCTGCCTTCCAGTTTCTCCTTTCATGGAATCCAGCCCTGTTACACAATGGCTTTCTAGAATCTTGATGCAAGTCTTTGTGGCCTAACTCTTGCAGTGCCTGTGCCTGCAAAACCAGTACCATCAATGTGGACATTGATGACCTCCCAGTTCTGCTATCAGATTCACATGTAGCCTGCCTCCTTTCTGCCACAGCTGCAATGTCTCCCTTGTAACTTGGTGGCTTCAGGGTACAGGGAAAATGTCCCCAGGCAGTGTTCTCCAGCAGGAAACCCCATTTGTTTTCTCTCCTTCCAAATGGAATGGATTTGTACTCTGGGACTCTCCACGGATAGGGATCTTGCACTCAAGGCATCTGTCTCCATTGTGGTCCATTTTTTTTTGTTAACTATTATAGCCACTTCCTTTGTGCCTGCCCTCTCCTCCACTTAAACCAGGTATGAGCTTTCCTTATCAATTTGCACTCTTATGTCTGCAAGTTTATTCAGTTTCACAGCCCTTGGTATGTGCTGTTAAGAATTATTGATGAACTATAACTTTGTCCATGATAGCTCTGATAATTATCTTTAAGCCATTATACTGTTTCTTTTCACCAAATGTCAATAAGTTTTCTACTCAGACCCACCCAAAGCACCTCTCCCAACTACCTGGACCTTTCTTCTATAGCCATGAATGCCAACAACTTACTTCTCTTCCTAAAAATCTGATTTTTTTCCTGTCTCTTTGAACTCTTTCATGCTTTTCTTTTGATTTTACTGGAAGTGTGCAATCAATTCCTTAAGCATCTCTGCTTGTTAATCATGCGTTACTGGAAACTGAACCCATCGTGTCTGTGAGAGAAGGGCTAGTGAAGAATGTGAGCTTTCCTGAGTATAACCATTGCTTTCCCTGCACTAGTCATTTTCATGCTCACACAATAGTTCCCCATCATCTGAGATTTGCTTTCTACGGTCTCAGCTCCCCACAGTCAACAGAAGTTGAAAGATGCTCTACAATGTAATGAGACATTTGAGAGATAGAGGAAGAAATCAGAACTTCTGCTAGAGTAGATTGTCATGCTCTGTCTATTGACAATGAAGTTTTATTGTTAATTTCTTGCTGCACCCAAATCAACATTAAACTATTGTATGTATTGTGTATGCATATGTAAAAACATAACACACACCTGTACGTGCATGTATATGCTTGCACATGCCCACACATATGGTACAATGCTGTCTGCAGTTTTAGGCATCCACTGGGTTTTTTTTCAGTCTGCCCCCAAAGATAAAGAGGATACCACTGTAAGTTGATTTTCAGCCTCACATTTTATCTGTCCAATACTGCTGGAGCCAGAGCTCAGGCTTGTCTCACAGACTGGTACAAATGAAAAGATTCGGAAAGAAAAAGGGAACCAAATGAGCATTTTGAAATATTAAAGGAAGAGAAGTCACTGTCTGGGTCAGAGAAGGGAAGAGACAATTAGGGGAGGATGAAGGAAAATAGACTTTAAAAAGCCAAAGTAAACCAGATAGAAATCGAAAGATTCACATCCTTTACATTGCTGTTGACTTTTGTGTGTTTCAATGGCTGCCGTGTGTATGCCCTTGAGTATTTTCAGGTTTTTACGGTGCTGGGAGAGGGAGAGAAATAGACATGTAACATTTACTGAAGCTGGAGTTTTTGATGAACACTCTTGAATTCTGTTCTTCCCATGGCTTTGCCCTAATTAAGGGCAGTAAGAATCCACAGCTTTCAGCAGCATGGTGGAATTTCTCTGCTAGAAACGTGTTTACTGCCCTGTGTTTAAGGAAAGTTCATCTTCCACAGCTAATGTCAATAGTCTTCATGAGATGAACTTCTGTCATTACTTCCTAAGGCTGCACTGATGAAATGTAAGGAAATATCGACATCTCCTTAAGGGTCACAGATGTATATGGAAGGATACGTAAGTTTGCTTTTCATTTTTAAGGTTTGTGAAAAAAGTATTCTAGATTCCATTTAATTGTTTCCTTGTTTTAAAGACAAAAGTTTAGTTCAATATGACATAATGTAATTTTAATTAGCACCACAGAAATACGATAAACCCATCCCTTATCTCGTACAGACCAGATGCTTTGTGTATGCTCTCTTTTATATAGTGAACCTTATCTAGCACACCGCAGAAGTGTTCCTAATCCTCACCACAATCTTAGCAGGCACATGTTGGAATACACTTTATAAATGAGGAAACATACCTCCTGAGTGGATAAGCAACTTGCTCAAGGTTCATCAATGAGAGCGAAGATTTTAATGCACACAAACAGACATACACATTTTACACCATGCTATTTTGTGAAGTCAACCATTTTTAAAATCAGCGATGCCCCTAGAAACCTCAGCAGACTTAAATAACCATTGTGAAAACCATACACTCTTTAGACCTCTGAATACTCAAAATTTATGGTGGAGGTCAACTCAGTATCTTTAGGTCTATCCTGAGGCATGCAATGCCTGAAGATACCTCTAGGTGGTACTAGCAGGCCAAATGCATAGCAGGGAAAAAGGCACCGAAGAATGAAGGTAAAACAATAAGAGAAAAGAAAAGGATTTTTGTTACAAATGACCAGAGACTCCCATTGGATGAGCTTACTTTCATACTTACCCTATTTATGAGGCTATGTATAAAAGCTGTGTACACAGTAGCCAATTATATTTCTCCTTTTTCCCCAGAGAAGTTTAAAAAAAGAAAGCTTTCTTTTGTTAGTTCCAATGACAAAATCCCAATGTTCTGTGCTGTGCTTAAAAATGCTTTAAAAAAATTAACAGTCAAATATAGACCTGTCTAACTCTATAAGTGGTCCGAATAAGATTTCAATTTTTTTTTAACTTGAATTATTTTCAAAACTCTCCAAATGTTTTAAATTCACAACAGTCATATTCTTGGCAGCAGAATCACGTTTTGATTTTCAGTTTTTGTATTCCTCACAAAGTGATAAGGACAACGTGGAATAAAGTTTAAAGGATATTGGAGCAATGATGCAAAAGACCAGTAACGGTAGAGAAACTGAACTTCAGGTGGGTCCAGGACAAGCGAACTTTAGGTTCCTCTGCGTGATCGCTGAAAGTGCTTACCTTCCCGCTGTGGAAGTCTGAATTCAGAGTCCTCAAGGTTGCTTAAGGACACTGATGGATAATTTATGAAAATTAAGCTTCCATAGAAGATGGACACATGAAAAAAGAGAAGCCTTATGTGACTACCTACTTTCGGCTCCTTGCTTCAATTTCTCTGAGGCTGTCTGGAGTTCCTTTAAAGCACATCTTTTCAAGACTGCAGTGACTTTCAAACCTGAGGGTGTTCACGTTTCACTCTGTCCACTTATTCTGCTGTTATTCTAGTCTTTGTGTAGTTATAGCATCAAATATGCACACACAAGCACACGTAAAGTTCCTACAAAGCATATGTCTTCTCTAGACACCTTGGGGAAAAAGATAAGGATATTTAAGTCAGGTATGCTGGCAGACACCTATAATCCCAGTTCTTGGGAGTCTCAGGCTATCTCAAGTGTGAAGCTGGTCTGGACTGCAGAGTGAGAGCCCCATCTCAACAAACAAACATCAAAGAAACACTCAGGTAGTCATTCTCAAGTAATCACACTCTCGGGAGGGATGATGTGGCAAGGACGTGTTTGTGTTTGCTGTTCCACCTTGCACAGTGGGTGCTACTGTATCATCAGACTTGCAGCAAATGTGGTTGATCACAGTCTACAACTGGGAGATCATAAAATAAGTAACAAAAATAGATAATAAAATAAGTAAGGAAATGAGAAAGAAAGAAAGGAGAAATCTGGGAAAAGAATAATAAAATCAGAGGATTAACAATTGGGGAACCCTAACAATTACAGAGTCTAAAATTCTAATCTGTAGCACTCTGTTTATTAAGTGACAGAGCTGATCTGGCTAGAGATATGGCTCAGCTGTTAAAGGCTAGGCCTACAACCAAAAATTTAAAATAAAGGGTTGAGAGAAATATTTTAATTCTTCCTATATTGATACTTGCAGTGTTTTCTCAACAATATAGTAAACAAATATATATTAAGTACCTCTGATGCACTCATGCAGAATCAAATTTGGTATAAAAGATTTTGAAAAATGTAACCTTATGTGGTACATTACAAGTACTTATTATTTATTAAGTAGATATATAGACTCTTGGGATTGATTCATACTAAAAAACAAACAAACAAACAAAAAACCCTAAGGTGACAAGTATCTTCCAGAAGTGG